>NW_025335409.1:10819755-11419755 GCF_004798865.1 Varanus komodoensis | reverse complement strand
AAAAGAGGACACATGGGTCATCAGATCACAGGGGCACTTTATGATGGGTTAAGGGAGCCCTCAGGTCCTCTTTCCTTGATGCATTCAGAGGACTTCTCTACATGGGGCTTTTAACTCACTTTACTGAGAATTCTCAGGATCCACTTTACTGAGGAGTTTTCTTTCATTTTCTTTGCAGGAGTAAGAACAGGTCCTTTACACCTCTTAAGTTTTTTTTTTTTTTTTTGCCTCTGAGTTTTATTTTCCCTACCATTTTATATATTCTTTTATAAAAGCTGAAGGTGGTAATAAAGGTAAATTGTGACAATGCATGGGCTTCTAATGGTATCTTATTGTGAGATTAGGAAATAAGGAAAAAAGACAAAAAATGTCTGCAAAACAAGAGAGAGGCCCTAGAGGAGGAGGATGCCATGGAAAGTTCCCACAAACCACTGTGACTGAAGAATACTGATCACACAATACCCTCCTCATGAAGAGAGATTCTGAGCCTCTGGAGGAAAAAGCCATCCAAGGGAAATGCAAGCAGTGGCAGTTGCACCTTCCCTTCCCTAGGGACACAGAGAACAAACTAAAAAACATTCTATACTGAAGGAAAACTGAGGAAGGGGGTAAATGAAGCTAATGAGAATGCAAGGGGGAAAAGGAGATCAGAGTTATACTGACCTAAAATGAACACTGATTTAGGCTGAAGATAACATTTATAGGTTAGGTTACCCAAGGGAGATTTTAACTTGGATCAAAGAAGATAAAGGGGTCAGGTTAAGTTTCTTCTGTACTGTGTGGGTCTGGTGGAAACTGTTGACAATCGGAAAAAGAAGTAAAAGCCAATGTGGTATGATGGGTAGACTGTTGGCATGGCAACCTGGGAGACCCAGGTTCTAGTCCCCACTCAGCCATAAAGCACTGGGCTAGTCACTCACTCTCCTAATCCAGCTCACAGGGTTGTTGTTGTGAGGATAAAATGGATTGGAGGACTATCTAAGCCCCCTTGGGTTCCTGATGAGATTAGAAAAGGTCAGATAGAAATGCACTGTGGTGGAGGTGATGTTTCTTGGCATTGTGCAAAATAGAATAGGCTATTTAGGCTGGGCTAGTCTTCCACACTCAGGGTTACAGAAGGTCTATGTGGAAACGCTTTGTGAATCCTTGATTAGTTTAGTGGCTTCACAAAGTTAGTGACTTGGTGGCAGGAAAGGCACCTGCAAGTTCCAGAGCTATGCTCACCTACCTGACATCTGGTTGATATCCCATTGATTAACAATTTGACATGTGCAAACTGATTTGTCCTGGTTGATGCTAAGCCCCTTTTTAGTCACCATTCTCTGACAAAATGGTGATTTTTAGATAAATACTAGGGTGAAACTGAGCTCCCTGGTAACAATACAGTTTATTAAGAATTTCAAAAACAAATTACATCACTTTTCTACATAGTCACTTTCCTTTGAGGTGCATTTTTCCCAGAGTTGTACCAACTTTTTAATCCCATCAGCATATATAAAATATAGATAAACATATATAAAACATATAAAAGTGCAGAAGCTTTTTGAAGACCCCTCGTATTATTTAATGACTCTGAGCATGACTGTTTGTTAGGCTATCTTCTAGGACATCTCTAGGTACCTTAGAATATTGTCTTGACTGTTCTTACTGCAACTGGAAAAAACTGAGAGTTAATTTTAATATTTTAAGAAAATGAAACCTTAGATTCTCCTTCTAAAAGCCTTCTCTAAGAAAAATGAGGCCCTGCAAATGTCAGCACCTCTGCCTCCCTGAAATGATCCCATGAGAAACCAGGTGCCTGCAAAAAGGACACAAAAGTGAAATCACTGCTCTTGGTTATCAGCTGAGCTCTCACTGCCTTGTGATCCCTAATTCAGTAAGTAATTATTATTTTGGGAGGCAATTGATGACTTTTATCCATTCTGATAGCCCCCTTTTCCACTCTGATAGCCCCTCCTCCTTTACAAAGTCAGTGTCTCCTGAGAGAGATTCCCTCCTTTCCAGGTTGCAGAGTTGCACCATTTATCAGTTAACCTTTGAAATACAATTACACCCGTTTTGTTAACAAGAGAGCTCTATTTGCCCAAAGCCTCCTGTGTTAGCTTGACATGGCTTTGCCATTTTAAACATTTATCCCCTTCTTTTCTAAGTTGTGACCTCCTGTGATAATGACAATGGCTGTGTGTTAATCTTCTGGGTCACACACAAAGCACATTTTCCTCTTTAAAACCCGCAGGCAGAGTGAATAGAAGTGCATTTCCCCCTGTAATTCACTTGATGTAATGGTAGCTTATTATATATAAAAGGGCTCCTGCATGTGTTTTTGATGAAACCTAGTAGTTCAAGAATGGAGACATACTCTCCTTTAAGAATCACGGATGTCTGTTTTGTGGGATTGTTGTCTTAATGCTTTGGGGGCACAACAGTCAAATGTGGACTTTCAAAGTATCTTTTGTGGCTAGCACCTGTTGATTGTTTTTACTCTTATATCTCTTTCATATCCTGTGGTTACATACATTTTCCCATGTGTTTCTGAGACACAGCAGCTCCTTCCTTTGGGGGAAAAAGACAGGTGAATGAATTACTACTGCATGCAGTATGTACACACTCACCATGCTACGATCCTGATAGGAAAATGACATTGTCTAATTTGATTACCACACTGCTCTGTTTCTTGCTAGTTAGGCTTCTTGCAGTTTATTGCTAAACAAAATAGACTTGCCATCGGAGAGTCTTTGGATAATGCATTGAAAACAAATCCCTTGTTGTAACTGTCCCTTTAACTTTGGCATACAAGAGATTCATAACAGTCTTCTCTTTATGAATCTTTGCAGTACCACTGAGATCCAAAGTGGTTCATTAGCCTCAAAAGCAGTTTATGATCAGAGCAAAGCTCTTAATTCTGTCTGGGAGTTTTTCTCCAAACACTGGACTCTCTCCGCTGTGGCCTCTCTCCGTTTTTTTATGGATGGCGCCACTTATATTATGCTGAGAGGATCTCTAGACAAACGATTCATCATTCTACCACTTTGACATGTAGGTTGGAAGTGCAAAATTGAATAATATCGCTTTTTGAAAAAAAGCAAAACTCTAAACCAAGATAATAATATGTCAGGGCTGGTTCATGTACTGTGTTGAGAATTTCCTTCTAGTTTCCCCTGCGGTGAATTGTACAGTCAAGAGCAGGGTGAGATACTTCTGGTCTAAATTTCCCACGATTCCTCACCACTGGCTCTGCTGGCTAGGGAAGGTGAACTGAGTTGTCCATCTCTAGGCTGTTGCCCATCTCTAGGCTACTTTTGTCACAGGCTGAGCCATTTGTCCAGAGAGCATCTCTGTCATGCTAATTCACATTTAATTCTCAATAGCTTTATTTTCATCTTCATTTATTCTGCTATGATGTATTTTGAGGAGAACTGTCAAATGAACTCCCACACCCTTTTATGCTTACCAGGTAGTTGCTAGCAAAACAAGGCAATTAACTTTCTTCCAGAGGAATTTTGCTTGCTTGCTTGCTTTTAAAGCTGCCAAGAGCACAGACCCCATGGACTATGGGCCTTGTGTGATCAGGCTTCCTCATCTGATCGGTGAACATGAGGTTTGGTCTCCAAATGTCAAAGGAATCTCCATTGGAATTCAAGGGGATTCCCTTGTATGATGCTTTTCCACTTATTGGAACAAACACTGGAGAGAAAACAGACGGGAAATATCAGTGGAGTTTTGAGCAGTCCAACTTTGGCTGGCACTAGAAAGAGCAGCCATTCTTCCCAGCACTGTGGCTGAATCACCTCACGAGAGTGTGGCAGTCTCACAGTGGCCACTGTAGTGTCGACAAAGGCTGAGAAGAAAATCTCTGCCCCTTTAAAAATGAGCATGGCTCTCTTCTCAAGTACAGGCAGTCCCTGGGTTATGAACATGTTCCATTCCTGAGAGAATAGAAATTCGTCTTGGTCTGTAAGTCACATATAGTCAGCCTTCCACATTCACAGGGGTTAGAGTCACAGAATCACTGTGAAAGTGGAAAAAGTGGTAGTATCTCTACTCCCCCCTCCAAACTCCCCAGTGCCTCCTTTTTGCACCAGGGAAATGCCAAAGAGATTTCCCTGTCTGGGTGAGCAGGACACGAAGGCCTGCTTTGGAAGCCTCCCTCTCTCCCCTTTTGCTTTCTCCTTTGTGATGATTTTCACATTTTTTTAAATAATAGGTTTTATGGCAGTTGGTTTGTAAGTATGGGTTGTTTGTAACTTGGACATTCTTAACTCAGGGACTGCTTGTAACTCAGGCAGCCCTCAGATAGAAGGATGGGACCTTCCCCCTTCACTATCTACTGGCCCAAGAAGGGGGCCATTTCTGCAATGCATGCCTCTTACCCTTCCTGCCTGGGCTGCTGGAAGGTGTTTGTTATCTCATTTATCAAAATTCACCTGTGAACACACTATCAGGGCTCACCACCAGTGTAAATAAAGGAAGCCCATGCACTGACCCAGTCTAAAGAGAGGGCTTGCTTCTTTCTGCCAGTTGCTTTCACCGGAGTGACAGGGAAAAGACAGGTCACCCTTCCACCACTACAAAACTAGTCACCCATTTGGATATGCAATGGTAGGTGAGTTTAGACTCCATTTAAGACTGTCTACTTTAGTATAGATTGTTTAGGGGTAAAGTCTCTGGTTTCCCCCATTCATTTTTACCACTGAGATTTAGGCTTAGCTTTAGTGTGGAGCAATGGTTAAAGCACTGGACTAGAAGTCAGGAGATCTGCGTTCTAGCCTCCTTTTGGTAATGAAGCTCACTGGGTTATCTTGGGCCAGCCAGCGACTCTCAGCTTAACCTACCTCACAGGGTTGTTGTGAGGATGAAATGGAGTAGAGGGAGGTTTAGTAAGCTGCTTTAGGTTCCTTAGAGGAAAAACAGGTGGAGTGTAATAATGATAATGATGCTTATAAATTGCTTGGCTAGCCAAAAGTTTTCTTCCCCTTTGGCTTACCAAGTACTGTTAGGCTCTTTGGATGGGCTCACTCAACACAACAAGCCACAGTAGTTTTTTTCTGGTCTTTTGCTTTGTCTGAACCCTGTCATGGTATTTCAACATGATACTTTTTTTAAGAAATGAAAAGAAACAATGGCTTGTTCTATGGTTTCCATACTTTCTCACAGTCTCTCTGATTATCTGAACCCAGCATTATGGTTTCCATGGTACTACCACAGAATTCCCTGGAAAGAGCCGCTGGAGCTGCTGCAGCTGTTCCAGCCATCCAATGTGGGATTGAATTTCAGGTGTGGTGGCTGATGGGATACATGCCAACATCAGGAAGACTGAATATGGAAAGTGGAAACTCTGCTATTGTAGAAGCCACTTAATTGTTTGTCAAACACATTTTAAAAAGCACACTGTGTAAACTATGCACAGTTGCTGGTCATGATATCTGAACTGAGCCTTTCTCTCTCTTATATTTTTTGCACTTGATCCAGAGGATCCTGAGCTTGGCCTATACCAGGAACCAGATTTTTTTTTTTAAGTTTCAAGAGTAGGCAACCTTACATTTTACAACAGAGCTATTTCCTACATCCACATTGTGATTTCTGGATAATCCTTGTAAGCTTGAATTTTATAGCAGTGCAAAAAGATATGTAATGCACTGCTGTTTTCCTAAAAGCCAGAAAAACCCCCAAGCTGCCAAGTTATGGATTTTCTTGTCAAGGAGGTTAGTTTGCAGTCTAACAATAGCAAAGCACACAGTTAAATTGTGCTGGTAGCTCTCTAAACAATAACAACACACTATCTGGGTGCAATCCAGAGAACCTTAAGCACACATAAATCCTATTGGAATCAATAGGGGCAGAACTGCACTCAAGTCCTATTGATTCCACCACCCATGTTTGCTGACTTAACACTCACATCTGCTTGCTACTCTGGAACTGAATTTTCAGGAATACTAGATACAGCAACCTTGAGTTTTAACAAATCATGCCTGTTGATTTTTTATATATACTATATGAACAAACATTAGAAATCAGAATCTCCTGTGCTGATAAATGAACGTGATTTTTCCCCTCTGGATCCAGTCTTTCTATGTAGAATGCAGCAATTTACGATTAGTTAACTTGTATAACCAGTTCACTCATGCCCATAGTAGCTTTCCTACTGGCCCAGGCAGGATGAGTTTCCTATAGGAGTCTTCCTAAACCAGGACAAGTTGCAGGTATGAGGTACCTTTGCCCAAGGTCCATCTGGTGGTCCATGGTAATACTTGGCTTTGGAACTCCTGCTCAACTGGGAGTCCTGAACTTAGGAAAGACCATTCAGCTCCACCTATATAGATGTCCCTTTGCAGATGTTTGATGTGAATATGTGGATATCGGTGGTTGTTCCAGTGACACTTCCAATGTCAGAACATGCTCAGCGATGCAACTTGTCCCCTCTAATCCATGCCTAGGATGTGTCATAAAGCACATCAGTATGGCTACACTGGTTGCATGCAGAAAATGCCTCTGGGTTTATCTTGCCATTGGTTCTAAATTTAATCTGTCCTGCAGCTAGAAGCCAGCATGGTAGAAGCCTTCTGAGAATGCGGTGGCCTGGTGGTGCTGGCTAGTAGTGTATATCAGGGGTGGGGCACCATAATTAAGGAAGCATGTCCAGTGAAGTGAAATACCTTGGCCTGGGGGTCTGCCCAGTGCTGCCTCTGTGGCCACCAAGGACAGGAACTGAAGGGCAGGAACCTGGCAGAAGCACCCTTGTGGTGCTTTGGGCCCACATCCCTGAAACCATCTTCCATTAGCGTCATTTCTGATGGGCTGACATAATCAAGGCAGGACTGCTTGTAAGTATGGCCATACTGGCTGGAACTCCTCTTGCTTTTAAGCTAGCCGCTGGTCCTCTTTTATAGAAGACAGTTCTCTACTTGAAGGGATGCCAGAGGACAGTCCTCTATTTTGAAGACATCCTCTCTCTGAAGGGCTGAATCCTATAACAATGTCTCTGAACCCATGAGATGAACATTCCCCCATGTTTAAAGTTCTTTCTTTTCAGATATGTAATCAATACATAACTACATGCAAGACTTTGAGATTTTGAGCTGTTTGTCTCTAGTAATCAAAGTGCTATGTAGTCAGATGTATAAAATTCTTGTGCGACAAAGCATGCATAAGAGTGGTGAAACCCATATCATGATAAGTGAAAGGTGTTTTTGGAAGACACATCTCTGAGCTTTATGCTTCTATTTGAAAGAGAGCTTATAGAAGATTTTTTCCCCAGATTTAATTTGACTTCTAAGAGGTTAGGCTGACTATATTCAGTAGTTATTCAGGATCAGGCAGCAATCTGTTCGGTTCACATTTAATACACTTAATTTGCATTAAGCACCTAACTAGTAAATTAACTAACTAATTTGCACTTCACCAGAGGAATATGAGAACCAACTCAGTTATCCTTAAGCATTTGAACTTCACCAAATTATATGGTGGTGTTCACCTAACTGCATGCAAAAATCATTGAAAAGTGTATACCAACACGTATATATTATGGATAATGTGCATGACAATGCATACATATTTTCATTCAGACTTTAATAATACTAATCAGAGATGGATGTGGATAGCCATTAAGCATGCCTCTTTGATCAGTTCCCAAATTAAGATATTTGGAGAACTGATTCTTGAAAATTTCAGAAAAATAATGAGCTGCAATCTACCTTTAGCTCCCATCTTGATATCATGATGTGAATCTAGGGTTCTACAAAAAAACATAGAAATCATCATTGCTCTGCTCATTCCTGCAATTATCAGCCATATGTGGGGAAAAACGTGTCTTTTGTAATGTCTTGAATGCTTGCTATGCCTCTGGGGTCTCATTTCTCCTTGCACCAAATTTAAGACAATCGCTTAGGTGGGATGGGGTGGAGCCATGACTGTGAAGGGAGGTTAGCATGTACTGGGAGGACTGGGGGCATACCACCTGACCAGTCCCCAGCTGCCAGGTGTGGTCTTTGAGGACAAAAAGATGGCCCAGCCCTGATCCATCGTTGTTTTGGCACAGTACAGTCCTCTGCATGTCTATTCAGAAACAAATCCCATGGTGTATGATGGGCATACTGCCAAGTAAACATGAATAGGGTTGCAGCTGCAGGGTACCATCCTAAGCATGCTCAGAGAGAAACCAGTCCTTTAACTTCCAGCATTCCCCAGCAAGCATACTGAGACCAGTAGGATTTGTTTCCTATCTAAACAGGCATGGGATTGCACCAATAATTAGTTTCTATATTTGTATATTTACAGGCAGTTAATAAAGGCCCTTTAAAAAATAAGTTACTTTAAAAGGAGATAGGATAACTATCTTTTCTCTTTGAAGAACAATGGAAGCTACCTCAATGCTAGCATTATGTGGAGAAAAGTATAAAGGGAGGTAGGCAATATAAATTCCTTTTGTTCTTTTTGTGAGGGCTCTCAAGACAGCAGTGCTTAAGGCCTTTCTTTTGTTGCTAAGCAATGATTATCTAAAATAGAACCATGTGATTACCTCAAAAATAAATACATTTTTCTGTAATTTTCTTTTGTCTGCAGGATATACCTGGGAATTATAAGCATGCTGTTCTATAAACATTTCAATCCCTTTGGCTAGTAGAGTCAATTGGAGAAGCGTAGCTCATTTATCCTGTTCAGAGGATGTGCAAGTAGCACAAGAAGATCCTGGGTAGTGGCTAGGTGCCTTTATCTGATGTTAGGCCTGCTTGGAGTAGAGCTACTGAAATGAGTGGGGCCAGTATGGTGTTGGACTGGGACTGAGGGATCCAGGTGCTAGTCCCTACTCAGTCGTGAAACTCATGAGATGACTTTGGGTCTGTCACTGACCCTCAGCCTAATACCTCCCATGGCTGTTGTGGTGATCAAATGAAAAGAAAGAGGATCTACCTTGTGTTCCTCGCAAGAGAAAACAAGTTGAGATATAATAATGCTCGTATATAAGATATCAGATTAACATTGGATAGAAACCATTGTATGCAATGTGGAAGATACGTCTTAGATGGAATGATGTGAGGTCCTATCCCTGTTCAGTCATGAAGCTCAGGGAGGCATCGCATCATTTTTCAGTCTAATTCACCTCAGCAAACTGTTGTGATAATAAAAGGCGTTAGGAGCAAACCATGCATGCCTCCCTGAACTTCTTGAAAGAATGGTAGGATATACAGATTTTCCTGAAATAGCCTTAAAAATATGAAATTGTTGCAGAATTTGACATACCCATAAACCTACCTAACCTAAGGCCACCAAATATTCTGGTCTTCGGTTCCCATTAGACCCAGCCAGGACATCCAATACTACAGACTGCTTGGAACTGAATTAAAAAAATCTAGCAAGTGGGAGGTTGGGGAAAAGTGGTGCCTAGTTGCCATACAATAAACCTGCATTCATATTTTGCCAGTTTAATGGTCACTGCTACTTTTCAAGAATTATGGAGCAAGTTCTTTAGGAAGGGTACCAAGAGCTGTCCAAAAAGCATCCACAGTCACTTTGCAGAACTACATTTCTCAAGGGTCCCCAGGCTGAACAAGGGACTGTCAACCCAATGTCAGTTATATAAATATCACCTAGACTTCTTGAAGGGAGTCGTCAAGCTTTGAGTCTAGAAGTTTTGTCACTTCACATATGATGAAAGGAGTAGCATTTTCCAGCTTAGGAATTCTTTCTTGAGCAAGTTTGTAATAGCACACCATGGATCCACCTTTTAGTGCCTGGCTGCATTTCTGGAGAAATGAAATCCATTTCTTTTCTTTTAATCTACTCATCTGACTTTATGGTGTTAAAGTGTTGCCGGTTCTTCTGAGTGGATTGGTTGTTTTCTGTTGGGCATGTTATTATTGGCAGTTGCCTTGGCCATTTTTGTATGGAAAGGAGGAATCTCCAAGAACAAATAATACATAGATGTTTCAAAAGAAAAATAATCCCAAAACAATCATACAAACAAACAACAACAACAAAGGCTGATTTGTAGATGACTCAGCAGATGAAATTTGAGCAGCCTCCCCAACCTGACACAAGAGGGGTGAAGAGTCACTGATGGTCACTTCAAATGTCATTCAGGCATTGGTGGGGCAGCTGCTACTGATGGTAGCAGGACCAAGATAATCAAGAACAGAAAGGAGCTTTCAGCACTCTTGCTGGTTGGGTGGCTTGCTGCTCCCTGCAACCCATGATGGGATCAGTCCCCTTGGTTCAGACAGCATGACACCCACCATGGACTCAACGACCCTCATGGGTTGTCAAGGAAGCATGTTGCCCCAGACAGGCCACCCTGTTGGAAGCAGTCCAGATATGGATGACATGGCAACCCTCCATGGCTCAGGTTTGTTGTGTTGTGCGATTCCAGCCATTCTTTCCTTTAGAAGGTTGTTCTAAATCAGTATGCATCAATACACTGAGGCTGAAATGTCTCTTCCCCCTGTCTACCACACTAGGTCTAGAGTTTGAATTGCTACATATTTATATGCTATGTTGAGAGCTAAATTCTGTGTTATTCTTACATCTGCGTGATAGGAAGTAATTGCAAAGAGTTTTTAATAAAAGAAAACAGCAGCAGAAAGTGCTTTTTAATGACAGAAGACTTGTTAGGGTGCCACAATTTAATGTGAAGGTGTGTGATAACACAGTTTCAAAAAATGGCCCTTCACAATATTACAATGATGTAATCACAATATTGCATTATAACACAAGGAATAATTTAATGACTACTCTACAGTACATGGCTCACAAAAGAAATAGCAGTGCTATGTAAATTTCAGTTGCAAGTTCTATGTAACTAAATCAATTGTGTTTTGCTTGCTATGGTAGTTAGCACCATTTACACTTCCTCCTTGCTTTCCTTCTCTCAGTTTTAAAGTGCAGGTGTGCAGGAGCTCAGGTCTAAGGCAGGTAATCAAACTGGCTTTTGGAAAGGAAGGATGGTTCCCTGGGTGCAAAAGGACGGCAGTCTTCCTCAGACTTTTGGTCTCTGTAGTTCCTGAAGGTGTGAAAGGTTTTGCCCACCCACTGTGCACCACATGCCCCTTCCTGCCACATGTTAAGCATCAGTCTGAAGAGGGGGCTATGTGCGTACAGACAGGTGCAGGTAGGGCTCCTTCCACAAAGGGTAGCTGGTTGGCAAGTTCTTTCTTCCAGCCTCATCCTTGAAGAACCCAGACAAACTTCTGTGAAACTCTCTGGAATACGTTGTGGAATACAACTGCTGGGTGGTGCTCTGCCTGTGGACATCCTAGTTGAGTGCTGAAGAACAAAAGCCCTAATCACAGAGTTAATGACCAAGCCAAGCAAACTGTTGGGTGCCCAAGGGGAACTGTTGGGATAAAGGCATTGTTCTGCTTCTGCTCTGTGTCACCTTTGCTGTGTGTTCAGTCTCAAGACCACCCAATGGTGTCATTTCCACAGCTGATGTAGTTAAAAAAAAACCCCATATGCCACACTAAAATTCATGTAAAGTACAATCCTGTACCCATTTATACCTAGATTAAGTTTCACAGTCCTCATTGAGACATCTTTCTGAAAAGACATATACAAGTGACATGTCTAGATAATTTTTACATCATGGATTTAATGGTCTTATGGATGACATGGCAGCCATTTTGTATTACTTTAGTTGTGAAACATGCATCTTGCATTTCTCTTCTGTTCCCTCCCTCCTTTTTCCACACTATTCTGTGCTTTACACTGTTTCTATATTCCTAGTATGCTATGAAGAAAAGCAGTTTGCCAGTGCTGATACATGTATGCAGGTGTGCACACACATTAAATAGCCTGAGCACACTCAGGTTCAGATTTTAAACCACTTCAAGCATAGCAGCGTTGTGACTACAAGAGTAAAATGGAACCTGTTCTGCTACCTTGAAGCCAACCACATGGGAAGAGAGGCCCTTTGGATCTCTAGACTGTGTCTGGAGGACCATAGGATTTTTCAGGGTCCTAGCTCTGAGCTGGGGAGCTTTCCTGCTGTTCCCCAGCTGGTGCAGAAAAGTGACCTTGGAGAAAGCATTCAGTGAGCAAATCAGGGAGCAGGGGGAGAGCAGACCAACAGTGCCAAGATATGAGGTGCCAGGCAATGCCTCTGCCACCTCCTCTCCTTTTCTGGTACATGGCAGTCAGCTGACATCAACCATTAGCTGCTTTGGAAGGCAGGAGGAGGATGGGGCTGACCTTTGCCTCTGTGCTCTTCCTGCCTGTGTAGCATGCCCAGAGGCCTTCATGTGCAGAGGGTGACACCCTTATCTGGAAATCAAAAATCTCTGGAGGCTTGGGGATAATGAGGGTGGGGACACTGGACGTGCTCTAAGAAATGGTGATCCATCCAAAGCAATCTTATTCTGAGCACTTTTTTCCTACTTAAAATTCCATGGGAACTTCACTCTCAAAATTTCTTTTGATCCTAGATGTCTGACTTGCAACTTCATTAAAAAAAAAACCAAATCCTAATCTGTGTGTGTCCTGCTGACCAAGTGGCACACTCTTTTGCCTTTTGCACTACTAAAAAATAAAATCTAAGCTGAAAAATGAGGAAACATCAATAGATGCAGTTGACTTCTGGTAGAAACAGCCAAATTAGAAACAATTAGATTTAATATTGAAATTAGCATGACTAAAGGATTTCATTAGCAGAACAGGGTTTCAGCTGTAATTTGGCAGTTGGCTCCCTCCAAGGATGACAGGTTACAGACTGAAGAATAATCAAAAACTGCCTCTGGAATTAATTTTCCTTTACATCTTCCTGCAACACATTATCTGTATGAATAATTTATCAGTGCCTGGATCTTCTCTTAACCAACTTTCAAACTCTTCCCAGTTATATACTCATTGTGGAAAAAAGTAATTGTTCTGGGAACATCTCTGTTATAGGGCGGGACCAGTCTGAAAGTTCTGGTCCCACTGGGTTTGTCATTTCATTTGGAGTTAGGGTTATCCATTTTGCTTCCATGTATGCTTGCAATATTTTAAATAAAACAATGTATGGAAATTCCAAAGTTTTTTTTTGTAATGTGTGCATTGATGTACACAATATATAGGTCTTTGTGTCTCCTTTAAGATGTTCTTGCTTTTGTTTCTGGATGCAAGCACTTCTCCTCTAATAGTGTCATCCTAAATGTATCTCCTCAGAGGTAAACCCATCTGAAGTCAATGGGGCTTACTCCCAACTAAGAAGCTATAGAATAACAACTTAAAACATGCTTTGCACATTATGCATTTATTTTTCTTTGCACATGTTTCATATTTGTGCCTGTTTTGTTCTTTGAAGATAGCACTGAGAACTCAGAAATGCATGGATTGCTGACCTCTAATGGCAATGTGATCCACATTTGGGGCTGGGAGGTGGGATCTGGGTAAATTCATGACATCCTGAAGTAAATGAACTTTTCATCCATCTCCCCTCTGAGATGAGGCTTGTTATGTGCCTTTAACTGTCGGAGTTCACCAGCTTGTTCTGGTTTTGGAAAACTGAATTGCCAACTTTTCCTTTATCCTCTAAGGCAGGGGTCTCAAACTCGCAGCCCGCGGGCCAATTACTGGGACGGGCGGGGTGCGGGGGGGGGGGGGCTGCTGCCTTCAAAGCGCTGTCGGCTCCCGGGCCAGCCGCAGGATGAGCGGCCCACCACCACCGCGGTGGTGGAATACTTGATGTGGCCCAGCCTCACCCAGACTCTACTTCCAGCGGCCCCCAGGTAAGTTGAGATTGAGACCCCTGCTCTAAGGTCTTTCCTGGTGCATCTTGTCCTTGAGCTACTTTTGGGAAACAATGTTTGTATGAAAAGTAAGGGTGCAAGTCTATGTATTGTTAAAGTCCTACAACTCCTAGTATTCTCCATCCAGGATCTTACATCAATGTTTATTCTCCTGTTGAGTTAAATGCCCTGGAGAAAGACTGCCAGAAAGAACAACTCTAGGACGACACTGATACTTCCAAGTTTGCTTTGTTGATGCTGGGTATATCAGGCTGATGCATTATTGGACAGGTGTGTGGCATAACAAATATGCCAGCAGTACTGTCATGATTTGATAATTAATATTTTGGGCCACCCAGAGCAGCATGACAAGAATAGGAGGTGCTGTTGGATAAGGATATAGTTCCTTATCCAAAGTATAAATAGTCTGACTTTCCTTCTTATGAAGTGGTATCTGCTGTCTGCTTCAAGTAATTATATGCTACTTGAAAAGTTACTTGGAAGCTAGAAATAACCTGGACTGATTCCATCATATGGCTTTTATATAGGAGGATATTTTGTCCAGTATACACTCTTTCTAGGGGTATGCCCAGAAAGAGGAAATAAATGCTTTGGACAGGAACTGCTTCTCTTTGGATGGCTGCATGTTCATCTCAGAAGAACCTCAACTGCAGTAAAGTCTCTTCTTCTACAGCTGTGTAAGTCATTTCCTAGTTGGAAGCTACAGCTGACAGTCCAAAAAACCAGCCCCCCTCCTTGACTTGTTCCATGCCCCCTTCCTAGAACTTATGGAGAACCAGGGCCGGGGGGCAGGGAAAGGCAAAATTCAGAAGAGTAGCAACAGGCCAAAATGAAGCTTTTGAAACTCCAGAGTCGGTCCAAAGCAGCCCACTCTCGTTGAGCCACTTCCTTTGGAGGAGACCTGAAGACTCCCAGAGCAGCTCACTTCAGTTCAATAGTCAAACTCTGCCTGAAGAGGATACACACTGCTATTGCTTTCTGATTTAGGTGCAGTGTGAAATGTTGCCGCTTTAAGGGGAAAAAAGCCCACAACAAACCTCCCATCTTCTTTATTTTCAGGACTAATTCTTATTCATAGAATGCAGTTTAAATCTCTAGAGTGGTAGAGGTGTACATTTACATTAATTGATGGAATTAGTTCAGATTTATATCAGAAAAGATATCTAGCTTCCTATCAACATGCCACTGAATTGATTCTTTAGATCCTCTCATGTGGAGCCATAAATATGGGAGAAGGAAAATTGGAGTGTAACAACATAATGAAGGCAAGTTTTAAAATGTTTGCACTGAATAAGAAAGAAAGCAATTAGCCTATCTGGATTTACTTCTGAGCTCAAAAAGTTTGCTTCACTAGAACTCCTAGGACTCCAGTCTAGAGGAGGAATAGAACTCGTAACCTGAGAGTTTCACATCACCCAGTTCTGCCCAAAGTAGGTAACTACAGAGTAACATAGTAGCTACTTTAAACTGGGTAAGCTCATTATTGTGCATAACAGCCCTACCTAACTGGGTCTCTTGCAAATATTTTGGGCTACAACTCTGAGATTCCTGATCATGGATTGAGCTGACGGGTGCTGATGGGGGCTGGAGTCCAAAACATCTTCAGGGGACCAGGTGGTGAAATCTGGTCTAGAAGCTTACAGGGTATGGGTTTCAGGCAGGAAACTTTCCCAGCCTACATGGAGATGCTTGGGATTGAACCTGTAACCTTTTGTGTGTAAGGCATGTACATCTCGAACTTTTCCCAACCCTGCTGTAGCAGCCAAGGAAATTTGCTTCCATCAGGAGAGCAGACTGCGCCTGTTGGTCAGACTGTGCCTGTTGGTTTTAGCAATTTGGAGTCTGCTGCTGTTGAATGTAGAACACTGTTGCCTTCTTCTTTCCCATTTGGCTTTCTTCTTCACTCCTCCGCCTCACCAGAGCTGAATTCAGCAAGAGAGACCTCATCGGGGGTCTGCATCAGTGCAGCCAAATACGCACACAGGCAGCAGAAATGCTCCAATGAGGTAGCAATTTTTGTGATAACTCTTACTCATATCTGTGCTGGTCCTTATGCATAATATACATATATTGCCCTCGTACATTACATATACATGGAATAGGTGCATTATACTGGGTGGGAGATTTCCCCAACCTGATTCTCTGCAGATATGTTGGAGTTCAACTCCCAGCAGTCACAGAAAATGGTCTGGAAAACTAGGAGTTGCAGTCCCAAACTTCAGGCTGTTATGTACTACTACACCTTATGGGTTCTATCTCAGAGAAGTGGCTCCCCAGCTGATTTGGCTGATTTAGCAGTGTAATCACACTCACCACTTCCCAGAGAGTATGGTTGAAAGCATCAGAACCCTCCACTGCTCTCTTCTGGAAAGTTGCAAAGTTCTCTTTTTGCCTATTAATCACAATGTGCAGTGGATTGCAAAAATATAGCATGTAACACTTTGCCACAAAGTGTTTTTGTGTTGGTGGTGCTTTTTTCCCTATTTTCACCTTGGTCAAGGGTAATTCACAGTAATGACACTCTAGCACCTCAGAAGAAGATGATAAAAGCTCTTTGAATTCACTCAGCTTTTTCATTCATCTTTCAAAAGAAAAAGAAATGAAGTGATCCTATTTAGAAACACCAAAGGGTTTCCCAGTAGTGCTCAGGATAGAGTTCAAGGCTATTATAAATAGCATTAGCTGTACTAAAACTAAAGGAGACTATTAGAAAAGAGACCTAATTATAATAATTGCTGTCAGATAATGATAATATCAAAGGCATTTCACTGTTTCCTCTATTTCAGAGGACAGAAAGTTCAGATAAAAGTCTTGGCCTTACTCTGGTGAAGTGACCATAGAGACAGGGACAGAGAGCATGGCTAGAAGGGACTGCATGTATTTTATGGCTCCAGGCAACATTTACTGTAACCCCACTGTTTTGTAAATGGATACAGAGATAAATGCCCTGTAATCTGTAAGACAGACTGCTTCTCAGCTAGTGTTCTTTTGAAGTTCTGGATCCTCATTGCGACAGTCTCCTTAGGTGTGGCCATTCAGGGGTGGAATTGCAATTTCCAGCAGCCCTAGCCAGCACAGCCAGTGGTGACGATCAATAGTGTGGATGTCGTTGGAATCCAAGACCCTGAAGAGGGCTATGTGTTTCTCATCCCTGACTTTTAGGTATACCCGTGCGTGTGTGTGTGTGTGTGTGAGCAAAGCAGGGATAAGTATAAATGATTATTTATCCCTGTTTTGCCAATTGCTTTACAAAAAACCTTGATTCTTATCAAAGTTGGTTCCATCTCTCTGGGATCCAGGCTTTGCTTTCTATCTTTTTATTTCTTTCTCTATCCACATACATACTTCACTTTGATATTATCTGTACTCAAATGATCTAACACTCTTGTCTAAAGCTTCCTCATAAACCACAGAGAGCCAGAGCAAAAGAAACAACTAATAAAATCTCACAGTGAAATGTATGGGGCATGAATGTAATCTTGACAGTCATTACCTGGGAGAAAGCACCATTGATTGCAACAGTCCTTAGTGCTGACCACACAGGTCTCACTTGTAAAACACCTTGAGTTGTCAAACAAAAGCCAGCTGGAACACAGCTCGTAGCTTTTAATGTGGAATGCCAATGATTTTGCAAAGAAGCGTTGCTACTTAAATTGCTGTGATAAAGTACAGTGGTACCTTGGCTCACAAATGCCTCCGTTCACGACCAAATCGGGTCATGAACAAAAATTCCAGAAAAAAATTGCCTCAGGTTGCGAACTCTGCATTGGGTGGCAATTGTGGTCGTGTGTGGGGGGAGATGGCCACGATTGTGCTGGGGGCGGGTGGGGGGAGATGGCCACGATCACGGTCACACTCATACATGGAAGATGGGCATAATCGGGGTCATGCTTGGCGGGGAGGGGGGTGGAAGATGGCCCATCTATGGCCACGATCATGGTCGCACTCAGGAAGGGAAGACGGATGCGATCATGGTCATGCTGGGGGTGGGGAGATGGCCACTTCTCGCCCTTCTTCCCTGCCCAAGCACGACCATGATCGCGGCCATAGATGGGCCATCTTCCACCCCCGCCGCCAAGCATGACCCCGATTATGCCCGTTATTGTAATGTGCCAAACAATAACTCATTTCATTTCTAGATTGCCCAATTGCCAAAGCTCTCTAGGCAGTTTACAAAGAGTAAAACACTATAAATACTCTGTGTGTGTGCGTGTGCGTGCGCATGCGCGCACTATATATGGGGGGAAAGAGCAGAGACACACATGCAAAACAATTTTAAGCAACCAACAACTAGAGGAATCCAGAACCTGATGAAAACTTTTATATGTCTGAGAGAACAGGAAGAACTTAATGTGGAAACTAAAAGACAGCAAAGTTGCTGCCAAGTGGATCTTGTTGGAGTTGCCACTGGTTCCGTAACTGGGGCAGCCACTGAGAAGGCCCTTTCTGTTTTTGTCACTGAACCTAGTGCAGAGCGGGTCACTGTTTTCCTTGTTTTCAGTTCTTTCCATATGCTTTGGAATAACACAAAATAACCAGAATGTCACATGCTTATGTTTACATTTGGATATGTTAAGAAATTTTGGAATTATAACTAACCCTAGCCCTAAGTTATATATAAAAAATAACCAGGATGTTGTATGTTTACATTTTTTCTGTAGCCCCTGAAGAAGGAGATCTAAATTTCTAAAATGCACAGGGCAATAATAAAAATCTTCACCCACATTCTGAACTTTTCATATTTTGTCCCATTGTTCCTCCATCACATGTTGCTTTACTGCCCTGTTTGATCATCAGGAGGAGAACCTTAGGTAATGAATTCAGTGTACAGGCAGGTCCATGCCAGGAAAGATACTCCAATGGGTAGAGTAATGCAAAGCTATGCAAGGCTGCATAAGTCAACCCAGCACCTTGATTCAGACTTAAAAACATACAGGCAGCCAATGCAAGCAGGCTTTGCTCAGATCATTTTTCCCTGTTACTAAACTGGCTCTTGCATTTTGCATAAGCTGCAGATTCTGAAGTACCTTCAAAGGCAGTCCATGTAAAGCACATCACAATACTCAAACCTGGAGGTTAGCAGAGTATAGACAACTAAAGCCAGATTATGTGTGTTCAGTTAGGAGCATAGAGGTACCACCAACCAATGTTGGCAGAAGGCACTCTGTGCCCCTGAAACTACCTGACCTTCAAGTGACAAAGATGGCTTCAGGAGGAGCAGGTATTCGACCTTTTGAGTGCAAGGTATGGTTTAAAACCTTCAAATGGTAGTTACATTTTTAGCAGCTTTTAGTATTTACCTTTCTCTGCTGCTTAGAGATAGGCATGTAACCTGCTGGATAAGAGAAATGGAGAAGAAGCTGCATAGGTGAGATTCTCTGTAGAAGTGTTGGGTAATTATGGGCTGGAGAAGTCCCGATTTCTTGTTGTACGAAGATTAATAGACTTGGATCTTCGACATTTGAGAACTGCTGATAATAAAATTTGTTCCTCATTATTGCACCCCAGCTGCAATGACTGCTATAAGGCTGGAATTACTGCAGCCCCGTATCTGTGCATATTAACTATTCCAGAGTACAGAAGAGCATTTACTCTTGCCTGCTTTAATGTGCTACTATCAACAGCATTAAAAGGATGATTCAGTAAGATCCCAGTCAATGAACGGGTATGTTTTTGTGGTGCTTGAAGCATTAGAATCAGTGGAACATGTGCTCCTATAGTGTCTATTTTATCGGGATTGCAGAGAGAAATTCATTATATCTTTAATAACAGATCTTTCTGGTAATAATTCTTCTGCTTTGGTATCAAGTTGTTTAAGGGATGTATCTTTTTATGTCACTGCAAGTTTGCCAATTTTTTTTATGACTGCAATGTAAAGTAGGAAAAACTGCCGTCATTTTCCTGAGTGAAAATATTGTATAAACTGCATTTGTTTCTATTTTATTATTGTTATTTTTGTCTGTTTATTCATCTTCCACATTTGTGGCTATAATAAATGAAACCAATGAATGACTCCAGGAAGACTCCCGTGCTACAAACCTGCACCTTCAGGAGGGATGCAACAAGTTGAGCACCCAGCATCTGGTCAGAAGAACCACCCATTAACAGCATCTTGGTCTTGCCTGGATTGATTGCGTGAATTAGTCTCCCCTACACCGTTGTGGCAGCTTGCACCATTCTAACACATCCACAGACTCACCTGTTGGAAACGAAACGGAGACACAGGGCTGTGTGCCATCAGCTTGCTGATGAAAGCACACTCCAGAAGTCTGGATGACTTGACTCATTGGTTCCATGCATATGTTTAATGCTATACAGAAAAAAACAATCTCCGCAGAATCCCATGCTGGAGAATCCAAAAGGATAAGCAATATTCTTCATGCTCCATCTAAAACTGATCATTCAAGCAGGAGCAAAATCAGTGCAATCCAGTGCCTTCCACTTCCAAGTCAGAGATTGCCCTAGAAAGATAATATGGTTGATGGAACTGAAAGCAGCTTAGAGATCAAGGAAAAACAGCAAGGTCACACTCCCCTGTCTCTTTCCTGCCATAGGTCATTAAATAAGATGGAAGCTTGCTCCCAGCCAAAACTAGACTGAAATGGAGATCCCCGAACTTCATTCGCTTGTCAGAACAAGGATAGCCTGTCATTCTGGTAGATAACATCAGCGATCCTGTTCTGAAGAAAAATTCCTAGAGCCATGCTCTGCCATGTTTGCCCTTGTACATACTGAAATGTGCAGTGAAAATCTATGGATATTTATTCAGAAGTAACGAGCACTGTGTTTAATGGGACAGTGTATCTGAAGCAGGTCTTTTCTAATACAAGAAAAGGTGGTGGCCCCCTGATTATGGAACTCTCTCCTTACTGAGGTCCACCTGGCATCAAACTGTCATCTTTTTGACAGGTTAAGGCTCCCCTCTATTCCCGGTCATTTAATTGCATATGACAACAGATTTATGGCAGCTATTTTTTAAAAATCAGGCTCAGTATCTTATTGTAATTGTTGTAGCTGTTTAAATTGGTTTAAATGTATTGTGCTTTATTGTTTTACCTTGCGCTTGTGGTTTGTAGTATTTGTGAACTGCCCAGGGAGCTCTACCTATTGGATGAAATAGAAATGTGATAGATAGACAGACAGATAGATAGACTGGCTAAAGATAAGTGCATTTAGGACTTACTGCAATGTGCCAGTCTTAAATATATACTTTTACAGAAAAGCATTAGCTCTGCAAAATTGTACTTTCCAGCATGAACTCATATATGTAATTTTTAAAAGCTCTAAGGGAGTGTCTGTTTTTAGTTATCCCTCATTGAATGAATATAGAGATCAGTGTGCAATCCTACGCATGTTTGCTTAAAGAATGCGGAGAGTTGTAGGACTTTTCTCTGCCTAAACATGGACAGGACTGTTACTATAAGTGGGTAACTTAGTTCATGCCAGTCTAACACAGACAAACTTGAAACTCTAGCAATATCTGCACTCTCACCAAAGTATAAACTCCCTGCTGCTTTTGAGCCTTTCTGGGTATATTATCAAATCTGTTGGTGTTTGTTGTTCCAGCTGCAACTTTTCTTTTGAGCAATTTGTTCACTAGATGCAAGCTTCATTCTTGTAGTTACATTGATCCTAGTAAACGGAATTGACTCCAGACCAGGAGCTCAGTAGTTCTAGTGCAGTGTGCAAACGTTACCTAAGGGGGGAACTAATCTTCAAAAAGACTTGAGATGTTTGGATTGGTGCAATATATATGTCAAAGCAGCAAGGACTGCTTTTACACATAGATTTTCTTTGCAGAGATTTTTTTAAAGGCAACATTCAAAACGTTTTTCAATAACAGACACTAGTAGAATAAAAGAAGTCTCCCTAACTTATCCTGTCCCCAGAACACATTAGGACAGCTCTGTCCCAGAAGTCTAAAATGTTACCAGTCTAATTTTGGATACAATTTCATTCAAATGCAAAGGATGATGATTTTTCCCCAGAGAAATTAGTAAGCTATACATAGGATGGCGTTTTGCATCCAAATCTCTTGGCTATACCAAATGGCTCAAAAAGCATGCAGACATCATTATTTTAGGCAGCCTTCCCCAACCCAATGCTCTCCAGATGTCTTAAAGTTTTATTCCCATCAGCATCAGTCAGAATAGCCAAGGGCAGAACTGCAGGGAGTTGTAGTCCAAAACATTTGGAGGGCAAAAGGTTTGCGTCAGCTGTTAAGAGGGTATCATCCAAATGTAAGTAAACAAGCTGCTTTCTTAGTCTTCTTGGTTTTAAATTAGCAAGAGGGATGGACTTTGAGATCTATCTATTTTTACTTCAAACCTATTTCACAAATTAATTCAGTAATATCATAATTAGCAGATGCATATGTGCAGATGGTTGCATAGGGCTGTTATCGAGTGTGCAAAAACATTTCTGGTTAAAACACATTTGATATGAAAATAGGCCTTTCAACAAATTAGTGACAGTTGTTTTAATTAAAGGTTTAATTTTATTAAAATGTATTTTCCTTATCATAGGATGACTTCATCTTGTTCAGTTTTGCCCCCAATGATGATAGATTATGAGATTTGTGTGCCAAAACATCTGGAGGTCCACAAGTTAATGTAGCCAGTAATCTGAAGGGCCTGAACTTTTCCTGCACTGTCCAGTGCGTTATGTTTCCGACTGCCAGGAATTGATTGATTGATTTGCCACCTTATTTACTGTTCTACCTCTGTACAGATCCTAGAATGCTGAACAATAAAAAGACCAAAAGTATAAGAAGAATAAAGCATGCATATTAAAAGAATTCAGCAACAATGGAGTAATAATAAAAACAGCATATCAGTAACAGCAGGGGCTGTTCAACAAAGACTTTCTGAAATAAAGATGAAATAGAAACTGCCCAATGTTGGTACCCCCCTGACCCGCAGGGTAGGAGTTCTGAAGAAATGGAGCTGGTATACTAAAGACTAGCCTCTGGTGGCACCCCAGTTGGGCCATGGGCCCATGTGGAACCACCAGGAGAACACCATTCAAGATCCTTGGCGACTGGGCGGGCTGATGAGAGAGAAGGAACTTCCAAGTCTCTCAAAGCATTAGAGAGTGATTGAGTGAGAATGCAGTAACAGCACAGGGGCATAGGAACCTGTCTTCTGCTATAGCATGTAGCCAAGTAGTGTCTATTCCAACAGGCACTAGTTTCCATTGTCAGAAGCAGAAGGCTTTCTCACCACCAGCAACCTGATCCATTCATTTGGACTTCTCGGGGAATTGAACTCGGACCCTTGAGCCAGTGGGAGTTGGTGGCTTCAGTGTCAGTGGGTGATGCATCCACTGTGGCTTCCACTCTGAACTGTTAAGGAAGTACCCTCGGTTGGTACAGCGCCAAGGATAGCTCTGAAAGTTCAGACTGAAACCTGAGTGGCTTCACTGTCCCACTGGATTCACTAGCCTCTGCTGCCTTAAGCAACAGTCCTCCACCTCCCTAAGCAAGTGGAGATAATGCATTGCTGAACAGATAGCAAACGTGGAAAGAATAGCAGCTTTTTCTGGACAGCAGCCATTTCAATAGGCTACAGTGAGGGAGAAAAGTCAGCCAGACCTCTCCACCAGCTCTGCAAAGAAATCTCTTTCTTCTGACAATCGTTATGTTGCAACTGCAGTTGCCTCGTATGTAGTGGCAGGAACGCTGGGAAGTGGGGCCACTCTACTAAGAGACTCATTGCGCCTGCACTGTGCCTCCTCTTTCTGAGCTGTTCCTCTCCCAGCTGGTCATTACACCTTATATACACATCCTATGCATGTGCAGACTTATGCAAATTCCTCTGTATCAGAATGCTCTAGCCTGGTTTGTGTATGTACAATCACGCAGGCAGAGCTTATACTTACACACTGGGTAAGGCCAGGTGGTAGCATTTTCCCCTCTGGCCGCCTCTACCAAAACAACCTTAAAACTGTCTGTTCCTCAGGTATCTACTTTAGGGTGTGTGGAAGCTGGCCAGTAGATGGGGGGGATGGCTCACCAGAAAAACAGCGTTTCCAGAAATACAGTTTAGATTTTACTGAAGAAGAAAATTAATAGGAAAACAGTTTTCTTTTCTAAATGAATACACACAAATGTAAATAATCATATGAACAACTGTGTAATAACCAGGGCTAAACAAATTCTGATTCAGCTAAGCTAACAATATGGTGTCCTTGTCTGACTGAGATTCTGTCCAAGATGACTGCCATTGGACCAGCTCTCTGAATCAGTTTTTGTAAGACTAATTGTATCCTGATTTCCTTCCTCTTCTCTTTTCTCTGTTTTCCTATCTAAGATTTTATACCTTAAAATTAGCATCTTCCTCTTTCTCCAGCTAGAACCAATCAGTAGTTTTTCCATTCATTTCAGTTAATTAAATTCCTATTTACCAAGAAGAAATGTTCCTCTTTCTCTTCCTGCTACCTTTCATTGAACTTTGTAATCTCGGCTTCCTGAGCAAACTTCCTGACCTGAACATTCTAACTTGAAGATTTCCCTCTGAATTATTACCCTTTTGGGTGAAACTGAGTATCATACACATGTATGAAAAGATTGAACTCTGCAGTACTTGAAAACCAAACTAAACACAGTCCTGTTCCTTCACAGCTTTTTAAATAGGTTGTTTTCATTTTCTGCAGCCTGATCTTGAACGTATGCTTTGCCAAGAAAAGAACTTTCCGCCATTATTACACATTGCAATATTTCCTTCTCTCTATCACGGCTGATACGTAATGTACATAATGTGCGTTTCATCTCATAAGGTCATGGGTAATTTCTTGATGTGCTGCGATTTTTTTTCCTTTGGCATTCCAGCCATTCTTTTCAGCTGAAGTAGTTGACAAATTGACAAGTAAATATGTAATCTCCTCTTTTTACCTCAATCATTGTGGCTCTTCCCCCCCTGAACAGCAAGTGTGTATGTGTGTGTGCACGTAAGAGAAAGCTGTTACTCAAATGGCTTTCAGCAGCTGATTGATTTGATTGGACTCAAGGGTACAGCCATCTTTTCATTGGATAATGGGGATAAAGCCATTGGCTGCATAGAGGGATCAGGGCTGGTTGGAAGTTTTTGTCAATCACTATTTTTATAGTGCCATTCAGCTGATAGGTAGACAAGGCAATGCACATGATACAGCACTTCCAGACAAAACAAGTGGCCACCAGCGTATCTAGTACATATGTTTATACCTCAGTCCTATGGCTGCTAGACACAAATATTTGAGACTGGAAGAGCTTCAGATTAACAAAGGAAGAAAGTAGGAGAAACAAGATGCACAGATTCAACTATCCATCCAGGTTTTGAAAAAACTGAGTATGAATTCTTGTACACTTTGTCATATTTGCCTAAATGAAGGTTGCCGTTCTTCTTCCCCCAGCACACAAACTTTGTTTTTAAATTGCAAAGCTCCTCATCTTTCACAGAGAGAAGGTCCTCTCCACCCTGGAAATAAATGGTCTAGATGAATTTTGCAGATTAGTGATAATTTTGGTTCACTTTGTTTTTGACAAGAATTTACCCAAATTTGCAAAGTTCTTCAAATTCAGGAGAGAAATCACTTAATGATTAAAAAGAAGAAGAAGAAGAAATGTGTGATTAAGCATAATTGGCGGATCTACCAATCTCTACCTTCAAGCTCCCAAGACATATTCTTAGTACCATTCCAACTTCACCAGCATCCTTCTTTTATGTGGGAGATACCAAAATGGAAGCATATACATGCCCTCGATTTTCTACACTTGTTTGCTTTATCTGCCCTTTCATCAAATCTTCAGTGCTAATTTTTCAAAAGGGTTGTGTGTGTGAGACAGAGATAGAGAGAGCGAAAGGGTGCAGAAATAACACCTTTGGAATATTAACAGACAATATATTCCTATGCCCCTTTCTTTTGGCTTGTTTCATGTAGTTTTTATTTTCTTAGGGAAACCTGCTTGTGAGAAGAAAAAATGGAATTCTTTCCACAATGAAATACAGGAAACAATTATTTCAGTGATATTCCTTGATGACAAATGGATAGTCTTTCTGACCATGTAAGTCATAACTTTTCACTATTATCATTAATCATAAATGCACAACAGTATTTGGATTTCCTTGGCCAAGAGTGTATTAATAGCTACAAAAAAAAGAGTGCATTGTAGGTGGAAGCAGCCGCAGCAATAGAAGGATCTCTCTTTGCTGGGCAACAATATTTCTGCTTTGTATTGCTGATTTCACATTACTAAGACACAGGTCAGGAAACTCTTACAGCATCATGGCACAATTCAGTTTCAGAGAAGCTCTCAGGGGTTCACATTCCAAGGCTTGGTGGGTCAAAGACTAGGCATACTTTTGCTTAAATCTCTCCCTTGAGCTAAGCCTTGGAGAGTCATTTCTGTCTTTGAGAATGAAGATAAAACTACAGAGAAGCTGGGAAGGCACCGAAAGATTGGTGCTTGGGGAAAATGGGGTGGGGAAAGGGCTATGATCATCTATGGGACACCAGAAGGCCAGATTTGGACCTCACAAGGGCTGGATTTGACTCCTGAGCCAAAGGCTCCCCACTCTTGAGTTAAGGGATGCCAACTTCTATGGAATATTTCAGTTAGATGTGGTTACTTAAGGAATTTGATATGTGTGAATTGAGATATAAACAGTACTAAGCTGAACCACATAAGATGTTATATGGTTCAGAACATCAAATCCATCAGATTTCATGCATCTTTGCATTTTGCAGTTCTCAGCTAAACAATCAACCAAAAAACAAACAAAACTAAAATGTGTTTATGGCTGTGTATTTCACAATAAATATACACTAATGTACTTTGAGATACATTTTATCACTGTGGAAAAATAAATTCAAAAGATGTATTTTAATACAATTTTGAGCAAAGTTATTTTTATTTAAAAAACCATATTAATGCAGATATGGAATGGGACAGGCTTTTGAATGAACTTGTGTAAAATTAATACAGATTGGAAATGAACTGCTAGGGCAGAACAAAGGCCCAACTTCTCCCATGCCCTGCTCCTTTCGGTAGCCAGATAGTCTTTGAAAAACCAGATGACCTCCACTGCTCCTTACCTCTCAGCAACTAGGATTTAAAGGTATACTGCCTTTGAACATGGATGTTCCATTAGTTATTATGCTGATAGATGGATCTTCCATGAATTTATCTAATTCCTGTAATCTTTTATATATCTACTCAGAAATAATTCCCAGTGAATTTATCAGTGCATATTCCCAGCTATATTTTATATGGGCTGGAGCCTTAATCTATGTATTCTCCAAACACTTGAAAAAAATGTTTGGTTTTTACATAAGGCTAAGCCATGGTTGTGAGCTTAAGTGGACTCTGGGGGATAGTGGAGGACAGGAAGGCCTGGAGGAATGTTGTCCATGGAGTCGCAATGGGTCGGACATGACTTCGCAACTAACAACAACAACAAGCCATGGTATATTTAACCCATGATTTGTTACATGACTCAGAGTTTGTCTAGCAGATGATCAAACAAGCTGTGATTTGTTTTCTCATTCCCTTGTTTGTTTACCTCCTTTTTTGCCTGTTCCCTCCCTGTGTCTTAAATACCTTTGTGAAACTGAAGTACTGACAGGCAGAGTGGCCTCTGTAACCTAATGAAACAACCCATGTTTCTGTGTTCATATGTGATAGCAACACGTGGTTAAAGAAGCGAGAGCCCACTATCAATAACAAACCATTGCTTCTCTTTCTAGGTTGTTCATGGCTAATAAACTATTGTTTTTTACCATGTTTACATATCACAACACCCAGAATTAAATACTCCAAAGCCTGATTTAGCATTATACTCTGATCAAGTTATCAGAACTGTGTTCAAGAAGTGTGTTGAAGCATTTGAGGAAGGGCAAATGAAGTGGACAGATAAGTTCCAATCTGCACATCCATCCAGGAGGTGTGGATTGAGTCCATTTGGATTGGAATTCACCAACATCAAATTGTTCAAACATTCCTAGCCTTGGCCTACTGCATCTTTCTTGGCTTCAGTTCACTATTAGTAAAGTGGGATTATTTTCACCCCCTTGTTCATGTTCTCCTATTCAGTGCACAAACCCCATTAGTCTACCTCTAGATCTATTAAACTGTAATTATAATATTTAGCATAATGACAGAACAGCAATACCTTTGAAATATTACACTTCTGATCTAAATAAGAAATGGAGCAGGGCGATAGGAAAATGCAAGGGAAGCAAATAGGGGGATTATTTTATCCAGCACTTAAAGAACCATGCAAAATGTAATTCATAATGCACCAAGACTCCCAAGCGGAAACAGACTAACATTACATGGCCAACCATGTATTTATTCTTGTGTTAGATTTACACTGAAAGACGAAAGGAACCCTTGTCGTCTGATTCTTTTTCCCCCAAAGGGAAAAAACAAAACCTGAAAACAGCAACAAGGCAAGGGTATGAAGATTTTGCAGCCATAAGATAAGATCTGGCATTTAAACATCCCCCTAGTATGAGACTCAAGGAATTAATGTATCATTTTATGGAGTTTGTTATTCTTACTGTGGCTTTAAAATCCAAGGGAAAAGGATGTTGGAGTTTGAAGAACACTAATGGCTTAGTTTATGATGACTATACCAATTATTTTCTAGTTAAAATGTGGGCTGTTTGCAAAGCTACATACTTCTTCCAAGGGTCTATGATGTAGTACATTGTATGTAGCAATAAATATAAACAACTGCTCTGCAATGAACAGAACAGTTCTTTGGTGTAAATTAGTCTTTCACTGTCCTTGAGAATGATGACTTTACTCTCCTTTAATCAAAATCTCATCTCATTCCAACTTTGGGGGTGGGTTGAAAGAGCACAGAGTTCTCCCTTTGGCTTAAGTTACGGCTCAGTCCAGCAGGATTGTCGTCTGATAGCTGTCAGGCTCTGAACCTTGAGTTCTTTGCCTATCTTAAGCCCCCACAATTGTGCAAATGCCTTCGTGTGTTGTTGTTGTTGCTGCTGCTGCTGTTTTCCAAGTGCACACTGAAGGGCTGTCCAATATTCATAGTCTTATCTTGTCAATACTCTTGTAAGTTTCTGCTGTCAATGGGAGCAAAGTGCAGTAAATAACTATACAAGGAAATTGACAAGGAAAAACAATAAGAAAATTTGCAGATACATGCCAAGATCTAAGGGGAATGTAATACTAAGGAAGAGAAAAATGGGAGAAGAAAGTGGGAGAAGTTGGTGCACTAAAATTCCAGGGTGGATCATCTCCCACTTACCAAGGTAATAGTCCCACTTTTCAGCATTGAACTGACACTTGTCACTGCCCTGCTTCCATTCAGTACTTCCCTGAACCTCCAGTAAGTCCAGAAGGGGAAAGTATTGGCTCCCCTCCTTTTCTAGCTTCCTTTCACAGCAATTACTGCAAGATTTTTCTCCTTCTCAACTGTTGAAAATGATTTTGCAAATTTAAAGGCATGGAAGGAAATACAAAGGAAACTGGTGCACATGTAGAGGCTTGACAGGAAAAGATAATTTTGCTCAGCTTTAGGAACTGACAGGGAGTGGTGAAAAGGAAGGGAAGCCATCATCATCATCATCATCATCATCATCATCATCATCATCATTATTATTACTACTTCTACTACTATTATATTGTATGTTTAATTTCCCCCTTATTTCCTCTTGTGAGGAACCCCAAGGTGGCTTACATAGTCTTCCTCCATTCCAGTTTATCCTCACTATAGCAACCTTGTCTGGTAAGTTAGTCTGAGAGCGAATTGCTGGCCTAAAGTCATCTAGCAAACTTCATGGCCAAGTGCGGACAATTCTGGATCATCCAGGTCCCCAGTCCAACACTCTTACCACCATTCCACTCAGGCATAGAGGGGAATAGCTTTGCCCTTGAGCAGAATGTGCATTTCCCCCATGTTTCTTCTCCCTTAGTATTACTTCCCTCCTCCAGTTTTTGGCACATTTGCCTATCTGCAGCCTCACCTTGTCAAGATGCTTGTTCCTGTGGCAGGTGAGAAAAACAAAAGGTCCAATTGGACCAAAATTCTACACATGCTAACTTATTGTGTATTAGTTTCTGGCTCTTGCTGCCAGTAACTAAGCCTTAGGTGAGGCATTTCAAACTTAGGGAAAGTACTGCACACATGTTTAGAAAGGACTGGATGTTGGGGGGTCACAGCAAAGGGGTAGGCCTGAAGGAAGGGAGGTGGCCAAAGGAAAGGGTGAGGTCAAAATCCAAAGGTACAAATAGAGATCATCGGAGGGCTGGATTTGGCTTCTGACCTGAGGTTCTACACTCCTGACCTGCAGACTGGTTGCTTGAAAGAGATGTGACCAGCCTATTCTACTATGGACCTGTTTGTGTGATAAACTGTGAGCCAGAGACAGGATGAATAAGTGTGAAATCACCCTGGCCATGATCCAGCCATTTTGCAATGTGATGTCAAAGCTGTTAACTCTGACTAGATCCTGGCCCTCCGATTTTAGAGTTGTATTCTGTTTTGTAGGACAAATTAAAAACTAAACTGCCTCAGAGGATAATAAAAAGCAAACCTCTACTGTCTGGCAAGGTCATGCAGAGAATAGTTCAGTTTTCAGGGAGCTGGAAGAACAGACTGCATTGCTGGAGTATAAACTAGATCTGAAAATTCCAGGTACTCCGCCGCTGAAATAATTACAAGGCAGACAAGCCTCGGCTAATTTATTAGTGCCTTGTTGTTCTTGTCAGAGACTTTTGCCATGTTTCCTTGTTCTGTTTTGCTGCATTCTGCTGCCTGGATAATCAGGGTTGTAGCAGTGCCCTTGGTTCAGATGTTCACAAATCAGGAAGACCAGGAGCATTTGCCTTGCTTATTGCTATTGGTAAACATGATGCACACTGGAGTCGGCAACCAGCCATGTCAGCCTAATCGGCACTGCCTGGGAGGATCGCGGGGACATTTTTCTGCAGACAATGAAGTATTCACTCAGCAAACAACAAAGCAACCCCCTTGACTCCCCCTCCCCCCTCCCACATATAGAAACATGCAGCAAGGAGTGCCACATCTCTGCGCACTTTAATGCTGCTGAGGAAATACACAATAGCATTCTAACAGTTAGGGTGATTGCAAAAGTTTAATTCATGTTCTTGGGCAGATCTGTGGCTGCTGTTAGCAGGGTGCAGGGGAAAGACAGTAGTGCATGTAGCATCACAAAGCACTCTTGAGGGAGAATACAGATGGCTAGTTTTTAGTGGCAACGAAGGGCCCTTCTACTCATACCATTGGAGCTCCTGCAGTGTGGCCATGCCCAAAGTCTCAGGTCATGTGGGAGGAAGCCATGCTGCAGCTTGTACTATTGTGACCAGTGGAGGAAAGGACTCTTGTCTGAGAAGTTGCTGGGCAGCATCCTCATTCCATGCAGCTCGGATTTTATAGCATTACTTTCCACCATGGGAAGGAAGTTCACCTTAATGCCACGGCCTCATGATATCAAGGTAACATCAGGTGAGAGACTTACCATTGTGGTGACGGAACTACCCAGAGGACTGGTTGTCTCAATCTTTTTCCCACGTGGAATGGAGAGACATCAACATATCTTCACTAAGGGTTGCTAGGCAGCAACTTAGAAAATCATGTTGCAATTTTTAAATTACAGAGTCAGTAGGCAGCACAGTAATTGTGCTTCTCCCATTCTTCTATCTCCAGGAGGACGTTTGTTTGTTTGTTTGTTTGTAGACTTCTCCATCCTCTGTATGCTTTAGCACAGTGGCAGACAACTTGGTACCCAACAGAAGTTTTGGCCTACAACTTCCATCAACCCTCGCCATTACCTACACAAGCAGAGGCTGATGGGTATTGTAGACTAAAAGAACTGATGATCCACAAGTTGTCCAACCATGCTTTAGTAGGTTGAACTCTGGACACGCCACAAAGCCAGCGAGGAAAGGGAATATGAAAGGGCCAGGTCAAGAAGAAGTAGCATAAGGCATGTCTCCAGTGTTTCTCACATGCTCAGGAACTTAAACGAGACAAAGTTAATTTCAGCAATGAGGTCATGGAAGTGTATGATACCCTGGAAAGTTATCACTTGGTCACCTTGGACACTCTCTAGCCCTAGGCAAACATTTGCTTGCACATGAGTAGAGCCAAACTGCATGGAGGATGGGGTAAACATAGATCTCACCCGCTAAATCTTCATGCATTCAGCATAAGATCCGCAGAGGCTTCTGCAAGTGCTTTTATCCTACAGGGACTTCAGCCAAATACTCTGAGAGAATTCTTGGCAGATCTTTGGACTCAGTGCATAAAGATCTAGAAAGCAGTTTGGTGCACGGAGATGGTTGGGGAGGGACATACTTGCATTCCCTACTCACCTTAGCTCTGCCTGTGTGTAGAGGACAATCACCTCCTACCTTTGAGAGATTGTGGGGGAGCAGGGCTTTGAAAAAGACACGTATGAATACCACAGCTTGGCAGAACTCAAGCTTTGTGTAAACAACATTAATTGGAACAAAAGCAAAAAGAGGAGTTTGTCTCTGAAATTCATATGAATACTGTAATTTGAAATGCTACAGAAACACTAGTGCAGCAGCTGCATATCAGAAGGTGTTATACATGGAAAAACCAAGAAGTGGAATTGGCAGAAATAGAATGAATTCTAATGAGTGAATTGTGCATTGTACAGATTCACTGAGTATTTAAATGAGAATGGCAAATGACAGTCAATGCCAAAGGCATTAAAAATGAATAGCGTTAGATGTCCTTGGGTAGTGCCAGGGACTTGGCGGCTGGAACCAAAGCCATAGCCTGAGGTAAGGCTGGCCCAAAATATTGTGTTGCCTGAGGTGAAGGACAAGATGTGTGTGAGTATTCACTGCCCAAGGCAGCTGCCTTGTTTGTCTAATCAGAGAGCTGGCCCTCCTGGGACCTAGTCTACCCAATGTCATTAGACAAAAAGGAGGGTCTTTATACCTCAGAGGCCCTCCTTTTTTCCTAGACAGAAAAGGAAATGGTGATGGCCACCAAGGTGGACAGCTTTAAAAAGGAACAAAACACATTCATGGAAGAGAAGGCTGTCAGTGGTATGCATCCTCCACTCTCGGGGGCTAATGTAAAGTAGTTGCTGGGGAGCAGGAGTGCCAGGGCCACGATCGCCCTCATGACCTGCTTGTGGGTTTTGTACTGGCAGCTAATTGGCCATTTTGGGAACAGAACGTTGGACTAGATGGGCCCTTCTCTGTCTGGCCCAGCATGACTCTCTTTATGTCATAGACCCTGTGGGTCTAGAATACATGTGGGCAGCTTGGTCTTCCACTTAGCCTGGTTAACTGGTCGGAACTTGCTTCTGCCAAGGTTGGTGAAAGGGCACAAGAGAGCAACCTCTGTGGGGGGGAGGGGGTCATTTTGGATTTGGGTGCAGAATCTTTTAGCCCCAGGTTGACTCTGATGGCAGAAACTGGATTCCACTTTTCCTACTGAAGTGCATGATTAGTGATGATTCATACCTGCTGTTAACAAATAAGCAAGGTGTCTGACCACACTGTTTTCATAATTGTAGCTAGTGTGCTGGGGGATAAATGGCAAGAATAGCACAACATCTTTCTAAGAATGTTTCCAGATCTTGGAAAGTTATATGACTTTTATCGGTTTATCATATTATCTTCAATTCACATCATGAACATGGTATTTGGCATTTGTATGCATTGCTTGTGAGTACTCTCTTTAACAGTGCAAGAATTAATATTAAAAAATAAAATTGACTGTAGAAAAGTTCAGGGTGGTTGAACCGGCTTGGGAACAATTCCCTGGCAAATATCAGTGGATGATGTCAGTTCTCATATTGCTGTATGAAGCTGCCTTGCATTAAGTCAGAGCATTGCTCCATGAAATCAGTTTAGCTGGACATCCAGGAAATGATCCAGGAAACAGTCCTGTTATGTCTTGCTTGGCTAAAACTATGATATGATCCAATGTTAAGCATATAACCATGACTCATGCACATCCAATGACATGGAGTATAGGAAGCTGAATGCTATTGTCTTGTATCCAATGGTGTCAAATTGCTGGTGGAAGGCTCTTTGATCCAGTGAATGCTTCCATCAACAGAATGGAAAGGGTAGTGATTCTGCAGATAGAGGCCTCTTCCCCTTCTTCTGATGGAAGCCTCTGCTGGATCAAAGAACCTCCCATTGCTGCAGGAATGAATCTGGGCATAATCCATAATAGCTTTCTTGCTGAATACACCGTCTAGAGACGAGTAGTGAAAAACTTCTATGGCCTAAAGGTTAAAATGTCACCTGTCAAACCTTCTAAGGACCACTTGCCTTTAGGGGGTATGGCCAGACCACAAGTGGGTGTGACCAAAGCTGCAAATGGGTGTGGATGCCTCATCGTCTCAGACTCCATTCAGACATACCTCCCAGTCCCACCTCCTTAAGTAATTCCACCGAGCCATGCTGAGACAGAACTTTTACTTAATTAATTGATTTTTATGCCGTGAAAGAGAGTGCTGGGCAGGAAAAAGGTCTTATCTCGGAACTACAACAAATCAGGGATAAAACCTTTTGCTTGGGGTAAAGGGATGGGACCTGGGAGAACTGGGCAGGGTCTAGGGATGAACCTGATAAGCAGAATGGGGAACTCTTGTGGCCCATATTCAGCTGATGGGATGGCAAACTTCCATGCCTGATGCAGAGTGACCATCTGAGAACAGACTGACCAGGAGAAATAGGAATGAAATTTACTATGTCTGAGAACAGCCCTGGCTGGCAACTTGAACATCTTTTGCTCAAGAATCCAAGTATAAGTGAGGCCAGAGTTCCTAAAGACAAAACTGTAGTTACACAGAAGAAAAGCAAATTAATTTTCCTAAATTACCATTGAAAAATCAATCTAATACAAATGTCTCAATCTCAAATCAATTGTCTCAACACACAAATACAGTATTTAGGCTGGATCAACTGCATGGGCTACAGTGGACTTCCATACCCCTCCTTCCTACAGCACACCCCCTAAGCCCCTGAAAATGCTACTGCAAGTGTAAGGAGACCCTGCTGAATGGGGTAAGCTTAGGTGCAGGGGAAGAGGGGTTCCCCACAAGTGGGCAGAAGGCATTTCCTTTCATGGAAGACACATCCTGGATCCAGCACAAATAAATTCACCCCATGCACAAACCCAGAATACCTACACATAAGGTTCTGATGCCTTCCGGGGAAAGGAATATGGTAGGGATGTGTAAGGAAACTGCTGGGGATGGTGCTCTGTCAGATTCCCTGGGCTTGGCCTCCTGGGTTCTGCTTTCTCATGGCCATGAGTCTGACCTCCTGGCAAGTTTGTGTGATGCCCCCCTGGAATCAAGCCCCATGAAACAAGCAGGATCCCTCTTCTGTGCATGTGATTTGCAGCTTTTGTTTTCTCTGCACACAATGCAGAAAAAAGTTGGTTGCACAGTTGGGGTTCTGTGAATGTTTGTGGACTTCCTCTAGGTGCAGCTCGCTTTCTAAGACACAGATAAGCACAAGAAGTCTGAGAACTGAAGAAGGACAGATTCTGGGGGGCCTTGTTGCAACGCCAGAATATGGTATGAAGCCAGAGCTTTGGCTGGCTCAATGCCTTCTAGTCTTCCTGGACACCCTTTAAAAAGTTTTCTTTTTTCTCTTTAAATGGGACACTGTAGTAAGGCTCCATAGACAGCATATTGTGGAAGACAGCTGTGTATGATGAAACTGAACCAAGAGGAAAGATTTAACTTACTCAGTTCTTCATGCCAGTAGATGAATCTCTAACTTTTTTTTCTCCTTTTGGTTCACACACTCCCAACTCTCTGATCTGCCTATCAGACTTCTCTACTTCCCTAGTCTCTTTGGAAACCTGAAATTAAGCTCACTAAATTACCGAAAAAGCCCCCACTTCCTCCATGTGAGTAAACTGGTTAATCTTGCTGAGAACAGAAAAAGGGAGAGATCAAAAAATACCAGGCGAAAGCATATTCCTGTGATCAAAATTCAAGACACAAACGACACAAGACGCAAACATATAGTACATCTAATTACCACTCTTTAATTAAACCCTGGGGGATGTTTCAGTGAGCAAAATAAATGGATTCCCAGCATTTTCTCTTGCTTGGAAATTGAACTTTATGACAGCCCTGTTGAAAGCACTTGCCAAAGAGTGGCCTGGCTCTGAAGGGTGCTGGGTGTTCTCCTGTAATTAAACAATCAGCAGAGGCAGAGATTGCAGGGTGGGAGCAACGCATTATTTATACTTCCAGAAGCAGAGATGGGAAACCTCAGAAATAGTGCTCTCCATTAACCCTTAAGGCTCACGAGAGCCAAATGTCCAGGAAGGCCTGGATGAAAGGAAGGTGCCCGTGTGAACGGTAGACCTTAGAAACCCCCAGTTGCCTTAAAGGTACTTCTGGATCTGATTTCCCTTACCATGCCCCATACAGCCATTACACTGTGACCATCTCCATCCCTCTGCCTTAGCTGTACAAGTGCAGAGTACGCAAAAAAATCTTGCAGTCCAGGCAGTGTTGCAGTGGCAGCAGGGCTCACAGGGTCAAAGCACTGGGAGTTTTTAATTAGCAGATAATTAAGCCATTTGCTAGATTTCCCTATGAACTTAGCAACTATTTTCACTATAGCTGGAGAAATGGATTATCCCGCAACAATAGATTGCTGAGAGCAATCCCTGTTGTAATGCAATTATTTTGGGATGGCTTAGTCTTGGGTAAGGAATTAAGACCTATTAGCTTTACAAAAGGTGTACTCGCTGTGGTTGTCATTATGAATCAGTACATCTGCCTGCACATTGGACTGTCCTGAAGGCATAGTCAGGAGGGTTGTTGCAGTGAGCACATTGGTTTATTTATTTATTGAATTTATTTGAGAGCCACCCTTTAGAATCACACACATGCACTTTGACATTTACTAATATGCCACTGAAGCCTGGAATTGGGTTGAAAGGCAAATCATTTCTACTCAACCTAAATGCAACCAGGAATGTCTAAACTTGCAAGGAAAGCACTGAAATTATTTGAAAAATGACCCTGGGAGGCATCTTGGGAGGCCATGTGAAAGAATCTTGCCATCAAAAGTTGCCAGGTATTTCATTAAAGGCACATGGGGATTCCTGATGAGGGTTTCACATGACTGGCTGTGAATTACAGTTGTAGAGTAAGAAGATTTGGGGAAAAGCAAATCAAGAAGAGGCTCTTCATGAATATGTGCAGCCAAGGGAAGTGTGAGAAGAAGACAACCTCTACTCAGCCCAGGATCTGGACAAATTCACAATGAATAAACAGCCAGAGTCTTGCAGCTTCTGGCTAGGTATTTTCCTGCACAGATGTCGCAGCAGATCCTGTTTCTCTTGCAAGTGGCTCTAGTAAAGTTCTGGCCCTGATTTACCCAGTACAGCACCTCACCTCTTTATTTCTTTATTTAACTTCTATTCTGCCCAATAGTCAAAGTTCCCTGGCCAGTTTACAACAATCCATTAAAATACAACCTAAAATACACCACATTATAAAAACTTTATTGCATGAGTCTGGTTGAAGAAGCTATTAAACATTTTTATAACGTAAGTAGTATGCATTATGTTAATATTGCAGGTCAGAGGTAAGGCTAAGGTTGGCTTGGATTGGCAGTGAACAGTACCTGACCTCTCCCATTGCCACAAGGTCAATCTATTTAAACTGCCTCCACAGACCTCTTCCAAGGCCAAATCAAGCATTGGCTGCATTCAGAATCCTCACACTTTAAAGACTTTTATTGACACTAGTTGCATCTCTAGCATTTTTTTTTTTGAGTCAGTGCTAGCCAGGTATACCCTTTGTTAATCTGTTCCATGTGTTGTGGATTTTTTCAGGCATTTTTGCTGCACCATTTGCTCACTGATAAAATTGGATGTTTTGAACTGTCATATGGTTTTCCTCACACTCGTGAGCATTAGCACTAATACAAGGTAGTACAAATCTCCCCCACCAACAATGAAAAGCCAGTACTTAAGACTTGGAAAAAGCTATTCTGAGGAATCTCCAGGTTTGATCCATAACAATCCAGCCTAATTTAAATCTATTGTGGATTTCTCTGGCATTCCCAGTCAGCACGGAAGTCAGTATGATTGAGTTAGATCATTGCTGAGATCAACAGATAAGCCAAACATCTGCTGGGATACAAAACAATAGAGCAAAGAGATGAAGTAGTTGACCCAAGACTATAACTCTCATATTATTCAATTTATTAATGGCATCATACTTATGCTTAACCCTCACACTGAAAATCATGATTGCTTCAACCAGTGACATGAAGACAAATGTTCTGTGGATTTTTCTATGACTATAATTGCATGAATCTCTCGCAGTCACTTTTTTAAAAGCCGGCTTTCATGTTCTCTTTCTCTTATTGTGCAGTTATTTGACCTCTGAGATATAACAGCCCAATGACATCCTTCGCCTCTTGAAAAACACCATCAATTACAGTATTGATTACCCCCCCACCCCTGCTGCTCCCCCTAGCTATGTTGCATTGACAAAATGCAGCACTCTCATTCAGCCTGTTCTGCTCTAATTGTTGTCTGGTACCGAAACATTTGCAGCAGAGCTCAAACAGCTCAGCCAACCATTTCTTACTGGAAGATCATTTGTGCCTCCTGTGGAGAAGCAGTTTATTCCTAAGTGAAGTTACCCATCAAAAGAATGATGGGGGTTCAGTGTTTCATCACCCTTCCAGCCAGCAAAATATGTAGGGCAAGAGAGTACCAGGCAGATGTCAAGCACTTGCTAAACCTGGTCAGAAGTGGATGACCTGGGCCAGGTCTGCCTACCTCATTCTCCCTAGATGCTGGGCATGGTGATGGAATCCTTCAGCACTTGGCCCAGGGGCAGCACATTAAAGGCATCAATAAAATTAACCACATACTCCAGAAAGTCCTGCGGGCCATGCTTGAAATAATGTTAAATTTTATTAATAAAGATGGATTTAAAGAAATAAAATTATTTAAGTCCATTTTTCCTCCCATCATTCCAATTAGAAACATTCCCAAGGCTGCTAAACCACCCCCACGAACCAATCTTAAAAACCATCAATCAGACCCCATCACACAGAGGCAAAGGGGAGGGAACATTTATATTTTAGTAATGCATATTATGCCTGAGCTTCAAGAGAAAGAAGATAGGAAAAACTTTGAAGCACACTCTTCTATTCCTAGCTAATGGCATCATTCTGTTCACACTGAATTGCTTCATGGTCATGCTTGTGAAGGCTGGTGCCCACATGCAGCTAGAAAATAAAGACTTCCAAATATCAATGACAAGGATATATTCTATAGATATAGTGAGGTCCATGGCATAGTTGAGCAGGTGAATTTGACCAAATGTTCAGATTTAGTATCATATATATCTATATATCTTTCTTCTCATGGTCTGGTTTCCCATTCACCAGTGTGGGAAGAAGATAAGGGTCTAAATAAGCCTTTGGTTGATCGAGCAGGACTTTTCTTATGTCCTCTTCCTCTTTCTCCTCTTTTCCACGTAATGTTAGAAAATCCAGAGAAAGCAGTAGAGAAATTGGAGAAATTGGTGGCCATGAGTGGTTAACCCGGATCCCCACTGCAGGATCAGATCCCCACTCTGAATGGTTGCAGTAAAACCTGGGTCTTAACATTTCATGGGCACTGCTGTGATTCCGCAGGAGCTGTGTGAACATTTCTTAATTCTGCCTGCAGCTATCTAATTCTTCCCTAACATGACAGACTTGGAGCTGAGACTCCAAGGGGTGAGTCCTCACCCCACAACCTCACAGCCAACAGCTTAGTAAAAAGTCAAGTAGGGGGAGGCATGATAGAGAAGTATGAAATACTGCACAGAGTGGAGAAACATTCTTCTCCCTCTCCCATAACACTCAAACCTGAGGTCAACCCATGAAACTGATCTGTGGGAAGTTTAGGAAAGATAAAAGGAGTCCTTCTTCACATGGTGTATAGTTAAGTTATAGAATTCATTGCCACAGAATAGTGATGGCTGCCAATTGGATGGCTTTAAGAGGGGATTGGACAGATTCAAGAGGGAGGAGCCTGTGAGTGGCTACAAGCCTTGCTGGCTACATGCTTTTCCTTCACCAGAGGCTGCGTACATCAGTTGCCAAGGAGCTTGGCCAGGTGGAGGCCTTGCACCCATCCTGCTTGAGGGATCCTGTGGGCAGCTGATTTGCCACCATGTGTACTGAGTGCTGGATTAGATGGTTCTTTGGTCTGACATGGCATGGCTTTTCTTATATTCTTACGCTCTTAACATGGAAAGAACTGCACCAGCTGCCCCAGAAGTTGAGATCAGGCCTTGGCATGAGGGAAGGAATGTGCCGGGCAGGGAGGGGAGGAGGCTGGGCTTGTGGAACCACACAGATTCCGACTGGTGCCCTGGCCACCTTCGCCCCATCTCAGGCACTAAATCTAGACAGCCAAAATGACCATCTGGAGAAAAAAGGCACAAGGTGCAGCGGCAGGGATAAGCACTGCTGTTTCTCAGAAGGTTTTACGCTTACAATCTGCTATTGAACAATAGGACTGTGCCCTTTGGCAGCTAACAATAAATGTAAACAAATCAATTAAACACGTCAACACAAAAGCTGAAATGCAAGGGTTCCAGCCAGGTTTAAGCCCTGGCATGTCCATGTGGGACTGAAAGTCTCCAGCCTGGCTCCCTGGAGGAACATGGCTTCCTCTGGCCATGGTGCACATTACGATGTCCAATATAACAACAAGAGGAAGTTTCTAGCTGGGTAGGTATCAATCTTCCACCAAATGTGAGCCAGATGTTAACTGACAGCGAGGGAGAACTCTCTGCTGATTAGGATATTACTGGTGGACCTTTCATTGCCCCAGTTCAGCAGCTTAATGAGGAGCAGGTGCTGGATAGTTTTAAATATCCCCAACGGTTTCTCAACTCTCCTGGCTGCTGCTGGTTGCTGAGGTGTGTTGGGACAAGCAGATGGAAGGAGCTGGCAGCCAGTCCTGCGGAGGAAGGAAATGGCTTCTCAGCCAGCCACATTCCTAGTGCATAGCCCATTGTCCTCTGTTATGATACAGAAGATCAGAGCCTTTGGCTCTTGCCTGTTGGCTTGCACCAAAGGCTTGCACCTCCGCTAAGGCACTCTTCTTAACACCTGCAAGGTAGGGCAGAGGTGGCAGGTGGCAAGTGGCTTCACTTAAGAGACTTTGATGGAAATTCCCATCTTCCAACAGACACCCCACTGAAGAATTTCTGTCACGGTGCTTATCTTAAATAGCTAGAGAGAAGGGGAGGTAGACAAATAGCTTCCACTCGGTGCTTCTCATGCAAATAGGCCGTTCTCCTAGCAAGTACATCACCACCTAAAATTATATTGCTTTGCAGACCTAAGCCCCAAAGTGGCAACAGAACTATACTACTAAGAGCAGTGCTCTCTACGTGAAATTTATAGGAAGTTGCCCCAAAACAATAGTTTAATGGTTTAAAGCTACTGTGGCAAAGAGTTCATTGCTGGATAAACTGTGCGGAAACCAGCACTTTGTTTAGTGCTCATACAGAAGTTGAGCTAATCTAAAAATCTGACTCTAGGGGACACATTCTAATTCCACAGAAGATGATTGCAGTTCTCATTGACTGCAGCAGGACAGCTATTTTGCCCAAAGGATATATTATCATTTTTAAAAGGACATATTATTGCAGTGCATATTATGTATTCAAGAAATGCCTACCGCATTAGCAATTTAAAACTGCACTATAGTGGAGGAAACAGCATCATGAATCCACACAGGAAAAGAAAAAGACACGGAGAGCACATGTATGCAAGTGCACACACATCAAGCGGGTTTGAAAAGCACAAAGAAAAGGATGTCGGTTTCCAAAAGGCACCTTGTGAACCTCCGGGAGGCATGGCCCCAATGTGAACGTGTCTTTGTTCTCTCCCCCATGCTAAATTTGGGGCAAGTGATTCCAGCATAGTGAATTTGGCTGTGGGGAGCCAAAATAAGCATCCTGTTTGTGATGCAGACATCTCAGGGTAGCAGACCTCAGCCTTCCCTTCTTAGTTTTGAATGTTATTTTATAAATCTAATTGGATTATCGGATTGCTTTTCCATTTCTGCCATTGCCAACTGGCAGAGACTGTATCACACCTCCCATTAATGTGTGCCCATCATGTCTCAGCTTGGAGGTGTAGAAAGCATGAGCACAAGAAGAACATGCATCTTTGCAGCAGGTGCTACGATTGTGGTCATGGAGACCGTAATCCCAGTGGAAAGTCTCTGACTTTTATGGAAGGAAAAAGAGCCCATGCCCTCTGCCAATGGGCTTCCTCTCGGCTACCATTGCCTCTGCTCAGTGCTGGCCACCCAGAGCTCCTTTCAGCCCCAAGAAACCTGCTTTGAGTCTTCAGGAGCTTACCGTGACCAGTTTATGTGGCATTTTGCAGAAACACTTACTAATTTCCACCCATTTGTTTCCAGAATCAGTTTCAAGTGCTAATGCTGGATTTTAAAGCCCTGAACAATTTGGAACTTGGCTGTTTGAAGAACTGTAGCCAACACCCTTGTCTGGGACCTAACTTTGGTTTTGCAGGCCCTGTTCTTGGAGTAGCAGGGACAAGGTCTTTCCAGTGGTGGTCCCACAGGACTGACTAGATTTTATTTGTTTTGTTTTAACATGTATATATCTTGATTTTCTTCCATGACTGGAATTCAAGGTGGCATATGTGGAGCTCACAGACAGCCTTCTAGTCACTCTGAACTTGTATTGCTGATAGTTTTTATTGACACCAGCCTTCTACTATATAAAGTTTCTGTATTGTAAAAGCATCTGAGAGTAATGAAAAATATCAGTTGAAGAACAACACATCTAGAAATCTGCTTGAAGGCGATCATATCTGGGAGAGTGGAGTCTGGATATCATGGCATAAAGTCTGGCATTTGTTTTCTTCTTTACTTGACCACCCCAGCAGATCCAAAAGAATCAAGGTGACAAGGTGCCAGCTGCTGGCCTTCAGTGACGGCCTTCCCATCAGCTCTCAGTGGGATGGCAGGAAGGAGCACAGGGACAGAAAAATGTCTCATCTCTCCTCCACTTCTGTCAAACAGTAATTGACAGCGAATGCTCCCACAGAAGTGTAGTCCAACACTTCTTCCTAGCATCAAAGTTTTGATAAACATTTCAAGAAAAGGACGGAATGGAGCCACTCCAGCACACAACTTCGAGACAATCACAGAAGCTGGAAGAGATTCTGCGGTCCATCACAGATACGAGCAAATTGGCATTGTTTCTTGGAAGCTGGACTATCAGAAGAAGTGGGCATACCAGACTACAAAAACTCATCCCGTGCTTGATCGCTTAGCATCCCACAAGCACATAAACCAAAAAAATTATGCGAGGGATTGTGGAGCTGCGTCTTGCCCTGTGCGCTGCAGCCATGGCCTTCCACCACCTGTGCTGGGATTGCCTGCCCATCACCATATATTTGGATCACATGGAAGAGGGCTCTCCACATATCCTGATGGACACAGAGACCAGGCTCTTTCTTCAGGTGTGGCTGCATTCTGCACACAGACTTTTTAGTGAAGGATGGTATAGAAAAGCTTTAAAATAAATAAATAATAAATTAATAAATGTATACATAGAGAGCCCTTTTGCACACTGTTTGAATGTGCAGACAGAATGGAAACATTTCTACCTTGTACAAAGGCTGTGGGATGCGCAGCTGCAATCAGTGGCATTAGCCACAGGGCCAGGGTGAGTCTCACAGCTACCTAGCGCATTCCCTTTCCTTAGTCTTTACGGTGCTTGAAGAATCTTTAGCTTTTGATTTTTATATTGTGGATCTTCAGGGTACATGAAAGTCATCCTTATCTGCATTATCAATTTATTTGCATGCTGTTTTTTTTGTTCTGAAGCCATGCCCCAAGCAGCTTGCAGGAACAGTGGGAAAATTTACATAATAACATAATAAAACGCAGCAACATTTCCAGATAGTCATTAACATAATTAACTACTCATAAAAAATGCAAACATTCATACAAATAGACCAAACAAGCAAGAAAAATAATACCTCTCATCTAAATGTTATCCTAGCCTGGTCTCTGGACACCTTCCAGAGCAGATAGAACGAAGGGCCAGACCACATATTATGCTACTTGCACGGCCATGTGTGAATATTTGTTTTACTGTTGCATAAATGCATGTTGTCTCCACTCAGATTGGAAGTATGGTGCTCACCCCATACCTAATTTTTCCATGAAATGCCACCCACCATGAAATTCCACCCACCAGGATTTTTCTCTTGTAAAGCTCCCAACGAACCTGGGAAACCTGGTAGAACTAGAGGAGAAATGGAGAAAAGGTTTACCTTCCCATCCCAGAGTACCTGATCAGGCTCACACATGTAGCTTCCATGTAGCCTGAAGTGCCTGACCCTACCTAATCTTGGAAGTTAAGCAGGGTCAGGCCTGGGCAGAAGTGGGATGGGTGACTTGAGGGTATGATTCTGTGATTATTGCTGTCAACTGCCTAGAGAGCTTTGGCTATCGGCAGTATAAAAATGTAATAATAATAATAATGTTTATATGTTTACAGTCTGGCTTTAACTGCCAGACTGCATTGATAAGTGATCTTTCTTTTAAATTGTTTTTACTACTGTTTATTTTTTTATTTGAGTGTTTATAATTTTATCTGATAGTTTTTACTTCTACTGTTTATTGTCTTATTGTTTTAATTGAATACTATCCTTTAATTGCTGTTTTATTTATTTCCTTTTACCCATTGTAAGCCACCCAGAAAGCCTTTTTGGCTATTCCTGCAGCATATAAATGTAATAGATAAATAAATATACACTAAGTAATTAACAAAGCATGCAGTCTGGCATTTAGCCGGGTAGAGAAACTGGATTTATAGTATGAATTCTGGAACATCACAATGTTAGGCACTGCAACCCTTTAATCTCTACTTGGAAGGAAGCCTTATTGAGTTCATTGGCATGTAAGTAGACACAGCATTGCAATCTTCGGACTAAATCTAGTTTCTGCTTTCCGCGGGAAGAAGTGTTCCACCCATGTAAAGTCCTTCCGCCATTTTGGGGGAATCTCCATCTCTGGCAGCATAGCTCACCTCATTCAGCAGAGTCTCTTGATTCTCCATAGAGTATCATCAGCAAGCTGCAGGGCTGCCAGGGAAAGAAGAGGCATAGAAATTCATTTTTATTCTTGGGGATGATCCAATGCAAATATGGGTACAACCCTTCAGCCCCAATCCAAATGCACCTAAGCAGAAGCAAGACACAGAGAAATCAGAAAGATCTGATTGGGGCTGGAGCTCTTTTTATCATTTGTAATTGAGTCCAACGTGGAAAGAAGCAGTGTGAAAAAATGAATAATCATGCTAAAACCCAGCAAACAGCATCATTTGTCCCCAAAGAAATGTAATGCCCCATTAGAGCACTGGCTACCCAGCCTATCCACAGTGGCCCAGGCTAATGTCCCAAACGGGCAATCTGATTCAGTAAAGAACTAGAAAAGTGCTTATTTGCTGAAGTATCACAGTAATGCCTCTGAACGAAAATCATTCATGATGCAAGTCATTATAACAACACACCTTCATAATCTAATCTCAGTGCTAACCATTCCTTCTTTGAAGGCCATTGAGGAACTAACCTGCCTTTCTTTACGAGTGCAGTAAATTAGAGGGTTCGGGGCATCAAGATTTATAGTTTTGGAGCAGACATGGTATTTTAGTTGACATTTTCATGAGGCTGGGCATCAGTCAGTTTGTGTACTGGTTTATAATCACTTCGTGCAGACTTTGTTGCCAGAAGTGCTCTTCTTTATTTGCTTTTTAATAATAGCAGCATACTTGGAGTAGGCTAGTCTAGATTCTACAGTCTAGAATCATCTCTTGCACTCTTTCCTTTGAAAGTGTGCTGCAAATGGGCACTCTTGGACCCTAACTGTTCCTCTCACAGAACCAGTTGACAGGGGAGGCACAGAGGGGAGGCACATGCTCCGCAGGAACTGCTGTGATGGGGACACAGGACATTTCTTATTTGCTCTGGTCCCAGAGATACCCTGTTCTTCCTCCTCTGAGTTTCACTGTCAGCAAAGACTGGACTGTTTGGTCTGCATCAGCCTAGAGCCCAATTCCCCCGCTGTCCCTCCACACTCACTGTGCCTGAATTTCCACTCCCTTCCTTGCCTTCTGCAGAACTCAGCAAAGACTACCGTGATGCATATTGCCTAGAGGTTTCAATTCTGAATCATGCTTGAGAAGACCTACATGTGTAATTATACCTGGTTTTGTATCTAGACTGAAAGCCACCCTGGCTAATTAGGGCTTTGGATGCAGGGTAGGCTTCAGTTGCATCAGCTGCCGGGAGTATTATTCACCATTGTTTATTTCCCCACCACAAATTGCAGTGCAGTGGCCCTTGGAGCAGGGTGGACGACTCACCTCTAGTCAATCTGTGATACCATAGACACAGGTGTATAAGAGAACCCTTGAAAGTGAAAGTAGCAAAGCAAAAATTGGGGGAGATCTTATATACCTGACATATATAAACAGCCCAAAATACTGGCCTCGTCTTATATGCGAGTCACCTGATATGCCAATATATATGGGTTATTTTTCTGAAAAATACTTCCTGGTCACTTGTTCTATACATAATTATCATATATATCGGTGTATATGATGACCATTGAAGCAAAAAATAGTGAAGCAAGAATAGGGGGTCATCTTATACACCTGACATATAACAAAAACCAGAAAAACAGCCCAAAATATTGACCTCATCTTATATACAATTTGCCTTATATGCTGGTATAATGGTATGGATCAATGCCATTCTAGATGATGGCGGCCTTATCTCTCATTACACAGAGCAACATCCTCTATCTGAAGACATCCTCTTCTTCCGGGTCAAAGAACTTGTGGCCTTGCAGGTGTTTCCTCCCACAGCTCCCATAATTTTATTTATTTATTTATTTATTTATCAATGTATATCCTGCCTTTTTCCTACAAAGGGCTCAAGGCAGCTTACATCATTCTCCTCCTCCATCTTATCCCCACAACAACAACCCTGTGGGGTAGGTTGGGCTGAGAGTCTGGGATTGGCCCAAAGTCACCCAGTGGGCTCCATGGCTGAGCGGGGACTAGAACCCAGATCGCCTGAGTCCCAGTCCCATGCTCTTAACCACTACACCCCACTGGCTCATAATCCCTCATCATTGGCTATGCTCTCTAGGGTTGATGGAAGTTGAAGACCAAAATATCTGGATGGGCACAAATAGTCCACTCCTGCTCTCCTTGGAAGGGTTGTTCAGTTCAGGTCCAACTTAAAGATAAAGGACAGTAAGAAGGCAGGGCCACATGCAGTTGCCCATCAAACGTTTACACCCAAACAGCAAAATCACCAGTAGGAATGCAAGTAATTCAGTCTTCCTCAATATGATGAGATGTACAGTATTTCTATTTCAATGCCTATACCATGTCATCAGTATATGTAAATTCTTGCAAATCAGTGCCTTCTTTTTGTTGATGCATTCGCCTTCCCTCTTTTTGGTGCTGCTGTCTTATTCTGCTCAGAACATTTTAAAGTGTATCTATGTATAATGCTGTTTATTATGTGCTGTCCATATAAGTGGTGGGACTTCAATCAAATCATTTCCATGGTTGGTCAGACCAAAATCCCAGAAAGCTACATAGAGAACAGCAAGGCTTATCATGTTGGATTATTGGTCTGATTTGGATGAGGGAAGGGAATTCATTATTTAATGTGACTGTCTGCTCATAACACCTCTGGGGTACCATATGCAGTGCCATTTAACGTCAACCCAATCCATTAAAAATGAGGAAATGCTGCCTAAAATAGTAAATCTTCCTCAATTAGAGCATAGCCAGACCTACGAAAAAGAAGCCATTCTCAAGGAAAGAATGGTGGAATGCATTAAAAAGAGTGGATTTTTTCCCATGCTCAACCTTCTCAGAAGTGGAGTTTCTCTCTAGCAAGCAGAAAAATCCAACAAATGTTTCTGGACTGAAAATGCAGAACAACAATATCTTACTGCAAATGACTGCGAAACTCATTTCAGTCTCTGGGGAACAGATGGAGTAGCAGTTTTGTAAAGTCAGTCACTAACCTACAACAAATGAGCATGAAGATACTACACAAGAATCTGGTTATGGATTATCTGTCTTGTATGGATTGCGCCTGTGGTTCAGTGTGCATGTACCAATGTAGAGGTCAGTGGTAGATTAAGCTCGGGGGGACTCGGGTTCAAACCCCACCAATGCAGGGAGCTCACCAAGTGACCTCAGGCCAGTTACTATTTTCAGCCTAACCTACCCCACAAAGTTGTTGTGAGGATAATTGGGTGCATGGCAAAAGTCTCAAGCTACCTTGAGCTCCTTGAGATAAATATGCAATGTAAATATAATCAGTATATATATGGAAGAAAGTACTACTATGCTATGTTGTAAGTATCACATGTAAAAACTTCAGACCTGATGGTTACTGCCTCCAGTGCCATTCTTTGCCAGAAAAGCAGGATAGAAATGAAACAAACAGCAAAGCTGGGCAGGTGGTAATTGTGTCCTGCTACAGGAAAGTGTATTACAATACAGTACATGTCATTGGGCATCTCTGCCTTGAGTATACACCGCCATTGTAGCAACACAGAGATGGAAAAAAGATTTGATCTAAATGGCCATTCTCAACCCTGGTTATCCGGCGACAAGCCATTTTGCTATCTACAATAACAATAACCAGGATATAGCTTTGTTTCTTTGTTTGTTGTTGTTACATGCTGTCGAGTTGTCTCTGCCTTGTGGTCACCCTATGAAGGTTCAGGAAAAGCTTTTATCAAGGTGCAAAGGCCTGCTCTTCAACATGTTCAAAATCAGCACATCTTGGGATCATTGGTGGTGGTAACTTTTAATACCACATCCTAAGTGGAAATCCCCTTCATGGATCACTGCCTTGTCATGGCAAAGGGGCTTGTGTAGCTCAATGAGTCTATGATCTATGCCATGCAGGGCCACCCAAGATGGACAGGTCGTAGCAGAGAGCTCTGACAAAACATGATCCACTGGAGAAGGAAATGGAAACCCACTCCAGTATCTTTGCCATGAAAACCCCACCAAAAGACAAAACGATATGACACCAGAAGACGAGCCCCTCAGGTCAGAAGGTGTCCAATGTGCTACTGGGGAAAGCAGAGGGCTAGTATAGTAGCATCAGAAGGAATGAAGCGACTGGGTCAAAGCCGAAAGGACACTCAGTTGCAGATGTATCTGGTGGTGAAAGGAGAGTCCGATGCTGCAAAGATCTATACTCCATAGGAACCTGCAATGTAAGATCCATGAATCAAGGCAAGCTGGACGTGGTCAAACAAGAGATGACAAGACTGAGCATCGACATCTTAGGAATCAGTGAACTAAAATGGACAGGAATGGGTTAATTTAATTCAGATGACCATCAAGTATACTACTGCGGGCAAGAATCCCTCTGAAGACATGGAGTAGCCTTCATAGTCAATAAAAGAGTAGGAAACACAGTACTGGGATACAATCTCCAAAATGACAGAATGATCTCAGTTCGAATCCAAGGCAAACCATTCAACATCGCAGTAGTCCAAGTCTATGCCCCAACCACTGGTGCTGAAGAGGCTGAAGTTGACCGGTTCTATGAAGGCCTACAACACCTTCTAGAATTAACACCAAAAATGATGTCTTTATCATCATGGGGGATTGGAATGCTAAAGTAGGAAGCCAAAAGATAACTGGAATAACAGGCAGGTTTGGCCTTGGAGTACAAAATGAAGCAGGGCACAGGCTGGTAGAATTTTGTCAAGCGAATACAATGGTCATAGCAAACACTCTTTTCCAACAACCCAAGAGATGACTCTACACATGGACATCACCAGATGGTCATCACAGAAATCAGATTGACTATGTGCTCTGCAGCCAAAGATGGAGAAGCTCTATACAGTCAGTAAAAACTAGACCAGGAGCTGACTGTGGCTCAGATCATGAGCTTCTGGTTGCAAAATTTAGGCTTAAATTGAAGAAAGTAGAGAAAAGCACTAGGCCACTCAGGTATGACCTAAATCGTATTCCTGATGAATATACAGTGGAGGTGACGCATAGATTTAAGGAATTAGATCTGATAGACAGAGTGCCTGAAGAACTATCGATGTAGGTTCAAAACATTTGTACAAGAGGTAGCAACTAAAACCATCCCAAAGAAAAAGATATGCAAGAAAGCAAAATGGCTGCCTGAGGAAGCTTCACAAGTAGCTGAGGAAAGAAGGGAAGCAAAAGGCAAGGGAGAAAGAGAAAGATACAAACAATTGAATGCAGAATTCCAGAGAATAGCTAGAAGAGATAAGAATGCCTTCTTAAATGAACAGTGCAAAGAAATGGAAGAAAACAATAGAATAGGGAGGACCAGAGATCTCTTCAAGAAAATTGGAGATATGAAGGGAATGTTTCATGCAAAGACAGGCACGATAAAGGACCAAAATGGCAGGGACCTAACAGAGGCAGAAGAGATCAAGAAGAGGTGGCAAGATTACACAGAGGAACTATACAAGAAAGAGCTTAATGTCCCTGATAACCACGATGGGGTGGTCACTGACCTCTAGCCAGACATCATGGAATGTGAAGTCAAATGGGCCTTAAGAAGTCTGAGCAACAACAAAGCTAGTGGAGGTGACAGTATTCCAGCTGAGCTATTCAAAATCTTAAAAGACGATGCAGTAAAAGTGCTACACTCACTATGCCAGCAAACTTGGAAAACTCAACAGTGGCCACAGGATTGGAAAAGGTCAGTTTACATTCCAATCCCCAAGAAGGGCAATGCCAAAGAATGTTCAAACTACCGCACCATTGCACTCATTTCACATGCTAGCAAAGTGATGCTCAAAATCCTACAAGCTAGGCTCCAGCAGTATGTTGACCGAGAACTACCAGAAGTACAGGCAGGATTTCGAAGAGGCAGAGGAACTAGAGATCAAATTGCCAACATACGCTGGATCATGGAGAAAGCTAGGGAGTTCCAGAAAAACATCTACTTCTGCTTCATTGACTATGCTAAAGCCTTTGATTGTGTGGATCACAACAAATTGTGGCAAGTTCCCTTGGACCGCAAGGCGATCAAATCAGTCAGTCCTAGAGGAGATCAACCCTGACTGCTCTTTAGAAGGCCAGACCCTGAAGATGAAACTCAAATACTTTGGCCACCTAATGAAAGGAAGGACTCCCTGGAGAAGAGCCTAATGCTGGGAACAATAGATGGCAAAAGAAGAAGGGGACGGCAGAGGATGAGGTGGCTAGATGGAGTCACTGAAGCAGTTGGCGTGAGCTTCAGTGGACTCTGGAGGATGGTGGAGGTCAGGAAGGCCTGGAGGAATGTTGTCCATGGGGTCGCAATGAGTTGGACATGACTTTGCAACTAACAACAACAAAGTGGAAATATTCTTACACTTGGGGAATATCAATAATTCAACTATGGTGATAGAAAAAACTTCCCTTTGGTGGGCAAGTGATATCATAGGAAGGGAGGCAGCTGCAAATTATATAGAGTTGGTCTATTGCTCCATTTAGCTCCATATAATCAGCACAGACTGGCAACAGTTCTTTGGATTTCAGACAGTTCTTCCAACTTTACGAAGATTTAGCCTGGGACCTTTGGAATGCAAACCAGGAGCTCTACCAGTGCGCTACAGCTCAGGCTTCATCAGCAATGATGCATATTTGCTCCAAGGCCTGACAGTTTTTCAGTAGCCTTCAATAACCTGTGTTGCTTAAAGGGAAAAATTATTTAAGTATTCCTATCGCTACAAATTCTGGGGATGGGGAGGGGTAGTTTCCAGCAAAAATAACAAAGAGAACTATCACAATTACTTATTATGATATAAAATGATGTGACTCCAGAGCTGACCCAGGAAAGTGTGTGCCGTACACAGCATGACTATAAGATGCTTCATATCTCCCAATTCTGCATCATTTGCCAGAGATTCTGAAGTTAGATTACAGCTCAGCTTCTAAGAAAAAAGCTTTGCCCTCTGAACTGGACTGGGAAAGCCTGCCCTGTAATCTCAGTTATGTGGCCTCTGACATCCTGAGTAAGGAATTACACATGTTCAGAAGTTCATCTTTGTCATTACTTCCTTCACATATTCATGAACCGATTCCAATTCATCACTGATAAAACATGTTTTTGTATCACTCCATGCATCCTTGCTTCATCTTCCTTTACTTGTACTTAAATGGTTTACAGGTCTGACTTAATGGTCACTTTAGGATATTGCAGCCTGGAGTAGGAGTTACAAAGGCCCTTGTTGTAATGCAATTAAGAGATGGTCTAGTGGTTCAAGTGTAGTCTAGAACTGCAGAGACTTAGGGGCACATTCCTGCTCAGCTATTAAGCCAGCAGTGGGCAACTTTTTTCCTCTGAAACACCACATTTCCACATTTTCCCCTCTTGAACACCACACCTGTTGGGGGCTGCACACTGGCAAGCTAAACCAGAAGAGGGAGAGTCACTCCTTTTCTTTTTCTGCCAACCCTATTTTCTCTCACCCTCTTCCTTCCCCGGTGGGCTACTAGGGAAGTGTCAGATCATTCTTGCCTGAGGTCCAAACTCTTTGCATGCACAGATGCTTTAGATATTAGGGTTAGGGTGACATTCAGCCCTAGGGCCTCAAGGGTTGCCCAACCCCTGCATTAATCTTACTGGGTTATCCAGTTGTTCCATCTCAGAGTAACTTTCCTCTGTGGATTGTTCTGAGGATACAAGGGAGAAAGGGAGAGCATTCCCTGATGCCCTTGGAGCAGTGATGTTGAACCTCAGGCTTGCCACCTGGGACCCTAATCCAGTTCTTTGGGGTTCATCAGATTCTCCATTCCGTGGCCCCACCTCAAGGTCCCCAACCACAGATCATATGATGGTTTTTCTGCCTTGACATACTGTGCCCCATTCCAAAAGATGGGAAGGCATCTCCTAAGCTCAGTTACTAGTGCTATTTTAAGCCACAGTATGGGGGTGGTTTGGATATTTTGGCGCCATCCCTTTTGCCTTCCATCCTGCCTCCCACTGGAATTGCCCCACAAGAGCCTTGCGAAATGGAATGTAGCCCGTGGATTGCAAGAGGTTGGACACTCTGCCTTGGAACAGGATATAGGATATAAATGTCACACTAATAATTAGTGTTGCCATGTTTTGTGCCTGGCAGAACTGCTGTATTTTTAATAGCAACATGGTGGGCGGAGATCCAAAGCCTGAACCCTTTTCAGCATGGAGAGGTTTAATCTGTTTATTTTGTGACATGCTGCATTTTGTTAGAGGCACAGGAATCCGGCTGCAGGAGACGAGAAGGGTGGCAAGTGAGTGGAATGCAGGAAATAAATATCTTCAGATTTCTTCTGTGAGAAGAGTAAACCAATCCCATCTCTTGTGGTTTGCTCATCATTTCTTGATGCTCTAAAACACAACACAGCTGTTCACTCCTCACAAGACAGGGAAACAGCGGCTGCGGTCCCAGCTGTGGAATAACGTCAATTGTTTGTGTTTGTGAAAGAGAGTGCAGAGGGGAGGAAGTGTTGCCAAGACAAAGAGGAGAAAATGGTGACCAAAGGATCAAAGGGTCTGAATAAGTCCCCCATGTAAAAGGGCTCTAATGTTGGGGCGATGTTTAGCTTAGAAAAATGGCAAGTAAGACATAGGTGCATAAAATGATGCACGGTGTGGAGGCAATGGGCAGGAAGAAGCTTTTCTTCTCTCCTGATGCTACAACCCAGGGCCATCCCATGAAACTGGTTGGTGGCAGATTCAGGACTGCTTCACACAGTGCATAAACTATGGGAAGCTGCTGCAGTTGGATGACTGTAAAAGTAGATTAGGTAAAGGTAAAGGTTTCCCTATGACATTAAAGACCAGTCATGCCTGACTCTAGGGGGCGGTGCTCATCTCCATTTCCTAGCTGAGGGAGCCAGTGTTTGTCTGCAGACAGTCTCCGTGGTCATGTGGCCGGCATGACTAAACACCGAAGTGCATGTAGATTAGACAAATCCAAATGGCTATCAAAGATTATTATATTTTGCCAACACTAACAGGGCCAGTATGCATCTGCCATTGGTGAAAAGAAGTGTAGACTTCATGTCCTGCTATGGGCTTCTTATGGGAATTTGGTTGGCCATGGTGGGAACAGAAGGCTGGATTGGATGAGTCCTTGCTCAGATCCAATGCATCTCTTCTTATATGAACACCAGATGTTCATAGAAGTGTTAAACAAGACTTAATCTATGTGAGCATACAAAGCTAAGTTACACAGAGTTAGATCACTGGTTCTCCTGTCTTCATCATTCTGGCTGCAGTGGTTACCCAAGGTTCCTGCAGTAATCTCTTTAATAGGAGCATGAATGGGATTTCATCGGTGCAGGATGTGTCCTCTGCACTGAGCTGCGGCTTTTCCATTCAGCCAAGCTCAAACCCACAGCTTCACAATCAGGATCCCAGTTAGCAGAGATGGGGAAAGGCACTCAGGAACCATGTGGATACACTGATGAGCCTGATGCCTGCAGGAGGCATCAGGCTAAAAGTCAAGGGACAGAGAGTTCCTCAGTGCGGCTGCTTGGTGTTGCCTAAGACCATGCTGGATGACACACTCAATATAGAGAAAAACATACACACAGAGCGAAACGACATGCTATGTTAAAGGAGTAGCCTGTAGCTACTCTGAATCCTTTTACTTGTGTGTGTGCAGAAAGACCCTTATCTAACCATGAGGTTAAACTTCCCATCCTAAAATCTCCCGTGGGCAATTCATCAACCAGGTATTTTTAACTTACAATCAGCCTTAACCAGCAAAGACAGCAGTGGAATATGATGGATGTTGCAGACTGACTTATCAGGAGCTGCCCATCACTGGTTCATTTGATATGCTATGAGCGGCTTTGGGTAGATTCCTGGGGGAGAACAGCATAGTAGTAAACAGGTGCTGATGGCGAGCAAGAATCCAAAGCTGGATCAGCACGAGAATGTGTGACAGGTCCTACCGGAGTGCCACAGTGCCTGGTTCCTCTCACCTCTAATCGATTGCAGAAGTTCGTTATGAAACCGAAACTCTGAAGCACAATATTTTTATTTATTTATTTATTTAAAACATTTCTATGCCGCCCCCATTGCAACAAAGCCTCGGGGCGGCTCACAATATTCTTCTCGTATTTTCTCTTTTAGTCTCTCACTCTCTCTCTCTCTCTCTCTATATATATATATAAATACATACATATATGGGGAGAATCTTTCTCTTTAATTAAGGGAAGCGCACACACACACACACACACACACACACAACTATCGTTGTTTGATCAGATATTAATTCTGACTTAAGAAGAGCTCTCAAAAGTGTTTTTTTAAAGCTTCATTTGGATGTTATAAAAAGGACAAAGTAATAACTTTAGGATTGATTTTAACCTTTACATTATTTTTAAATGTAATGAGAAGCTTTTCAGACCACAGAAAGAAAGAAGCCTCCTCCATTTCTTCTCCCCAAATTCCATTTTCGGTTCATAGACATGATTAAACGTACATTCCCAGTGGTCTGGCCTATGTACAATAAAGATACTGAAGCAGAACTATTGATATTCTCTCATAAAAATGAAAAGACATTTAAAGAAAGGTTATGGAAGTCTTGCAAAGCATACAGAGCGAACCTGAATAATGATAATAATGATATATGTAACCAACAAAGCCACCAGAATAATCCAATAGAGCAATGGCTTTTAAAGGTAATAGCATTTATGGATCCAGCTCAATTGTCTGAAGTTATACAAGTGGCATTGCCCATAATAGTTGAGCTCAGCTATTTGAGATGTTATACCCTAACTAGTTGGTAGACTTGGAGTTGTAGTTGTGATGATAGGAGGCACAATTTTAATGTAAAATGAAATTGCTTACGTTCTTAATCATTTATTTTATAGAAAACAAAAGTGGTAAGCCTGAAATTTAATTGAAAGGCTATGTTGATGAGCTAGATCTGTTTGCTTCCATTGCTGAGAAATTAGAAATCTGTAACTAAATATTTAATTTCGCAAAAAGGCATAAATCCTAGAAGGAAGGTCCCATGAAATACTGTACTGGGTCTGGTCATCCATTAGCAAAGGAGGATCCGCACAGATTTCCAGATTCTGGGGTTCTAAATTCTCTTGACAAGAATAGAGCCAAGACAATGTGTACCGTGCATGGTCCCACTCAGTATAAATTAGAAGCATAAGCTATTAGAGTTGTAGTGGGCCTTTGTGACCACCTGTATTACCAGTTCTACTGTTCTATGGTTCTGTGATGCTAAGCCCGTCCAACCTCTACAAATCCTTGGATATCTTTAAAAGCCTTGTGAGAAGGGCCATCTTCACCTGGCACCAAAAAAGACGACAAGGTTGGGGCCAGGTGGGCCACCGTGCTGAGGTCATTTTATCATGTTGTAAGTCGCCCCGAGGTTTCGGCAAGGGGCGGCATAGAAATGTAGTAGTAATAATAATAATAATAATAATAATAATAATAATAATAATAATAATAAAAACTGGCATAGAAAAAATGAACAAAGAAAGACACACACATTTCAAATTTAATACACCAAAAATATAAAATGGTAATATAACTGAAATCGAGTAAACATGCAGATCTGATAACTCACTTTCTTGCTAATATCTTTTAGTCCTTTGCCAACACTTCTTTTTTACTTTGCTGCACTGAGGGTGGCAAAATTTGCTTTGGCAGCAAAGCAAACAAGCATGGAAAAGCAAACCCTGAAGCTAACAAATAAAAGATATGGGGATGTGTGATAAAAATGTATCATTTTATTCAATACTTAATGTTTTAGAAGTACTCTTGAATTCTGAAAAATTTCTTGTTAATTCCTGTCAGAATGGAGAAACCCATAGAAAGGCACTGATGATGTCCTTATTGCAAGAGATATCTCCTTATTTCAATATATGTGGCCTATTGTTGTATGTTCCATTTCTCTTCTGGGTTGTGGCAGCTTTGCCTTATAAGCAATCAAGTTTGTGACACTTCATTGCAAAATGAGATGGTCACATAATGCTTTTATTATCTGTCAAAGGGCAACTTAGACAAAGAACTTAATTGAGCCTCACTTATTGTGTTTGAAGTGAATACCGTTAATGGCAGAAGAATTTGAGCGTGAGTACCCTACCAAATTAATTCAATCACCAAATGCTTAAATTGGGTTTGTATCAATTGTTAAAGGCCAAGGAAACAGCAAATTAATTCCTGCCTGCAGACTAGCTGATAGAAAATGAAGGATATGGTAAAATATTTACAAGAATTATACTCAGTCAAGAGGGATTGTTCTTATTAGCTTCTGACATCTTTTTGATTTTCTGCAGAATTTGTGGTGGTGCTTCTAAATGAATAGGGCAATGCATGGACCATACTGTCTTTGATCAAGAGCAGCCTTAACAATGAACAGGGAAAGGAACTTTGGGCAACGATGCCACATGCTTCTGAGCACTGGGAGCTCTGAGTGAATTCATACAGTGCCTTTTCTCTCCAGACAAAGATGCCCAAACTGAGATTCTTTCAGTCTATTCTATCGCATGGAGTTGTGAGAATGACATTTCTTGATTTATGCCTTTAGTCTGCCCAATAACTGAATCTCTCCAGGCACTGTACAAATAAAATGGGAGCAAAAAGAACTCTGTGTGGCTTGGAGGATAAATGTAGGGTAACTACCGCAAGAATAAGTACGTAATTCTTCCCCAGGTGGGTGTGTCTACACAGGCAAATGCAAAGATGTGGCACTTGTGCAGTGATTGCAATGTGCTTTTCCCCAGCTATCACGGTCGGGAGCTGTGCCCCGCCATGTGATTCCTGTGCTATTTTTGTTCTGCATGAATGTGTACCCAGGGTGCCCATTCAAGTGCACAGTACAATATCTTTTTGTAAAGATTCATGAAGGTCTTAGAATGGCAATCCGTGGAAGTAAGACCCACTGAAAACAGTGAGACTTGCTGGTGAGTAAGCATGGAGATCCTCCAAGAATCTGGCTCTCCCGTGCTCACTGGATGTCTTTCCCATGCTTGGCCCTGGCCTAGGAAGTGAACCATGCCAGGCAATCGCAGAAGCAAGGAATGCTTGCAGGCCCCTTCTTTGCTGTTACTATCCTTCTGGAAAGTCTCATTTGTAGAATCAGAGCTTTGCTTGCACAGTGGGCATCAGGGTAGAAGGCAGTGTGTATGCAAGCCAGCGCACTAGTTCTACCTGCACAACAGTTGGATTTACTTCATGCCGATTGCCCGCAGGGAGGCTCAGCATGAGTTGGGCTTTAAGCAGAGAGAGGCGGCCTGGAGTCCAGGGAGCTGATTCAAGAACGTTCGATGGATTCCCTCAAACCAGAGTCCTCATACTTTGCTGGTTCATGCTATGAATCCTTTTACGTTGCTCTGCATTGTTTGGTATACACACACAGCACTTAAGCGATATCACTGCCTCAAATTATTCCTGGAGCCTGCACTTACTTAAAAAAAGTGCAGCTGAACTAGGATCCAGACTTGGTCATACTTAGCTGAGAGCTATTGAAATCAAAGAGACGTTACTATTACTATTATTCTATTCCACTGTGTCCTGTTTTGCTCTTGCAAGGAACCCAAGGTGACGCACATGATCCCCCCACACCTCTTATCCTATCCTCAATCTTATCCTAACCACAAGCCTGTGAGGAAAGTTAGGCTGAGAGTCAGTGACTGGCCCAGAGATGCCCAGTGCGCTTCATGGCTGAATGGAGACTGGAACCCTGATCTCCTGAGTCACGGGCCAACACTCTAAACACCATACTACCCTGGCTTTCAGACCCATGAGATCTTTATGATCTTCAGAGGGGCCTTTGTTGAGTGAGCGGCAGCCTAGGGAGTAAATCCAAACATTGAAATGGGCCTTCTCTGTAGTGATTCTTACTCTCTGGAATGCACTTCTACCAGTCATTCAGTCGTGTGCTTCCAATGTTTATTACCCTGCACCCCGTGCCTTCTGCAGACGTTCTCCAGCCATTAGTAACGATTCTGAAGTCTTATGTTTTAAGAGATCTGCATTCAGTGTGCATTCTTCCTCTTATTCCTGTGTGTGCAGATATGATTTAAAAGTATATTTAATGCTGTGAACCTTTCAGACTTTTTTAATTAGTAAGAAGCATTCAAATGATTTAAATAAAACAAACATAAATTCAACTGACTGCCATATGTCTAACTTAAGTGTATGCATAATCAGACCCCAAGCGATGAACAGTGTTAACATCCAGTTTATTCCACGAAAGCAAAGCTGCTGTCCTCCCTCCATGCTGAAATAGTGAAGCTGAGGAAACATTTTATCACTTCTTTCTCTGGGGTGCATACGAATGGAATACAATGAGAATGCTGATCCTTGAAAGTCAATATAGAACTCAACATGGATTTCTTGCTGCATGGGACGACTGGGTTCAGTATTTCTGTTATTGCTTTGATTATAAACTTCCTGAAGAACAGCAGAGTTGTGTCTTGGTGCTGTCTCGGTGCTGTGTGGGGAATATCAAAAAATGTGCGGGGAAGGACAACTCCACACAAGGAGTTACTACTAGCAGTGGCTGCTGAAAAACCACGGGGAACTTTTGGGGCAGCCATCACAGTGCCCTGTTACACTGCCTCCTATATGTAATAGTAGCATTTTAATTATTGCATTGTGTTGATTCGTTAAGGATTTGTATGACAAATTGTTATGGCATGTCACTGAGGCAATAAAGGTTGTTTATTGAACATGCTGTCTCAGGCTCTATGCAAATGTGAGTGTTCAGATAAACCGATCCCTTATTTTAGCCCAATATATAAATCTCAATGTTATTAGGCTTCTGACATGCATAAAGCAAATAGAATTCACCAAAGAATTACATGCTAACGATGATTTTTAAAATGTTTGCATTTAATTCATGTATTTAATGGTAATGGATTTTATCGGGTGTTTCATCACTTTGCAATATAATTGATGGCACACCACCCTGAAATCCTGATAGTAAGGGCTGTTACATGTTGAAAATGAACACCATATTTTCATTTTCTAGAGCAGAGGCAACATCAAGAGATCATGCCCTCCAGTTAGGTGGAAGTACAATTCCCATCAGCATGGTGACTGGCTAGGGTATATAGGCATTGTGATGCACCCTGGATATTTTAGACTATTGTGTATACCCTTGTAGCAGAAAGTACAAGAGGGATCAAACAAAGATCTTCATCATGGAAGCTTGAAGTTCTCAAAACATTTTCCATGCTCCATTTAGCAGCAAAACACTAAGGGCAGTTTACATCAGAGAATTATATATCATGATTTCAAACTCACCAGTTGAATGAGGAAAGGAAGCTATTCATACATTGTACATTTCATACAAATGTACTTGCAGTAAAATTATGTATGATTAAAAAAGAAAAAATAGACATCTGCATCAAATATATAAATCACTATTAAAATACTGTTGTGAGGAAGAACAAGCAAAATACATGTTGACAAAATTACTTGAGTCTTCATTACCATGTGAAAATCGATCTGGTCATTCAGTAATAAGTTTTGTATTAAAATGAGAGATAAATGTTATAAATTCAAGAGTGGATGGTATCCAGGTTCAATTACTATTAATACAATTGGTGGTCCATAAAGCCAAGTATGCTATAAGTGAAGAAGAAAAAGGAGGAGGAGGAAAAAAATGGAAAATTGTTAATATACAAATTGAAAAGCACGGTTGTTGTAACATGCCATCAAGTTGTCTGCAATTTATGGTGACTTGTATGACTGAAATGTCATCCAGAGTGTCCTGCCCTTCACAGCCCTGCTTGGTTCTTGTAAACGCAGTGCTGTTGCTTCCTTGATGGAGTCAGTCCATCTCATATTTGGTCTGCCCTTTCTTTGTCTGCCTTCAATTGTCCCTGGCATTATGCAGGGAATCTTCCCTTCTTATGGCTCACCTGAAGTATGACAGTTTCAGTTTTGTCATTTTTGCTTCCAGGGCAAATTTTGGTTTGACTTGATCTAGGACCTACTTGTTTGTCTTTCTGTTGGCTCAGGGTATTCACAAAGCTCTCCTTTAGCACCATGTTTTGAGTGCATCAATTTTGTTCCTATCAGTTTTCTTCACAGTATAGGTTTTCTATTTCCTTCATTGCTGCCCTTCCAAGTCTCAGACTTTGAATTCCTTGGCTGCTGTCTCCTTTTAAATTGATGACTGAGCTAAGGTATGCAAAATCTTTCAAAATTGCAATTCCTTCTTTGTTGATATTAAAGCTGTGTGATCCTTCATGATTTTTGTTGTCTTAATGATCCTTTTCAGCCTTGTTTTGGATTTCCTTCTTTTACTTTCATCAGGACTTGTTTCAGTTTCTTGCTGCTCTCTGCCAGTAAGATGGTATCATCCACTTTTCTTAAATTTTTGATACATCTTCCACCAGTTTTCACTCCACCTTCCTCCTTCCTAATCCAATTTCCCTGATATGTCCTGTGTACAGATTGAACAGACTGGGGGATTAAATGTACCCTTGTCCAATGCCTTTGCTTATCGGGACCCAATCTGTTTCTCCATATTCTGCCCTGACAATAGCTTCTTCCTCAATGCAGGTTATGTATCAGGTGAGGCTTCTCTCAGCTTTTCACAGTTTCTCATGATCCTTGCAGTCAAAGGTTTGCTGTAGTCTGTAAAGCTTAAACTGGTCTTTGGTGTACTGCAGTAGTCCATGTATATTTGTAATAAGATCTTGAGTACCTTGTCCTTTTCAGAACCCAGCTTGGACATCAGACATTTCTTGTTCTATACAGGGTAAAATTCTTTGTTACAGCACCTGGAGCATCACTTTGTGTCCATGGGAAATTAGTGCAATGATGCCATGGTTGCTGCACGCTTCTGTGTCTTCTTTCTTTGGGACTGGAATGCATATTGAATGTTTTCAATCTGTGAGCCATCCTTTATTGTCCATATCTGTTGGTACATTATCGTTAGGGTTTGCCCTTGTTAGGATGGTACCCTAACAGCATATAGTTAAACTACAGAAGTTGCTGCCATGGGAAGTGGTGATAGCTGCCAATCTGGATGGCTTTAAGAGGTAATTGGACCGATTCTTGGAGGAGAAGGCTGTGAGTGGCTACAAACCTTGCTGGCTATGTGCTATTGCCTTTAGCAGAGGCGGCCTGCCTGCATACACCAGTTGCTGAGGAGCTTGGGCAGGTGGAGGCCTTGCACCCATTCTGCGCGAGGGATCCTGTGGGCAGCTGGTTTGCCACCATGTGTGTGGAGTGATGGACTAGATGGTCTGATCAGCATGGGTCTTCTCATGTGCTTATCTACTCTAGGTGCCTTATGCCTTCAAAAGCTTTCCAAGCAACTCTCACTGCACTTTCCAATATTGCTGGTTCTTCAACATTTGAAGGAGGCAGAACTTCCCTTTGAAGTAGTCAGCTATCTTTTTATCTCTTCTGTATAGTTCTTCCACATATTTTCTCACCTTCTCTTTACATTATCCTGGTTAGATAGGATGTCCCCCTTATTAGTCTTTCAGCAATCCAAGTCTAAGTCTGAATTTTCCTTGGATTTCTTGATCTTCAGAAAGAGGTCTCTTGCTTTTACACTTTTTCTATTTCTTTGCACTGACCACTGAATTAGTTCTCTCTGTGTCTTCATGCAAGTCACTTAAAAGTTGCATTCAGGATTCCGACCCTAGTTGCTTCTTGCTTTTGCTTCTCGCCTGTCGTATGTAACTGAATGTTTCTTCTGTCATCCATCTGGGCTTTCTTCTTTCTTGTTGCTACAGGAGCTGCCTCTTGGCATTCTTCCCTAAAACGTCTCAGGTTTCAGTGCACAGCTGCCTGGTCATTATTGTGGTCGTGACAGAGGGTGCAGAATGAGAAGCTGCCTGGATTGCCATTTTTCTTGGTAGACAGAGAGAGTACGAATCAAATCCATAAACCATGATAGTCGCCATTAATGTGAATAGGCACTGTGCAAGGATTGAAAGACACCACAGCATACCTACAATCCTCAAGGAGAGGGAAAGGGCCATTTCATACAGTCTACGTGACAGGGTAAGCCAGTTGGCACAGAGTCTATGCTGAGCAGGAATCTATAACCAACCCTAAACTTTGGCTAGTAGAGCCAAATAATGTGTGTGTGGACAGCAAGTGTGGTCTAGTGGTTAAAGCAAGAGTGCACAAATTGTGGCTATCCAGATCTTTTGCCCAAGCTCCCCCTCATGAACTTTGCCCATTAGCTAGGGCTGATGGGAGTTGTCAGTTACATTATCTGGAGGGTCATCAGCCACTATCAGCATCCATGGCACCAGATCAGGGCACCAGGACCCAGATAACTGATACACTATACAGGCCTATTCAAAATCATGGTCAGGCAGTCCAATCATGATCAAGGCAGGTAACAGAAGTGCCAGGTAGGCCAGTCCAAATAGCAAAGAGTAGTCAAAGCTGGTCAGGAGTCAAAAGCCAGAAAGACAAGCTGAGAAGAAGTGGATACCTGGGATTGGAGCAGAAGGTGGAGCCAGGCATGGTCCAGAAGTGGAGGCAGGAGCAAGGCAATGGGCAGTTTCCAGAAACAGGCTCCAGGAGGCACAGAGACCACCCCCGCAACAACACCAAAGGCCTTCATTGCTGAGACCACATCTGAAGGGAAGAGCCAGTTCTTTTATAGCTCTTCCCACAGGGCTCCCAGGTGGTGCTCGTAACATTCCGGGTGGCTGTGACTGACTGCGGGGGTCCTGCAACCACCAAGTCCTGCAATCACCAAGGCTGCTATTCTGGTCTCCGGTGCTGCCTCAGAACTTCACAGCCACTGGAGAGATGCGAGTTCAAATCCCAACCCAAGCATGAAGCTTGCTGGGTTACTGGAGCAGCCATAACCTGACCTACTTTATTGGTTTGTCGTAAGGATATGTTGTCTTGCACTCCTTGCATTTACCTTTCACATGTACAGTTAAAACCGTCTAGGAAATGTCATGTGTATGGCATAGATATTGAGTATTCCCAAATCTGAATATGCTTAGTCAGGTGCAAACAAGTCTGTTGTGTGTGTGGCAAAAGACTGAATATCATTCCACTGAGTATGTGGGGGGGGGAAATGTTTCCACAATATTTCAGAGGTTTGAGTTTGTTTGCCTCGTAATACAGAATTGACCCTATCCATGGATTAATGTCACACGGCACGTGTGCAGAGGTTTTGATTGATTATGATGACTGACATCTGGCAAGGGAAAGTTTTTTGTGATTGTAGCCACTGACAATAATTTGAAGGCTCTTCTTATTGTTTTTTTTTAATGTGATATATGACATCAATCAGAGGAGCCTGAGAAAAGAGGGAGGAAAGAGTATTGATTTTGAATCATGAAGAAAACTCAGTGACTGATTCAAGAACTCATACTTAATCGAGCAGAAAAGATAATGAAAGAAAATGTTGCCTGGAGCCTTTTCGTATTGGTCTCACTTTCACAAGCTCTGCAGGTTTTTACAATTCATCAGCTGAAAGAATTGTATCTATGGCCATGGCTACACATCCAACTTGGTGTTTGTCTGACAGCAAACACCTCCTGAAGTGCAGCATATTGTCCTTTATATCAGCCTGGGGTTACCAAGCAATTGTCTGCTAGGGAAAACTGACAGTGTTATTCAGGGCCTGTGCCTACATCCTCCACTAAATAAATAACTGCAGGGCAGGAAGAGCCAAAGCAGAAATTAAACAATCCAGACACTTGTACAGGCAGAAGACTGAAGGGGAACCATCTGTAGGGATAAATCAGTATATTAAAACACCTCAGAGAAACCATCTTCTGGAATGCCTTTGAATTTTGCTAGCAAGCCAGCAGCACTGAATAATGCAGCAGACTCAGTCAAATAGTGCTCAGTTCTTGCAATAACTTTCATACGGTCCTTGTGGGATGATGGAGCAGTTTGAAAATTACAGTTGCATCTGAAGGATGTATTTGGAGCGGCCCGGTAGGATTTGCTAGTTTAGGAGCAGATGAAGGTGGCTGTGCGTATACGTGAATATTGCTTAATTTCAATGCATGTCAGTCCACACATGGTTTTGCCCTGAGATCATTACAGCCAGGGGTAGGCATGCTCAGGCGGTTGCTAAGTGCTCACGTCTTTTTCCAGCTGAACTTGATCTTCTGGTTCATAAGTGAAACGTGCTTGGCCACCCCCCTCTTGCTCTGACCAGTCAATGCTGGTTGTGAGAAGGAGGAAAAGTAGATGCCTCCGACTAACTTTGCTGGATGAAGCAAAGCACCACTATGACTCCCATGGAAAGCCTGTAACTGACACCTCTGACACAGCCCGAAAGCTACAGTATTTCTAGTTTGGCTGACTTTGACCAACACCTTGTTAACAAAGGCATCAGTGTTATCAGACCATCTGACAGCAGGTTAAAGAGGCCTGGTTTCTTTTTTCTGTACATTTTTCTTATGCAGATTCTTACCTATTCTGAATCCCTTTCTCATTTCTTTGTCTTTTCTATTTTATTAGAGTTTCTAGTGTACATGACTCCAACAGCTGCCTAAGTGACCTTATAAAAGTAAACCCTAAAACCTTATAAAAGTAACTTTTCCAGGGAAATTCTTTGTAGCCTCTTTGACATGCATGTATCCTGAATGTCCAAATTGGCTGTAATTTCTTTTGATTTACACCCCTTGTCACATGCGAGCGTTACCCTTGACAAGAAAGAGGAAGAGCAACAATAACAGCTAATGGTGGACTAGACTCATTGAGGGATGGGGCCCAGGAGGCCAACTTGCCCACTGGCCCTTGGAAACCTGGAGCTGCCACTGATTACAATGCAGGTGATATTCTGCCTGTGTGAATGAATGAGCTGCTTCATTCTAGCAAACTATGGGAAGCACTTTCTCCTCAACTGCAAGAACCTTAAATGCAGCGCTTCTGCTACCGGTCCTTAAGCCATGAAGTAAATAAATGGCATATTGTATGTGTGAACCAGGATTTATTTATCCCCATGGATTTCTGCAGAGCAAGCACATCAAGCCTATTTGTCTGTATAAGAGAGAGAGTTGGGTTGGTGCCCCCACTGAAGCCACCAGCCCCACTGAAGTTCCCCAGAAGGCCATGTCCTTTCCACTGAGCACACCCCCTCCTCTCCTCCGACCAGCAATCAATGGCTTTTGTGCCTTTTTTCCCACTTTCAAAGAGTGAGATGCCTCCCTTAGGGCTTAGTTACTGGCCATAAGAGCTTTACACTAAAACATGCTGGTAGTTCTGGTCCAGCCTTCCATTGTTGGCTTCAGCTGCCACTGCAGTGTGCTCTCCTGAGAGAGTCTCCAAAATGGAATTTGGCCCTCACGGTGAAGGAGCTGCAATGTCCCTTGCATAAAAGAAAGGCAAACCTGCAGCAGGAGTTATGCACCTCATGGCTACCAGGAAGAGCAAAAAGGGAATGGTGAACGAAGCCAGGCGGCTCCCTCCTGGACTACTGGAGGCATCTAGGAATTTCAGGCGAACGCTGTGCACAGATGTGAGCTGCTCATGCTTTCCTCTTCCTATCAATGGCTGAAATAGAACCCAAACTCTGCAAAAGAATCACACACTGCTCTGCCTCTTATCTCAGTCATTTTATAGCAAGAGCAAGAAGGAAGAATGGCTTTATTTTTCAGCTTGGAAAAACAGAAACTACCTTTTCAGACACCCTCTGGTTCTTCCTAGCCTAACCAATCTGGGGGCAGCAAATCGCTAGCAGAACCACTTGGAATTTCACTTGCTTCCATATTTTCTTTTGCATTTTTTAATCGACAGCCCGGATTTTTCTGATGTTCCCCTGGAGACAGGTGCAGCTGCTTACTTTCCTTTTGCGATCTCCATATCAACTTTTATTGCTCACACGTCGTTAGAAGACGAGGTCGGCATTGTTAAAATGAAAACCTTTTGAATGATTCAAGAAATGTGGCACTACTAAATGACCGTGTTTTGCAGATGTTATCCCATGTAGATGCTGCTGCCAGATTGTAATCAGCCATATCTTGTTTTTGGAGGAGCATAGAAACCCTTTCCTTACTTGGCCTCTAAAAGATGGCATTCCAAAAGATGACAGTATTTGTTTCCCCTGTTTCTCCAAGTACTTCTTGCTATAACATGTTTGTGTAGCCTCAGAAAAAGTGTAACGCTCACTAACACAAATTGTTGGTATCAGCATCATGACCTTCTATCCCTCTTTGGCCAAATCAGCAGCTCAGAGATCAGGGACCTGGTTTGCCTCCATTTTTTGCTTTATTTCACTTCTTCATTACGGCATGTTAATGGATAGACTCTCTTTGTCTCATAACATCTTACTACAGGGAGTCATGATTTAGTTTGGTCACAGAGAGCAAATCTCCAATGTTACCACTCATGCCTGTGAAGATACACTTAAAAGCGGATGGCTGCCAAGGAGCTCCAATATAAACTTCCAAAAGACTATCTGTGTATTTTTACATGGTTGATGAAAAGCCATTGAGTTTAGAAATAAGAATTAAGGCCTTTTGGATTTGCAATCAGAGGCTTTCATCTTTTAATTGTCCAAGTAAAGAAACCTGTGCAATCCAACTCCCTGGTTGTGATTTATCCTTTGCATTAGCCAGGAAATTCTGTGGCAAAACCTCCAAGTGGCATGAATACATAATGCTGTGTTGAAATGGAAAAGAATCAGTGGATTCCTTCCTGTATCAATTGCGTGAAGGTAGTAAATGGATAAGAAGATGAAGCCATAATCATGCTGAGTTCCAGGTGGCATGTTAGAGGTTACACATGTGGACATGTGGCGGGGGGGGGGGTGCGCTGAAGAGTTGTGCAACCTCGGGAATGGGGCCAGTGGCATGGCCCCGCTGTGCCTTAATCCATGGAAGTAGTTGGTAAAGTTCAGGGCGCTATGTGATAAGCAGTCCTGCATAATGTTCAGAAATGTTTCCCATGGAAATCTCCCAAATCATGTGGATTATTTCGATTTGGCATGTTCTGAAAGAATGGTGTTATTGCCTCGTATTTCTTCCTTCCAAGAGAGATAAAAACTTCCAGAACAGTTTATGGTTTCTGCTGCCCCATTGCTGGAAAAGTGTGCTTTTATAAACTATCCAGACCATGTGAGTAGGGACCATACAGGGACACAAACCAGCCAAGTGATTCGCCTTGAAGCAGGATCACCACCCCTCTCCCTGCCTTGCCTAACAGCACCACATCTCTGTGCCTGTCCAAGCCTGCTTGTTGGCAGGATCCTTTCTAAGAAAAGCCCACTTCTTTTCTTGGCCTGAAGTCCGGAACTGCTTCAGCACTCCCCCAGGCAATTGGAGGTAGCATCCCTTTAGCTGGCCTCCATTACCTGTGAATTAGCATCCACCATGCATAGCTAGGCCAAACTGAATTTAAAGGAGACGTTTCAGAAAAGGGGAAGCTTCTTTCCATCCTGATACAGGATATGACACAGCCAGTACTTTTAGCTGAGTTTTGGGATGGTCCAGAGCAGGGGTGGAGAATCTTTTTTGGTCTGAAGGTTGAATAGTCCCTGGACAAACAGAGGGCAGGGCTATAGCCCAAAGTGGGAGGAGCCACTCACCTGATTGGCCAGTTCACAAATACACACCCCAACCATCTGGCTTCCATGCTGTGTAGTGGAAAGGTGACTTTTCTTATCACGCAGCTTAGAAACACTGTGATTGGGACATGAAGAAAGAGAACAAGCAAGTAGCAAAGAAGGGACACAGATAGATGTTAGAGTGGTAAACAACTAGCTGTCAGGATCAACACGGCAAATAGGGCCCCTAAAGTCTTTCCATCTAAATCATAGCTTACTACCTAGTCCCAAGGACTTCTGTGCCTCATCCCACCATTATGAACATCGCCCATTTTCTCTCAAGCTCTGGCATGGAAAAGGAGCTTTTCACCCTCTTGCCCCATCCTAGGAAACAGCACCCTACATTCCCATAATGTCCTCACTTCACACATCTCAACTGTTCACTTCCGCATGCAGGCCAGGGCAAAAGCAAGTCTAGTGACAGCTGGGACTTCTTTGCTTATCCCATGTGGGAAAAGTTCCAGGAAAGTCTTTTGCCAGTATCTTATCTGTTGAGGGATGGATTAAATGGGAAGTGCGATTGTTGATGCCTTCCTGTCCTTGCTCCGCTCCAGCAAGGTCTTGGCCAAACTTACCTTCTTAAGAATATAAGTGGATTGAACGAAAGTCCAGCATCCTGTTCACACAGTGACCACACACATGTACAAGGGAGGGCAACAGAACCCTTTTGTCCTCTCTCCCAGCAACTGGTACAGAGAGGGATGCTCTCTCTCCTCCTGGAGGTACCATGTAGCCATCATGACTAGTAGCTATTGCTAGCCTTTTCCTCCATCCCTGGAGGAAGATGGCAACCACTCCCTCTTTTGATAGAGTGTTTCATAGTTCAGCGGTGCACTTTCCTTGACGCATTAGGTGCTGTTCAGTGATTGAGACAGCCTTGCCTAGCCAAAGAACTGTTGGGAATATCTGACACAAAGGCTTTAATTATATAGCTATAATGTAAATGAAGAGTAAATGATTCAGATCTCATTGGGAACAGGCGTACCATCAATGTCAGCTCGTGACAAATAAGCTCTTGGTTAATCTGTGGCTCTGGAATATATAAACCACAAGCCTCAGCTGGAACATTAATGGTACTTTTCATTCACATAGATCTACTTCATGTGTTTTGCCACTGGGAAATTAAGTTTGCACATATATTATTAATACATTTGGTGAATTATTTAAAATGGAAGTATACAGTATGTATGATGCACGTTTGGAAAAGTAATGGCACAACGATGGCCACGATGCATGTACAAATCTGCAGTTGCCTCCAGCATTACCTGCATAGATTTGTTGGATTTGTCTCGTTGCTCCTCTGACACTGCAGCAACATGTGAGAAGCCAGTGCTTGACTGTTTTTCTTGCTTTCATCCACCTATGAATTCATCCAAAAGCTGGGGTCAGCGGTAGGGGAGGGAGAGGGAGAGAAAAGAAAATGCTTTCATTGTCAATATTCTTGAAAAAGTGATACTTTCCCACAAGCCTGTGCAAGCTAGCTTGGGAACATCAAAGTTATATTCAGAAAGACATTGATTAAGAGTGGGGTGGGGGAAAACATCAAATAAGCTTAAAATTTGGGCACGGGGTATTTGAAACTTCAGTCCTATGCTTCCTCGGAAATAACATAGTGCCACTTAGCACTTCCAGACAGGTTGTGTCGTCCAGCGGCACTCCAATCTTAGATATCGTTAAATGTTTCCATATGAACCTAGGATGTGAGACATTCTTTGGGGGAACGTGAGTGCAGAGCTGGCTGTACCAACAAATGCTGGGAGGTGCTGAGTAGCGGCACAGGGCTGGAAGACAGAACTGTGAATGCTGCACAGCAGCTCCGCAGCCCCAAAGCCAGGCTGCTTGCCTCAAGTGCATTTCAGTCTGATCCTGATTTTCCAAGTGGAATGGAAATACCTGGTGCCTTCCAGGGGTATTAGACTTCATATCCCAGCAGTTTTGTCCATTGGCCATGTGGACCTGCCCGGTAGCTGAAGTCCAACATGTCTTAACCAAATTGAGGAAGGGTGTAGGAGTGGATTCAGCCTTGTGGATGCTTATGGCAATTCTGGCTATGGAACAAGCTTTTGTTTTCTAAAACAACTCCGGAAAAGCCTAACAAAGCCAAGGTGATCTTTATTGCCATCCCCAGAAGGTGCTTTTTCTGACCAAAGCACTTCGCTCCAGTCTCTGAAATGAAGTTTATTGTAGCTGTTTCTTGAGGGTCTCTGTATGATGTGAGCTTGGCATTAGCTTAAATTATTCAGGCTTGGTAGAATGCTTTGTTGAGATTCTTCTTCTCTGCAATATTATGATACTTACTCATCTACTGCTACTTCATTTTCCTCCCCCCTCCCTCCCCACCTCAGAGCCCTTCAGCCCCGCAAGTTTGTTGTGGGCCACTGCCAAGCTGAACTTGAATTAGCTTTCAGCTGACCTCAAATGCACACCATGAAAGCATCTGTGAATCAGCACTAGGGCACTGTGGAAGATTTTGTTTTGAGAAAGCCCCACCTTGAAAAGAAAGGAACAAACAGCCCCACTGAAACAATGCAATGTAAATATGTATGATGGAAGACCAAAAAGCTCCAGACTGCATATTCATAGGCAGCAAAGTCAAAGGCATTCATTGTCTTCTGTGGGGTAAATGCAATGTGCTGGAAGGTCAGCTTCCCAGTCAAGGATCCACATTAGACATAATGCACTGGGAAGCGATCAAAGGTCCCATCTTCTTCCTGATCTTCTGATTGCTTCTATGAATCTGCATGAAGCATTAGTGGGATGGAAAATCTATGTGCCTGCTTTCATAATCTCTTGTACCATGTGGCATGGATAAGAGAAGCAGAGCAATCAGCTGGCAAAACTAGATTAACTAACCAGCCATATCTCTTAATTTGTCCCAAACATCATAGCCTTACTTGTTTTACAGAGCTGGAAGAGTATGTCTACTCAGAAATGTGTATTATTGAATTGAATGGGATTTATTCCCAGTTAAGTAGGTGCACGGATGTGTGTGTATGATTGGGTCAGTTTTCCTTTTCTGTCTCTGGCCATTAATGATAATCTGCTGCGCATTTTTATTTTGTGTGTGTCTGCGTGTGTAAAATTGTTTAACAATTACTGGCAGGGCTGATTGATTCTGGTCTCCCTGGATAAACAGTTTCAGTTATGGAGGAGTAGCTCACACCCCATCTGTCCTGGCTTTCTGGTTCCAAGAAAATGAGATCCCAATATTATTTTTAATAGCTGTTCATGTCCATGTCCATCATCTCCATCATCTCCATGTCCATGTCCATTTCCATGCATATAACATATGTACAGTGGTGCCTTGTACTTTGAATTTAGTTCATTTCAGGAGCCCTTTCAAACTCTGAATTGTTCAAAGTCCAAATCAACTTTCCCCATTAGAAATAATGGAAAATGAATTAATCCTTCCCAGACCCTAAACAATACCCATTTCGATAAACTTAAACAGCAAATACACATAATTTAAGGTAAAAATAACACAATTACATGCCCCAATTATTAATTAAAACTTGAAAACAATTAATAAAATATGTAAATGTGTTCTGTATAATAAAAGGAAAATAGCATTTGCTGTACTGCATGAGCATTAGGCAAGAGATATTCCACAGTGAGAGATGACTTGGGCATACAACAGATGACATTTATGCAGTGGCTGCATTTTTTCAGTGCTGTTTGAACATAGAAGCATCATTTGAACTTCAGAGTGATTTTATCTCAACTTTAGTGTTCGAACTCTGGATCGTTTAAAGTTAGAGCCATTCGAACTATGAGGCACCACTGTATATACTTGAATAAATTCAAGTGCACACATACACAAAATAAAAATATGCAGCAGATTAACACATATGCACAGAAGCCAAGGCAGTAACAAAAAGAGGGATGAACTAGCAAAAGATGATCTAGGCCAAAGATCTGCCAGAATATTGACAAGCCACCGCTGGCTATGTTGGTTTCCTAAGTGAAATGGAGAGGAGATTCACAAAGGAGCAGAGGTGGCATACTAGTATTTAGGAATGCCCTTAGATAATGCTGACGAACCCCACTTCACCCCATGATGCTGGAATGAAGGTTTTTGTGGCCTCAGCAGCATCTTACTGATGCTTATGTGTCCATCTTGCTGGTTCTTTCATTCTTCAGCTTTTGCTATCTGGTTGGTCTTCCTTAATTTACAGTGTTTTAATGGTTTTTAAGGTTAACGAAGACTGTCAAGGTCATGTATTTGGTTTGTAAAAATATAGGAGAGCTATACAATAAAATGCCTGCTGCCACATTGCAGTTGAGGAGTCAGTTCTATCAAACCATCAAAAGAGAATCATGGACAACCAATTTAACTGGTAGATTTCAATACTGGTTTGTGCCACCAAGGCCAGTGTGTTGTAGATTTCACCCCAAGAAATAGGATGATTTCATTCATAAAAGAAGAGCTGAGCGCATGCTTGTGTCTGTATTAAATGTATGAGTAGAGAAGCAAAAATGACTTCCCAGCTTCCTGGATGTTTTTGACTAAATATTGCTGCACTCTCCAAAAAGGGAAACATCTAGGCATGGCTGGTCATTAGAACCATGAATACCTTCCTGTGTGTTCAGAAGGGGAACACATCTATGCATGTTATTAGCATGATCTTGCCATCATTCGATAGGAAAAGGTCATATGAAGCAGGTGCCTGTAGGTCAAGTCCTTTTAGAGTTGGGGTGAGACCTGAATACCCTATACATGAAAGGGCCCACATTAACAGTGACTTTAAAAAAATGTAACCAAGAAGAGAATATGGAGGGACTACAAATGAGGCTGCAATCATATATCCCCATATCTATAAGTAAGTTTGGAAGACGTCAACGGAACTTTCTTCTGAGTAGACATGGACAGGATTTCTGCCTAAGGTCATAGTCTCAGGCCTGCTTAGACAGGAAAGCAGGCCTATAGCTTCCAGCCATGCTGGCTGGGACATGCTGGGATTGTAGGCCATGTTTCTGTTGAAACATGCATAGGATTGCAACTGAAAAGTCCTAAAAGGTCCTAATCTCCTGATGTGTGTATGGCTTATGTCACCCAGAGGAGCCTAATCACATGCTCCCAGCTCAGGAAAGGTGAAACTACACATTACACATTGTGTAGCTGGCCTAATAGCCACTTCCTTATTTGCAATTGCTCTTTGGAAACCTGTAGCACAGAAGGGGTCATGGGTGGAGGGGAGGGGTCATGGAGGACTCAGGGAAAGAACCTTTTTTTGGTGGCCTCCTGTCTGTGGAATAAAATGCTACGAGAGATCTGTTTGGCCTCTTCACTGAATACATTTAGATCTTGGGCTAAGACCTTCTGCTCTGAACAAGACCTTTCTTTTTAAAAGTTGTTTAATTCTTAATTTCACCTTTGACACCTCAATCTTTTTAATTCTTTTAATGTTTCATATTGCATTAATTGTTTGCTGTGGTTGTGATTTGGTTTTATGGTTGTAAATCATTTTATTGTAAACTGCCCAGAAAAACTTTTGAGGTATCAGGTGGTAGATAAATGTTGTCAATAAATAATAAACTATCCAAAGAGCTTTTGCCAGTTGAGTGGGATATAAAACCCATATAAGCAAATGGATAGGAAATCATCTTGGGGAAGTTTCAAGGGAAAAGTCATGGGTGGGGAAGGGGTAAGCCCCATTTACCATTTATCTGTGGTAATCCTACCTAGGATATTTGCATGCAGAAGCAACAGAAGATTATTACCATAGCTATTTCCATTATCATTGCTATATTACTATCACTATTTATATTCCATCTCTTTTCCTTTTGCAAAGAACACGAGGCAGCTTACATAGGTCTCCTCTATGCCATTGTTGTCCTCACAACAACAAGCCTGTGAGGTACTTTAGGCTGAGAATCTGTGACTGGCCCAAAGTCACCTTGTGGGCTCCATGACAGAGTGGGGACAAGAAGTTGGCTCTCCCAGTTCCCCTCTTCAGCTATGCCACATTGGCTCTCTGAGCATTACAGTGTATAAACTGGCTCTCTGCACTAGTCTTTTCTTTACTTTTAAAAGGCGCTTTCCTTCAGAGGATGTTTCCAGGGCAGATTCCCTGCATGATTGCATTTGTTTGCTCTTCTACCTGGTGACCTCATTGTGAGAAAGAGAAGGCCTTGCTTCAGGATGACATTTTTAAATGCAAACCTAAATGCAAGAACAGTTTATCATGTCGGGCTAAAATGCAAAGAGATACAGTGCCAGCACTGTTTTGTGAGGGCTGTAAATTCTTTTAAAGCTCATGAACCAAAATGTGCTCTCTTTGGTATGTATGAAGGAACATTCTTAATACTAGGAATGCCTTGTTATTACTGTTGGCAGAAGGGATGCTTTCCCTTGTTCCTATGAAAGAAGAAAGAAACTGGACAGCCATCTGAGTGGATGGTGTAACTTGGTGTCCTGCAACAGCAGGGGTTGGACCAGGTGGCCTTCATGGCCCCTTCCAACTCTTCTATTCTATGATTCCAAGGACAGATAAAAGGAAGTACTTCTTCACACAGCGTATAGTTAAAACTGTGGGATTTACTGCCATGGAAAGTGATGCTGGACACCAATCTAGAAGGCTTTAAAATAGGGTTGGACAGATTCATGGAGGAGAAGGTGGCTATCAGTGGCTACAAGCCTTGCTGGCCATGTGCTTTCCCTTTCAACACAGGCAGCATGCCTGCATACACCAGTTGCTGTGGTCCTTGGGCGGGCAGGGGTCTTGCACCCATCCTGCTTGAGGGATCCTGTGGGCAGCTGGTTTGCCACTATGTGTTCTGAGTGCTGGACTAGATGGACCTTTGGTCTGATCCAGTATGAACTTTCTTATGCTCTTTTGTTCTTAAGATGAGATGATGTTGGCATTCCAGTGAGTGCAAGTCCCTACCAATTCCATTATTAAACTCCTTATAAGTAGACAACAGCAGTAAGGTGGATGAATATCTGGTCACATTTCTGGGCCTTTCTTCATACAGTTCTCCATTTGGCATCCATCCTGGAAACACAGCCATAAGCAGAGAGCTGGAGCATGCTCTGTTCCAACATTTCTAGAGAAGCGTGTCTGCCTTTTGAGCACCAGGTGACAACAACATGAGTATATATTACTCTTCTCATCAAGATGTGTTTCCTGGTGTTCAGCATCCGAATCTACACTCCTGAAAATTAAAATGCTCAGATCTAGTGGGAGAGAATGACTTTGTTGGCTTCAGGACAACCTACTGAAAGCCTTTGAAAGGTTATTTTGCACTTTATGAGAATCAGCACCACTTCTCTTCTGATGCAGTCCATTCGTGCCTCTTCATTCTCTCTGTCTGCCTAGTTCTGTATCTCCAATCTGATCTTTCCACTGGGAAATTCAATTAGCATGTTAGGAAAAAGACAGGCTTGTGACTTCTTCATGATATCTGTTGTGGTATATGGAGGATATCTTTTTAATAGAGGAGACCATTTAATCTGCCCTTTCTCCACCTGCTAGTGGATGCTTGGAACCAAGCACCTGGGCTATCTGGGGACAATAGGGATAATAATCTAGGGGTAATGATACCAACCTTGTAAGAGCCAAAAGATACTGGCCTTTTTGTTTTTGTTTTACAAGGGTTGATATAATCTGGGAGCCTATTAATGTTTGGACCATTAGCAAAGAATTAAACATGGAAAAATGAATACAGTTTAACAATCATAACCCTGATGGTGATTGTTAAAAAGTACCATTCTAATAAAATGTTAATTGTTGAACATAAAAATAAAGAAAAAGTCCAGGGCTTTGTAGACAACCATGTCACAGCATATTTGGGGTTGTTATATATATTTTTAAGTGTTGGCATGTACCTTTGCTAGGTAATTCACCATGTCCGTTATATGTATTAGCTACACAAAAAAAGACAGCTTATATTGCTCAAAATAGTTTTCCCACTAGGCCTGAGCTGATATTTCCAACTGCCTCTCTGAATTATTGGGAAGTAATGGAGGACAAATGGATAATGGATGATTAATTGGTGAGCATTTAAAATGAACTTTTCAAAGCCACCTAGGAAATCTGGATGCCAAGTTTTCATTAATTTTGGACATTCAGGAATAGGGCCCTGCAGATGGTCCTAGACAGATAAGAAAATCTCAGTAGGAAAGAAACAAATCTCCTGTTAGTATGTGGCTTGTCTCCATTTGCTTCCTAATGAAAGGAGAAATTCTCATAATAATTGAGCATACTGTGGTACCTGAAACTGTAATGCAATTTCTCTCTCTCTCTCTTTCAAAAACTTTCAGTGGGAAATTATTAGAAGAGATCTTGATGGTCCTCAGAAAAATTCTTTGTGAGCAGAACCAAATTATCATAGGCATCAATAATTCCCAAATGGTGTTGGTACAAGTCAGTGGACTGTGTGAATACTGCTGACACACTGCAGTGAAGAAAAATACACACGGCTATAATACAGTGATACGGCAATGGAATAATGCAGTCGGTCTGAAGTTCCTATTTTCCAAAAGGTCTGCTCATTGACTGGTCACTGAATCACTGGTCACACATCTGGATTAAGGTGGCAGCAATGCCTATTAGCTGAGATGGTTTTGAAAGGAGATCCTACCATTTATTGGAGGAAAGGTGGCCCCTATTGCCAAGATTGCAATTTGGGCCGGCCAAACTCAGTGGAAGGATGCCTAGATGGGACAGTTCTTGGGGAGCAACCAGGGGTTGTGAGCTTTCCAGAAACAGCTGGTCATTTAATGTGAAAAGTGGGTTAATTGGAAAATGGGATGATAACCTGGAATGGACCAGATTTTCCAACCAGGTGTATTCCAGAGTTGTTGGGCTGCAACTCTGATCCTTCCTAGCTGGCATGGTCACTGAGTTAGGGGAAGGCTGAGCTTGATGGCTGATTTGTCCTTAACAGTGACAATAAGAACTGGACATTTTTGGCTGGTCGCCATTTGTAGAACTCCCTCCTTAGGAGGACCTGCACAGATGCTCAATGGTTGCTCAAACATTAGCTGTCTGGGTTGCTGAATGTTCCAATTTAGTGTCAGATTAGTTTTTGTTTTTTCTCAAATGTACTTCCCTAGTAATGCTTTACATTCACACGCAGCTGCCTCTGCTATTTCCCTGTATTTTCTTAACTGTTTCCCTTATTGCAGACCCAGTGGTGGTGAAAGAGGATTTTAAAAAATGCACGATGGGCTGAATGCATAGCTAACAGTGTTCAATGCATGGATTACGCGATAGGTGAATGGAAGGCCACTGAGGCAAGGAAATTTCTTTGTCAGCACCTGATACCTGCACCCTTCAAAAACCTCTCAACACACCCAGGGGACCATCTTGCATATTGCCCAGGAAAGGCTGTTGAGCCACTGGAGAGGCTTTTTGGGGGTGTGCAGGTAGCTCCGGAGGGGAGAAGCAGACAGGATTCTTTCATGGAATTTCTTCCATTCATTTACCAGAGAATTTGAGCCAAAACTTTTACCAATGTCAGGAATTTAAGGAAGAAAGACAGTGAGCTTCAGGGTATCTGAATGCAACTCAAACACAGATGTATGAATCATTCTGTATCTGATCCACATATTTTTTCAGTCATAAATTCATTCTGTGCAGCTTCCACATTCTTCTGAGAATTAGAAACAATGCATGAAAATGAACATTTATTTTCATAATAATGTTCCTTAGGAAATATTTTTTTCATGCAACTTTCTCTAAAGCCAAGGGGGGAACAGGAGCCAAACTGACTTTCCATTGTCCCCCAGAGGGCCCTTCTCCTGGCCTTGCTTGCTTCCTCCAAACATTGATCATTTGGATGTTCCCAGGTTTCCCCCCATTGCTCCCCATTTAAACTGTCCATAAGAGCTTTAAGCTGCAGTGCTTTAGCATTGTTCCTATTTGGCCTTTCCTCCTTGTCTTTGGCTCCACCCATGAGTGGAACGTGGTCACTGACAGTTTCAGCAGAAAGGCATTCAGCCTTTGGATGGAAATAGGTTCCACACCCCTGCTCCAAAGCTTCTGAACACCTTATGGCTGTGCCAGAGAAGGAAATGGGAGATAAGGTATGAGCGAGCTGGAGACACACCTCAGCATCTTTCTGCCATGATAAACCATGGTGCCAAGCTACAGAAGCAAACCATGGTTTATCATGACATCTGAAGGCAGTCAGTCTGCTCTTCAGGTTATAGAACGGGAGAAGAAAATGGCATAAGACTGCCATTTTTAGCTGTCACATATTTTCGTAACATGTATTTCTCTCTTTAGTGTCCAAGTTCAAGAAGAAAAGAACACCACAGGCACTAGTAAAATGGTATTTATCTTTCCAAAGTGCAGAAGCTGAATCGTGTCTATATGCCGACACTGCATTGCATTTTCTGCTTTTTATCTTTCCGCTGTAGCAAATTCCCATTTGCTTCAATTCTGAATATGCAGCATATTCTGGAAGACAGTGGAAAAAAGTAATATTGAAACTAAAGTATCACCCAATTAGTACACAAAGCTATAATGTAATTGAAAGATGTATGCATCCATTTCTTATAGCCAGGGTAATAATGCATAAGAGGTTGCAAGTCCCTCCTAGAAGCTGTTGGTATGTATGTAAATACATGCTAATTATGGTTCTCTGTAGAATGCTTGAAAGACAATGAGCAGAAACTACTGTTAACAGAGGTCACTGAATGCGAATTTCCTGCATGAGCCTCTAAGGGCATGCTGTCCATCTTGACAGAATGGATGTTGTTTAAAGTAAAACTCATTTTCTTCATCACCATTTTCTATAACACAATCAAGCCTCACCATTGCCAGAGGGCTTCTGTGGCACTTTCACCAATGACTGAAAGGCAAAAGGAGGACTTTCACAGCACACCAGATGTAATGAGCAAGGCAAGCAGGACAGCAAGGAAGATGCATGGCTGTTGATGAATGGTGTTCATCCATTCACTGAGCAGATGTGTCAGCCCATCATTTTGTAAGTGAGCAGCAGTGCTTCTGCCTTATAAGCAAGCAGACACAGGGCTTCCCTACACAGGGGCTTAACCGACTGCTGTGTGGAGGTTTCTTCTTCCATTTTTGTTGCAGAGGAGAAATGCATTCTTACATGGCCCTTGTTCCAGAGTTTGCATTTCACTGTTTTTCAATATATTCATATTGGGGCACAGTGGCATAATTGGACTATAGCAGAGTTTTCTTTTTTATGAGGCTCTTGTTGTGCTTTAATTTAAAATATAATGATTTAATTTTTTTCTCTTAAAAAAGAAGTTTAAAAAGGCTGAAAAACTTAGGGGGGGGGATGTGGTGGAAACACCCTGTAAATTCCTGTGAGCGACCACAAGCGCATAATAAATGTCTTGCATATCGAAGCCCTTGGGCTGTATCCTTATGCATGCTTTCCAGGGAGCAAGAACCACCAAATGCCAAAGGATCCTGTGGTTTATGTACTAGTGCTGAAATGAATAAAACTTGGGATATCTGAAAATGGAGTTTTGTGGGGAAGAACTGTGAACTGAATTCAGTCAATGGTGTAATTAGGGAATTGTATCATGAATTTAATGGTCTTCTCCTAACCTGAATACCAGAACAACAAGAACAACAAACATTTGAGAACCCTGACAAAAAAAAGTCTGTTTCCAAGCAAGTGCAAGATTTCATTTTTAAACCACACTTGACTCACTATGATGGCATTGTCATGGCTAGTGGCTTGCAACTGTGTTTGCCTTAATTGTCTTGAGGCTGAAAGCTTTCCCTGGGAATGATTTTATTCCCAAATGCAGTAAGCAAGAGATGCTGTATTTCTAAAGTGTAACAAGTTAAATAAGTATGCATTTAAACTTGTTAAAACCAACAGGGAGAAAGAGAAAGTACAGTGGCATCAAGCATAAGCCTGGCCTGTTAATGAATGCACTTTTTGTGTGCTCTTCCCTTGGTGGTGATTTGGGGCCTTCTAAGCTGCAGGTCCCTGGATTTCAGTTCTGGAGTCCAATCCCAGCTACACCACTGCAGCTCAGGGACCTGGAGCAAACTCCTGGGCTCTGAACTTTAAAATCGCAACTATATGTCTTTTGCACCAGGCTGCAGGGCAGATCTTAGGATTCTGCTATGCAGCAAATGGAGCCAACAAACATGCCATAGAATCATAGAATCACAGAACAGTAGAGTTGGAAGGGGCCAAGAAAGGCCACCACGTCCAACTCTTGCTAGTGCAGGACACCAAGTTACACCATCACACTCAGATGACTCTCCAGTTGCATCCTGAATGCCTCTAGTGTGGGAGAGCCTACACCCTCCCTAGGTCCTTTTTTGTACTGCTCTAAAAGTCACAGAATTTTTTTTTCTGTTATCAAGCCGGAATCTGTAACTTGAGCCCATTATTCTATGTCCTGCACTCTGGGATGATCAAGAAGAGATTCTTCCCTTCCTTTCTGTGACAGCCTTTCAAGAACATGCAGAATGCTTTTATATCTTCACTCAGTCTTCTCTTCTTAAGGATAAACATGTCTAGTTCTCTCAGTCTCTCCTCACAGGGCTTTGTTTCCAGATGCTGGATCATCCTTGTTGCCCTCACCTGAACTTGCCCACCCCTGGATTATAGTTCACGTTATCAGATGCATGAAAGATCATTGTGAGTTCCCAGGTTTCTACTTATCTAGCTGCCTTTCATCCATCTGCCCGATAACTGACCCTGGCACTTCATACATCCAAGGAGCCTAAAATCTTGAGTGGTTGCCAGAAGAGTAGAGGGCAGGTCACCTGGTTTTTAGGGCTTTTAAAAATGTAAATGTAAATTGTTTGCAAAAAGAGGGGGGATTTTGGGGGCAGCCCCCCAGCTCATGCCTAAGGGCCTGCATCCGATGAAATCCACAAAAGCTGATGACATGATTAATATACCTATAGGTGGATCAATATTATTTGTACAAGTGGGATTTGCAACAAAATGCTGCAGTGAAGCATTTCTTTGAAGTTCCACACAGCCCTGCCCTCTTCCAGCATATGCCTCCCCGAGCCTTCTGATTTTCCTCGCTCCACATTCCACGTGTCAGCAGCATTTAGTGGTCACTGAACCTGCTCCATCCTCACAAAGATGCTTTCACATTTCTTTCCCTCTCTGCTCACCTTAGGATTCTCTCCCCTAATGCATTTTCATACTTCTGCAAACCTTCATGTTCTCTCAGCCCTGCTGACACGATGCTCCTGGGCATAGATGCTTCTCTTTGGGACTACATGAGGATCATCGCAAGGAGAGCTGAGTGTGCAATTAATATATGTGATGCTGGTGAAAGGAGTGTGGAATCCCTTTGCTTGTTTAACACCACTTAGCAAGTTCACTGCTAACTGAGGCTTCTTCACAGTCTTTCTACTACTGTGCTATACGATGTGATAAATGCATTAAGCTATCCATGGGTTTAAGATCCATTCCTCCATGGCGAAGTGAGGGGGGAGGGTCCCACCTTTCTCCACTAGATATATGAAATGCCACAGCTGTAAAATTTGCTGTGGATGTGCATTTGTGTGTGTGTGTGTGAACATGGTTTGGTGAGATAGTGCCCTTTCAGTTAATGTAATGACAGCCTGCAATAAATTTATGCTGTTTTATTGCTAGACTGCAGAATTCATCTAACGTCCTCTGGACAAGGGTAAGTGCATTGCAACAGCCATCCAAATCCCCTTCCTAATACTTAATGAAAGCTCTTAAAAAAAACTTGATCGTTTCCTGCTTCCCCTTTATCACTCTTGCGTGCTTTCGACACATCCATCTCATTTTAGGTGCTTATGTACTAGATTGCAGGCACAGGGCAGAGGGATGAGAGGTTCCTTTTGGGGGAAGGAGGGGGAAGGAGCTGGGAAGCATCCTCAGTGCCTTGATGCTGAGAAGAAGCTTACTGGCCTGTAGCCAGGTATTCCGCACTGGCCAAGCTGCTGCATATGTGATTTGAATACTGAGCGCAGGGGAGATCGTAACAGGGCAAAGCAATTCTTCAGAGTGAGAATGGCATCTTCTAGGTGACTGCTGGAAAAGTCTATGCCTATAGCAGTAGTCCAGGAAGTTTCCATTTAAACAGGCAGCCTGGCAGCTGATGGTGTCCTAAAGAAATTCACGGAGAAGTCAGAACGTCATGGGAAAGTAATGGAAAGCTGGGTAACAAGGCAAAGGAGAAATGTATGCTGAAGGCAGAGGGAAAAATAGTATGATAAACCTTTGATGCCAAGGGAATCCGCTCCATGCACACATTTTTTACTATCACTGTGCTGTGTGTGTGTGGTGGATTTGGTTTTGGTGTTTATGTGGTTGGATTTAAACCTACCCAATCTGGACTGGGACTCTGTAGACTCTGTAAGGTAAACAAATGGGTGAAGTGCCAATGCAGTTGGTCATTTAGCTGTTCGCCAACCCAGCACATCATTAGAAGCTCATGTAAGTAAAGCTGCCAACCCAGCTTTACTTATGTGCAGTACATGATGGCCCTTGAGCTGTAACTCCTTCAGCCTAAAAACACATTCATATAAGAAATCCGTGAAGGTTCTTTTACATTTTTCATGAGTGTGTGGTTCCATCGCATGATTTACATCCTGGTGATGTACATCTTAGCATCTGAGTATCTAGCATACCCTTTGGTGAGATGGATAATAGATTGTACCCCTTTCCCCTGGGTAGAGTGAAGATTTTCTGTTGAATTGTGTGTGTGTGTGTGTGTGTGTGTGTGTGTTGTACAGATGGTTATTGTACAGCTTTAGGAAGTGTGTTTATATGTGGGTCCTGATGGGATAGGCTAGTGGTTGGAGTAGTTCAAATGGCACGTCCACCTCTGTGGAACTTAAATTCGGCCTTCCCACTCTTGCTGTTATTTCTCAGCTCTCCCCCATGTACAGCTTAACGTCAAGAAGAACCACCAGTTTCACTGACACACTGACCACCCTGGATCAAGGAAGACATTCCCTTGCAAAGGACCAAGTGTGCAGGTTGGCTGTGTTCCTGGAATCAGCTCTAACTGGGGAGCCTCAGGAGGCAGCAGTGACCAGGAGTACTTTCTGCCAGCTTTGATAGGTCTGCCAGCTTGTCTGCACTACGTGGGGCTGCCTTTGAAGTTGGTTCAGAAGCTTCAGCTGGTGCAAGAATGTTGTTGGCAGGAGCTGGATAGGGCCATCTTTTCATATGACGATGGTACTGTGCAATTTCGGAGCTCAATTTATAGTGCTCCATTGATCCTTAAAGCCTTGAATCATTTGAGGCCCAAGTCACTCGAAGGACTGCATTCCCTATACCAGCTGCCCACACTTGGAGGTCATCAGCAGAAGTCCTTCTAACTTGCCTGCCACCAAGCACATCTAGGCTGCTAAGTACAAGGAAGAGAGCCTTTTCATGGTGCCAGCATAATGAGTTGCATGCAAGTAGTCAAAGGCCTTTAAAATACTATATTTCCAAGCTATAATATACTGAACATGATGTGTATTCAGTATATAAGGAGTATCATAAATTCTGAATTGAGTACGTGTTTTAGGAAGCAAGGGCCATTCATGACACTTCATGGTCTATGCCAAGGGTGAAAATGATCTTGTATACATAAACCAAATGTGGCTTTCACTGCTTCCATGTGAGGGCCATGGTGGTTTGTTCTTAATGCATATGCCTGCCCTTGCTTATTCTTTTGGTGCTGGATTTCCTATTCTCTATGGCATGAAAGACTGCATTCCCAGGATGACCCATTTTCCATTGAATCATCTGATCACCACTGAATCAGAAGGCATTCACACATGTTGGTGGACAAAGTTTCCCACTATCTCAACACACTCATATGAAGCACGATTGTTTCTGAGTATTTATTGGAATGAAGAAATAAGTTTAGTTTTCTAGGAATAAAGCAAGTTTAAATTCTCCTGGTTATGCATGTTTTTCAGGGACAGGGATCCACATGAACCTCCCAGAGCCTGGTACATTCCAGATGCTTTGGATCGCAACTCAAGACAAAGCATAACTTGGGGGAGGCTAATCTAGATGCTCCCTTACATATAAGGGAGCACCTTCACTTGTACAATGGGGTTTAAGGGTTGCCTGCTCCCTGCTCTGCCAGGAGAGGAGAGCTTGAGGGGATTGATGGGAGATTTATTGCTCAACATCCCCGAAAGAGGCTGAACCATATCAGCTGGATGGAGTTAGAGAGAGAGAATGAGAGAGAGGTGGGAGTTAGCAAAAAACAATACCATATCACTGACTGACCACCCATCTGGCTTGAATCAGGAATTAGAGCTATTGCAGTAAAAGCATAAAAATGTGTTTAAATGCACCATTGTTTTTATGGCTATATTGCTTAATCTTTTATCCTGTAATAAATTTGGCTTGCAATCTATGGAAACCAGCCAAAAAAAAAAAAAAAAACGTTTTTGGTGACTCACGGGGAAAACACCTTGTTTTGGGGGTAGCAGGGGGAGCCTTTCAGACTTCCTTGTTCTTCATCAAAGCACAGCAGATGCCATAAATATAGGATGTGTGTGGGCAATCATTCTTAAATTTGCATGTATAATCAAGCACATTTCCCTGTGACTGGATCATCCTGAAGGAGAGATGAATTTTCCACCTCCAGTCAAATAAATTTTAAGCAGAGAGGACTATTGTTTCAGAATTATCCACAGAAAAGGCAATACATGCAGGAATTTTAATGTTGATCCCAGAAGGAAAACAAAAATCAAGGGAAAACAGCAACTCCTATCAATACAATAGACTGCACTGCAGGCTTAATGCAGTTGTGTTTAGGAGAGAGGAGGTAAATAGATCAGGGATGGAAATGACACTAGGATTCATTCTGGCTCAATTTCTGTGGATACACGTTGTTTGCAACCTGGATTCCATAATAATTTGGGGAATAAAAGTTCAACAGCTAGTGTGTAGCATTGCTAACAGGTAAGAGGCAAGATGATGTAGTGTGAAAATGTCATGCCTGAGTGGAATAACTTGATTAAAACATCTTGATTTGACAGTTATGCAGATAATTCTTCTTGTATTTCAGAGCCCATAGTGGTAACAACAATATTCTTTTTGTTGCCCTCTCTTTGGATTAAATATACAACATTAAATGTACATTTAATGGATGGGCTATCCAAAATGCCTTTTGTTCGTTTTGGTAGACAAAGTATCTGGAACCTCCACTTTGGGGCAGGGCCAAGACATTACAGGTTGATGGTATCTCTTCCAGCATTTGACACTCAGCTGAAGCTGAACAAATACGGAACCTTGCTTCAAATCTGTACACACAAACAGAGCACACATCCTTTCCTGGCAGAACTGTGACTTTTTCTCCTCCTCTGGTTTTGCAATAGAAAAGTAAAGTAAGGCAAGATAATGTTGAAGAAAAAAAAATACTGTCTAATGTTGTGGAGCCCTGAATGTGCTGGGTGCATTTGTTGCATGCCATGCTAAGATCAACCTCATGCAACTGGGGAAAGGACATTTAAGGGGACCTTCAGCACCAAGGACAGCACCATGAATAAAGTGGAAGTAGCTCAGCCTTTTCCAGTGCAACGCCCTCCAAATGTTTTGGCCTACAATTTCCATCTGCTCCAGCCATCATGGGCAATGGCTAGGGATGCTGGGAGTAGTGGGACAAATCAGCTAGAAAAGGCTGATAAATATAGAAGTCATCTTCTTTCCTTCTTTCTTTAGATACCATTATTTTCAAATAGTTGGGATTAATCAAAGAGGAAACCAAACGCAATATCTGTATCATGCCTACACACACTCAGGAAACCATCTCTTTTGCAAAATTAGTTGCATATTTTTAAATAATAGCACTGCATGCAGGTATCCCAACTTGGGCCCAATGTACCACATGTGTTTATCCCCTCTTTTGTGCTCCATCATAGTTATTATACTTTCAACTTTACTCCTCTTAATCAATCAAAAACTACAAGGCCCTGTCAAAAAATGTTCTGCATGGTGTTACACACCTCTGGAATGCTTTCCTTCTGTGAAATTGTGCACATTACAGAAGGAATATCAGGCTTCTTCTTTTCATAGTATTCAAGACTGACTGGTCAATAAAAACCACTACACAATATCTGTTGATGCAGGTCTGACCTATAAAATAGTTTAGTGCTTGAGCTTCACTTATTGTTTACTAGGGAACAGAAGAATCCAAAGGTTTATTGGGACATTCTCTGATAGTGTTTCATGGTAATTTCTTTTATTGACTGAACTGAGATGGTATTTGTCAAAAATGAACAAAAAGAGACAAAGGGTATTCAGGAAACAAAAAGCTACAGACACAACTGTGCCACCTAATTAAATAATACTCTTGCTCTAAAATTGGTCTCAGAGCATTCCAGCTGTCAATTTGTGTGTGCGCACATGTGTGAATGTACACATGACCTTACATTGGAGATGAAGGATATCCTCTGGGTAAGAAGTAGTGACACATACTCCAACTTTGACCTGTGAGCCCCAAGCAAGCCTAGACAAGATCTTACACAAAAAATGGTTGAAACCGGCATTGTCCAATCTCTACTTATGCAAATTCATGATTACTAAAAACAGTGCATCTTGTTCCCATTGGGGTCACATTCTGGGTAGCAACTTGGATACTGTGGCGAAGGAGGTGGCGCAAGTGTGGTTCTTTATTTCTCCCTTGGGAGTGTGGCCTAGAAAAGTTAATGGAAACTGTAGAGCTCAAAGGGCCCAGTTTAGCTTTTCAGCATGTATTGATATGTGTGCCTTGCTTCCAGCATCGACTCAGTGCTTGCTCATTCAGATATTCTATCCTCAAAACATTTGAAGATTTGTAGGTAAAAACTCAGCTACTCAGTCCTCAAATCATTTAAGATTTCATAGGTTAGAACCAGCACCTTGCATTGTGTCCAGAAACAAATTCACAGGCTCTGTAACTGAAGACTGCAGCAACATGTTCAACGAAATAAGCATCAAGCAATCAGACTGCTGCATTTTGTTCTAGCTCCATTTTGCTGTCGGTAGGTTGCAATTTGTGCAGGGAATGTGCTCAGGCTCCAGACCTCAGTGACAGAATCTTTCAAAGTGATCTGGAAGACACTGAGTCATTGGTGCAATGTGTGATTTAGATCTTTTTCTATAATTACAGTTTAAAAAGACAACATTGTGAGTAGAGCTCATGTTTATATAGAAGCCAGAAGGAAGGGCCTTTAGAGAATATGGAAAAGATAAAGGCTGCCATTAAAATAGGCAGCCTAGTCCTGTGCAAGTTTATTTCAAAGGATATTATCCAAAGAGGCTTTAAATATTCATGGGATTGCAGCTGCAAAACAATAAATATACACTTTAAGAATGGAGATGCCTTAATAGAAATGTGGAGGCACATAAGAGAATTAACCGCTTTGCATGCAGGGGTCAGGTCTACCAGTTATGTCCACAGGGAGCATGACCACTGAGCCCTGTCCACATTTTGATAAAAGTGGGAAACAGGATCGTGCAATGACACCCGCCCCCAACACGCAGTAGTCCTTGGCTGGCACCATAGAAACGGAGCGAGTCAGAAGGGGCCTCCCGGGCCATCTAGTCTGATCCCCAGCTCCAGCCGGCTCTGCTCACGACATGCCCGCCAAGCCCCTGGCACAGCCTTCCATCGTTGTGCCGCCCCTGACATGCTATCGTCCCACCCAGTGCTCATCATAGCAGTGCTTCAGCTCCCTGTTTTCAGGTAAGCCCAGGGTCCACTAACATGGGAGGCATCCACATGGGCCCGCCTTGAGGCAGGGATTGGGAGAAATTTGTTTGGTTCACATGTCAATGTAAACCTGTCTGATTTTATACTTTCAAGCTGCTCTGTGAACCAAAGGTTGGTTATCCTTCGAAATTTGGTCTCTTCTGAATTTTCTGATGGAGCTCCCCACTGGAAAAGGATGTGTACAGAAAAACATTAGAGAAACTCATGTGCAACTATGCCTTGTATTTGCAAAACTGTGTATAATTGTGTGTGTGTTGGGCAAAAATGCACAAACATGTATGCATTAAGACAAATTTGTCCAAAATGAAAACTTTTATGTTTTACATGCTCGGAGCACAGGATAAACTGAATTTAGCCTTAAAATATGAGGATCTTGCAGAAAAGAAATTGCAGATATGCCCATTTCTCAGTTGTCACACCTCACCTTTGGAATTCTCTTCCAAGGGAGGTGTGACTGGCACTCACTTTCAGCACCAAGTTTTTATTTTGTATCTGTTTTTAGATTGGACTATTGGTTTGCTGCTGGTTTATTCCTTTATTGTTTATTGTTATTGGTTATATTGTGTTTATTTTCCTCCTGTTTCCTATTCATATGGTTGCATTTATGTTGTAATTTTACTATGTTTTATGGCTTGTTATTGTTATTTATTTTTATCTGTATTATATATATATTTATATTGCACTGTGAGCTGCCCAGGGATCCTTCGGCATACAAAAGTGATAGACAGACAGACAGACAGACAGACAGACAGATATTTGAACAAATAAAATGTCTACTTTGCCAATGGCCCCCTGAAGCCTGAGTGAGAGAGGGGATTCCAGATTGTCCCTTGCTGTCCCAGTCTCCATTAATTTAACTTCAATGTACATCATGTCTGAGACATGGATACATGACATCTTCAGATTCTGGTTTTGAGGGAGATGAGCAACGTGTAGGTTGGAATGTCTAAGTGTAGATGTTACTTAGACATGAGAAAAAATTGCACAGAGTTTACTGAAATGAGCAAACTACAATCCCACAGCCACAACACACTGTATACTTCCCCACTTTGCTAAACACACACAAGACATAGTTTTGGCACCAAAACAGGAATCCCTCCCCCCCAGATGTACTTCTTATTGCTAATTAGTACTTTCTTGAAAATAAACATCTAATTAGCCTTGTTTTTTCAAAAAAATGGAAATTTAATCAATGTTTACCAAGTTATAATTTGAAATAAATAAGTAAACAGCACTCCAGAAACATGGATGCAACAAGACCTTTATTCACTTGCTGTTTGCTTAAAAATGCACAGAAATCATATTGAGTCTTACAGATATAATTTTGCTCTCTGCTGGTATTTCTATTTCAACTGAATTTGTCAATTGCATTGCAACAGTAAGTTAGTTAACTGACAGTACTCTTGCTGGAGTTTATAATGAATTGATTTCATTAGATACAGTTATACAATCTGAGCTCCCAGAACTATTCATACATGCCAATGAGGACTAAACTTCTTAGTTCATACAGCACATGGGCAGGGCAATCCTGTGGCCCTTCAATGGTGTCCCAAGGGCCATGGTACTGTTGGGATTCCAAGCTCCAATGTCAAACAACAGCTCCATGTTCAGATTGCCCTCGCTGTTCCTCACAGCTCGCACAGAAAGAACTGATTGGCTGCTTCTCCTTGAAGAAGAGGTTTCAGAGTGTTCCAAATGAAGGGATGGAACCAGTGCCGCAAAGGTAGAAGGACCTCAACTGCATTCGCTTCCACTCTGGAGCACCACAGTCAGATGGCCAAAGTTGATCTTCTTGTGGCTTTCTGGAGTGGTGAGCATGTAGAGGTGACTTTCTTCTCATCCTGCCCGGGATGCCTGCTATCCTCTGAGTACAGAGGGTCACGGACAGCCTCCCTGGATTGCACCCTGAGTGGTAGCTTATACACATCCAAATAAAGCTAAAGCCCTAATATATAATAAGAGCAAATTTAACATATGAGAATTGCTAAACCGTTTTGGGAAAGTGAAATTGTCCTTGTTGTTGCCCTTCCTTGACTTTAAGATATCATACATTTTGTGTTATTGTTTTCTAAATGTTTCTTTTAAATACGTACCCATTTTGTATCAATGTATTCCTCCTCTGATGTCCACATTGCTCTTCATGCCTGATGTGATCAGTGTTACTTTTTTCCTTTGTAATGCCTTTGGTCTATATTATACAATATGTCTGCAGTTTGGTCCATGCTATTTTAATTTATCTCCAGATGTTTTGGCCTACAAGTCCATCAACCCTTGCCAGCATAGTCACTGTCAAGAGCTGATGGGAGTCATAGATCAAAGCATCTGGAGGCCAGGAGTTGCCCATCGCTTGTTTAATTAGTGTCACCATGCCTGCTTGGGATATGCACCCTTAAACCTGTCTGCAGACTACTGCTCCATGTTCAGGCAATGAGTCCTTCTGCAACATGAATGACTAGCCGAATATAATTCAAATATGTGTCAGACGAACAGTTTCCTACTCTAACCCTAGCTCTATGGAAGCTTTCCCCATCAGTTGTCCTCTGGATGTCTTCAACAACAGTTCCCAGAATTCCTGACTTCTGGAGACACTGGCTAGGGCTGATGGGAGCTGAAGGCCAGAATGGAGCAGACTGCTCTGATCCAGCAGAACTGGCCTGAACTGAAACTCTAACCAAAATACCAAAGACCAAATACCAAGCGTAATGTTTGGAGTGCTTAGTCTAAGTCATGGAGTGTCCATTGAGAGGAATAATGTAGATGAGATCAAGACTTTGCAAGTAATAAAGTGTTAATAAAGCAATAAGGTAGACAGTAAGACAAAGCAGGAAAGGAGACTTAACAAGAGATTTTAAGAATTACCAGCCCTTCTTTGTGCTGTGCTGGGGACACTGGAGCGATGATTCAAAGGGATACAATGATGGGCAGTAGCCAGGAGCTCACATACTCTGGAAAGGCGATAGAAGGAATAGGTAGTTTTGGACCACAGTGGAAATCAAGGCAGTGGAGCTGGCAATCACCGGCAGCCTTGCCTGCCTGGTGAAACAGGTATGAACTTGAGCACTCTTCCGCTTTCATATTTTGCAATCCCATTTCCTTCCCAGAGATGAAATCTAAAGGCCCTCTACTAGGAGAAGAAGAGAAGTCCCTGAAGATATAATTCCAAAAACTACCTTCCCAAAAAGTCTATGTAATGACTTTTCATGAACAATTTATGTGCAGGAACCATGAAATGAAGCAAAGCTCTTTAGACATGCAATTTGTCCCTGAGATGACAGTCTTTCCTTAAATGGGCAAACTGTAACTCTTTAATTATGAATTACAGAGTTAAAGCAATTTCCATTCTAACTCATTTGTTTCAATAGTTGGTAATGGCATTATATTTGTAGCTAATTAGTAGATTACTGAAGGACCAGCCTAAGACATCTTACTATCTCAGTGAAGGGCAAGATTTGTACCTCATTTTTATGCATTCAGAAGGTGACCATCCTGGCAGATGAATCTTATTTTAACACTGGCGATAAGACCAACCCTTTACCATACCTGATGGCAGCAGACAATCTCGGGTAAAATTCTGGTGAAAGGTGTCTGATTGGTATAAGCATCTTCAACATGTCTGTAGACTAGTGCTCCATGTTCAGGGATTAACATGAAAGAATGAATTTAATTCAAATATGTGTCAGATGAGCTGTTTTCAACTTGCTGCCTTCCAGATATTTTGGCCTACTGCTCCCATCAGCTCAAGCCAACACAGACAATGGTGAGGCCTGATATGAGTTGCAAGCCAAAACACCTGGACAACTGCAAGTTGCCCTTCTCAGATCTAGGGGCTGTAGAACAGGTTCTCTGGCACACCCCAAGGTGTGCAACTGGGACTGATTGCCATTCTGCTTGCTTTCTCAGTTAGGCTCCTGTCCCAGTGGCACTGTCTGGGACTTACCAAGACAGGGTGATTAGGTGGGCAGCCTGCCCAGACACGAGCAAATATGATTTCGGAAGTCACTGGCTCAGGAGTCATCTCCAGTGCCTGGGAATGAGTGTGTGGCTGACACGTAAAGGCTGAGGAGTTTGCCATTAGGGTTGCACAATCCTCCCCAGAATCCTCCTCTTCCATTTATCAGACTTCTTGTGCTTGGCCCTTGCTTAGAAAGTGAGCCAAGCCAAGAGGAAGTCCATGGAAGCTCATGGAACTCTGGTTCTGCCTGCTCATCATGAGAAAGCAGGCCAGAGTCTGGGGAGATGAGTCCAGGGAATCCAAACAATTCCCATCCCCGAAATGGATTCCTCACACATCCCTAATTGCCACTGTTCCCACCAGGATCTATCACAAGAGGTATTTTTAAATTTTTATTTATTTATTGCATTTCTGTATTGCCCATGGCAGAAGCACTCTGGGCAGTTTACAACAAGGTAAATTGTCCTGATTTCAGGAATTGCCAAGCATCTCTGTTTTTCAGGTTTCTCACTTTCCTGAACTGAGCTGAGAATAGTCTAAAATGTCATGCTTACTTAAATGTAAGTATCTACTTAAATGTAGATATAATATGCATATTTTTGGGTAAAATGCACACATAATATGTAAATTTGCAAAGAATGTGCTAAAAAGGAATGAATAGTTTCATCCTTTGATATGTATTTACAGATTGATGTGATAACAGGGCAGAACAGATGCATGCCTAAATTGAACACAAGAGAAACTGACATGGTCTAGAAATAGGCTGATTCACACATCCCGACTTTCAGCCAGTTTGACTACCAGGCAGTTTGCTCAGAGGCGGTTAGGTCTTGTCTTCTGTCTTCCTTTCACTAAAATTAAGTCAAGCAATTCCAGCTTCTGTTTTTGTCCTTCCTTTTTTTTTTTCAGGGGCTGCTCAGTAATTCCCTGGGTAAAGTTAGTGTCCCTTTTCATAAGCCACCAAAACAGAGTGAGATGTGCTGGGTAAGCGTTATTTGAATGAGGCAGAGTTGTTTTTCTCAGCTCTGCCTAAGGTACCCCTGGAAATTCCAGAGCTCTCATTCTACCCCCTGCCACCAAGAATGATTCAAAGAATACACCGCTCCCTAAAATTCTGTGTTTATCCTATCGTTTCTGACAATTTCACTGGCATAAATCTGCTTAATCATTTCACCCACAGGCTTTTGAATGACAGGCTGTCAACAACACTCCAGGCATTTCTCAGTGTTTGGCAGACATCAGCTCAGCCCTTGACAAAGAACAATGAAGGAAGCAAAACAATTGTGATGGGTGACAGTCACACCACTTTTCCAAAAAGACAAATACAGTGTTTTATCACCCTTTCATGAGAAGTTATGATCTTTTGGCAAGAATGCCAATTTCTGATGGCACCGAGGATGCTTTTGCCTGAAGCATGAAAACATAATACGTTACCCTCCAGGTGGCAATGAAGGGATTTGAGATAATAAAGTTGGAGTTCAAGAGCGACAGCATGAGTTGAGAGTTAGTGTTGTTGGATGGAGATGAAGCACAGGACTTTGATTTGGGAGACTTAGCTTAAGATCTAGTGTCTTAAATGGATTTAATGTATAGCTTTATCAGTTTCCCATCCCTCAGTGTCAGCTCCTCATTTGAAGAATAAGCACAGGAATGCTTTATCTCTTGGGATAGTTATCAGGGCAAAGACAATACTGATGGTAGACAATGCAAATGACACAACTGTTATCAGCCTTCATTTTCAGAATATTTGCTTTGCTAGAAATATGAAGAAAACATGGCAAATTATGGTTCTAATCTGCCCAATGTTTCATTTTTAAAAGCATTCCAAATGATGAGTGCTTTTGAATTGAAAGAATTCTGTGAATTTGGCCAATTGTTACACTGTAACATTATTATTTAAAATTCAGCAATAAGAGCTGAGCTGTTTAAAAAATGTATCCATAAAAGATGAATTTCAAAAGCAAAATTCAAAACTTTTCAAGGTCCAAATTCTGGAATTCATTTATATATAGAATTCATACGTAATTTATTTCTGTGATACCATCTCTCTCTCTCTCTCTCTCTCTCTCTCTCTCTCTCTCTCTCTCTCTCTATATATATATATATATATATATATATATTCATTCTATATATTTAATCTAGCATATGATAATAAGATTTCAGATTCATCACCTGGAGCAGAAACAACTTCTTGTTTAAGATTCAAGCTAATTTTTCCTAGTACTAACCATTTTTACTAAATAACTTTAGAATACAGTAAATTCAAAATAGAAATTCAGCATATTAAACACAAACACACTCAAAGAACTCTTATACTGGGGTAGACCGGCCGAAGGGCAGTGATGCCATTGGGAGCCATTTGGGGGCATGCGGGGGCTGGGCTGGCCAGGGACTTTGTGGGTGGGCTTCCGTAATTTGTAATTGAATGGTGTAGGGTTTTATTGTTTTTAACTGTTTTTATCTGGTTTTATTCTGTTCATTTTTAATGGATTCACACTTGGCTGCTTCCATGGGGTTGCCTGGGGAGCACGTGGGTGCTGCCATTGGGGGTTTGGGGGTTTGCCAATGGTCGTTATGGCTTTGGGGGTTTAACAGGTCGGCATAGAAGAAGGAGGGACAGATGGTTGACACCTGTTCCTCTTTCTGGTTATTCCCCCAACTGAAAGGTTCCGAGTATGCTTATCAACCGTCCCTCGGGCCTGACGGAGCTGTTACTTAATGCCAGGTCGGTCCATAATAAAACATCCCTCATCCACGACCTGATTGTGGATGAGGGGGCCGACCTGGCTTGCATCACAGAGACCTAGGTGGGAGATGGAGAGGATGTATCCCTCTCTCAACTGTGTCCACCCGGGTATCTGGTTCAGCTTCGGCCATGCCCAGGGGGGGAGGGGAGGGGAGTTGCTTTAGTTTATCGAGCTTCTATTTGCCTTGCGGGGCTTCCTGTCCTCTCGAGACTGGGTCTAGAGTACCTCTACCTGGTGCTGGGCGACCGAGACAAACTGGCAATTCTGCTGGTGTACTGTGCACCCTTCTGCCCATCAGACTCCCTGCATGAACTGACGGAGATCATCTCGGACCTGGTGTTGAAGACTCCCAGGATGTTGGTCCTGGGGGACTTCAATCTCCATGCCGAGACTGTCCTGACCGGGGTGGCTCAGGACTTCATGGCCTCCATGGCGGCCATGGGGCTGTCTCAACATGTCATTGGCCTGACCCATGAACGTGGACTCATGCTGGACTTGGTTTTCTCAATGGGGCAGGAAGAGAGGGATCTGAGGGTGAAGAATTTGTGTCTGACTCCCCTGTCATGGTCGGACCACTTCCTTGTGAGGTTCGAGCTTGATGGCGGCCTTTCCCTCTGTAAGGGTGCGGACCCTATTGTGCTGGTCCACCCTCAGAGCTGGATGGATCTGGATGGATTCCTGAAAGCTCTGGAGGAGTTTCCGGTTGATAAATCTGGTGCTCCTGTTGACGCTCTGGTCGAACAATGGAATGGGGAAATGGCCAGAACTATTGACACGATCGCTCCTAAGCATCCTATCCTGCCTGGCAGAGCCCGTTCATCCCCTTGGTATACACCTGCATTATGGGTGATGAAGTGGGTTGGGAGACAGCTAGAGTGTTGGTGGAGGATATCTCAGGATGAATCTGACCAAACACACTTAACAGCCCATTATCGGGCCTATGCTGTGGCAATGGAAATTCTTCTCCATTTCCGTTGCCTCCTCACAGTGCTGTCTAGTGGAACTTTTTTGGGTGGTACAGGGGCTGGTACATCCAGGCCCTAAGAAAGATCCTGTACCACCCTCGATAACCCACTGTGAAGACTTTGCCCAGCACTTCAAGGAGAAAGTCACTCAGATTCGTCACGAGCTGGACTGCACTAGTGACTCAGATTTCTTAGGGGAGGTGCCAATGTTACTGTCTGGTCACATATTGTTGGATGAGTTTCAGTTATTGCGGCCTGATGACATGGACAAGGTGCTTGGACAAGTATGTACCACCACCTGTTTACTGGACCCTTGCCCATCGTGGCTACTATACAAAGCCAAACACGGGATTGGTTCCTGGATCCTGGAGGTCATCAACACCTCTCTGAAGGATGGCCGGGTACCTGCCCCTCTAAAGGAGGCGGTGGTCAGGCCGGCCCTAAAGAAGGCGTCCTTGGATCGAGAGATGGACGCCAATTATAGACCGGTGGCCAACATCCCGTTTCTTGGGCAAGGTGTTGGAGTGGGTGGTGGCGGGACAACTCCAAGCTCTCTTGGATGAGACTGATTATCTGGACCCATTTCAGTCCGGCTTCAGACCCGGGTACGGTACTGAATCTGACTTGGTTGCCCTGTATGATGACCTGTGCAGGGAGAGAGACAGGGGGAGTACATCCCTGCTGGTTCTCCTGGACCTCTCAGTGGTTTTGATACCATTGACCATGGTATCCTTCTGGATAGGCTAAGGGGTCTGGGAGTAGGAGGCACTGCTTGGCAGTGGTTCCGCTCCTACCTCAACGGCCGATTCCAGAAGGTGGTGCTGGGGGACTTTACCTCTGCACCATGGCAGCTATGCCATGGAGTTCCACAGGGGTCTCTTCTGTCCCCTTTGCTATTCAACATCTACATGAAACTGCTGGGAGAGGTCATCAGGAGGTGTGGGCTGCGGAATCATCAGTACGCTGATGATACCCAGCTCTACTTCTCTTTTTCAACCAATCCGGGTGAGGCAGTGGCTGTACTGAACTGGTGCCTGGCCGAGGTAATGGGCTGGATGACGGCAAATAAACTGAAGCTCAATCCTGACAAGACGGAGGTCCTGCTGGTGGGTGGTTCAAACTCCTGGGAAGGTGACTTGGATCTTGTCCTGAATGGGGTTGCACTCCCTCTAAAGGACAGGGTCCGCAGCCTGGGAGTGCCCCTCGACCTGGAGCTGACTTTGGAAGCTCAAGTGTCGGCGGTGGTGAGGAGCGCTTTCCATCAGCTTTGGTTAAGCCATCAGCTGCGTCCCTACCTGGAGGACGACTGGCTAGCGACAGTGATGCATGCATTGGTTACTTCCCAGTTGGATTTCTGTAATGCACTCTATGGGGGGCTGGCCTTGAAGACAGTCCAGATACTTCAGATGGTGTAAAATAGAGCAGCCAGGTTGCTGACGGGGACTGGGCGTTATTCTCATATAACCCCAGTCCTCTACCAGCTTCACTGACTTCCCATCGATGTCCGGGCTCAATTCAAGGTGTTGGTAATCACCTATAAAGCCCTTAATGGTTTGGAACCTGGATACCTAAAGGAATGACTGCGTCCATATTTGCCTCCTGCCCCTTGAGATCGACAGCAGAGGCTCTCCTCAGGGAACCTTCCGTGAAAGCTATCAGGAAGCAAAGTACCCGGAGGAGGGCTTTCTCTGCGGTGGTGCCCCATCTGTGGAATGCGCTCCCCAGAGAGGGCTGCCTGGCACCGTCGTTATTTGTTTTTCGGCGCCAGGCCAAGACCTTTGTATTCAAACAATATTTTAATAATGTTTAATATTTATACATTTTAATTGTGCAGCCAATGTTTCCGGGTTTTAATTGTAATTGTTATTTGTTTTGTATGTATTTACTTCTGTGAGCCTTCCCGAGGCTATATAGCAAGGGGACGGCATATAAAAACTTTAGATAGATAGATAAATAAATAAATAAATAAAATAGACAACCAGGCAGCCTCTACATAGTTTGGACTACAGGTCCCATCTACCTCAGCTACCTTGGCCTAAAGTTTAGAAATTCTGAGAAGTATAGGCCAAAACTGTGGGAGGACACAGAATTTCCCAGCTTTTTTATACATTAAGAATCTCTCTGACTGGCCAGGCAAAAAGCAGAATACTAGTTCTGTTTGGTGAGAAAGGAATGCACTTTGATGGATGCCCATGATCTCTCAGTCCTATTCACCAGTAGACAATTAAATTCCTCTTCAAAATCCCAGAAAACAAGATGTCCCTATGAACTGTCTTAAAACTTACTTCCATGACACAGCTGATTAATTCAAGTGCCAATACCTTCCCTACTGCCATTCAGTTGTGAACCATCTTCCATTTTCTAGCCAACTGTAGCTGATATATCTGAATTGATCCTAGCTGCATACCACAGGAAATGGCATGTCTAAGGTAAAAAAAAAGTAGCTTTTGATTGAAGGGATATGCATGATCCACTGGAATCATCAATTAAAACTACATGGGACGTATAAAAATGTTGCATGGATCTATTCTCTCGGGAGTATGTGCAGGATTAATAAGGCAAGGGTCATTAATAGCAATATGAAGATTCTTCACCCAGGATGTTGAAAGGACAATTTGGGATATGCTTACAAGACAGAGTGGCTCTATGATTCTCTCCATATCTTGCCTCTGGAAATAGGAAATTAGATGGGCCTGTATTGCATTGCGAATGGCAAAATAAAATGGGCTTATGCAGAGAAGTGCTGGAAGAAAGTATAGATGCTGGTGTGTAGCAGGGGAAAAATAATATCAGTGAATTTTGCAGGAGAGCCATTAATGGAATGACCTTGTCTGATTTTTTTCCCCTACAAGCAGGTGCTGTCTTTGATAAATGATGCCTGTAAATCAGGGCTAATGTTGCACGGTCCCATCTGACATGTAAAGTGTAAGTGCTCCTGATGAACTTCAGAAATGCCAGCCAGCAGGTGCATTTTGTGCCTATTAACATTCATGGATTTTATTATAAATCCTGAAACAAAGAAATTTAACTTAATGGAAATGTTGACCACCCTGCGATCACTTGATGAGGATCTTGCCTATATCTGTATTATCGTTGTCACTGCTTACTGAAGGGGAACGTCACTGCAATCTATCAAATGATAAAGAACAAGCCGACACAAATTGTGCAAATGTGAGGGCAAATATACTAACAGTTTACCATCCAGCATGTCACAGGCAGGGATGGAGAAACTAGGCTGAGGAAATCATTATTCTTTTGTTCTTTATTGTGTTTTCAAAATGTGCTCCTGTGCACAGCCTTTATTTATCATACCATTTAACTCTGTAGACCCATGTTTCAAGATTCAGTCTTTCCGAAGAGGCTGTACAAGTAAAATCAAAGCACAATACTGCAATCAGAAGACAATGTAGAAATGGGACACTGACAGGTGGGACATAATGGTTGAGATGAATCATTTCAGTCCTGAAATGGCTGCTAAACTGAGGAGAAAGCTCTTCTGGGGAGGTGGCCCAGGCAAAACACCTTCCCCCAGATTTTCTATTCTGTATGCAGACAATGAATGGGGGCAAGGGAGAGAAGAACATAAGAAGAACCATGCTGGGTGTGAGCAGCAGCCCATTTGGTCCAGCAGGTGGTTCACCCAGTGGCCAACCAGCTGCCCACAAGAAACCCACAAGCAGGAATTAAGTGCAATAGCACCTTCTCTGCTCGTGTTGCCCAGAAGCTGCCTCTGATCCTGGAGACAGCATTGAGCCATCAGGGGTAGAGACCATCAGTAGCCTTCTTCTCCATGAATGCTCCATTCCCGCTTATAGCCATTCAAATTGGTAATCATTGCTATATCTTGTGGGCGTGAATCCCATAACTTAGCTCTGCTTTAAATAAAGAAAAGCTTCCCTTTATCTATCCTGAATCTTCCACCAGTCAACTTCATGGAGTGACCTCAGTTTCTGATGTAGTGAGAGGGGGATAACATTGTCTCCCTATTGGCTTTCTCCATGTCTTGCATACTTCTGTCCACCTCTGTCAAGTCACCTCTTCCTCACCCTTTTCCTAAGAGAACAATCCCAGCTGTTGCAACCTTTCCACACAGGGGAGTTGCTCCAGCCCTTTGATAATTTTGGTGACTCTTTTTGTACTTTCTCCAAATGGCATTGATACTCAAGAGGGGCAGGGACATTCTTTGGATGCTTTTGAAGGCTGCGCATGCTCACCGTGGCCTGCCTTTTTAAATTTTAAGCAGCAAAGGACAGAGTTTTGTTATGGGCTGTGAAAGGAGCAGCAGCAGTGGTCCTCTTTTTTGACTGAGAACTAGTCCAAGGCTTTTCACAAAACAGAGCAATGGCCACTCCCTGGTGGGCTGGTACAGACCACAGGTAATATGTATAAACTGTTTAAAGCTTTGGAAAAGGATTCATGGAAGAAAACTTATCAGGGATAGTATACATACACTTAATTACATCACTTAAGGGTGCAGTCCTATTGCACCCAAGGCAGATGCTTGTAATCTCCAAGCTCAGATGCTTCTGAGCACCCAGTGGCAGGAGTGGGGTGCAGCAGTGAAAGTCTTCAGGTCTCCATGCTATGCTTCCTACCCTGCATTTTGTCTAGATGGCTCTTTTTAAGCCATCTTGATTTTGCACAGGGCAGGGAAAAGGAGGAAAGGCACCAACTGGAATCAGCACAACTCCACCAGCTCAGCATCCTGCCCTGCCTTTCTCTCCTCCAAGATCCAGGCACAACCTGGTGACCAGCTGCAAGGGCATGAGGTGGACTGTCAGAGTCCCAGCAATAAGATTGCAGAAAACTCTCATGGCCTTTGTTAGAAGTCAGTCTATTAACTTCCCCTTTCTCTTTCCATGAAGATCAGGACAAGAAGTTTCTAAAGAAAGTCCTTTGATGTGAAAGTAAGCCAGCCAAATTTGCTTTAAAATACAAAAGGAGTAGGTCCTTAGCAAAATACACTTATCAAATTGGGAAGACAGCTAACTAGGGAAACACAGCTTATGCTATTAATTTGATTCCAAGCAGAATCCCTCCCCTCTCTTTCACCCAAGAGGTGTTAGCTCCATCCTCAGGGAAGTTTCTGCTGCTTGTGGACCAGATGGCAGGAATGGCAGACACCACATTGGTCTGCTCTTCTGATCAGAACTGGATGATGGAACTAATTGCCTTACTTCCATCCCTTTCTGCCTCTGCCTATTTAACAGTGTTTCTCCCAGAACCCAAAATGGTTTGGTTCTTACCAGTCACTTGACTTATCTCAGAACAAGAATTCTGACTCCACCAGTTTCTCCAGTTCAGTCTTAGACATTGAGGAATCCATCTTGGAATGCTGCTTTTGCCCCTCAGGCCAAGTTTATTGGTGCTGCTTGGTGTTATTATTCATGGATGAGAATACATGCTTTGCTCATGTTCAGAGTTTCTAATTCCCCTCTTGCTCTCAGGCCATCTTCCTGGAACTATTTCACCTTCTTAACCCACCCATCAGCCTTCCCACCCTGACCCTAATTCTTTAAACCAAATTGTAGTTTCCAATGGAATGGGAAGAGTGAAAGAAAAAGTTGGAATCATGAGAGCAAGAGTTAAAATAATGTTGCTATCATGTTTTATAAGATGACTCTTCTGCCTTTAATGGCTGCCTATGAAGCAGACAAGAGCAAGGGAAAAATGGTCTAATTTGTGCTACTAAGAATCATTGTCATGGTTGCTTTTCTTTATTCTCCCCACCTATAAATACGGATTGCTTTTCAACAGAAGATGATAGTGATGTGAAATGTCCCCAAGGAATTTAGCTAGTCTTCCAATAAGTCTATTAGCTTCTGTGGAAATTACTCAGATTTTTCACTGCAAAAGAAACCTCCAGTTTTTCTTCCAGTTCTGCTTCTGGTGAAATTGTGGCAAACCTAGACAGCCTGAGCATCTGCTGCCAATCCAGCAGTGCCCATCAGATAAAGAACTCAAGCAGACATCATATAGAAATGGGGCTTACTGTGAACTCTTCAATGACTGCAAACCAGGGAGTAGAAAGGAGAGGATCGGCACGCATAGCAGCGAATCAAGTGTCTGCCCAACCATCAATTTTGCTCCTCCTGTATACATATTCTCACTCCTCCCAGCTTTCTCTCTCTTTCTCTGATAGATGTCCATGCGCTTGTGTTTGCATTTGTTGCTGTATTAATTAATGAATCAGAACATTTCCTTTTCATTCTTGTGAAAGCTTCTTTGGTGACAACACAGGCAAGCAAATCAACCCTGTTGCCTGCCAAGTTCAGCTCCAAACTGACATATTTTCATCTCAGCTCAGCCCTGGAGATGAAAAGTATCCTTTGATTAAATGTAGTGTGGGCACTGCCATATTGGCTGCAATGTTCTAGAATGTGATGTTCTAGAATTACTGAATCTGAATTTGTCTTCATCAATGGTGGTGTTTTACCACTATGTAGATTTAGGTTGCAGTTCTATGCCAGTACATCAGGAAGTCCCATTGAATTCAATGGAACTTACTTCTGTGGAGACATTTTAGGATTTCACTGTTTCTCCTGAAAACAATGGTAATGCTCCAGCAGATATCTGTCCATCTGCATCAACACTGCAGGGTGTTCAGGAAATAGATAAGAAGAAGTTTATCTCCTTCATTTTCCATAATAATAGCACCTGGGGTTATCCCGTGAAGTTCAGGCAGTGCATGGAATTTATTGTGGAATTCGCTTCCATGAGATTTTGTGATGGCCACCAACTTAGACAGTTTCAAGAAGGCATTGGAAGCATCCAAGGCAGATAAGGCTGTTAATAGCTCCTAGAGCTGATGTATAACCTCAAGCATCAGGAGTCATGTGCCTCTGTCATGCATGCACATCCTGTCAAATTTCAGGGGCATGCATGAGAGGCACCCCATTCTGGTGGGACTGACAACTCAGATTCTGAAGATGAGGCAGTTTTTGAAATGGCTCAAAGTGCAGCCGCTGTCCAAGGTCCTGAGAATCCACAGGAATTAGCTGTGGGGGAATTAGCCCAAGGGCAGATGAAAGGACTCATCAATTTGACCATAGGAATAGGGAGGAACTGCAGCCTGCAGGGGGAGACATTGAGATGGGCAGTTTTCTCAGTGGAGAACTCCTGCCTCCTGCAGCGGTAGACCCAGTGGCGAGATGTCATCCTCGAAGAGAGGTCCGACAATGGGAGGGGCGAAAGCATGCCCCTTTTCACAGCATCACCTCCTGCACAGGTAAGTTGCAGGGGGTTCATAAAGGGTGTCGTGGGTCATGAATGACAGAAAAGGTTCAACATTTCACTTTGACCATGCTCAAGAATTCAAAGACCCTAAATAAGATTATTAGTAAAGAAATGCTGGTGAGAATGATATTTGCTGTGGGGGAGAAGACTGGCTCCTGACAGCCTCTGAACATAAGAAGCTGGTGCACAAGAGAAGGAAGATGTTCTGACATGCAGGTTCTCATGCTCTCATGGTTCCCACAGGTGGTTCCCTAGTCACTGATGGGCTAGATTGGTCCTCGAGGTCTATAGGGAAACACACACATGCAAGATCTGGGAAAGCAACAAGCAACTGTGGGGGCAAAGGGAGTGTGAACTACCTGGTGAGATGGGTAATGGGGTATGGGTCTCTGGGGAACGCCAGTGGGTGAGATTGGTGTTCCAGGCAGGGTAGATTTGGGTCCAGGCACGAGATGCAGTAACCTCCTCCAGAGAGAGTGTTTCCCTATGAGCAGCAGAACCAGGTATCCTCGCCTTGCCAAGTGTAGGAAGCAGCAGCTGCTACTGTGTGAGTAACAGCTTTGTATGCCATTCCTTCAAGTAGGAGCAAATGGCAATGCTGTAACGCAGCTGAGCAGGCAGTAAAAACTACTTCACAGCTTTAAGATACAGAGAAAAGAAGCTGACAAGTGGGAGCGGGTGGAGGGGAATTGCATTATTTCAAAGTCACCCTTCTTCTAATCATCCCAGCTGGATATAGACCTTGATTGACCTTCATCCTCCTGACAGAGAAATCACAGAAGCAATTTCTCTTGACACTTCCTGTAATTGTCTCTTCAGTCTGCCTGAAATAGTTCTAATTCTTGAATATTTTATATTTTTTGGTGATGTTGATATTTACACCACCTAATGTGACTGCAAATTTTAATTTCTCCTGACTGTCTTTGTAAAATTTGCCCAACATTTCCACTTTACACAAAATAAAGCAATAGACTATAGTAGTGCAATAGTAAAAATAATTTTTAAAATAGGAGAAAATGTCTATATGAGTTCACTTTTAGCCTCTTTCCCTTGTCCTCTCAGCACCAAGTCTAGATGGCCAAAGCCTGCTCTCTCAGAGAACTACCCAGTGCAATGGTATTGAAGATTGCACCTTGAACCTGGCCTAGGACGCAACTCAGTGCCCTAACATGCATCTATTGCAGGACCAATAGCATTGTGCCCTATGAGAAGTAGACTGACTTCAGTTTAGGGATGCTACTGCTTCACGGATTCTGCTTCAAAGAATTTGAGTTCCATTTTCCTTAAAGTGAACGCGATTGAATCCTTTGAGCATAAGCAGAACTCAGCACACCGAGGTCTGACTTGATCTTAGCATATTTAATTTCAGACAACTGAATCAGTCTGTTTCACTTTCTTGGACCTTCCAAATATTTAAATCCAATGTTCCTTCTGTACATAAGAAATTTGTGAGTTTAAAAAATGAACCAAACAAAAATTTCCCATATTGGCACCAGTGAAATTCAATAGGTTCCACCTTTCCACAAATAAGGAAGGCTGTGTTGTACTTGCCTGCCATGTAGCTGTTACAGATGATGAAACCTGTAGGAAAAAGGGGGAAACCTGTAGGGAAAACTCTAATCACCACAAACATGGGTGAATACACAGGTATTCAAACACAGAAGTTTAAGATCCAAAAGCCATAAGTTCGGTTGGCCAATTCTGTCAATAAGGAAATTTGCAAATGTTGGTATATTTTGGTATATCCCTGGTATATCCTTTAATTTCCGCAAGGGGATGGAAAGGACTTTAAAAAATTAGAGTGTAGGGGAAAAACAACTGAGCAATTCATTGATTCCTACTCAGAAGTAAGTCACACTGATTTCAATGGGGCTTGTTCCTAGTTAAATGAATTGCAGACTTAATTTTATACCAGGATCTGGTGAAAGACCTTAAGAAAAGATCCAATTCAATATGCATGCAAGTTGAAAATTGCACAGAAACACAGCCCTGTTACACCTTATTTCCAAACAGATTTTTGTTTTCCCCTGTCCTGATACAGAAAATAGCTACTGTCTTCCACAGGCATCCCTAGGTATTGAGAATTGCTTTTCTCTCCATGTATGAATGTGCTCAACTACTTTGATCTTCTTCTACTGTGGGACCCAGCCTTAGGCTGCAAACGCATACAAGATAATCATGTGCTGGGAATAAGTCCCATTGAACTTCATGGCACATTTCTGAGCAGACATGCATAGGAAGGATTGCCATGCTCAAGAATCAAATCCCTTCATGAAACATTAACATTCTTGTATATAAAAAAGAGGATCAAACATCTTCCTCTACCCGCTGGTCCCCCAGCAGTCAAGCATCATACCAGGGGAAAGGAGTTTACACACTATTCATGAGCTGGACCCTGTGTGTGCATGCAGGAGAAATTAATGTGTGAACAAAAAAGTCCCAGAGGATACCAGCATGGTGTACTTAGTTCCCGAGGATATAATAAGATTTCCACTTCCAAAGTATTCTCCAAATGAAGGGGGAAGTATCGACTTTGGCAAGTGAGAAAAAGGTAGTCCAAGAAATGAGGAACAAGTTGAAGTTGATAGAGGCATAAGCAAAACTGTGATTTCTTAATCCCTCATCAGGGGTGCGACATGACTTCAAGTGCTCTTTAGATTGTGGGATATGGACCCACAATGCAACCCTCCCATAATGTTGTTCTGTACCCACACAAAGTCCCTAATTTTCCATCTTTTTCCACTTGTTTTTGTTTATGGGGGAAAAAACCCTCACTGAAGCATCACTTATTCCAAGTGACTATTCATTTTGCCATTGGAATGATTTAATGCTAGAAACAAAGGCTAAGTCCTGGCATGTAAAAATGTTCCCAAGGGCTTTTCCAAAGAAAACTGATCAAGGGAAGCAGGGCTACATATTCTGAGTGTCTGTAGTTGAGACAAGCCTCGAATTTCACTGAGGGAACATTTATCTCACCAGATATATATATAGATTCATGAGTAGCATGGAAACCCCTTTCCCCTGGTTTGATGCAACACTGCTGCTGCAGGACTTCACTGTAGATTAATATGTTTGCTCCCTCCCTCCCTTCTCCTTCTCCTTTGCTCCCTCTCTTCTTTCCTCCTCCTTCTCGAATAATATTCAGGTTTTATGAAAAGATTGGCTCTTTAGCATTGCAATCCTTTCTATGCATATCTATTCAGAAATGCACCATGAAGTTCAGTGAGATTCATTCCCAGTATACATAAGAATATGTTTATTGCCTACGGCTAAGTGCCACAGAAGAAAAAGCACCCAACAGAGGCAAAAGTGTTAAGCAATAACATGCTTCTTGAAGTTTAACTTCAACAGTTTATAATTCTTTTTGAATATTGCTAATACTTTGAGCATAAAGCACACTTTTTTCTGTGGCACAGACATATTCCAGGTTGTGGAGCATTTTACCATCAAAGGGTATATTTGAAAATGGCTTGGGGCAGTAAAATGCCACTCAAACACATTTATGCATATTTGTGTGTGTGATAGATGAGGATACAACAGTGTTAAACCAGAGAGAAAGATAATGCAATTACAGCTGCAGAAGTGACAGAGAAAATGAATGCACTTCTGCTTCTCCTGCTCAATCATTACAGAAGGTGTCAGAAAAAGAAACACACTAAGGTTTGAATTCAGTAGTGAATAAATATGTACAGGATCACTGTCACTTGTTATTAGCTCCATTGCTAACATGTTGATGGTTTGGGAACCATAATAGTCAATGATGGCTTTAAACATTCTCTAAATAGCTTGTCATTTGAAAGTGATCAAAGAGTGAGGCAATAACTACCCAGATGCTTGGTGTATCTTTCATCTATGCAAAGATCTGTTTACATTCAGCTAGCTCAGATGTGAAGCACCAACTTCAGAAAGTGTCATTGAAGAAAGCAATTCATAAGAAGAAACAAGACAGACTCACAGATCCTTTCCAAAATTAAGCCAATAAATTGCTATATGCCTTTGTCAACTTGCCATGTATTTTTTTTCCTACACTGTTGTGTTCACAGGAAGCTGTGATAGAAACTGAACAAGGTAGCCCAAATGTTTCAATTACATCTTGTAACCTAGTATTAAACATTCTTGCTCAACATATTTTCTGTATACATGCACAGAAACCCTCAACAAAAATCTCTGTTTGGCTTCGCAAAACTCCCTTTGCTTTCAGCAAATTGCAACATTCATGAGAACTTCTGAACATGCCTTGAGATTGTGCTCCAAGTAAAACATAGTTGCATCTCCAATCTCAGGATTTACTAGTTTTGCTGTCTGCACATACCCAGCCATGCATCTGGTGAGGTAGATTGTATCTTGAATGTAATGTTTGTAATGGTATCCATGCTCAACACAGGGTGTGAATGGATTTCCTTCTCTGTCATAATACTAGAATGTGGAGTTATCTGGGGAGTTTCATGACAGATAAAAGTTCATACCACTTTATACAGCACCTAAACTCTGGAATGGGAATCCCTGACTGCTATAAAATCCTTTCCATCCATCTGTTGCAGCTTGACAGGAAGTCCTCATCCTCTTGTCTGCTCACTGATGGAAATGTGTTTTGTGAAAATTCATTCATATGCATTTGTGCTAATTTGGAGTTGCCCAAACTGATACTTCTAAAATGCAAAAATTCCCATCCCCATTATGCAAAACCCACAAAAGTGTACTTTCAATCTTTAGTCTGTGGTGGAAATGCACTTTTTTGGCCAATTTGATACATGTTTTAAAACTAAATTTAAGTAAGATTTCATAAGGAATAAAAAGGTGAACAAGTGCATGGGATCTGTGTGGTTTCACAAAGGTGAGTCCACTGCAAAGGTGGGAGGACTTAGAAGTTATTGCAGATTCCATTGGTATCTCTGCAATTGATCTGTGAGGAATCTATTTGATGTGGACAATCCATCAGATTCCCTGGTTTTGTTTTCCTGGAATACAATCTGCTTTCTAGTGGTCCAGTCTGAGTTCCTGACAAGTACACCCAGGGCGCTTGTCAGAAACAGAGTCCCATGCAGTGCCCAAGTGGCACCAAAAACCACAGCAGCAAACAGGGAAGATGGCTGGTCACCAGGAACGGCAGCAGAGGAAGGTTGCTGGTTGCACAACTAGGGTCCATGCACATTCATAGACTTCCTTTTGGTTCGGCTCACTTTGTAGGACTGACAGAGCATGACTGGATTCTAGGGGGATGGTCTGACCGGCCCTAATCCCTACTCTGGACTTTGCTTCCACAAGATGTAATGATGACTACTACCTTGCTCAGCACTGAAAGAGAGTTGGAGCTGGAGGATATCAATGGTTAACAGTAATTATAATGACATTCTACATCCAGGATATTAGACAGGATGATGTGAAAGAGGACTATTCTACCTGACTGGCCACTGTAAGAAAAAGGGTGATCAACTCGATGGAGATCAGGCCTATCCAGCAGGGTTGTTCTTGTATTTTTCCAGATTTAAAAGAACCTTCAGATCTGATTTTTCACTGTTCTAAATGTTTCTTTCCAATAAATAGAGTATTACATCGTAGCCTTTCCCCCCCACCCTTAGCTAAACTGGAAAGATGGATCAGGTGAATGAAAGGAAAGGAGTAAAAGGCCAAGGAGCCAAATAGTACTTTACACTAAAAGTATGAGTGATTCTGCCAATGACAAGTTTGCTATATGCAGTAAAATTAACCACATGGTGTTTTTTTCTCTGTACAACAGAGTTTAAGATCCACATGGCTTAAAGTTTCAGAATGGCTGACTATTTTGACTCCCAGTGCCCTGACTTGCTATTTTCTTTGACTGTCAGCATCTCAGGCCAACATTTTCAATTATTCACTTTGGGACGTTTCCTCAGTGCATTCTTTCTTTGTACTTACATAGTTTAAGGTGGGAGACGCCTGCTATAAATCTCGGTAGAAGAGGTCTGGAAAAATATTCCTTGCAAGCAAGGATCTAATTAATTCTAACATATGTTTTGCCACATTCTTTGGGAATGACTGATCGTGCATAACAAGACTTTAATGGATGGCAGTGGAAGTTACTGTGCAAAAGAAGGCCATGAAACAAAAGAAAGTATTAATTCATTATTACCTTAAACAATACTTCCCATTTTTGTTGTTCCAGATGGATGGCCTGAGCTCAGATGACCACCTCAATAGCTTGGGAATAGCTGCATCTGGGAAAGAAGATACTCAGAATAGGGTGCTAGGATTGAATTAGTAGATTTTCTAAGGCCCATACTGTGATCCTATGGCTCCTTCCATTTCCTGATCTTTACTGGGCTGAAATCTTTAAAAGCAGTCTGACCATCTGCCATGGTGATGGTGTGACACTTCTGATGTTCCATCAGAAGATCTAAAGCATCCCTAACAGATGGCAACCCAGTTTCTGCTTGAAGTCCTCCAGCAATGGAATGCCAACCCACCCTTCTAGGTAACTGATTCTATTTTCAATCTGCTCTTGCTTTTAATTTTTCCTTAATGACATACAGAAACCTGTTCTCCACAGAAATCTAACCTCCCATAAGTGAATCCCTTAAAGACACACTCTTGTGGCCAGTAGATGCTATCTGGCCAGCCACAGGAAAAAGTGGAGTCCCTGTCATGACCTTGGAAAAGGCTTCCAAGATGTCTTCACCAGGTCATTCCCTCCCTCCCTCTCCATCGGATGCAAACTGAAGAGTGGAGCACTCCCTCCTTCCCTGTCTTTCTGACTCCTCCTTCAGGGTGCCTCTTGCTGCTTGAGGACTGGATGCTGGGAATGTCTGACACCTCTCCATTGGTCCACTCACTTTGCCTGTCATCTCTTTACAGAGTCAGGGAACTTCCTCTCAATCTCCTTCCCACCCAGCCCTGAAACGTTTCCCTCCTTTTGCAGGGTAGGGTGGTTCACATGCTCTCTCTGAGTATCTTCACTAGGTAACCTTGAAACTGCCAAGTCATCTGTCCCCCTTTCCTGCTCCTCTGGCTCCCCAGAATTGGATGAACCTATGTGAGTAGAGTGTAACATGAGAGAACTGGATCCTCTCACTACATGAAGCATGGATTCTGTGTTTGGATGGCTGCTTTCCACTCTCTCAGTCAGCATTAGTCTTTCCATTCTGGCTGAGGTCCTGAGGATGGAGGACCATCATCCGGACAGGGGGCTGAAGACTCGTGATACAACAGCCTTTCCTCCTTGTGAAAAATCAGCCATCTTAAAGTCTTTGAGGGTTCTCTCCATGCTTGACTGAATGCCTTTAACTTTCTGAGTTCAGAAGGAAGCCACATAGTCCAGCCCCTAAAACAATCAAACAGTCCCAGACTTCTAAATATCATATTCTGTGGGAAACGATGAAAGAGGAGCGTCAGCTACATACTCTGATCATAAGCTCCACAGAGGGAGCTGCAAAAGAATTGTGGACCAGAGAGAGCCAGGGACTCTCCCCTTTTTATTCTTGACTCTTGACCTTAATGATAATCTGTGAACATTCAACCGAACATGAGCAGGACTGAAAAGATAAAGCAACAAGTAGAACTTACGGACATGTATTGGGTGGGATTGTGTCTTTCTTTATTGTCCCTGCCAAAGCTGGCAGCTTTGCCCTTTCTGGGGTGAAAGTGAGACAGCATTCCAGATAGCTGCACTTAGGCAATGGCACCAAGTGTGATTCATATCACAGACAAGCTTTGGAAATGGTACTGAATGCATTACTAGCCAAGTCCCATGGATACCACACCTCCCTCCCCCAGAGTTTTGCATGTCTTTTAACTTTGCCACAGGTTGCCTGTCTTGGTTTATGATGAAGCTTGCCCTCTTCCTCCCTTTATACTCCCTGCCACATGGGATCTGTCCACCTTCCTGGTTATACTTCCCTCCTGCTTCATACACACTTTGCTCCCAAAAGGCTCAAGTGGATGGATGGGGAAGAAACGTCTGTTTTCCAACCTGCTTAACCAAACAGAGATTTGGAGCAGTCAGTGCTTAAAAGAAACAAGTTCCAGATGTTGAACAAACCCTACAGATATGTAGAGGAAAGCAGATGGTGAACTTCAGTGTGAAGGATTCAATATATGCTATTGTTTTTAAAGGACTGAAAAAATCTGGAGAGGAAACAAAAAAATGTCTCAGCAAGCTGATAAATCACTCCACTGAATAGTCTGTCAACGGTGTCTTTAAACTTCGTTTAGGCCGCCCTGCAAGAGGTTAAGCAGTTGCTACAAACCTGTTGATGATTTCCAAATAAAATGCATGTACAGTTTAGAATTGGCCACATGAGTTCAAGATCAGTTGTGCTTGGATGGACACTCAATATGAGATACACTGAAACATAGTTTCAGTACCTTGGGGACTCTTTGACTCAATCTTCCTTGTGTCTCCTTCCTCCTCCATTCCATTTACTGAGTCCTAGATAACATTAGTGATATGGTTTATTACAGTTCTGTCCTGAAGTTCCTGCTTTTAACATCACGGAAAGGATGTTCTGGGAGGTACCACATCTCATTGTGATTTGTGCTACCATCTTCACATTTTATACAGGCACATCACTATTACTGACAAGTTCTGAATATCACAGGGAAGTTTTCAGAATTGTATTGAGCCTGTTACTTGGCAAAACTTGTAATTAGCTTTTCCTCACAATACCTATGGCAATATATGGTCAAGGAGCATCAAAAATCAATGGCACAGAGAGCTCGTTCTGTATTGATAGTTTGTTTGGAATATCCTAAGTTATATCAGCTGAAGTATAATCCATGGATTGTTCACACCATTGAGTCTTTTACATTTGTACAAATAAATTTATTAGTAGGGAGTCAAATTTAGGTATAATTTCAAAATAACTGATTAATAATGATGCTAATTTAATTATCCCAAGGATTATTGTTCATAGTTTGGCATCAGAGTATAAAGATATGGGATTTGAAGTCTATGGCAACCCTTGAAATGATTTTATATAGCATTTAACCATTTCCTGATTCTTTACTATTATTCTGGTTTTCTCCTTCCCATCTTTCAAGAAATGAATGAAGGAATGCTGTGGCCTATGGAAAGAAACATAGCTGTATGTTTGAACTTGCCTTCTGTTGACCTTAGTTTGACATTCTAACCCATGGGTGCAAACCGTACATTCCACAGGCCACACATGTGGTCCACCAAGCCATTTCTGGCAGCTTGCCAGAGTGCACTACATCTGCCTATACTAATGCTAGCAAGGGATGAAAGGTCAGAGATAAGGAAGTGATTTCTTTTTAGTATAAAAGCATTCAAACGCCTTTAGGCAGATCTAGGGGGCAGCCACCCTTTGTGTGGCCATCACACCTGACAAATGGTATTATAGAACTGGAGAAGATGCAGAAAAGGGCAACCAAAATTATGGAAGGTGTGGAACAACCTCTGCATGAGGAAAAACTGCAATGTTTGTGGCTTTTTAGCTTGGAAAAAGGTGATTAATGGGGAACAAGACAGAGGTGTCCAGGGTTATCTGTGCTGTGGAGAACCTGGGGCCTTCCAGCAATGTTGAGCACATCATTCAACTAGCACATAGAATTTGCCTCAAGACCAGCTGCTTGAGTAGGAGGGTGCTATTGCACTCATGCTGTACTCATGGGCTGCATGTAGCATCTGGCTGGCCACTGTGGGAACCAAATGCTGCAAGTAGAGAGACCCTTGGCCTGGTGCAACAGGGCTGCTCTCAATGCAGAATTACCTAGAACTTGAAACGAAAGAAATTGAACACCTTTCTATCTATACTGGGTGGAATGGCTAACGCCCTGGAAATCAAAACAAGGTCCAGGGAAGACCTGGACAAGCTTAAATGCTGTGTGGCAAACAATACAATGAAATTCAACAGGAACAAATGCCAGTTGTCCACCTAGTCAAGGAAGGAAGGAAGGAAGGAAATCACTCGCATGGATACAAGATGGGGAATACTTGGCTCAACAGCCCTGAGAGTGAAAAGCACCCTGGAGCGGTCATACACAACAAGCTCAATATGAGCCAGCAGTGTGGTGCAGCCACAAAAAAGATGCATAAACAGAGGTATCAGTTCCAGAAATAGAAAAGTACTCATTCTCCTCTACTCTGCATTAGTCAGACCTTATCTGAAATGCAGTTCATGCCCAAAACTTCTGACAAAAAAGGATGCTGACAATCTGGAGAGGGTTCAGAGGAGGGCAACAAAGATGATACAGAGCCTGGAAAATAGGTCTTATAATGAGAGACAGGAAGAGCTGGGCCTGTTTGGCCTTGAAAAAAGAAGGCAGCAAGATGACATGATTGCATCTGGTACCTCCTGGTACCTCCAAGGCTGTCACAAAGGAGGAGGAAAAGACCTATTCTCACTCATCCCAGAGTGTAGGACACAGAACAATGAACTTAGACTACAGTACACCAGGTGCTGGCTAGGCACAAAGAAGAATATCCTAACTGTAAGAGCAATGTGGCAGTGGAACCAGCTGCCAAGAGAGGTTGTGTGCTCTTCCACACTAGAGGCATTCAAGAAGAAAACGGACAGTTATCTGAGTGGGATGGTGTAATTGGCATCCTGCACCAGCAGGGGGTTGGATTCGATGACCTTCTCGACCCCTTCCGACCCTACTATTCTACAGTTCTATGGTTCCATCTGATGCAATGAGAGTAACATTTAGGCTTCCCAACACTTTGGGAGTGCTGTGTTTCATTCTTCCTATCCACTTTACATGGGGTTTCACTCCAATTACAGAACCCTAAGACTGTATAGAGCATGCATGCACAGGAGATAGAAAGATCTGAAATATTTCAGAATGGTCCTTTTCCACATTGTATGATAATTCAATGGAGCACAAAGGGACACAGCTAAGGGAAAACGTTCATACAGTTTTGATATCACTTTGGAGTTACTTATGACTCCAAAGCATTGGAGAGCTGATTGGCCATAAAGAATATTTCCATTTTAAAGCCGAAGTTCTTTTTGCAGCCAAGTCTAATACAAAGATCAATTCTGTATATAATAAATGTAATGGCTAGCCATCGATCTCATTGAAAAAAGATCAACGCTGCAGGGGAATTCAATCCTTGCCTTGGATTCAGTGGGGTATGTGAACCAGCTTTCATATGGCTCAGCTCCAGAGGAATTGCAGTGCTCATCCTTACCAAAAGGAGGAGGAGGAGGAAATGATGGACTTGGATCTTTTCCTATTATATCACTTGTGGTTGATAATGAGACACTGAAGTTTTATCCCAGCACTTGCATGCTGTTCCGAAGGCCACCTCTTACACCCTCATTATACTCACTTAAAAATGTATTCACCAGCCGCTGCTGGATGTAGCAAAGAATGCATCGCCTTGCCCCTGGAGCTCTGGTACAATGCGAAGCATGGGGGCAAAGTACTTCCCTGTGGCCGGACTTTGATGTTTTATGACTGAGGTTCACGTCGCTTTACTCTTGCGCCAGCACAATCTGTTCCAGCTGGAGGTGCTCATTTGGATTTCCCAGTGAGAGAGTGGCTGACACTGCCCCATGTTCTTGTCCTAATTTGATGTATGTCAACTGGGTTGGATCCAAATGGGAATTTGGCTGCACTTAGTTCATACTGAAATCAGAGGGACAAGCTATTCATGATTTAACTTGTGCCATTGATTTGGTGAGAACTACGTAAGCGCAACTAATTGTATGTCAGTTCAATCCAGTGTGTGTGTGTGTGTGTGTGTGTGTGTGTGTGTGAGAGAGAGAGAGAAAGAGAGAGAGAGAGAGATCCAGCAGCACGCATAGTAGATTTTTTTTAAAAACTGCATTTTCACTAAGCAATCTGACACCTCCTTCCTCACAGGAATTCATATTTTCCAATTACACACTCTGCCTCTCACCCATCCCCTTTCCACTAAACCAGACATATTAAAGGTATCTATTATTATGCACAGACTCATTCCCTGAATGGTAAAATTCCAGGGGTTCTGTGCATTTTCAGGGTTTTAATTCCTTGGAAAAAGCTTTCTATTGTTTTGTAATTTGTATGCTTATTTACAATAACCATTCAGTAAAAGCATTACTGTTATGGTGATTATTAATAATATGAATAACTTCTCAGTTCAAAAAGCCTCCACAGTAAAAATTCAAAGTAAGTTTAAACAATTTAAAAACATCAGCAGAAATAAACTTTGCAGCATTAACATAACAACAAATGTCCCACAGTTCAGTTTTCCTACATCAGATGGTTAGAAACCAGCACCAAATCCTCTTGCAGAAATCTAATAATGTAGCCCTCAGACACTAAGTCTTTACCAGAAGGGGGAAAAAAGCCCAAACCACCCTTGCGAGCTCCTTCTGAAGATGGGAAGAGGAGACATGTCCCCACTTTTAGGAGCTTCTTAAAGCTAATCTCCATAATAAAGCTAGGGCCCCACATAATTTTAACAGGTCCAAGTCTTGGCCTTTCACAGAAAGTGAATGGAAAATTCCTCTCTCTCTCTCTCTCTCTCTCTCTCTCTCTCTCTCTCTCTCTCTCTCACACACACACACACACACACACACACACACACACACACACAGAGGGCAGGAGAAGATGCTGTTATGTGGAGACAATTGATAGTTTCTTTTCTTTTTGCTCTTGGGGCTGTGAGTGCAGAAACTTATGCAAATAACATGACATGACCATGGGCAAGAAGGAGCTAGCAACAGTCCTGAGGAAACCCCAGTGTCTGCAGAAGCACAAACCATCATTCGACAAGTGGGAGTTGCCTCAGAACAGCCCAGGAATGACAGAGCATGCCCAGTAGCCATGGAAGGTTGAGCGCTTGATTGGTGGTTGCAGGGAAGGGAGTGGAAAGCCAGGAGGGAGCAGCACTGAATGGAATGGCTGCAATTCTGCACAGACAACATTCCACAGCGCAATGTTTTCTTTGAGGTTTCTATCTGTTGGCTTCTAAAGCTTAATTGTGAGAGTGGGGAAATAGTCCAATGGGTCTTGCTCAGGAATCGGTACAGGCTTGCAGTTGTAATTATGCAGCCCTTTGACATTTTGCTACTCTTATAGGCACAGGTATTAAAGACACAAACATGAAACCAAATCAAAAATTCTTTACAGTAATTAAAATGAAAACAAAAACAGAAAGGGGCCATGGAAAGTAGCAGCACTGAAGATTAGTGGCTATTCCAGCAGGAGCAAAGACTTTTTGAAAATCTATCATGTTGCTGAGCAGGAACAATGCTCTTCTGGGGAAATAGTTTACTAGAGTTGCTTAGTACTTTCCTTAAAGCTGGAGGAGGATGTCTGGGGTGGAATGGGTGGGAATAAGAGATGTGCAGATCAGCAAAACTCCACATAGTACCATTGGGTTACCCCCATGTGGCATTCCAAATGGTGTGTGCAAAGACAAATGTATGTTTGGAATCCATGGGAAGGAAAAACAGCCAGGGAACTCAGACTGGATTGAGGGAGGAAAAGCATACTCTCCATCACTTTCTTCCAAGGCTCTTATCAAGGAAGCCGCCTTCTTAATATTACAGACATCTATCTGTAATGTCTTCCTTGATTTTCAAAGGAGTCGCTTTGGTAGTCATAAGTGGGAAAGGCAGATGGAACTGGAAGAATGGGACCTTTAGCAAATGTGCACACACCCACAATATTGCAAGACCCACCTCTAAAATATTCTGCATGGTGATTTTTTGGTAAATCTTTGTCCCGAACTGCAAAGATCTGCAGAAAGCTGACCCACAGAACTTAGAATGGCACATTTTAGGCTGTCGACTAATCCCACCACTACAGGCTGGTAATTGGATCTTCCTGGACAGGAAGGGATATAAGAGAGCTTCCAGTTCTAGTTGAGTCTTGCTTGGACTCTGGCAAGTCCCTGTCGCCTTGGCTGATCTTAGGACCAAAGGAGTTCTGCTTTAGTCCTCAGCCTTGTCGTGAGGTTTGTCTCTTGATCTCAATTCCTTCCATCCAGATTTGTGGCTTGGCTCCTGGCTTCTACTTCTCACCCCAGACTGGTGCTTGCATGCCGACCCTGACGATAGCCCCAAACGTGTCTCAGGAGGTGGGGAGGGTGGGAATGACTGCCTAGCATATAGAAAGTTTTCTCTTTGTGGTTATCTATGTGGTTTATTTATGAAAACTTCAAGCAAGGGCAAGCTTTTCTGGGAAAACATACTACCTAAGCAGCTCCCTGGTCTCTTCTCCATTCTTTACATCCAGCAGACATTGTGATTAAGGCTATTCTACTCCCTGCTTTAGGTTTCAAAGCATGTTGTAAAAAAAGATAACAAGGATCTATATAACATCCAAGCAAGCCATATATAAAAAGTCAGTATTTGTAAGCACCATACCCTGCTCTCTACATCACCATTTTCCTCCCACAAATATAAAAGCATGCATCCAAAAGATTTTGTGAAAAACAAGCAGTGATCCGGCAAGTGAACTTTCAGTCATGAATTTAACAGCCAAGATGTACAGCATTTCCCTTTGCAGCCATTTTTCCCTTGGTCTGATTTATAATAGGTGTGCATTTCAGGGTTTGCGCCACAAGAAAAAAGCCCAAAGCATTTTCTAGAAATCGAAGCAAGCCATGCGTTTTCTTTTCTGACATTAGACCTAACATGAATCTCTCTCTATAGGGTCAGTGAAAATAGCCCAGTCTGCAGCACGCTATCTCAGCTCAGGCTTTCAGAGGTCCACCTCTGACTTGTCCGATTAGGCTGTTTTACACGGGGGTGTACACCTATACATATGCAATCAGATGCAGCCTTTACTCTGGTTTCTCAAAGAGGGTTGACTGGAGGGAAAAACCTCTAATTTTTTATACCCCACCTTAGGAGTAAAACTGCAATGCCAAACAAACAAGCAAGCAAGCAAACGAGGCCACTATCTTGTGGCTGTTAGACAGATCTAGACAGCTATAGGATTTTTTTTTAAAGAGTCCTGGGAAACTTGCTCTGACCCTTGCCTATGCATTCCTTCTGCCCAGCATAGGATGCCCACAATCCTCCAAGTTCAGAAAGTAACAGGCATCTAGACTGTATTGTGCACTTATCAGCTGTTGATGATGATGATGATGCTTCCTTTGACATGTCTCATTTCCGAATTCACAATGATATTTATTTCAGGAGAAATCGAGCAGACTAATGTTCTGTTTGTTACAAAACTCTTCTTGCTTCCCTCACAATTTCCTAAAGTGCTACCTGAGAAAGACCCCACTTTAGTTGAAATTTCAGGGGCAATCCCATTTCTGAATATATTTCACCAGTGGAAAAACAGGGAAATCACTTGTGTGAACTTCCAGACTGGACTAATGGGACACAGAGGGTATAAATTTCTGGACCCTCTTTAGATGAGTGGGTCACAGGTGGAAGGCAAAGTATAGAAATGTAGCAACTATTTGTTGAAACAAAGTTGGCAGCTCAGGGGGCATTTTTATAGCTCTTTTTGCTGTCTTATTCACGTCGGGGTGGCTACTGTGTGCTGGTCTTCCCCCAGCAAACCTCCTTCAAAGCCAATTGAGATGTACAGTTTTCTAACCTAAGGTTTCCTGGTTTATCATTCTGTTAAAGCTGGCCAGTCAGACTGGCTTTGTAACACAAAAGCAGGATATTGCAGAAGTCAGTAACCACAGACACATGTGAAATTAGAATACTGGCTATTCAGGCAATGCAGTTTAATGATACAAAATTGAAATTAACCCAAATACCTCTCCTCTCTTCCAAACCAAATGGAGCTGTTTCTGTTTTCATAGTAGTATTTGATGCTTATGGGCCAATCACTGAGAAAGTCTGGCCCTTCTGTCCTTTTTACCAGACACCATATAATTGGACAGATGATGTTTAGTCTGCCCCCACCCATTTCTGAATGCTCAGTTGAATTTACCACAGTCCTTGAAACCATCCTCCTTAGCCACCTATCTTATCTTTGGGTCACTTTCAGCTAAGCATTCCCATCCTGCCCTTCTAGTTCTGCTTCTGAATCCAAGGAAACAACCTTTGAAGCCTGCATGATGTCAGGCAAAGGACCAGTCCTCACAGTGGCGTGCAAATACCTTCCCCAAACTGGAAATACATAAAATTCCATTATCTGAGATAATATGATACTAGAAAAATAAGTTCCCTTCCAGATGCTCAGACATCCTTCTTATTAGCTCCTTCCCTTAATGTTTTACCTTAGCTGGCATCAGGTGTAACAATGTCACACAGGAAGTTAAAAAAAAAGAGCATGCCAGGGATCAAGGTCCAATGGCCCATGGGAGATGTAACTCTCTTGGAAGCTACTTAAATTGCAATCAGCCTTTGGAGAACTACATCTTCCATAGGCCACCCAGCCCTGAATCCTCTGGTTCTGTGATGCATTGTGACACGTGCTTTATGGGGAGGGTTGCATGGGAGAGGATGAAACAGGCTTCTTTCTTTCCCCATCCATAAAGGTAAAACTTCAAGGGGAACATATGGAAAGTAGGGAAAGATTCTGGAGGACTTGGAAGGGCCAAATTATGATCATTCTTACTTCTTGGGTTTTAATCTGAGCATGGCAGCATTAGGAGTCTCTGTAAAGATTGCCTCTCCTTGAAGGTGAGTTTAATGGGCCCCCAAAGCTTGTTTGAAGAACAGGACTGGAGAATTTCCCCAGCTTGCCTGCTTACTTTCCCCGATGGCATGACTTAGGGTGCAGGGGTAGGGAAAGAGGGCAGGGCAGCGTCAGCATAAGCATATGCGTATGATTATGCTTGGAATCTGAGGGGAGAGAGTTCTGCGTGCCGAAAGCAGTGCCCTTGGCAGACTCTGGGTTGTGCAATGGAGTCAAGTCCTATTTAGTTACTGTTACTGTTGAACATTTTCACTCTGCAGATGGCCATGCAATAGCCCAGCGGTCAGAATCCAACAAGCCATCCTGGATCCAGAATTCTGGATCCAAAGTCCAACAAGCCTCAATTCAGCTACTGTGAATTAATACAAAGGAGGCGTACTGACACTAACTCACCTCACCTTTATGGGAAATGGTGAATTTGCAGTGACCTGATATTCTGTTATAGTGAAATGGTAGTCAGTTCTTCCAATATTAACAACAACAGCCAGTAAAATGCTCTTCTTTTGATATATTTTCTATTCATGTATTTGACTGGATATATTAAAGCCTTTCCTTTTTGTGGCCAATTAAGATATTACAGTTTATCATCTTTATATTTAATTTTATTCCCTTTCCCCCTGCCAAAACATGTCAACAAATTAGTGAGGAAAAACATCTAGATCCTCTTCGTTCAAACCACCATGGTTTGTGAGCCTGAAGTGCCTGATCCTGCCTTATTTTGGAAGTTAAGCAGGATCAGGCCTGGTTGAGATCTGGATGGGTGACTTAAATGTTGTGAACCATCCAGAGAGCTTTGGCTATGGGCAGTATAGAAATGTAATGTAATAGTACCTGCCATGCTATAGACAGGCTAAGCATCACAGGACTGGATGCAGGTTAGAATGAACTGGGGTAGGCACATGACCTGCCAGCCAATGAGGTTTCCCTATTAATGTCTATATTTAAAGAAACCTTATCTGTCACCAGATACCCTTGAACATTTGCAGAATTTAAATCTATACAGGAAGTCACTCCTGCAAAATATAAGAACTATAGATGCCTATATTGCTGATCTGTTTTAACGTAGCATTTATTCGATGCTTTTCTATCCACTCTTCATTCACAAAACTCCCAGAGTGGCTCACAGCAACCAGCAAGACAGCCCCTGCTGTCAGGTTCACAGTCTAAAAAGAAAAGAAATGGAAATAGAGGCATCCAGAGGGAGAAAGGAAAAAAGACAGGGTGCTGATACTTGATTCTGTTGCCAAGATGGATGGAAATACAGCAGTTGAGTTTGGGACTGCATTACCTCTGTTGCCCTGGGCTGGCCCATTCTTTGGTGAACTGTTTCTTTTCTTCCCTTCTACAGGTTCTCTTCTCCTTTTGAGTCCAAGCATGTGCTTCTGTTAATTCAGGGTCAAACCTCTCCCATCCCTTCAGAGCCAGGTGTTCCCTAAGATGTCCTCCTGTTGGTAGCTGGGGAGGGGAAGGGAAAGGTGGGGGCTCATATGATATGGTGGGACTTCATATGGATTCTTTGTCCAGTGGCTGAAGAGAAGCCTTGACAGATGGTCAAAATTTTTCTATGATACTATATCAAGTGAGACAAGAAGAGAAGCGAAGCGAAGAGAAGTAGTAGAGGGGCCTATAGGGGCATCAAATCCAACCCCTCTGCTCTGCATCCACATGTGGTCACCTATCCAGCTGCAGACCCATGCCTTTCTAGCTTAGCAAATGTGGCTCAACACGCTATCTTGATGTATAGTTAGGCAGGTAGGTTATATCTATGTAGGCAGGTTAGGGCTGTGCAGAGATGTGAATGGTATAAATGGAAGTTTGTCCCTGATTTACAAGCTCTCTTATCTCCTCCAGATCCCTTTCTTCTCTGTCTACACCAATGTTTAAGTGACAAAAGGAATCAGGTTTGTGTAGAACAACAAGCCAACTTCACCTCTTTCCTGGTCAGCTTTATCCATGTTGGCAGCCATGGAAGTGGGTGGGTCTACAAACCGAATTGCAAGCTCTAAAATCGATGGATTTCAATCACTGACAGTGCCAGAATTTGTGTTTGGTCTGGAAGGTGCAAATAGGGTCAATCCTGATCAATATGCTCGGTCCTCAGCCCCAGGACCCTAGGGTCCCAGTTCAAGCCTTATAACATGTTGCTCTTAAGACTGCAGACATGGGAATGACCTATGTAATGTAACAATTAGCCAAACAGTCTTGTTTGTGTTTAAACACCTTTAAAGGGTGTTTGAGCAACCCCCTTTAAAGGTACATACAGGTGGTTATTTGAAAGCAGAAAGCATATTTTATTATCATGAATTAACAAAACACTTTTTAAAAATTTCTGCCATGTTTTAAATTTGTTTTAGAGTCCAGCGCTGGCATACATATTTTAAACCAGCCCAACTGTTGGTGCTCCTTTCTTGCTGAAGTGATAAGCTGTGTTTGTCTAAATTTGTATTATTTTCATGAGCAATTATATGGCTATTCAGATGTAGGTCCCACTGAATTCAGTGGGGTTTATCTCCAGATAAGTGAGTATAGGTCTGCAGGTATATGAACTGAATCCAGATCCATTGAAACCCATTAGACTTGAGTCAGTCATGGTTAACTTGAAACCAATTGATTTTAATGGGTCACCTCTAAATATGACTACATCTGAATCTAACCCATTACATTTTTGTGTTTTCAGTCAAGAAGTTGCATTCAGGGCCAAGTGATGAAGTAGATACAAACATATGTATAGTATTCATAGAAGAAAATTTGGAATTCCCATTCTCTCTTTTTAATCCGACTAGAATCTTGCTGGTTTTCTTCAAGTTTGCTTAAAGAAGTCTTATGTTGGTTTTATCACTCCCCCTTGCCTAAGCATCCCTTGTTTGGGCAAGTCACCCCAGGATCTTCTCACTGTCACTCTGCTAAGGATGTCACCCAGCCCAGAATAGCCAGCTGAGATCAACCCCACTACTGGAGACTGGCCACTTGAGGTAGTATTGTGGCATTGGCTAATTCATAAATACAAAGGCTGAGCTAGCTGTAAGCATGCCGTACATGCACAAGTAATAAGCCACAACCTTGTAGCCTCCCTGTGAAGGAAGCCCGGGGCAGCCCCCTCAGAACCCCCCACTTGAGACTCAGTGCCTGACTCCCTGATTCAATAATCCATCAATCTGGATTCAGCACCAATTTGCTCGAGACAGCCACACCAATCTGATGGGAAATGGGAAAGAACAACAGGTGAAGATTTAAAAGGGAAAGAGAAGGTTTTTGACCTTTTTATTCAAGCGTCATTTTAATTGTTAATGTTATTTTTATTTTAAAGTTTTTTGGCCAGGGCGACTTATTTTATACAGTTATGTGTTTTTTATATTGTTATTTATGTATTTTAATTTATTTATTTGTAAGCCGCCCCGAGGCTTCGGTGAATGGGGCGGCCTAGAAATTTTCTAAATAAATAATAAATAAAATAAAAAGGTGTTAAAGGCAATAACATGATCCAAAAGAAAAATCCTAAAACAGGTCAAGACTCCAATTCCCAAGGTATGCTGACTCTTCAGCACAGCACCCCAAAAAGAGAAATGGCAAAACTGACCCTACACTACATTCCACCTGCAAGGGGTTTCCCACAAGGTCAAGATCTTTTCTTGCTGATACCAGAGTGCAGGACATGGAATAATCAATTCAAGCTGTGACAGCCCAGGTACAAGCTAGATATCAGGAAAAACTTCCTCCCTGTCAGAGCAATACAACAGTGAAACCAGCTGCCTAGGGAGGCCATGGGCTCTCCCACACTAGAAACATTCAAAAGGAAGCTGGACAGCCATCTGAGTGGGATGGTGTCCTGCAACAGCAGGGGGTTGGGACCCCATGACCTTCATGGCCCCTTCCAACTCTACTATTCTCTGTTCTCTGATTCTAAGAAGAGGTCCAGCAGGCTGTTTGGGCAGAAAGTCTACAGGAAAGTCCTTGCCTGGAGGCAGTCAAAGAACCCACACCAAATGCTTGTATTTTGGCAATAGGGTGATCCTGGTATTCTGCCATCTCACCTGACAACTGCCTGGCCTTCATTGCAGCTGCAGGCAATCAAGCCCTAAAAGTGCCATTGGGAAAATTACCGAAAGGTGAGCCAACCCAATTTATCCTTTCGACTCTCATCTCCAGATACCTCCACACTACCCAAAATGCAGGCACCCATGAAACACTTTCCTTTGAATGTTTAGTTAATTCTGTTCTGAAACCAAGATAAGAACATTCTTTGTTGGCTCCAGTTTTAATCATCTGTAGTAGTGCTCCATTGAAACACCTTCTTCAGTTTTCCAGTGTCCCTATGAAAAAGGCCTCTGTTTTTCTGCCCCATTTTCAGGATGCTTTAGAACTTCTGGGGTGATGTGTTTGAGCTCGACACACTGTTGCAAGATGGCCAAGGGTGGTGTGTGTACCTTTTCAGTTTCACATCTTGCCATCGCTCTGCAGCCTCCACGACTGCCTGTGCTTCCTGAACTGACACAGGGGGTGCCCTCATGAGATCTTTCCCTGGGTTTTGATGGACGTTTGGGCAACCAAAGAAGCTGCAAACCACAGGAGAGATGATTATGCAAGGTAAGATTGCCCAGGACACTCATACCCATCCTTCATCACCTTGTAACTGAAGTAAGCAGAAATGCCCTGTCTTCTACCACCTACCAGGATTTGACAGATCTTTTCTTCACACCCTCACTCCCAAAAATAGACAGTTTATATGACTGAATATGGTTAAAATGTGGAAGAAACTTTCAGTCATGACGAAGGACTTCTCTATACCAGCTACCTAGGATCTCTTGCCCTCGGAAGTCTCTGATAGGTTTTCTTGATGTTGACATTTTCCAGGGCCTCAGTTGTGCTTGTCAGAGATTTTTGTGGGCCTCTTTATAGAAGGAGGACAGAATGAGATGATGTGCCCGGGAATAGCAGAGGTTGCTCCCAACAGCCTTCTGGCCCCTTCCAACTCTACCATTCTATGTTTCTAGAACAAATGGAACGAAAATCTCATGCAAAGGCCACAAGTCTGTTAAACTGCAGGCATACCACACTGCCACCTTATGGTTGGTAACAGAGTATATAGAAAGGCAATACAAACCCCAGGGGAAAACCCCATGCCAAGGATGCACTTCTGCTCCCTCCATGATAACAGAAGAAGCCGTCTCGCTAAAGTGGGAGGTGAAACTCCTCAAGCAGAAAGCCCTAACTGAAGTCCTACTGAGCTGAAGGAAGAATCTCTAAGTCTGGATCTAGCCCTGATATTTCTGATATTTTAGTAACTTTCTGCTATGTCCACCTCCCGCTTCAGTGTAGCTACAAAAGGCCAAGGAGAAGGCCACATGCAGCCTTTGCTCTGTCTGATGAACTCTCAAATAATATGGAGCCTTTTGCTCTTACCAAGAACAACCTAAAACAGCCACAATTTCCCCCATAACTTTTTAACTTCTGGGGTAATTCTCAGACTAAAAGACCTGAGTTGATTTCCCCTTCCTTGCCCATGGTAGGAAAGAAAGGCAACAACACAGCAAATCTTTCAGAACTAATCCCAGATTGGATTTAATTAATATTTTAGAATTATAAAATACCTCGCTGTTCACCAGGAGTCTTCCCCCATGGAGCGTTACATGCCACACGGCATCCTGGGCTTTACAACAGATCCACTCAGCAGACACTTCAGTTTATTGCTGCAAGAAATCTTGTTGAGCAGACAACATAATGTAGGTTACATGAAAGCCAATAATGAAAGCCTGAGCCATAAGCCCGGAGAACGTCCTTTGTGGCCAGCATTGCTATTGATCCCTCATGCCCATCAATTGTCTGTTGTTCTGGAAAGTATGTAAAGTCCAAATCGCATTACATTGCTTATATTGGTTATATTACTACTATGTTTGACTTTGGGCAGATTAGTTGAAGATTAACAACCAGACTTGCTCCCTACTCACTCTGAGGAAGGAAGGAGTGGTTCCATTGCATAAATACCACAGCAAATATCAGGGATATTGTACAGTCTTAGTACTCTCCAGAAATGGATGGGTGCCTCATGTCCGACGTCAGGAAGACTCATTAAGATAAGAAGTGTGTTACTAAAGAGCTCTGTAGGAAATGTGACCAGGTGCAAAAGCTGGCAGGGCTCCTGTACCTTTCGCACGTGTGCGAAAGAAGGAATTTGGCAGGGGTGGTCTGTCGTGCAGGCTCAAGCCACTTTCAGCATGTTGTAATTCCCCCTTTTGCACACTCCAAGAGTATGTGAACCCTCCCCTCCTTGGCATCCCTTCAATTCTATTTTTGGCATGTAAATTCTTGCTAGGTGTTAGCATGGTAGACGACTTGCTGGCAGTCATTTGAGCTACATCAGCATCTTTTCTTTTTGTTGTTGGGGGGAATTTCAGTTATGTCTAAATCAAAGCAATACTGTGTTCCATTTGTAAAGATATCTGGAAGCAGGCTGGGATAAGGGTATTTGTGTGTATGAAACAATGCGAAGTGCAGGACACATTTCAGTGGGGTTTTGCACTGGGTGGGGCCGTGGCCTGGGGCCAGAGCCTGCAAAATAGTTTGGATCCAGACACAAGCTGAGCAAAGAGGATTGTATGAAAAGCATCTCTGGGCACTGCTGAATGGGAAGTGGGCTGCACTCCGGGGATTCCCAAAATTGGGGCAGAGAGATCTCCTACAAGTGGAGCCTTGCCTCCTCCCATAGAAAGCTCCATCTGTCCTGGAAGAAAGATCTTGGATTCAAGTTTTCATGTTCAAAAGGTCTTCACTTTAACCCCTGGCCTCTCCAGTTAACAGAACCAGGGTGCAGATTGTGAGACCAATTTCTGCTACGTCATCAGCATCTTAGTGAGCTGCTATTAGTTGAAATAGATGGTTGGAACGTGCTGGCTGGCAAAGGCTGGGAGTTGTGGATTTTTTCATTCAAACATGCACAACAGAACATATATCAGAATCTATTCAAGCCAGTTTCATAAGTAATGCCAGGATGCAAGTCATCACAACCCCAAGTGAGGCTTAGGATACTTCTAGTAAATCACCCTGCCTCATTCAGCAAAGTTTGCAAGGCTTCTGGATGATTATGGCCTCCATGTGTCACCCTTCCCCGCCTGGTCACGATAGATAGATAGATAGATAGAATGACTGCACAGTATCTTTTAATTGGTTAAGCTCTGAGCCTTTTGTCTGGACACAGTCTTAATTATTTCTGGCTCTGCTGGTGATACATAATTAGGAAGCGCCCTTTCTTATGTTTCATTTTAGGACTATTCATCTACATTCTCCTTTAGCTCTCTCTTGACACTGTCTTCCTTATCTCCAACAAGCTTGGGCTGGAAAACAAAGTAGACCATGATTACCCCTAGAAATTACAGAAGAGGGGAAACGTGAAAATGGATGCAGGCTGCCTGGGAGGTGTTGAGAACTGTATCTGGAAAGGGTGGGCAGTTTTATATACCAGAAGAAACAGAAAGGCAGGCGAATTACTGCAGGGTCAGGACTCTTCATGGTGCACCATCTTCTGATACTGGATCCTCTACCAAACAGTAGTAACGTGCTTCTACATACAAATTTTGTCTGCACTGCAGAAACCATCAACAAAGCAATTCCAAGAATTTCAGAATAAAAACCAACTCCTCAATAATAATCTGAGAACCAGCTATGCCGGCTGATTGATCAGTTAATTAATTAGGTAAGCCTGGCTCTACTATGTCTTAATTAAAAGCTTGCAATTTAAGCCTTTCCCGCCTTCTTTTTTTGCATTATGTCCACAATTAGCACAAGATGTTAGAGCAGACTTACTGCAAGAACAGCTGGGAATTGTATAGAGAATTATCTTCCAATTACATTGTCCAGAGCTGTTCCTGTATACACTGAAATTAATGCAATACAATCAGGTGGGTAGCTGTGGAACCTCTCTGAGCCTTTTAATTTGCAATTCTGTTGCTATATGCACATATTTTTAGTAGGAGGAGTGTGAAACGGGGTGTGGGGAACACCCGCAACCAACCAACATCTGCAACAGGCCAAGTGTTCTGAAATCATTCTGGAACATATTCTCATTACAGCAGCCTGAGGGCTGGATTGCGCATCAGAGAAACTGTCAAGAGCCATGTCCCAGGGGTGGAAAGGGCTGAAGGCAAAAGGGCAGGGCCTAAACACCAACACATTTTAGTTTACAGCTCTTCCCACCAGTAATGAAACCCCAGGAGACCAGACATCTTGTTGGAGCTTGCTCAGAGTCTGTGCTAGGCAAATAACACGACTGTTCCAGCGGACAAGTCAATTAGGCCGGCTACTAGTCAAGCACAGAGCTGTCAGTCCAGTGTGGGATCTGTTTAAGAAGTGCAATGGGGAAAGCACTGAATTAGCAGGCAATTAGCAGGGGTTCTGTGTAAGGGCACAAGCAAGAGTAGTGCACAGGAGTGTAGTCTCAGAGCTCAGGAGAACAGATGTTTGGGTACAAAGTCAGGCATTCAAGATACCAGAGCTCAAAGTAATTGGTGCATAAACTAAGGAGCTCCGATAGAACGCTTATGTAGCCACAGCTTCCAGAGTACCACCACTAGGGTTGGGATGAACCCTGGTGGAATCTGTGCTTCTAGCATTCATGGACTTCCTCTTATGATTGGCCCAGTCATGCAAGCGAGCCAAATGGAGAGGAAGTCTACAAATGCTTGCAGAATGAAGGCTGCACAGTTGGCAACCTTCTTCCACATCATGTAGCCAAACAGAGCAACACACGGGGTGCTAGAGGGTTGCTGCTAGTGGTTGTGCAGGGCTCCGTACCTGGCAAGCCCTGCATGACCAATCTTCTTTCAGGCCAGGTGCGACAACCCAAATGGGTGCAGGAGAGGGACGCTGCTTGTGCAGTACATGGGACCCAATTCCTGGTAGGCACCCCAGGATCTTAGGAACTCAAATTCAGGGCTGCTACAAAGCAAACTGGAGAATGGGAAGCCAAGCACAGATGGATTTCTCACAGATGCCTACCTGGGGCTTACATGTGTAGTTCAACGCAAGTCCTACCTGTGAGGAATCCTTTCCCTTGAGCAGCCTGCTTTTTCAACTGAGTGCTCCTTCTCATAGAAGCTCTGCTAGCCTGCATCTTGAGGTGAAGAAGCTCTTGGGGGAAAGGTGGTCACCCAGCCTCCATTCCATTCGCAGAGATCCCACTTCCTGAAAGATCAGGAAGGGTCCAGGCTCCCCCAGGTCTCCTGATCTGCATAGATCCTTGGTGTCCATCCTCCATCTCTAGAAACTCTTTCCCCAAAGAATAATTCCGCCAGTGGGGATATGACAACAAGAAAAAGTGGAGAGAATGCCCCCCCCAAAAAGGAAACCATCAAAAGGGGAAAAGGAGGTACAGCCATTTAGGGAACCCAGAGAACCATATTAGGACCCCAGGAGTGTTAAATTTAGCCTGTAGGCTCAATGTTCTGCAGCTCTTTTATAAGATTCATGTCAGGTATTCATTATCTATAGAGAACTTTAACATAGGATGTTAAACTATGTCCCTTTCAGCGATTACGAAATGCAGTGGAGTTGCTTTTAAACCTAAAAGAAAGAAGCTTCAAGGGTGTGTGTATTTTCCTTGTCCAGGCATTTTTGATTAAAATGGTAGAAAAGACACATTCAGAGGAAGAAGGCTCTGGGAATGATTCTGCTGGAAAGGAGCTAGGAGAGGCAGGAAAGGGTTTGGGACTCTATCTTTCCTTCTGTCCAGTCTGGAAGTTATGTGAACCGGCAAGGTCTCAGGTTCATGATTTCATCTTCGCATCTTATTTCACTGCACATTTGTCTAAGTTTGCACAACTTTCTTCCACATCAGGTGTAGTGGCGCAAACAAAGACTGCTTGAGTGGTGCTCAGCACCGTGAAGGCTAGTTTCCTCATCAGGAACCCAGACTTTGGGCTGCAGCAAAGCTGTCTGAAGTCCAGGAAGCCATGCTCAGGAAATATGATGGATTCCATTTTGTTTTTCCTGGAAGGGAATGGGTGTACTTTTAAAAGTGCACAGCAAGGTGCTAAAGCATGAATGTGTATATTTTTAATTATTGTAAGCTGCCTAGGAAGGCCTCAGCAGTGATAGGTGGCCTATAAATACGTGGATGGATAGATGCAACATGCTCTACGTGGGGCTGCCCTTGAAGATGGTCCAGATACTTCAGTTGGTTCAGAACAGAGTTGCCAGGATATTAATGGGGACTGGCAGGTGTTCACATATAATGCCGGTCCTCTATCATCTACACTGGCTACCAATTGAAGTCTGGGCCCAATTTCAGTTGCTGGTGATGACCTATAAAGCCCTAAATGGCTTGGGTCCTGGGTACCTGAAGGAGTGCCTTCTCCCCTATGAGCCCTCCCACCCCTTGAGATCTGAGTCAGAGACCCTCTGGGAGCCGTCCTTGAAAGAGATCAAGAAGGTGACTACCCTTCTCTGTGGTGGTGCTCCGATTGTGGAACACACTCCCCAGAGAGGTCCGCCTAGCGCCAACGCCTCTTTCCTTTCGGCATCAGGCGAAAACCGTTTTATTCTCCCAGTATTTTAATTGTTAATTTGTTTTATTTAGTGGGTTTATATTTTAACATTGGATGCTGGGTAGCTGTTATTCTTATGTCTATTTTTAGGATTAATTGGCTGCAAACTGCCTTGAGACATCTAAGAATGGGACAGTATCGAAAAGTTTTAAATAAATAAATGGATGGATGGATGGATGGATGGATGGATAGCTAGAGAATGTCCATTCTGAAGTGCAGATTTTTGCAAGAGGACATGTTTTGCAAATACAAGCACACAGAGCTGTAGTTTTTGTGCCAAAAAGGTGTGTGGGTTTGCGAGTGGGGCATGTGTTTGTGTTTTGGATGCCCCCTGCTTCCTCAGCTATGCCTGCTAGTGATGCCGTTCCCCACGGTGGCCTGTACGTGGAGCTTCTCTACTCTGAAGAGGGCAGGGGGCACCATAACATCTGTGGTTTAGCTGACGCCTTCCCAACTGCTTAAATTTGATCTCCCTGCTGACTGATACAGAATGACCTTGCCAGGGATGAAATGGGGAGGGGAGAAGAAATTCCTTGCACAGCCTGGCGGGGGAAGCGGGAGGAAAGAAACTTGTTCAGCTCCTGCTCATTATCTTGTAGGGGAAATTGGTGTCATCCAGTTGAACCCTGGCTGGCAACCAAGTACGGCTTTCCCTATCACCCTAACTGTGGAATCCAAGCAAGAAATAGACTTTCTCAGAGCAGCCTTTTAAAAGGAGCTAAGTAATTGTGAAGTTGTGCTGCCAGGGAATTCAATGACATAACCTTCATTTAAGTGGAAGCAGAATTTGGTTCTTGATTGGACTATTCCAATAGTTGAAAAATGTCAGAGTGATATATGCACTGCACTAAAAAGAAAAATCTGCTCCAACTAAGCCAGAATTCTTCATCCTGTATAAATTATACATGTGAAGGGAATAAGCAAAGGACTATGCAAAGCACTGAAGACTTACCAGTGCTTCAGTCTGATTATTAGATATCTTATTCAACCATCTCTCTACCTGATAGATTTTTTATACACATTCAAGCCTAGCTTCTCGCAATGAGGATGAAAATCTTGCTCCTAAAATGAAAATGGTGTCTACCAGGAATCCAAATTCTGTAGTTACTGCTATATTTTTTTCAGCACTGCAGAACTGAAAACTAGCTGCCTGTATAACAGGACATCATGCCCAGGGGATGTGTTTGTGTGTTGCATGCATGCCGTAACGATCTGGAGTTGTTCAGGTTTTTCTTTCAATTTTAAAAAGCAAGCTTCTATTTCCCATCCTTTCTGGTTGTGAAGATCACTTTTAAAAGTGTGGATAGGTCTGCTGAGATCTTAGAAAGCAGAATATGGCCGGGAAAAGACCCAAACAAAAATATCTGAAACAAAAACAAGCACTTCTGTATCAGAGGAACCCTGCACAGCAGCCACACTTTCTTTACTCGCTTTTTATGAGAAATCAGCACGATCACATCCTCAAATTGTTGCCCTCCTCTCTGTTCTCAATACTCCACCCCCCAGGTTGCTCTATTGGCCATTTTTGTCCAGTCTCCCCAAGTATAGATGTATAGATCATCTTAATGCTGCTGTCTCTCACCACACATCTATAGCCCTCTTCCTCTTCTATTATAGCCTTTGCAGTCAGTATCAGTCCGGTGCTATTTTCAATCCATCTTTTCATGCATGCTTTCTATCCTAATCAGCACAGCATTTGGGTTGCAATGGATGCCTATAGCCTTTTGAACTCAGAAGATTAAAGGTGTCCTACACAGGGCAGGAGGGGGCAGAAAGAAAGCTCATTCCATGCTGCTCCCACCCTGCAAAGCACTTGGGTGGCTGATTGCAACCATTTGAGTGTCGTACCTTGGAGCAGGCCCTTCAGATCCGTCTCCTCTCCTCCCATCCCTTCCCTCCTGTCTCCTCCCTTTTCTTGCCCCAAAGGGCATCCCTGAGCTTGCTTTTGCTACTGTGGGACTTCAGCCAGGGTGGTTCTTTCTGCAGAAGGTGCTTCAAGTTTCGAGTCCCAGCTCCAACCTCAGAGTACCTTTCTGAGCTCCTTCTAGTGACCATTAGGACTGTGCTGTAAGCAGAGTTTTAGTACAACTGTTTAAACTGCTTTTTGAAAACCCAACATATTGCTTCATTAGTATGTATAAGGCTGGCTGTTTGCATTTCTGGATTGTTAGGCTCCTTTGTTCCATTGTCCTTTTACTGACCGAATTGGATTTTGCATTAATGCAGTCACACTTCCAAAAATGAGCAAATTTGCCCCCCCCCCCAGAAGAGAGTATGCATTTCTAGCTGTGTGTGTGCTTTTAAAAATCTTTTCACATCTAAATTTGTGCAAAGTTGCAGGAAGTAAAAGCAAACAGCAACAAACAACTGTTCTGTTGCTCCACAGAATCTGAGCAATGTGGGCAAAGCCAGTCCACCGCAGAATGCACAGGTCAGATTAATAGAATCCCTCCATTATCCTTAGGTACTCTGAGTCATTCCCCCCCCCAGCATACTTTTCAATATTGTTGCATTCACTGCATAATGGAGCCTAATTTTTGATATTATTATCAATTATTTTAAAAGTGCTTTCCCCCTGCCACAGGGTTGAAACCTGATATATTTGGATAAGTTCCCCCTTCCAACGTAAGGGCAGTATCCAGCACTGACAGTGTGCCATGCCAGTCATGTTGTCCTAGTAGGAATGACTGCCTGCAGGAAGCCAGCATTTTGTTGCACAACTCCCGAATCAAGCTCACACTTGTGTTTCTAGCCCCTAGAACAAATCAGCAGTGGCTCCTCTCCATCAGTTCTGACCACTTATCCCATCCCGGAAGCACTTGTCTGGGCTTGTTTCTGGTTGCATTCTCAAAGCACTAGTTTCCTAACGTGTTAGCAATCATTCCTGCTTGTGTGAGGCAGTGCTAGAAAGCACTCAAGTCTGTTATGCTGCTGCTGCTGCTGCATTTACATCGAGCCCTTTTTCCTCTTGTGAGGAACCCAAGGTAGCTTACAGAGCTTCATTTTAACCTCACAACAATGACTCTGTGAGGTAGGTTGGGCTGAGAGTCTGTGACCAGCCCAAAGTCATCCAGTGGGCTTCATGGCCAAGAGGAGACTACAGCCCAGATCTCCTGGGCCCTCAGTCCACGATATCATGCCCACTACTATGAACAACGCACAATAGAATCAGCACACACACACCATCTAGACTTCCTCATAGTGCAGAAACTCAATTGCAACCCTGCATGTAGCTTACAGCAGGAAATCAGTAAATAGAAAGAGCGGGGAGCTACCAGCCTGAATGCTCCCTGATGAAATAGGAAAAGGACTGCAATAGCCTTTATAAGTCATCCACTTTGCATACCACTGGGACAAACAACCAGGTTTTATTTTTTGTTTTTGTTTTTTTTGGTAAAATATTGTGTTTAATTTGCATGCTGTAGTTTCAGGTCATATTGTTTCCTGGTAAATAGTTCGGGTATTTCACTGATCTGCAGAGTATCTAATTATACGTGTACACATACAGAGAGAGCACTGTGGAGTTTACAGTATATAAGCAAGGGGAAGAGTTATACAGTTATAGTCTGTGTCTTAAATGTTGGGGAAACTCTGTGCATGAAAATTAATGAGGTGTATCTCCTTTCTGTTCTCTGTGCTCCTTTCTTTTGCTGGAATACCCTAATGCACATCATTCTGGTTTTATATTGCAGGTGCAAATGATGGAAGAGGTTTGCCAGCTTGGACTGCAAGTAATAACTCTGACTCTCCCTGCGTTATAATACCACAATATTTGAAAGGCTGTCACACAGAACAGGGCCAGGATTACTTCTTGATCATCCCAGAGGGCAGGAAATGGAATAACAGGCTCTAGTTACAGATTCCAGCTGGACATCAGGAAAAATGTCCTGACTGTTAGAGCAGCACAGCAAAGGAACCAGTTCCCTGGGAGATTATGAGTTCTCCCATGCTAGAGGCATTCAGGATGAAACTGGACAGCCACCTGGGAGGGATGCTTACCTTGGAGTCCTGCATCGAGCAGGGGATTGGAGTCAATGGTGTCATGGACCCCTTCCAACCCTGCTCTTGTGTGATGCCATGTTATTTGCCTGGGGAATTTGGATAACGATAAGGAATACATTTTCAGGATTCTTAGCCAGCTATACTAGACACAGCGAATTAACACTATGAACTGTAAAACATATAATTTGTTCAGCAAATGCCTTACCAGAGGATATTATTTCTTGGATAGTTGTTCACACACACTGTTCATGATTCGGGTGATTTTTTTTAAATAGATGCTGCTCACTAGCATAAATGGAAAATTGGCATCTTCTCCTTATTCAGAGAAGGAGGCACTAGAAAGCATAGTTTCACTTTCATTTGATTCTGATCCAGATAATAGTCTGATCAAAATTGATGCTAGAGATCTATTGATCTTCCATTAAGGTTTGCATGCTAGTCATTTCTGATGCCAGATGCCTGGACCATACAAACAACTGAGATATATTGACATGGCAATTTGCATGCATAGAGGTGCAGATGTGATTTCATTACTCCGTCTTCTGGGTAAAGGCAAAATGATTGTCAGTCAGATTCCAGAGACTGTAGGCACTTGATGAAATTTGGCAGGGGGCTGCCAAAAGGCAAGCATTGCAAAAGGTAGGTCATATTGCAGTTTTTACATTCACCAGCAAGGTGAAAGATGAGGCAGACATAGCTGCTTCTGTTGATTTTTGCTCTGGTCTTCTTATCTGCCTCCTCCTCCTCTTCTTGTTCAGGCTGCAATAAAACTCAGCTTCATCACACTGCAAATGGAAGAAAGTGGGGAAAGCATTAGGGCTGCTTCATGTTCCACTGCATGGGCAGATTTAAAACTAAAGATTTAAAACTCTAAATCAGATCTCTAGATTGCAACACGGACTTCCTGCTTCCCGACCTTCCATGGCATTCTGCACGGATAAGTCTTGGTTCATGTTTACCACTGTTGGTCAGTTGGGTTGTTTGAATCCAGTCATGCTATTTCACCATGGTGAGTTTGGTCTTTAGAAACCATGAAAAGAAGCAATGGCTTGTTCAATGGTTTCTCCGCCATTGTTCTCTGGACCCAGGATCACAGTTTCCATAGTCCTGGTATACCATAGAACAAAGTCTCCTGGAAAAAGCAGCAACTGTGGTGTAATGGTTAGATTGCTGGATTGGGTTCAGAATATCTGCCCATGGCCATGAAACTCATTGGGTCACTTTGGGCCAGTCACTGCCTTTTAGCCTAACCTACCCTAGAGGGTTGTTGTTGTGGAAATAAAATGGAGAGGAAGAGAACCTTGTAAACCACCTTGGGTTCCTTGCAAGTGGAAAAGGCAGGATGATGATGACGATGATGACGATGTAACAAGGATGTTTTTTTTTAAATTTATTTATCAATTTATATCCTACCTTTTTCCTGCAAAGGGCTCAAGGCAGCTTACATCATTCTCCTCCTCCATCTTATCCCCACAACAACCACCCTGTGAGGTAGGTTGGGCTGAGAGCCTGTGACTGGCCCAAAGTCACCCAGTTGGCTCCATGGCTGAGCGGGGACTAGAACCCAGGTCATCTGATTCCCAGTCCCATGCTCTTAACCACTGCACCACACTGGCTCTCTTAACTCCAAAAGGAATATACCCTAAAAACTTCCCTTGACATTCCTCCATGCAGGTAAGAAAGAATGCTTCTTCCTCAAAGGAGCACTACGGAGAAGAGGACGTGTCTGATGCAGTGCTTGGAGTTCTGAACTGGGATTTAAGAGATCCAGGTTCTAGTCCCCACTTGGCCATGAAGCTCACGGGGTCACTCTGAGCCAACCATTGACTCTCAACCTATCCTACTTTGTTACGAGGACAAAATGGAGTGGAGAAACACATGAGCCCCTTTGGTTCCCCTTAAGATGGAAAAAGGCAAGATATAATGTAACAATAATTTTTTAAAAATGCTGTCTTCTGCAGTAAGACCGCAAAATTTCTGCTCAAGACCAAGTTCACTTCTGGTGAATTATGTTGTATGGTAGAACTTGCTTTTAGAAATAATCCCTGTGACTTTTTTCCCTGAATGGCCGGTACCAGACAGAAAATAGTATGGCTTTTTCAAAAGGAATGCTATAAACTAGAAAAGGAAGGAAGGAAGGAAGTGTAGTAGCAGAGGAGAGATGTGCGTTAGAGGAAATGCATACATAGCAGAGCATCAGCACCTACAAACAGGTTCTATGGTTCTTCACTATTGATTTCTGTTGTATTTTTATTGCTACTATGTTATAAGATTATTTTTTTAACCACTCAGCACCTACTTTCTCCTTGGGAAGCTTTGCAACACATTCTGCTGACAATAAAGAATCTATAGTTTTGGTAAAGCAGTAAAATAGATTTATATTGTATGTGAGCTTTTCAGAGAACAGAATGCTATACACTATTAATCTGATTGTGTTGTGATCAAAGGCAACCAGATAGAGTCTTATTAGAGAGAGCTTAGCATCCATATGCAGTGTCCTCTCTCATATACTTCCAGTTGATAGATTTTGGCCTTTTACAAGAATTGGCTTTGGCTGGCTTCCAAAGCAGTATATAAATCTATATACCCTACAGAAAACTACTTTGTGCTTTGGAACGTTGCCATCTCATTCAAACAGGAAATATCTGGGATTGTAGGGATGTCAGAGGTCAAAGGGGGGGAATCCTGATGCAATTTAATCCTGCATGGACAAATCTAAGATGTGGGTCCCAATGATAAATCAAATTTTATTAATGTGCAATTGTCTAATTGGCAATTTGGCCAATGGCTGCAATCATGCTCTACCATGGTTTCTGAACAGATACTTTTTTAAGGGACGAAGAATCCAGCTCCCTGCAGTTCTGCAGAGTTTTTAAACTGCAGATTGTGGTACAGAATGGCAAGTTCATATGGCGTGTTTACCAAAACAGCACAGCCATTGACTGCTAGGGGCTACACGAGTGCTGTAAAAGTGGAACCTGTCCATTGACTGGGAGGCTGGTCTGTTCTTTCCAGCTGCTGTTCTTCTCTGCCATGAGTGCCGCTGAAGTCAACTGCACCTTTGCAGCACTGCATTGCACTGCTAAGTCTGCTTTGCCTGCTGAGCTGGAAGAATTGTGACGGGAGCTGCCGCTTCTAAAAATGGCCACTCTGTGTTGAATTATGGAATATGGAATTACAAAGGCTGTACGTTTTCCTGGCTTGTCTGCCAGCAAACAGCCTGTGGTGTGTCTCAGGGGTAGGAAAACTCAGTGTACTGGTCTCAGCAGGGCACATGATGAGCTGAACTTCATGTCAGACAAGGGGAGAAGACAACTTTGCTAAAGGGGCTGTCAGTTTGAATGGGGCCCCATGTAACGCTACCCTAACTGTATACTTGGAATGATGAAGTGTGAATGCAACAAAGATGGGAATTCTATGACTGAAAACTCAGCGGAGATCCAGGATTAGTTTCATCTCCCTCTCAATGGGGCAGTCATGACAAATTGGCTAACATCCCCTGGGAAATGGCCCTTATGTAGGCCAAAGGAGACAGTGACTGGGAACATCTCAGTCTTATATTAGCTTTTTATATTAGATGCCAAGGAAATCAACCCTGACTGCTCTTTGAAAGGTCAGGTACTAAAGCAGAAGCCCAAGCTTTGGCCACCTAATGAAAAGGAAGGACTCATTGGAGAAGACCCAGATGCTGGGAACGACTGAAGGCAAAAGGAGAAGGGGGCGGCAGGGGCTGAGGTGGCTGGATGGGGTCACGGGAGAGGTGGCTGTGGGCTTGGGTGGACTCCGGGGGCTGGTGGAGGACAAGGAAACCTGGAGGAATGGGGTTGCGAAGAGTCGGGCACGACTTTGCAACGGAACAATAGCATATTAGATGCTGTGGGTGCATTAGGAACCAGACTGCAGGCTTCCATTCAGTGAAGGATTCCTCACAACTTGTTCCTGAAGCGTTGCAATTTATGTTTGCCACTCACTTAGAGGCACTTGCCAGAGACATTTTTGCTTCCATAAATATTTATTGAACACATAGGTCTTGGAGTCCTGGCCGAAAGTGCAATTTCTGTATTAATCATCACGCCATTGATATGTTCCTAACAGATACAGGGACAGGAGAAAAGGCTTATGAAATTCACTCTCGTGGCTGCAGTCCTGGGTTTAGACCTGGTAGCTTAATATGCCAAGTGAGTGCAGCTTCTCCAAGCTAAAGGGTTGAAAGTTTGAGCAAAGTGAACTGATGTTCGCTCTTTGCAAATGCAAGCAAGGAGCCATTGCAAAGAAATGCTGCATGTTAACTCGGAGACGGCTTCCTTTACTGTCCATGTAAAGAATAATAAATGAGACTGGTGTTAATTACCTTTTAAACCACTCTGCTGCGGGGACAGAGTTGAGGCAAATGGGCATTAGTGTCAGACACCACTGCAATTTTAGATAACCTTCTTTTAACCCTAATTTTATCCATTAGGAAATGTTGCATGAGTTGGGAGACAATAAATCACTTATGAATAATAATACGGTTCATTTATCTTTGTTAGAATTGCTGTATGGGAACCTCATTAGACCAAAGCACTAATTTACCACTGAGAGGGCCAGTGCACTGTTGGCTTTTGCAAGTAAAGGTGAAAGGTTTCTCCTCTTTTGGAAACTCTTGTTTTCTTTTCTGTCTTTTCATCTCTGTACTTTGCTGACGGATGGGAAAATTCGCAGCAGTCCCATGTGGTATAGTCCTGACCAAGGTCAAGCATAGGTGTGGCTGGGCATCTGTGAGAGGCCATGTCCCAGCAGGGGCCACAGACAGGAGGTTCTTGGAGCTGTTCATCTCTTGCAGCTGCAACTTGCTTGTTCACCTGCGTCTTGCTCTGGCCCAGACAGTGGTAGTAGCGAGAAAGAGGAGCAGTGGGTACCACTACCTACCTGCTTGATGCTTCTCTGCCCATCAAGGCAGCAAGTAGCAGCCATATTGGGAAAGTGGATGAGAGCCACTGGGGACATGGATGATGAGGAAGTCAGTTCACCAAGGAGGTCACCACTGAGCTTGCCTTGCTCTTGGGGACTCACAACCAGCACCGGGGAGCAGTGTTTCCTTCCACCTACTCTAGTACATGCCTGCACCAGTGCATCCAGACAAGATGTGCATGCAGAAGACTGACAGAAGGCAATGGAGACCAGCCAATAGAGAGCCCCGATTCCCCATCCCAGTGGGAGCCGCTCCGTCTCCCCAGGAACTGCTGTTATGGTCACCGTCAAATCCAGTCTGATCATTGCTATTTTCATGGCTCTGGTTAATTTAACATGCTGAGGGGTGGAGAGGAATAAACCTACTGGCTGTGGTGATGGTCCTGGCTCTTACAGTTAATAACCACTTGTGTGGGAGAGGTTACGTTCTATACCTATTTACTGCATAGCTGTGTTTTATTCACAGGTGATGGGAGTTTCGTATAAAAGAGTGATCCCTTTGTTAGAGATAGGACAAATTCAGAAACATCATATGTGCATAAGAGCACGTGCACACCCTTACATAGTGCATATTTTAGAGGCAAATTATAGTAATCCGAACTATGAAATATGCACATCAGAACAAGAATAACACATTACAGTTCCTGAGACCAAAAAAGCTTTTCGCAGATTTTAGAGAAAATAAAGAAAAAGCTAGCTCTTGGCCACTTAGTGTGCCTGCTTGCAGTGTCTTAAACTAACTATAGGACTTCCTACATAAGACTGAAAGGATTCAGATGATTGACCTAGCAAGCTGCCGCTGTCTTTTGCCCCTGCCCATGAGCAGGAGAAGCTGAGGTGTTGCCAGTATGCCTTGTATCCTGCGGAGGTGTATTTCTCCCCTCCTCTCCCCTGCAATCTTGGAGCCAGAGTGGGTGCAGAAAGGACCACACCAGCTGTGATGGCAGCAGGAGGTCAGTCCAGGGTTGCAGACTGAGTTCCAACCTCAGAACACCTGAGTTCTGACCTCCCTCAGAACCTCAGGGACACTGACCTATCCCAAAGCTGGCTAGAGAGTATCCAACAGCAGTAGGATTACACACTTAATCTGCTTGGAGAGGCTTGGTCCCAAGCGTCCAGTTTTTCATTTTGAGAGAAGATGAGCCGCATCACACTAAATCTAAAGTGAGCAGTAGGCAGTCCACCACAACAATTTGTGCATCCCTCTTTCCATTCCCACGATGCCACCAGAAATGTCAGGGAATTGCTGTACTGCCATGATTCTGCTGGAGAACAAGGTGTGCAGAAAGTGTGTGTCTTGTTTCCCAACTGAATTTGGCCTCTCACTGTCTGCCATTTGGTGGGCTGGGTGGAACCTGATTCTGCTGGGAAACATGGCATAACAATTCTGCTGGAAAAAGATCCCAGACTCTTATCTTTTGGTTTCCAGAATCTGTTGGGTTTGTGGCACTGCAGCTACTTCAGAAGATTCTGATGGGAGAAATACAGTTCCCTAACTCTCTGAGGGAGGGTTGTGTATCTCTCGCCTAAACGATTGAATTAACAATCACTTAACAGCCCCAGTATGTGCATTTTGTAGCAAATGTTGAAGCTGGAGAATGAGCACAGCGTTCTGATCTTTCGAAGCTCCCCTGGTGAGGCATGAAGCCACTACTATTTCTTAATAATCATAATTTGGTGTTAAATCTCTTCCTTTCCCCATTTGGTGAGGTATATGAGTTAGCCAATAACCAGCTACTGCACTTCTAGCTACTCCGTGAATATTGTAGATTCTAACGGTTAGAAGAGCTATTCATAAAATGATTACCAACAAAACTGCTTTGATCTCAGTCTGTGCTAACACCCCATCCTTCCATCTATTCTAAAATGTATTTGGAGCAAAGCAAGAGGTATGAGTGATTGGCTTAGCTGTAAACTAAAATACTTGCCAAACAAATCTGGCATAAGGGAAATGACTATAGCTAAGTTTCAGCAATAGAGCAAAATGACTGGCTCCAAACAAGACTGGCTTCTTCAAATTTGTCCATAAAGCTTCACTGCTTTGTGAAAGTTATTGTAGGACAAACACTGGCATTCACTGGCATGCAATTTGTCTCTCTAAAAAAAACTTGGCACCTTCACTAGTGGGTCTTGTGAAGGAGACGGTTTGCGGGGAATGGTCAAAATGGTTTCCAATTACAAAACTAAATTTAATTTTATCACATCGAAGGGAAATAAAATGGCATTTTGTAACTAGATATTTTTCAGCTTTTCAAACTTGGCACTCACAGCTCTAGCTGCATGCAGGAATACATAATTCTAGAAATTGTAATTTTTGTTAATGTCTCTGATTGAGGCAAATGTATGGATTTAAATCTGGGATAATGTTTTTGATAGGAAATGTAAATCTGAGAAGATCATTGTTATCTACTGGGGAAATCTCACACAGTGGGAGTAGCAGCCGAAGTTTCATACAGCTGAAGCAGACAGGTAATTTTAATGACTGAGTTGCTAGGCAACATCCATTTTAAAAATATGTTTTGATTTTTGATGAAAAAACCTGTATGTTCTCCTCCTTCTCCTCCACAAAACAAAAGACTGTGACCAGAAGAGGGTTAACATATATAAGGGTACATAAAATGAAAACACTTTTTCTTCTGAAGGAAAAGGACTTTAAAGTTGCATTGCTGCATGTAATTGAATGTAAGCCTCGTTAAGTTCATATGACTTACCATTTTTTTAAAAAAAATATCACTTTCATTTGGTTTTTACAATCTTTCAACAGAACCAAACAGCTACAAAAAACTGCTGAGAATACAAGAGTAGACTCACAAACACAAACACAGAAGAAAGGGGCAAACAGACCAAAATGCAAACAAAACATGTAGCCACAGAGTAATGATCAAAGATACTAGGAAACATTACTAATGATATAGATTTATTATTTATTTATTTATTAAAAGCTTTTATGGGCTGTCCTTTATATAAATATATCAATATATGTACCTGCTCACATGTATGCACACAAATATTCAAAGTTCTTTTTTCAGATCAGTAATGACACCATCCTACTTCACCAACATATATTAGTTTTTTCTGAAACAGGTGCTGTGGAGTCCAATATGCCTGAAAGAGCAGCTTTTGCTATGACTTCTGAGTAGTAAATAGTAAGTAGTAAATAGCATTGGGCTGCACACTGAGCAGCCCTGTACAGAGGTTTCCCTCTTTCACCAAACAGCTAAAAGGATGAGGGTATCTTGAGACCCAAACTTTTGTGCAAAGCAACTCTGGCTGCTGTTGAGCATGGGGAATATGGGTCCCAGTACATCCCAGCACAATGCCATCTTTGCCACCTTAGTGGCACTGCAGCACTGGCATGCAAAGAGGCACCATTCTGGGTTTATACCTAATAACAACCCATGATTTAAGCAACCCAGTGTTCACAGACCAGCAACAAGCATCAGTTCTCTTTATGGTACATTGATGGTTAACAACCCATTGTTCCAGGTTCGCATGCAATTTATCTATTTATTTATTTACTTATTTGTATAGGCCGCCTATAATTGCCGAGGCCTTCCTAGGCGGCTTACAATGACAACCCACAGTTCAACAAACCCTGGTTTGTCATTACATGCAAACTTGGTAAGTGTGCAAGCTAACAACATAATCCATATAATCTGAAACCATTAGAGTTTCTTTGAACGTACACTATGGACCAGTTCAAGCGATCAGCAGGGGGTTAACATGTGGTGTTTGCCTAATGGCCCAGGATTGCTGTGCATTACTGTGTGGTCTGAATCCGGTGAGAGGGGGTTGCTGTTGTAGGAGCAAATCATCCAAAACCATAAAACAGTCCATGGGTCCCAGTGGCTTGTGATTCAATAATCAAATAAAAGGAAGTGACCCACTCGCATTTGGACAACGTGTCCAGCCACGCCAGCGAGCGCTGTTGTGCGAATTGGCCCGGCACGGGATCAGCATGGCAACATGGCTAACAAACCAGCATGGCTTGTTAATCACCTGTTGGTCATGCAAACCTAGCTGAAAACATCGCTCCAAAATTAAAGACATACCACAGAAGCTCTTTGGCCTAGGAGGAGGACTGATGCCTAATGACAAGAAGTGTTTTCTATGGATTCTACACATGTAGCCTCCTCTTAGGCTACTTACAGGAAATCTGCACTGATTGGATTTACTTGTTGGCAGGTGTGGTTAGAATGTGCCTCCCCCATCCCCGTCCTCCTTGACCAAACAAAGCCTTAGAAATAGCCTCTTTTAGGCTCGCGTGTCTCCACAATTGTAGCCTATTCAGCATTTACAGTTTGAGGAGTGATTACTTATGCTATTGACAAAAAAAGTTTATGAAAATCAGATCAATACATGATTTAGAGACCTCCAATTTCACATATTTCATCTGAAAATTGTTTGCGGTGAATTTTATTTACTTTATCATACAAAGCCATTGTCCTTATAGAAAATCAATCCTCTGCCATCCCAGTGTCAGCATATATCTCCGCATGATGTCCAATTATTATTATTTTCTTCATGTACCTTGTAGATTATTATTTTCTTCATGTACCTTGCAGTGGGTCTTTATATTCAAAAGCTGCCAGAAAGTGCTTTGCTGGAGGAGTCATAGAGATTGGGGAGAACAATTGTTAAAAATTATTGCTTCAAATTTATTTGTGTCTATGACAAAAAACAGTAATTAGTCTATCAAAGCTAGACTTGCACCTTACATGTAAGTTCACATTATCTTCACTTAGGTGAAGATGCTTGAGATGATCATATGTTAGCTTAATAAACTGTGATAGGAATTAGCACTCTGCTGTCTCTTTTACTCTCTTCCCAGCTCCACGAGGAAGGCTCTAATTAACTGTAGGTTTCTGTTTTGTTTTTGTTTTTTTTCTGAAAGTTGAGATGGGAATCAAGACTTGCAGACTCTCATATTTACCTGAGGCATATTGAGAACGGAGAAGGAAGGGGTAGAGTGCATGGACACATCTCATGCCTATTTCAGGTTATTGAGCCATGATTGCTCAAATCAGCTCAAGGAAGAGCAGGGTTGCCACAGGAGGAATAGCATGGACCACCACAGGCATTGCAGCAGAAGGCAACCTGGGGCCCTCTAGATGTTTTGGCCTGCAGCCCCCACTTCTCTCACAATCGGCTTCACTGGCTAGGGCTGATGGGATTTGTAGGCCCAGGCAGTCCACCCATGGACCGCAGAAACTTAGATGCGCAAATGATGCAAAGCTATTGTATTTTTACAATAGAATTTCCCACTTCCACTAGGAAACACTAAAAGCATTGGGCAGAGAAGGCTCTTAGAGGATGGTCCATCCTTTATGAAGGCACTGTGCACTTCAGTCCTGGTCTCCAGAGGAACTGTGGCTCTCTAGTCCCATGCCAGCTAGTCAAGGTGAGAATTGCAGGCACTGGATGTACATGGTCTTGGGCCAAATCTGGCCCTCCTGGGGTTCCAGCCCAGGCTTTTGGGGTTCCCCAGATGGCCAGGCACCTTCCTTTTGACTCCACTACTTCACCAAACAGTTGGCATAACCATAGTGCTTGTGCAGCTTTTTCCATTCGGAAAGGTTGAAATGATCTTCCACTGGCAGTAAGAGCTTGAAGCTAAAATATGATGGTACTTCTGAAGTTTTGGTCCCACTCTTTTAATCCTTGGCTGCTGCTGTCACTGGAATTCAACTCCCAAGAGCGTCTTTCAGACTGAACCTGACCCTTGGGCTGAAAGAAGTTTGTCTTTCCTATGCTATGACGTCCTGCTGGTCCCATCTTCCAGCTGCTTGTTGGTGAGAAACATCTAAAGAGGGGAGCCTTGCCCTATACCTGGGGTCTGAAACTCGCGGCCTGCGGGCCAATTGCTGGGATGGGTGGGGCATGGGGGAGGGGCCCTGCGGCCTTCAAAGCGCCAGCGGTGCCCAGGCCGGCTGCGGGATGAGCGGCCCACCACCCCCGCGGTGGTGGAATACTTGGTGCGGCCCAGCCTCACCCAGACTCTACTTCCAGCGGCCCCCAGGTAAGTTGAGTTTGAGACCCCTGCCCTATACACATGTGCCCACTTCATGATGAGGAGCACTGTGTGATTGGAGCCCTCCAATTTAACTCCCATCAGCCAAAGATCAGAAATCACTAGGAGTCAGTGAGGTGTAGTGCTTAAGAGCACAGGACTAGGGACTCTGGCAATCTGGGTTCTAGTCCTGACGCAGCCAAGGAGGCAACTGGGTGTCCTTGGGCCAGTCATGGACTCTCAGCCAAACCTACCTCACAGGGCTGGTGTTGTGAGGAGAAGATTAAGAGGAGCAGGAGAATTATGAAAGCTTCCTTGTGTTCCTTGATACAAATGTAATATATAAAAATGCATGAATGAATCTCAGGAATCGAAATCACAAACATCTGGAAGGCATCAGTTTGAGGAAGTTATTCTAAGCCATGGGGGCAGTGCCTTTCTTTGGACCTTCTCTTCCACAGTGCCCTGCATTTGCCTTTCATGTGATTATGACTCTATGATAGCCCTGTAGAAGAGTCCCTGAAGCTGCTATTTGCTCTGGGAGGAAATTTTCCACTGGCTCATCCCCACTTGCTGCACTACCCCTCCCAACCACTGTTATGTGCTCTGAAAATGCAAAGAATTTGGTCCATCAAAAGCTATGTATAGATAGGAAGCTGTCTGTTGGCTGAAGATTTGGAACCTGTCTCCAGGCCTCAGGTGTGGGGTGGTCAAGCCTTTTGGCCTCCATTTATGCTCTGCTTATATTTGTAAATATGGCAATTATTATCAGCCATGCCACATGTCCAGTCATCTGTCATGAAAAGGGAACTAAATGCAGCTCAGGGAAGTGGAAATTTGGTAACAATACTCTTAAGACGGTAAAAGTAATATTCTGGTTGTGCAGCATAGATAAGGAAAAAATACCTTGCAGCTTTAACTGAGGTGGGCAGTTAGGCAACCAAATTTTCTTCAGAAATCTGCTTCTGAGAACGAGAGAAATGGGATTTTGCTTGCAGGTGTCCCATAGGCCTAGTGGTTTCATAAGACCTGTTCAAGATGAGATTGATACAAAGTTAGGAGTGGGGGAATGTAAGTCCAATACCAGAAAAATGGCATGTATTTCTCCAAAAATGCATTTCAGGATGTATTGAACCCTTTTCTTCTACTTTTTCCCCCTCTGCCTACTTCCCCTGCCCCATTTTAAGTAGTTTATCAGCTATTCCACACAGGCCCTCCCAGGGCATTAAGAACTGCTTTCTTCTGTTTTCTTTGCTACTCCACTGCCTCCTTCTCACATTCTTAAAGCAGATGTTTCTTCTCTCCGGCACTGAGATGTTTTCTTGAAAACATTCAAGGGAGGAATACCAATACTCCAGACAGCCTAATTAGTGGGGGATAGTCGAACAGAGCATCTGGCATCTTCCTACCATGATTAAACAAAGCACTCCTACAACCAAAATTGTCGGGGCAATCTACACCTTTGCTGGGGTTTTCCAAAGAACAAGCCTGAGTGAACTGCTTCTGTGTTAATGAAATGTCTGTTTGGAAACTCTTCCTATTAATACAGGGCAATATGCAGAGCAAGGCAAAACACTTAATGCAGTACTTCAATTTTTAAAAGCTTTTCACTGAGGGAGCCTGAAGCTCTCTTAAAAAATTCAACGTGATTCAATAAGTTCATTAATCCCTTCCTAAGCTTTAAGTGCTCGAAGAACTTAGGGACTGTCTGCCTTCTCTATCATTAGGGGAAGGAGAGTTGTTCTCCGGATAATTGGGGAAGTGAGACATTATTTCCAGACTTGAAATCAACTCTGGCTTCAGTCCCATCCTCACTTGCGCTACCCAGTTCCCTTGCGCTTCTGTGCACCTCGTTCTAACGCAGCTAATGCTGATATTGGCTGAGGTGCTTGCTCTGTCCTACAAGCAATTACTTTAGGAGTAATCTACTGGTAGTCCCTGGACATCTTCAAGAGTGTATGCTCTGTGACACAGTCCCAGTAAAGACATGCATGGCTCTTATGAAGAGGATAACTGTTAAAAATATTCAAGAAATCCTATAGTCTGAGAAGAGGATTTAATGCTCATTTATAAGAAACTAGAAAATCCATCCTTCTCTGGTTATTAATGTAATTAGTTTTATCTTGGGCCTCTTTAGAATGAAGTTACTGTTTCAAAAACAAAAATCATTTGCACACTCCTCTTTTAAATATAGAGCAAAAAAAGATCCTGGGAGAATGGAAGGAGAAGTCCCAATCCCAATGCAGTCCTCGTGCATTCATGAAACACAATGCTGTTTCCATATATCAAAAGCAGGCCATCACCTCTAGCAGAAAGGGCAGCATTGTGAACCCTGGCCCAGCCTTTTCTTGTGCCTTTCACAGCCGCCTGATATTCTGATATGAGTAGGTACTACTTTTCCCAGCACGGAGAGAAGCATCACTTCTTGCTGGTACCACCACATTTTGCTGATCTTGAAGGCAGGAGCAATGGCCCATAAAAAAGAGTTGGCACCATGTTCTAGATCGCAGCATGGAAGTATCCTTATGTGCTGTTGGCATGCCTTGCGAAAGCAAGAGGGGTGCAAGAGAGGAACCATCAAGGACTTGAAGTGAGGGGTGGAGAATGTTGAGGAGGACAAGCCTCCTTGGCTGTCCCACCTCTATGCCTTCCTGCCTACCTCTCACCCAATTTGGTTCTGCCAGACACTTTCTCCCCTGGCACCTCTGTGGTCATCTCAGAACTGCCATGGCCAAATATGCTAGACAGGTGGATCTTGGGTTGGGTCCAGATCGACCTCCTCGTCCCTCCCATCTCACAACAGCTTTGTGTGCTTCCTGAGACCCTGCTGCACGGGGTGTCCAGTGCCGTGGATGTGTGTTGTGTGTGTTGCTGGGCAGGAAAGGATCCCCAGAATTCAGTAGAGGGACCCTGCTCTCTTGGAAAAGAGCAGAGTACAGGATCATGCTCTTAGTTATTTTGCTAAGACATGTTGCACAGTAGAATGTAAATAAGCTGGCAGTTCTGGGTAAGTAAACATATATTTTTTAAATACCTCAAGGCATTAACGGCTGAAAAATACATCAGTGCTGTTTGCATTACAGCACTTTAAACTTTAATACAGCTCTGTGTGAGAAAGCTCGCTCCCCTCAGAGCAAAAGAGTCCCTTTGCCTTCCATTAACCCTTAATCCCACACATTTGACATGGCAATTTACTTTTTTTCTCCCTATAGTCGATCACAATTTGTATGATTATAGGCAGTGTTCTCTCATTAGATGTGTGAAGGCTTAAGGAATATTTAATTTGGGGTTCTGTGCAAATAAACTCTCAGTATTCTGCTATTTATGGACAGAAAAATTGGGGGAGATAATTTAACATTTTTCCCATTTTTTAAATTTCTGTCCTGTCCAGTAACTGAAATGCACACTCAGAGAGAAAATGCTGGTGTAATACAGCAGTTAGCAGTACTTGGGAGATCCAGATTCAAGTCCTCACTTGGCCATGAAGCTCGCCAGGTAACTTTGGCCAGTTACTGCTTCTCAGCCCAAACAATCTCACAGGGTTCTTGTGAGGGTAGATGGAAAGAAAGGGGATTATGTAAGTTGCTTTGGATTCCTTGGAAGATAAAAGATGGGCTATAAATGTAATAGCCAACAAACTAACTAGCAAGCAAGCAAAGAAAGAAACAGAATTATATTTTGAGACAATACAGTTAGAAATGCCTATTTTGTGAGAAATGTGAATTTAAATGTGGAGTTCTGTGCTTTTTCTTTTTGAATTGCTGATTAATGTCGATGGAATCAAGAAGACATGCAACAGTGGCATAGACTGGAAACAGACATCTCTGTCTATTCTTGCTGGATCAACATCCACAAATTCACATTCTCCCTGAACTCTGAAGCATCAGTGTGTAGCCTTGGCTGAGTCACTTTTCCTTGGTGTGATCAACCTCACAGGGCTACGGAGCTTGCCATCCTGTGTAGAATGCCCGGCATTCCCAGGGAAGAGCCAGGATATCAGTGACACTAGCAGGAGCACTTATTTTACGAGGGAAAATGGTGGGAGTGTTGCAAACCTTGGACAGAAGAAAGGCCAACAGCTGCCAACCTGCCGTAGCTGGTTGTGCTTGCTGAGGCACACTGCGAGTGCTAGTTTCCTTCTATCTAAACTTGCACGTGGCTGCACCTTGAAAAAACTTTGTCCAAGACTGTCTTTACCTCAGAGTACTGGAAGGAAATGCTTCAGAGGACTTCTTCCTTGCATGTGTCTTATCCCCTCATCCCCGACACACACTTCAGCTTTAGTACCCAAGAACTTGCGCTCTTTCACATAACAGACCCCTGTGACCTCAGGTTTGGGGAATTGTTAAGTCCATTTCTTGATTGTGAGGGCACTTCAGTCAATACCACAACTGTGAAGAGCCTGGCAAACGCCCCTGTTTTGACAGCTTGTCAATAACTCTGGCCTCTGGTGCAAAATGTTCCTAGAAGAGGTCTCTGTACTTGGAGAGGGGATGGAGACTGACCTTAGTATATTTTTGGTAGAATAAATCATAAAAGCATAAACTGGGAAGTGAGCCAAGGGCTACCAGCAGCTAGAGAGGCGTCCTGCACACTTTTAAAAGAACCCAAATGCCCATGCAAGTGTGGGGCAGACAAATAATTAATAAGCAGTTCAATTCCTAGACCATAAAACACCTTGCACTTACCCAAGTGAAACACCATTTCAGTTCATTTCAGATGAAAAGTTAGATGGGATATTTTACTAGAAGTTAGATGTTGTTTCATCTCTCCCACTTCTTCCCACAAAGATCCCCACTGCCTCTTTTCTGGAAAGCCTTCAGGGAATATGAGAAAGCAACCAAAAAGGAAAGCAGAAAGCACAGGTTGTTCTTATGTAACACTCAAAGAAAATAGCTCCTCTCTTTTAAAGAAGCCATCTGTCCCGGAGTTGTGAACCTTAAGTGCTGAGAAGCAGTGCACCAAAGGGTATGACCTCAGAAAGGAGGTTTGGAGAAAGATGCAGCAGTGCGGGGGTTTCCCCTCCCTCCACCATGTCACTACCTATGTGACCAGCTTTTAGTAAAGTGCTAGTTGCTTGAACAGTTCTAGGAAGCTAATAAATGAATGCAGGAGTTCCAAGCAGGGAAATGCCAAATGGGCCTTGAGTCATCCCCTCAGCAAGGGATGCTGCAGTTTCTGTTGAGAGCATGATAGGTGCTATTGAACTCGGGCCACCTGAGAGCCAAACAGCCTGTTCAGAATTTTTATGTGGTACATTTTTAATTATAGAAGGAGGGTGGCATGGTTGAATTTTTCTTGACAAACTGACTCCCTGAACAGATGCAACGTACAAGTCCAACAGGAGGCTAGATTAGACCTCAGCAGGTATAAGAAGTTGGCAACCTGTTACTACCATGGATCTAATGAGCAATGGGCATCCGGAGGGTTCAGGAAGCATTGGTTCTGTCTTGCAAAGGTGCTAGGAGATGAGATTTACATAGAATAATCCTTTTTTTCCATCATGGGGTCCCTTTTCTGCTGCACCAACATCTGCAGAGTGCCCCAGTGAAAATTCTTTATCTGTTTTCCTCTTCTTCTTCCTGCTATTCATGAGCAGGTTTTGGACAGATCAAAACCTTACCAAAATTGTAGAAGGGGAAAAGAATGCTTCTCGATCTCTGCAGGGCCTCCCACTTGCCCCAAGGGGAATTGTTGCCCCCTTTCTACAGAATACAAGCCCCCTCCCTGCTGTGAGCAAAGCAGGGACCTCTCTGTGGCTATTCACCACCTGCACTTTCTAGAATGGCTTCAGAGCCATTCAACGTGAGGAACATTGAAACTGGTTTAGGAAGTGCAGGAGGCATATTTTAGGACTACCGGTCCTTGTTAGCAATCTGGCTGCTCTATTTTGCACTCATTGAAGCTTCCAGACCATTTTTAAGGACAGTCCCATATAAAGTGTATTACAGTAGTCCAGCTGAGAGGTTACCAGAGCATGGATACCAGAAACCATAAACAAGTTTGCAGGTGCCCCCAGGCACAGCATGCTGCAGTTAGTAAACTGCAGGTCAAACAGGAAGTGAAACTGTAAACAGAAGAATGAGTTTCCAAGTGGACATGGGCAACTTCTGGGACTTGGGGCTGCACTGTAGTGATGTACCCCAAAATTCAGTGGTGCAGCTGTGGCAGAAGAGCGGTGATTTTACTTGAAAGCAAAGTGTTTGGGGAGTGTCACCCTTGACTGGAAGCAGAATCGTGCTCCTGGGAGACCCTGAGAAAGTATTTTTGCTTCAGAAGTAGAGGTATGATCCCAGCATGACTTGTTTTCAATTTGCCATGCCGGCATGTTCAGTGGCAGGGTCGAGGCAGAGAGGGGGGCACAAAAATGGACACATGCTGCCTGATTCAGAGGAACAATACAGCACAGTTTCCTTTCCAAGTTTTTCTTTCATCAGCCTTGTAGCACATGTGTACTCCTGACCCCCTTCTTTTCCCTCTTTTCATCCTAAATCTGAAATGGGGGTCACAGGAATTCTAACCAGTCATCATCTTTTGAGTTTAACCCAGATGAGAAGAATGTGTAGGCTCAACTCGACTTGAGAGTAACTGGATTGTATGGAAGGTGTGTGTGTGTGTGTTGCATTTTGTTTCATTTAGTAATTCATGGCAGTTCTCCAGTAAGACTCCTACATAAAATTAATAATATACACATGTCCACTTCAAGCTGTTCCTGAGGATAGCAGCAATTTGGAAGCAAAAATTCAAGAAGACTTTCCAGTAAAGCAAATGATCAGGACTGGAGTCGTTGTATGTCACCCCATTGAGAATAAATGATTTGATAATGACATTCATGCAGACTCACCACGAGAAAAGGAGTGCTTGGATTGCCTTTGCCGGTAGGAATGTATGAACTGAAATCCCAAGAGTGAAGTTTCTTATATCTTTTGATTTCTTAAAAAAAAAACTTAAAGAAACTGAAGATTAAAAGCAGGCAAATGACACTCTGGAGACATCAAGACATAGACTATCTATTGGCAAAGGCAGTTCTGTCATTTCACACATAATGCTTTATTTTAACATGATAGTTTAGAGAAACAATAGGAATCTTTGGCAAAGCAATCCTATGCATATCTGCTCTGAAATAAGTCATACCGTGCTCAATGCGACTTACTCCCAGGAAAGTGAGTATAGCACTGTGCTGTAAGAGAGCAATCCCATGGGTTATGTACTCAAAGGATGGAGACTTCTGAAATGGAAAGTCTCCGTTCCCCCTCTGCACTGCCAGCATGAGAATTGTGCTGTTTAGGGAAGTCTGCCCCTACTGGCTGAACATGGTACCACAGGCTTCAGTGACATGCTCATTACTTCCACGTGTAAGATATTGGATGCATTTTGAGAACAAAATCGCCCTAGGGTGTCCACTTTGTACCGCCTTGGCACGTATGGCAATGTTCAGGTGCTTAGATTTCACAGAGCAATTCCACTGATGAATGAGTGGATGGGTGGGTAGGTGGATGGTGGACACACAGGCCCATCCTGTTTTATTATTATAGGCATCCCTGTCTTCCTGATGATTTACAGTGCAATTGTAGTTGTGTCTTATATTAATCTCTATTCATTTTACATAAATCAATTTAGGGCTGAACCAAAATGCCTCTTCCCTGTTTTGTTCCTGCATCATAGGTGAAAAAATGGAAGAGGTCACATTGATAATCTTTAGATATTTTTGGTGAAGAGTGGAACTTGTTCCTGGCTGTATTATTCTAATCCCAAGGGCTGCCATTTGCTGGCCACTATTTTGTTTTCCCCACAATTCCCCCTTCACTTGATGCTGAATTTTCCACCCTGTTTTCTTTGGAATGCCCTTGTGAACAATATAGTTTGCTGTATTAGGATAATGAGCAGGCAAAGCTCCCTGAGAGAAGCTGAACCCTGCCCCTGCCGCGGATGCAAAGTAGGCAGCAGAGATCAATGGAAGGGGTTGATCAATCTGCCCCACTTTTGCTCCTAAAGCAACTTCGGCGCCAGCTGAAATAGTCTAGGTTTGACTGTTCAGACCAGCTCTATTTTGCGATCAGTTTACGGTGGTTGAGCTTTTGAACCATTGGTTCATGGTGGCTGAACCATTCCTTTTACAAGTATAAACTGTACAAAACCACCCCCATAAATATTGATGAAGAAAGGAGAGTCCAAACATGTAATAGCTAGACTTTCTTACCAATAGCTTTTATTCTTGATTTCACAGATATTTTGGGATGCCAAGGACAAGCTCACCACGGGTCAGCTTGCAAGTCTTACACAATATGATCTCTTACTGTATATGCAGTGTGGCCCCACCTGTGCACCCTTGCCTTGCCTTGGTTTTCCCACTGGGGAAAGAAACAGTGTTCGCCCCTAGACAGTTTTTCCTTCAAGAGATGGAGACCTCTCTGCTCAGATGGGGAATGTCCTCTGTGACCTCAGTGCATGGTGGTACGAGGCACAGCTTGCACCTCACTGCCCTTTCCACTGATGTGGTACACACATGCCTTGACTATGTGGATGTGATGTGTGTGTGTGTTGAACGACGCTTGCTGGGTCTGGTTGTGAAAGGAGCTCCCTATATAAGTAGCTACACATGCATAGGTCATGCAAAAGAGATCTCTGGCCATGAAGAGTCTTACTTGCAATGAAGAGTATGTGAGTCATGGAGAGCCCCTTTCACACTTGAGCGTGGAGACTTTCAAAACTTGAGGGTGGAGAAGGGCTGGTGGTACAATCCCTCGTCCCCTCATGCATTCAACATGTGTGCATAACAAGTAAAATGGCTGCTGTGGTTCATATTCTTCTGCTATCTTGGATACAAAGGATTTGTGACATTCTTAGCTCTGGCTGTATCACATGCCATAATGGCTTGCATTGCCAGGCCATGCAGTGTGGAATGGTTATTCCTATTTTTTTCCCCTGTAGAGCAGGAATGGGGAAACTCCAGCCCATGGGCCTCATCCAGCTCTCAGAGGTTCACTTTCTGGACCACAGAGTCTTGGGCTTCCTCCACAGACCATGCCCACTCCTCACTCCAAGCACCACTTCCTGGTCTACAAGCAACAGAGAAGATAAAGAGGAGGAATATCCTCGCTCTGTCCAGCCTGTGATCAGTGGAGTACCAAGGGGACTTCCCAGGAGTCCACATTCACCTGGGGGCCAAATGAGGCTGGGCCCCAGTTCTTATGTTATTCAGTCCATGGAGGTCTTGGTGAGCAGCCACCAGGACCCTGCCTGGAGCTAGTTTTCCATCCTGGTAGAGAGCAGAGGGGAAACACCTTCTACCTGAGCCCTTCATGCATTTCACACAGAAGGCTGTGAAAGTGCATGCTAGAAATAATTGTGTCAGCTTTTAAGCTGCTCCTTGTTTTTCCACAACAGAAGAGCATGGCGACTCTGCTGAAATACAGAGTGGAGGGCTTTGGGGAATTGAGAGGTGGTGTGGGGAAGTAATTTGCATAAGGTAATTCTCAGCTTTGACTAATTATGGGCATCCTGTATGAAAGACAGCCAGGGCTCCCTGAAGCACTAATGTTCTTCAAACGAGATGAGTGACTTTCAGAATGTGCCAGTCTTGCCTTTGTGTTTATTTCAGAATGCCCAAGTAAAATGTGATTCCTTTCTGGTCTGCAGAATCAGCACAAAGTGTAGCCTGAATTTCAATTAATTTCTCACAAATCTGCTGCATCATTGAGATCTTTTAAAATGATGCATGCAAACCAAAGAATGGGAGTTTTCAAATTGGATGGAAGGCCTTTTTTATTGATTGACTGAGGGAACCTGTTGCAGCAAATGATTCAGGGAGGTAGATTTAACCCTTTCCCTGTTATAGTAATATTCTCCTGAGGTATTTTTAAAAATGTTAGTTTTACAAAGAACAGAAGACCTGCATCTGCTGTCAGAAATCCTTTCGGGAGTAGATTGTAGAGTTCAGTATATAGTTTTCCTGCCTAAACATTTGAAATGCTAACCTAGGCAGACCTGTTCTGAATATAGCAGTGGGTCAAGCTTCTTCACAAATCACTCCCCTTCAACTTCCAATATCTTAGCTAACATACCCAAGTCTATTTTTAGAGAGGGGGAAAAACTGTTGCCTCTTTTCTGGTATGTTATCACTGTGTGCATGGAAAGTAAAGCAATTAATGGCCTTCAATTACTGTCACAGTTCAGAGATTTATTTGGGTAACTCCGGTTACCTTCTGAACTGTACAGATCTTTTAAAACAGCTCTGGCCTAGGCAAGATGACAACTATGTCACCCTGATGGCTCGCTTTGATGGACTTCAGCATTCCATGCCTTCGGTTTTCTTGATGGGTGAAACATTAGCAGTCCTCGACAGGGGACTCAGAGAGGGCACAAGATGTTTTGATGCCTATGGAGGAAAGTCTTAATGATGTCCTTCCTTATGATAACAATATTATAATACATTGAATCATTAACCATTTCCTTTCCTTTAAAGGTATTCTGAAGACCTGCTACCTGAGATCTGCCACCGCAGCCTATCTCATGGTAGCAGCAGCTTTAGCAGACCAAATAGGAAAATCCTCCAGCTTCGGCTGATTCATCAGCTGCGCCCCTACCTGGAGTACGACTGCCTTGCAACAGTGACTCATGCGCTGGTGACTTCCCGTCTTGACTTCTGTAACGCGCTCTACGTGGGGCTACCCTTGAAGACGGTCCGGATACTTCAATTGGTTCAGAATAGAGCTGCCAGGCTGCTGACGGGGACTGGACGTTATGTTCACATGACGCCAGTTCTCCGTCAGCTTCACTGGCTCCCCATTGAAGTCCGGGCCCAATTCAAGGTGTTGGTAATGACCTATAAAGCCCTAAACGGCTTGGGTCCTGGTTACCTGAAGGAGCGCTTACATCCATATTTGCCCAGTCGCCCCCTGAGATCGGCGGGAGAGGCCCTTCTCCGGGAGCCCTCCGTGAGAGAAATTAGGAGGGTGGTTACTCGGAGAAGGGCTTTCTCAGCGGTGGCGCCTAAGTTATGGAATGCGCTCCCCAGAGAGGTCCGCCTGGCGCCGTCGTTATTTGTTTTTCGGCGCCAGGCTAAGACCTTTTTATTTAAGCAACATTTTAAATGCTAAATACAATTGAATTTTATCTGGCCAGGGCGGCTTATTTTATAATGTGAGTTTTAATTAAGATTATTTTATATGGATTTTAACTTGTTTTATCTATGTTGTAAGCCGCCCCGAGGCTTCGGCGAATGGGGCGGCATAAAAATGTTTTAATAAATAAATAAATAAAATCCTGTTCACAGCCAGAGAGCGACACCATTTTAGAGTCAGTTGATACATTCAGCAAAATCAAGGTTTCAGTCTTAGGCTGAATTGTGCTGAGCTGTGTGTGCATATTCGAATTGCCCTTGCCCTTGCCCTTCTCCAGAGCATGTCAGGAAGAACACTAGTTCACATTCTCCTTGACATCCAAGTTTTCTGTGTGTAAGAAATCTTATGGATTAGCCAGAAAGCAAAGCTCCAGTTCCCTTGAAGTGGAATAATCTAGGGAAAGCATTACCTGAGTAAGGGCTATATTAGCAGGCAAAACTCAAGTTCACCAAGGTTCCTTCTTGAAATTAATTTCAACTAGAGTCCTGATCAGATTGAGAGTGTTTTGTTTTGTTTGTTGTGTGAAATATGTAATTTCACACATATTTTTCCAAATATACCCACCCTTTTTCTTGGAATATATGCATTTGTCTCCTATTCATTTAAGCATACTTCTGTGCAATGGCATGTTGTTGAAGACATTTTTTTCTGCTTTGCAAATCACATTTTACGCTTGCAAATGTATGGCCTTCAACTGCCAATTGCATCTGAGTGTGTGTTTTTGATCCACAAACTGTAAACTGGATAAATCCAGGTTAAAAACAAATCAACACAGCTCTTTGCCTCCCTGTTTCTCCCACACCCAGCCTCTCTCCTCTCTACTCCTTGCAGTGCTCTGGCACCCCCCTCATAGTATCTAGCTGTGCTGTTTTTCTCCTCCATTCCTTTCGAGCTCACTTCTGACCAGCCAGGCTCCCAGCCGTGATGCAACTTATTTATTATTAGGGATATTTCTAACTTGGCACATCTTCTGTAGAGGTCATTTTGTGGAGCTGCCCACAGCAGTTTCTGAAATTACCATTGGTCTTAAAAGGTTGGGGACCCATACTCTAGAGGGTTACCCAAATTTGCCTTCTATATTTTTGCTACCCATTTGTCTCATAGATTAAACACAAGCAATCTCTTCTTGTTTTGGAAGAGACTTTCATTTTGCCAACTAATGATTCTGTTTGGAAAGACACGTTTGCCTGGAAGCATCTTTATATAATTATAATCCTCAATTATTCCACATCAATCTGTTTTAAAACTAGATGTGATCTCTTTATAAATTCATGTTGATTCATTGCTCTTTTTTGCATTCAGTTTACATTTCTATTCTATTGATAAATTCAATAAAAAGACTGATGAAAAATAGGGGGAAAGGGAACTATTTATTTGCTTTGTGAAATAATGTCACTAGATCAGCAGTGGAAGCTACTGAGATTCTAAATGTATTCTTATTCACATTTGAACAATCTTTTTTAAGGAATGTGTCTCCATATAATTTTCAAATTAAGCAATTACAAGTTACATTTTACATGTCTGTTTGCTGACAAATCAGATATTGTTTTTCAGCCTAACTTCAAGTAACCAATTTACATGAATGCTGCATATTAATTACCAAAGTTAATCTGGACAAATGAATTTTGTCTGCAAAACTTGGAAAAATAATTAAGGCTTTAATGCTGTGTGCACCTAACTGGGAACAAGCTTCATTGAACACAATGGAGCTCAGTTCTGAGTGAACACACAGAAGACAACTCTGTAATTATTGGAGGCATGTCCTCTTTTCTGAAGAGAAAAATCTGAACAAAAATAAAAGATAGGAATGGAAAAAAGGAAATTCATATTGACATTCTGACACTATACTTTACATGCTGTCGGTGTCCTTGATTTTGACAAAGTGAATTTTCCTTCAGTTCATATAGCAACTGCCCCCACTCCAACACACCCCTCTTACAAGAGGGAAGGCAAGGGTGCCATTTTGTGAGGCACACTGGCATGGCTCCCAAACCTGGGGCCCTGAGTACACCAAGGAAGGCTCAGATGAGGATGAGGGGGAGTCTCTTCAGAGACTTCTCCTAGGCCTCCCTACAAGAAGATGTAGCTCCACTTCCTGCAGTGTGTCCATTTGCCCAACCTTATAAAAGCCAGCAGGCACAAAATTAGTCAAAGGCCCTTTAAAAACCATAACTGGCTCCATTAAGGAGACTATCGGTTATAGCACAAGGCTTCCCAACCAATATGAAGGAGTGAATCGTTTTGGTTTGCTGGTGAGACAACATTCCAGGGCCCACTGGGAGCTGTCCATGGTCCTGGTTTCTCCACCAGTTGCCTAAAGCAACTTCACCTACTTCTTCTTGACTGTGACTGACCTGGCCTGCTTGGGTGGACCTTCCACAACATCCTCAAGCCCAGTGGAACAGGATAGTTAGTAATCAATTTCTTTTGAGAGTTTATGTTAGCTATTCCCCCAGAGATTTCACAACAGATATTTCTCAGTGACCAAGGCACTTTCTTGTGTTATGTCGTCAGGATTAGTTGTAGCCCAGTTGTTCCCCCTATTATTCTGTATCCTTGTTCGTGTGCATTTCCTCAGTGAATGCAGATTTCAGTAATGAGTGCTAAATGCTACTTGTTTTCAAATTCTGTCTTTCACAGAGCTACTTTGTTTCTTCGGTACATAATACAAACTGGAAATGCAAGTCACATCCAAAGCCATTCTTAGGGCAGTCTTATACTTGTCCTACAACTGTCAGCATTCACCAGCCACTCATGCGGGATGTTAAGAACTTGATGATGGTGGTGATGATGGACCCCTTATTATATCGTCCCTGTCATGAATTCAGTAATATAAAGTACTGGATTAGTTTTCTAAATCTTGGGTGAATAGAAACAATTAAAACTATTATCACTACAATTTATCAGGATGAGGGATAACTATAGTTATTAAATCTAATGCCCTCCTAACCTCATTTTCTTTCTGAACATCTATTCCTGAGAGTGACTAAGATATGGTTAGTTAATACTATTATGCTTGTAACTATAAATGCTGTTAAAATAGTTGCCATTTAATAGCCACTGTTTCAGCAATATAGAAATATAGATAGGAACATTCATTTGGATTTCCTAATTAAAGTGCTGGTGAAACATTCCTGCATTGTCAATCAGAGTTTAATCCTTTACCACTCTTGCAATCTGCATTTTGATAAGAACCTGAATAGGTTACCACAGAGTGGTTTCACTCCCATTTTACAGTTGACTCACTGAGGGAGGGCTCCCATGGAGAGGATATTGCTCATGGGCTCTCAGAATCCTGGAGCTGGTCCTGCTTATTATGAAAGTGACCAGTGCAAATGTGAGAAGGAATTGAGCCCTTTTCCCCTCCACTGTGCCCATCTGAAGTGGATATTTGCATTTGGAGGAAGACGCCTGTACAAAGTCAGTCCTTAAACCCATATTAATGACTGAAGTTGACTTTCATCCCTAGGCAGAGCAATGCAAGGGGGAGATGGGTATTTTAAACCTTATGAGAGATTCTGAAAAGATACTAGGATTATGGATTTAAAAGCAATAAATTAATGAGTGGCTTCATGAGGTCACTAGGAAATAGGTTGTCAAAGTGTTCCAGGGAAGGGTATTAGAACTACAGTTTCTCATCAGCTAATAAAGTAAATTCCTAATTATAAATGCTATATATTAATATATAGTAAATATATAAACTGACAGGCTCCAGATCACAAAGCAGCAGCATCATTCCTCTATGTGTATTTCAGTTGGGTAGAACATTATTTTGTTATTATGTTTATGAACCCATCTATAATCTGCCTTTTGACTTCCCAGGATCCCAACACTGAATGATTCCCCATCCCATTGTAGCATCACAGTGGCTCTGTGAAGTAGGCTGGGCTGGAAGTTCATGACTGGCCCAAAGTCACTCAATGAATTCCATGGCTGAGCAGGGACTAGAACCTCCCAGGTCCCAGGCTGACCTTCTCACCAATATACCACACTGGCATCTCACCATATAGTATATGTATCCTATACAGTATGACAACTTTGAAGTTAATATTAGCATCCTTGAGTAGAGTTCTTCTCAGGCCATGCCTGCTGGTAGAGAGCAGGAAAGGCAATATTCTTCCAATTGCCAAGCCCCTCTCCAGCCCCTAATGCCACCTCCCCGCTATCCTGAAGGGCTTCTTAGCCCTCTAGGATAGATTTCCAGGGGACATAGACCATTGCAGGAGGAGGGAGTCCATGAAAAACCACCTCCTTCTCCATTCAGTGAGCATAAAAGTTCAGTTGGAGTAAAGGAATGGAAAGACACTTTTGTTTGCAGGAGGCCTTTGCTAGATCTGAAGATGAATGAAGGAAACTAGGATGTTTCACTTCTCTCACTACCCACCCAGAATGTAACCACATAGATCAATTATCCCGAATAAATAGCTTCCTTCCTTCCTTCCATTATGATGCATTGTTAGTGGTCTCTTATTTTGCACTTGACAAAGCTTTTTACTCATTTAAAAGTACACAGGAGATCAAGAGCTAATTGAGCCACAAAATGCAAGACTGCAAGGTGTGGAGAAGAGGAACAATGCTTGACAAAGTGAACAAGATGTTACATGGTGAAATTTCTAAGAATTTGGCAGGAAGGAAATGGGAACTAAGCAGAAAAGTACCTTGGAAATGATTCAACATTTACATTTACTTTCAAAATCCAAATTAATACTCTACTTTGAAACAGAATTTAGCTCCAGCCATGTCATGCTCTCCCATGTCTCTAAGCTGCTTCCCTTCTTCTGTGTTATTCACATTCACAGAAACATCATCTGTTTTAGTTTATAATCTCCTGGAACTGCCTGCTCTTGAGTATTAATTTCCATAAGACATTGTTTGCATACTGGTAGTTGTTAGAATTATGTTGCCATTAATTAACAATAACTTGAATGATAGAAATCCAAGAACAGATCCTGTTGAGTTCAGAGGTGTGGGTGGGAAGCCTTAAGGCACTAGAATGAATTTGTCACCTTGAAATGCTTAGTTGGTTCATGCTTGGGAACAGGATCTGTGCTATGAAAGGGAATGTGAATTGTGTCTCCTTGCTTCACCCTGATGTTGGATACTCCCACCCAGTGTCCATGCATTGACGCAGATGCTTACAGTGGAGAGGTCTGCATGACTTAGATTCTCAGTTCTTTGCAGGCTTCTCCCAGTGGCAATGGTCACACTCAATGTGAACATTGGCACATAGACCCATGAAGTCATTTGACATTGAGGGTTGGGTTACTGGCCCAGTCTTGCTGCCGCTTCTACATATGAAACTACTTCACTTTAGTAATGTTAGTTTGCAGAACTTCACTTGATTAACATTATACAGAACTACTGTTGCTTGAAAATGAACCATTCTGAATGCGATCATTTTCATTTTTATGGGAGGATTCATTTTACCCTTATGCAGGTTTGTTGTTCTTTAGACCATCTTTTCATTGTGGTGAAAACTTGCATCTTCCTGACATGTGGTTTTTGATCTGCAGTGTTTTATTTTGCAGGGAGGGAAGATGTATCAAGAAGCATTCAGTCTTGTGTGTCCCAGGTCTACCATTGCAGTCTTTTTGCTATGGTGTTTTCCTGCTAACAATAGATATCATATGGGGATGACCAGAGAAGCCACAGGGAAGTGTGGAAACTTTAGAACAGACTGCTGATTCTTTCAATCAGTTCAGTAAACTAATCCTGCCCAGTGGAAATTCTGGGACTAGGTCTAGCCAACACAACAGGCACTCAGTGGTGAAATTTCGCTATGGTCTCTCCTCATATGAACCCACCTTATGTAATTGGTAGGGGTGGGTTGAAGGAGAATGAGTTCTTTGAATTGTAATTAGAATCACAATTTTATTGGAATGAGACTATTTTTATTGGAATTATAGTAATTCGGTTGCCATGCATGGCATTCCCATCGCAGGTGTCATGTGGAGGATGGCCAAATAATGATTCTTCAAACACAGGAGAAGCACAACTGTGCAGAGTATCTAGAAATATCCATGACACTGATGTAAACTATGTAAGAGAAACAATACACTGCCATGTTCCAACTTGAACTGGCATTAAGACTTTGCAAGTATGCCTCCTATTTAGTCAGGGGTTATTTAAATCCCCTTGTTAGTGGGGGAATTCTTATGAGATGTGACAGATGGTGGTTGGTTGAGGTTGGTTGTTTGCCATGGCTCCTAATTTTGCAGTGTGCCCATCATTATAATTGCAGAGCAAAGTTCAGCACACCTTTTCCTTACCACTGAATAAATCACAAACAACTCAGACCTATCTAGGATTTAGAGAGGGAACTGCCAGGCAAGAAGGCTTGGATGTGAACTTTTCCCACTTCTGGGTATTAAAGGTAATGTGAGAAGCATGCAAATATGAATTGGAGAGTGTCTCTCTGGAAATATGGGAGGTATCCTAGGCTGGCCTTCCACAACCTGGCACCCTCCAGATGTGTTAGATTACAACTCCCAGGATCCCCAGCCAGAGTGGCTTGGGAGCTGTAGTCCAAGAAAAAGCAGCAGATCATTATACCATGCCATCTGTGGGGATGGCCCCATGTTCTGAAAGCCTTTCTATTCTAAAACAGGAATGATGTCAAAGCATGGGATTATCTCTATTTAAAAATAGCAGGGGAAATGAGCATATTGCGTAGGAGTGTAGGCTAGAACTCCTGCATTCCTGACAGTGCAGAGACTTTTATTAACACAAGGAAATATTCAGCCATAGAATTCCTCCAGCCTTCAATAGCACTGCCCAGGCTAGAGAGGGCCCTCAGAATGGTTTCAAAATAATTTTTAAGCTGTATGTATCCTAAGAATAACACTTAAGTATTGAGAAGGGCCAAAACTAGCATCCTTTTGCCATTCTGCACAAGACTTTGGCAGATGAAGTAAATACAGCTAAACAGCTCTCAGCATCCTAGGCAGCTGCTTTTGTGATTCGGTGCACACCACCCCAGAAAGAAGCTCAGCCTAGCAAATGTGGTTGCATTCTTATTTTTGAAAAAAGCCACATGACGTTCTTTCAAAGCTGCTTGGGATCTGCTTGTGAAAAACCAGCTCTTACTCATCTGCAGGTACATCTAAATTGGAGTGTGGTCCTGTAGATTTCTTGAACTGCACCTGCCATCAGCCCTACCCATGGCAAGGAACTATGGGAGCTGCAGTCCAACAGCCTCTGAAGGACCACATGCTCACCATCCTTGGTCTAGAAGGACTTCTGTGTAATTATCACCATCAGGGAGAGTGTGGAGGTATGGAGGCTACTTCAGTGAGGACTTGTTTGCCTTCCATTTTCTTGCAGGTACGAGTAGATTTCTCAAATCCCCCTGCCAGAAGGCTGCCCATCTGTTTGGCCTTGCCCCAGCACAATGACTGTTGAAACAAGCAGCCCTCCAGAGCTTTCAGTCAGTATTACACTGACTTAGTGAGAATTGCAGTATGTGAGTGTCAGAGATGAGCCTACACTTTTTAAAAAGTTGCAAGGTAATGCCTTTTGAAAATGTAGTGTATGATGAGAAAGATTTTAGTTTTAAGCAATGCATTTAAAGAACCAAAACAAGCAAAGAAAGAGGTTCCTGTGAGTATCAGGCTCTGTAAAAGAAATATACATTGAGTAGGGTTAAAGTTCATACTATGAAATAATACTATATTTATTTATTTATAAAATTTTGTGTTTTATATGTGTTATATGAATTGCCACAGGAAAACACAGTGAATAAGTTACAGAATTTAAAATGAATAAGTTATAGAATTTAAACCATTTCTGCACTTGTGGAAGCAATACTATGAATGGTGTAATACAAGTGTCCATTTAGTTTCAGATGGCCTGGGGTTTAGATTATATAATACGGTATGCTGTTCTATTACCTACTGGTCTGTTACTGTTTGCTCTCAGCCAGCTCTAAAAGCATAAGAGTTTTGCTGGATCAGACCAAAGGGCCAGGATTATGCTTTTCAGAGTGACTTTGGGCAAAATCCTATGCTCTCTATTTTCCCCGTCTGCACCAAGAACTGGTACAATCCACACAGCACCCTGTTTTTATTCACTGGGATTGCACTACTACAGAAGAAAGCAATCCTTGTGACAAAACATGTTCTTTTTACCACAATGAGCAGAGAGCTTGACAGCACAACCCTATACATGTCTTTAGTTCAGTACTAAACCTCATTATGGGACTTGCTCTCAGGAGTTCCTAGGACTGCAGCCTGAATGCCATGTAAAAGCAATGAAAGTGTTCCTTCCTCCCTGGGCTGAATCTCCAACCTTTCTGTTAAGAATGGAGAGAATTTCATATGTCAAGAGGCAAACAGAGCTTATGCTTTGACTGGCCACAAACCACCTGGGGATACAGGGTCCAAGACCTTATCTCATCAAGAAGCAGCCCACCCCACAATCATCTTGTGCCTATTTTGCTGAGCCATACGCTTATCTCTAGGCTTCATTCCTTCAGCTGTTCACAGAAGAGTTGTCATGAGTAAATAGATAGGACAGAATGCGGACAATAAATATATGTATCTCGGAAGCTTTGAAGGCACACACTGCTATCTAGTGGCAAAAAGAAGTCTCATCGCCTAACAAAACAGCATTCCAGGGTTACAACACCAACCACTTTGGAGACATCGATTTCCATATATTCTCTAAATTATCTGTAATGAATATGTTATTTGTGTGTCATGTTGTGACTTGAGTCCTCCAGCTTGTCAATTTACCAGTTGGCTGATACATTTCAAGCCCCCTCTACCCGCACCCTATATGCTATTGAACGAGCAAGCCACTTCTCCCCGCTTCCCACCCCCACCAGCCCTTCTCTCTGGGCCAAGCTAGATGGGATGCTAAATGCATCATTAGTAACCTTTTTGGTGTGTATTTAAATAGGAATAGCAGGAGTATTTCAGGAGTGATTTACGCTGGGACTGTAGTGCAAGTAGAAGGGTGTCTTGACCCTGTTGTGGTGGTGATGCAAAGCATCGCACTCCCTTCAGGTGTACATACTTGGAACGGGAAGGAAAGCTCTCACTGACAGTCCTGGGAGCTTTCATCCTGGGGTTAACAGCAGGCACAGGGCAGCAATTTCCCTTAGAAATGCAGCAGAGAAAGAAAAAGAGAACTCTTGCCTCCTGATGCCACCCCTATGTTTGTTGTTAATAGTCTGCAGGCATACAAAATGCATTTGCTAAGGTCACAATTCTATTATCTCTGAGATTGCATTCCAGGGAGCAAATGATAGATCTGGGTCAGAGGCAGAGCTTGGATTCTCCTTCCTGGATCCACAGATTAGAGCTCCAATATTGGGAAATGTAAATAGCAGGTAGTTTGAGGACATATCATTAGCAGAGTGGGGATGCTCTGAATATACTGTATCTGAAGTTCTTCCAGCTTTTCCCCAACACAGAGGAAAGTTTAGATCAGCTTGGGACTTGGTCTAAATGTTTGCTTGCCATTGCTGCCTTCTGGGAAGGGAAACTGGGAAGGGCAAAGAGGAAGAGGAAGTTCTTTTCTGCATCCAAGTCCAACCCACATCGTTCATATTCCTAGACACAAATTTTTGACAGTCTTGCCTGAGCAGGAAAAGAGTGCTTTTGGGTAACCTTTTTTTAAAGTATGCTCCTACACATGTGCAGGCACCACTGAGCACAGTGTCAAAACGTGTGTGTGTGTGCATTTTTCTAACAGATGCATTTTGCAGACATGACCGCAAACAAGGCTGTGCCATCCACTCAGCGCTCTCACATGAGTTTTCACGCTGTGAATGGGATGTGCTCTGAAGTTTAACAAGTTGAAATGAAAATCTTGTGCCTTGCAACTTCTGTTCTGCCAGCCAGGCCTTGGAAGTGTCAGTGTCTTCTGACTTAGCCATAGGACTGCCTTGGTGCATTTAGTTTGGTCCTTAGAGTCTTGGGACCCATCGTTCCTCCCTTCTCTTTCACCCTCTTTTGTTTCACCAATTTATCTTCTGTCTCATCTTGCTCAAACTTCCCCCTTTCTCTGACACTTGCCTACCTCTTCCTGCTGTGATTCCTCTGATGGCAGAGAAGTAGAGTCTTCACTGGTATAAGCACACAACAAATTAAAAAAAATCTATTACTGGAAAAAGTCTGCTCGTGTATTTAGACTGTCAGCCATAATGATAAGGGAAGTCTGTTTTTATGCCATACATTATTCTACAACACTGTCCTCCCACAGATTTCTTGGGAAACAGTGTATGGCAAACATAAATAAGTAAAGGTACTCTTCTATCTGCCATGTGGACTTGTAGAATGTTCCATTGGCCTCCATTTTTGGATCATGCTGAAAAACAAATGCAATCTGGATATTGAAGCTCCATGTCACGGCAAAGCGATTGAACCTTTCTTTCCAGAAAGAAGAGGGGTCATATCCTCCAAAAGAGTCGTACAGTGGTGTTAGGAAGAGAACAATGAACAAAATAGTTTTGGTCACTAATTCTGACCCATAATGAAGATGATCCCCATTGTGCAACTCAGCAAGATGTGTGCTAATGTTCTAATTGTGAATATGGCACAACGGAAGTTATCTGTAATTATACTAACCAAGGAGAAATGAGTGTGGGCCACTTGTGGTACCCCAGATGTTTTTGGACTACAATGTCCAGCATCCTGCACCATTGACAATGCTGGCTAAGGCTGATGGAAGTTGCAATGTAATAATGACAGTTGGGGCATACATTCCACTCCTTTGTTATCAATGAGAGACAGAGATTGAGATTTCAATAGGAGTCCAGCAAATATGTTCTGAAGTAGTCTGCTTTCTCCATTCTCTTTGCAATGCCTAATGCAAAGTAAAAACTTGCATGACTCTTATTTCCAAAAGGTGCTGCTTTGTGGATTAATGAAATTCTGTTTGTCATGAGCTGAGTGACAAGGGTTTCTGGGATCTCTGAAGGACAACAGACAGAAATTCCATAAAGAGCCTCTTCACAGCAAATAGTTGGCCTTTGTCCTTCAAGCTTTTAGCCATCCAAAGTGATCAAATAGTCCTGCTGGCTACTCACCTGGAAAAAGAATATTAAGGACTGGAGAGAGCAAGCCCCAGAAGATCAATGTATTTCCCTTTCCATCCCAGAGCTTCTGTTACCATCCTGACCCCCTTTTATACTTTTAAGCTGTGTAAGCATGGATCTGTGCTTTGTTTGAGGTTTCATTAGAAGAGCACAGAGATTTGCATTGCAAAATAAGGATTCCATAGATCTTGTCATGCGATTTTTCCAAATTCAAAAAGAGTATAGGAAAAATTGTGAGGATAAAGAGATTGCAACAAACAGAATAAACGATGCTTGTGGTTACTGATAGAAATCACGAGGGCTTCTTCTGGATAAATTAGCATAAATAATGTAGATTTGAAATTTCTGCTAGCTAGTTGGGAACACTTTTCTGCTCTAAGGGAAGTGAATATTTTCAACATAATCCCACTGGAAACAGAATAAGATGGCAACTTTCTCACAGTGTTCTGAACACAAGCCCTTCAGTGCTTCTTACCTACTATATTGTCCTACACTATCAAATGCTTCCAATTATACAACAAGTTAATGAAGCTGCAGCAAGAATGAAGCAATTTTGCCTAATATCCTCAGTTCTCATTATATTTTCTTCCTGAAGTAGTTCTGCTGCCCAAGGATTTAAAAAAAATTGTTCAAACCACAGAGATCCTGGATACATTTCATTTGCCTCGGGTTTTCAACAGGATACTAAACAACATCTTTTTGGCCACCTAAAAACAATGACATCATCATCATCATCATCATCATCATCATCATCATCATCATCATCATCACATTTCTATGCCGCCCCTTGCCAAGACTCTACTTCCAGCAATGGGCAGCCAAGTGCACCTGGAAAACTTACAAAGCAAGGCATTTCAGAGCTAGACAGCCCTTCCCAAGTAGCACAGAGTGAATGGGTTGATGAGGTGTGCTTTTCATTAATGTTGTTATCCATGTGGAAAGGCTTCCAATCCAGCAAACATTGATGATCTCCACAAGGAGGAGCAAAACCTCTTCACCTGTGTGGGGATCATTGACACTGAAAGGACTTCCTTGCCCTTGGTGTTTTTTCTATGTACCTGATTTGCTAGGACCCTTCAGCCGAGGAATTCAGCAAACACTGGCTACACTCTGACAGATTCATTGTCCTGCAATGATGTCATAATGTAGCTGAAACATCAGTGTGCTTGCTGGGTGATTCCTATGCACCCTATATAAGGGGTAGCCAGATGTGCTCCACTGAAAAGTCACATGTCATAAATGCCAGATGTTTGAGAGCTGGGGGGGGGGGTATCTGTGGCCGGCGGCAGCAAGTGGCAAGTAGTCACCCTCAGCTGAGCCGCTAAATAAACTCAAAGTGTTGCATGTGGTTCATGAGCCTCCGTTCGGCCACCTCTGCTCTATATAAAGGATAAAGAACAATCTCTAGTTCAGCCAGGGGTGCAGAAAGCGGGTATAATAACCCCGGACAGGCTCAACAAAATTCTCCATAATTGAGGGGTTTAGAGGACAGAAACATTTCAACCCTCCAGCAATACTTTTAGCCCAGAAATCATAGCACAGATCTAGCAGTGAATCATTACTGTGCAATATAATTCAACTTCTATACTAAGGTGAGATTAGAATAGGGTAAGAAAAATACAAACCATTCTGTATCTCTTTTTATAATGAAATAATGCACTGAGCGCCTTCCCGTTTTGTAACAGCAGCAAACTATTCAAGCCCTTGCTCCTGCTATGCTAATTCCCAGATCTGGAGTCAGCAGAACGTCACACATGTGGCTATACTTGCACGGTTAAGCAAATCTTCTAACACACTAGTAATCACAGATTTGCCTCCCCCCAGCCAACCGCAATGTGTGAAATGTAATCTTGTCAATGATCTTCTGCCTCAAGGTGTACAGTTTATGAAATGGATTTTGAATCCATTCAAAGTGTTCTTCAAAAGTAGAATGAATGGGAGGACACAGAACATAGCCCTGCACACTGCGATGTAATGTTCACGAGGCTTTTAGGTGCTGGAGTAGAGTATTTGATATTTTACCAGAGGCTATGTTAAGAATATGAATGTTTCATGACTATAGGATTTTGTACTTCATAATGATAAGGCCCCTTATGCATCCAAATGTTAATGGTGAGGTGAACAAAAATTTAAATAAAGAAATGAACTGAATAAATAACAGACTATAGCAAATAAAAATAGCTTCCAATTCAAGGAATAATAATGCAGTCCTGCACTGGAATCTTTAATATGCTTACCTGGGATTCAGTGTCATGAAAATCACAGTGCTTACTTCTGAGAAGCCTTGTATAGTGTTATACTCTTAAGCTGTGATCTTGATGAGGTCAAAGTAAATCCCATTGAATTCTACATGACTTAATTTTGAATATACTTGCTTAGGATTGTTCTGTGAGGCAAACGTAGGTATTCCTGCATGCAACATACTCTCCCTGCCTACAAACTTCAACACTCTGCACTGCATCAGATGCATCTCCTGGGGTTGAGGAGCGGCTTGTTGGAATGCCGGTTTTGGGAGGAAGGTGATTAGAAGTGTAGCAGTGCACATTCTGGGTATAATCCTATGCATATTTAGACAGAAAATATCAGACAGCTCTCAACATTTCCCAGCATGACTCTGGCATTTGGAAGTCAAGCAAAGTTAACCTATTAGCAGTGGTCAGTGAAAGGAATGAGGCCAAAGGAAGAGGGGGGTGGCCATCGGAGGAACACTGGGGCTCTGGATAAGGTCCCTGAGCCTTAAGTTCCCTACCCCTGGTTCAGTAAATTCCATAGTCTAGGACGGTGGTGGCGAACCTATGGCACGTGTGCTGCAGCGGGCACACAGAGCCCTCTCTGTCGGCACGTGAGCCAAGTCGCCCCAGTGCACATAGAGGCCATGCACATGCTCAGAAAGGAGTAGCGGCGCCAGGTGACGATGACACGAGTCGTGACTCATTCGCTCTGACTGGTCCGAGCTTTTGCATGGTTGGTCAGTGCACTGCCAAGGGTATATATATATTTGCTTGGACTGGCTGTGAGTTTTAATACATTCATTTTTATTAACACAAGATTTTAGCTTTGAGTTTTCTTAAGAAAAATTGAAATTTAATATCTAAGATTTAGCAAAGAGATGTTCTAATTAAGAGGCTGAGATTCTTTTAATGTTGTGCTGTTCCCCTGGCATATTTGAGCCAAGGTTTGACAAATTATCAGCATGCATACAACAGCAAAGATCACATTAATCATGCAAAAGCATGCCAAATGCAAACTTTTATCTTTCAATAAAAAGCTGTTTGTATCATTGAAAGTTCTGTTAGTGTATTTTTCTTTTAAGACAAAAGATGTTAATGCATGAGTTGTTTTTTCTAAACTAAAACCTCTGTATTCAGGTTTTATTGCAGTGTTGGCTCTTCGTGATAAATAAGTGGGTTTCGGGTTGCAGTTTGGGCACTTGGTCTCTAAAAGGTTCACCATCACTGGTCTAGGATGTTCTCATATCTGGCAGCCAATATGAAACCTTAAGCCACTATGCTCATATCAATATTTTCAGAGTGAGTGGCCATCTTAGGGTGATCTTTCACAAAATTTGTACTGAGACAGCATGATAATCATCACTCAAGGCTGTTGATGAGTCCTGGATTATTGAATGAACCCAGCCCAACTTGTCAGCCACATCTTGTTAACTAGGAACTATCAATGAAAAGAAACGATTGTTTGTTGTTGGGTTGTGAACTGTGAGTTGTCCATGCCTTGCTATCTCAGGCAGGTTCAGTCAGTGTGATAGCTCGTGGTTCAAGAACAACTCACAGTTCAACAACAACACACATTCAGCTCTTGAATGTGGGTTATTGCATCATTTGATCTGACTCAATGTTTTCTCAAAAAAGTCATGGCTCAAAACAAATAGAAGTGAGCAATATGATAGACTCACACAGTGTAACCTGCCCATGTAGCTGAATAATTCTCACACAAACATATCAGAAATACATTATCAGGGAATTATCAGACTGCAGGATGTTTGAAAAGAGATCTTTGGTTTGTCATGCCACTTTTTGTTAAACCTGGATTCCTGTACATATTTTGGAATTATAGGAACCTTGTTTTTCTTATTAATTGCTTGTGGTGTAATTTCGTAGGTGGTATGAGAGGCAATGAAAGCTTCATGTTGGAACACACTGGAGCTTGTGTTCCCAGTCTGCATGGGTTTTATTTATAATCACTCAAAGTATAACTCATACTGATTTAGAAGACATTATAAGTAATTTTACAAAGCCATTTCTCTGCTTAGATCATCTTGGCAGATTTTCAGCTGTGATTTCCAATGTCATCTAAAGCTGTCACAAGACTTGCAATTACTTACCAGCAAACACCTGGATCAAATGACTCCTTGAATAAACCAGTAAATAAATGTTTTCTTAGTGACAATGAAAATGCTTAAAGGTAGCTCTGCCTAATTTTTTATTTATTGCAGTACACAGATAATGCTAGTAAAAGGGGGTTTTGAGTACTGTGTTTTACTAGCTCAATGCTCTTGAGGAAACTGTCTTCACAAAGAATTGCATTTCTAACTCTTATCTTGCAGAAGATACCACAAGGAGGAAGAGGAGGAGGAGGAGGAGGAGGAGGAGGAGGGAAGTTGTTCATTCTTTCCATACACAGTAAAACCTTGGATTGCAAGTACCTTGGTCTGCAAGTGTATTGCAAGATGAGCAAAAAGTTTTTCTGAATTTTAACTTGATAAACGAATGATGTCTCGCAGTACAAGTATTACGTGCACTTTGCCTGCCAAGCATCACATCACAACTGAGCGCCGGTTCTCTCTCTCGCTGCGGCTGTGAGTACAGCATCGACTCCCCCCCACCCCCGTGCACCTGCGATCATGCCCGCCTCTCCCCGAGCACAAAGCTAAGAGACTTAATTGTGGGAGTCGCAGCTAAAGACTCTGTAGTGCACCAGTACTGGGAACACTGGTATGTGGAAACCTGGTAATATGTGAGAGATGGGAAAAATGAGGTACGTGACCCTATTGTTTTGCTTCAGAGGTTGCACTTCACCCACACTTTATGCATGATTATAGCCAAGCCTGGTTTGCTCTGTCACATCTAGTTTGGCCCATAGCATATAAACATGTAGGACACTAAAATGCAGCATTATTTGTTAGCATTCAATAAAAGATTGTCAAAGATTTTTTCATCAAAGTCTTCATTAGTCATCTTTCTCCTGTATAAAATTCATTCCTCTTGTCATCACTGTATTTCCAAGTTGTTTACTTTCCTGCTGCCAAACTGAAGCACTCTGGGAGCTTAATTTTTGACTGATGGTAGAACTACATTTTCAGAGAGAAGTGGGACAGTTCAGGATCCACTCTTCTCCATTTCCTGATTGTTAGCAGTAAAAAGGCTCATGTAGAGCTACGTTGTTTCACACCAGATTTCCCCATATGTACAACCCAATGAAATAAAATGGGGATAAGTGAAGGTGTGAACTTCTATTGATTTCATTTGCTGATTGTTTCATGTGCTGATGGGTGATCCTCCTTGAAATAAATGCAGGAGGTATTTTAACATGTGTTTTCTCTGCACACATGAGAGTTGACCTAGTCACTAATGGTGGGTGGATCTAAGTACCTGACAACTAAATTTTTACTGGGATTCTTTGGAAAGGAGTGCTGCCACAGTGCATGTAGGAATAATACTGATAAATTTGCTCGTATTCTTTTATTTCTTGGAAAAATTGCATGATCAGGATTCTAAGCCATGGAGATACGGAGCCTAATATTGCTACGGCACAGCATTTTTACTGACCAATCAGATTGTTGCTGCAGCGAATGCCACGTTTTCTATTTTTGCAACCTGACCCGCTCTTTCCCAAGATTCTCCAAAGCTCAGCATTTCTAAAGTTGCCTTTTGATAAAGGCAGTGCATTATATATTCTCCCAATCCCTGTTGTGTAAAAAAATTGTCCTTTCTAAAACCTAGAGTGTACAGCAGCAATCAGTCCTTCTATCCCATCCCTGACCTTCTGACTGGACTTGAGAAAGATATTTATGAATGTGAATATGCTGATGATTTCAATCAGAAAATCAGCTGCCTCAGTTACAGTTATTTCCTATATTTCTAGCTTTGGGGTGTTTGAATTTAGGAAACAATCCCATGGCCCCTCAATGGTGTCCAAGGGACCACAGGAGACTTTGGCTCCTGAGGTCCAGGGCCAGAGAAAGTCCTCTGACCACAGAGCCTGGAATCTGTGCTGGAAACTTCCTCCCAGCCCCACTGCTGCTGGCACAAAAAGAACCAAGCTCACTGCCTTCTCCAGGCCAGGAGCCTGACTGTCGTGGGAGGGTAAAGGGGGGAAGCAGTTTCTGGAGTAGGGGAAGAGACTGCAGGGGGCAAAGCATGATGATTCTGGCACATTCTGCATCTCCTTGCCAACCCCTGCAATGTACCTGCTCTACATGGACAAAAATGTCTGTCTAGTGAAAAAAGCCAAAGAGAAGGAGTAGGGAGATTGCATCCTCCTATAACCTTGCTCTACATGAGGTGCCTCATAGGCTTTGGGGTATCTCCACTGGATTGTGCCATACCATTACAAAGTTTTCTTCAAGGGAGTATTTTCTTTCTTTCCCCTAAAAATGCCTCACACTCTCAGTAGAAACAGCAGGGACATCTATAAACCAAACATAAACTTCCTCCCTGTCCGTGTCACTGACAGAACCTATAAGAATGGCACTAGAAAAGCAGAGAATGGGACATGTGATATATCACTTGCTGCAGGCTTTAAGACACCTGGTTGTATTTTCCCATGCTTGGCACTTTAGAGGAACTGTTGGTTGTGTTAGTTATGAATGTCTGTCTGAACTGGGAAGTTTTGGTGTATTTGATTATAACCAGGTTGTCATTACAAATCAGAGAACTGCTTTGCAGAGAACTTGAATGGTGTGCTTGTGGATCCTCACTCATTCTACTTGTGAGTGCATTACATGAAGCTATCATTTTCCAGGGCCTCTCCTGTGATTTCCAAAAATTTCCACAGTTTTTCTTAGAGTAGGGAAAGTGCAGTGGTAATATCTGAAATGGTGGAATGAACCAAAATGTGAAGCTTGTGTATTTTCACAATCCCTCTGTGCCACAACACCATCTTGTGGTTGTGTAATAAGATGCACAGATTGAACAAGAGAGAACTGTGGTGCAGAGAGGACACATGTTAAGGAGCTGACACCACAAATTATTTGGAAGCGGAATCATTGGGAAGGTAGTAAGTTAAAAGACTCATGTAGAAAAATCCAAAAAGCCTCATTCATTCATTCCCAGACAGCAACAGAGGCTGCACTGCAGTCTTCCTCCACTTTCAGCTATTCCTGCATGTATTGAAGCCAGCTGGGGATGATGGGAGTTGTAGTCCAACACATGAGAAGGCCACTGAGTTGAGGAATGAGGATCTAGTGAAAAGAAACACAATAAATTTCACTGAAAGTTGCAAGTCTTTGAAGTCTTCTGATAGAAAGCACAACAGTACTAAGACTGGTTTCTAAGAAGAAAGAGTAAAGATCATGCTTTGATTTCCCCCCTTATGCTGTGCTTACCTTTGGTTGAAAGAGATGTATAATCTCAGAAATTTGGAAGAATGAACTGGCAGACGTGTTCTTTCCAGTTGTTCAACAGATTGTGAGAGGCATGCCAAACCATACCTGCTTTTCTTCCTCCCTAACAGAATTGCCTTTCTTTTGAGGTCAAAATATATTTAAGGTTAAATCCTATGCAATTTTAGAAAGAAAAATGGGTTACAACTCCCAGCTGACTGGGGCATGCTGGGAACTGCAGGCCTATTTTCTATCTAAACATGCATGGGCTTGCATTATTAGAGTCTTAAAAATGGAAAAGGAGCACGTGCAGGAATAATTCAGGTAAAGGACACATGAAGCCACTAGGTGGCAAAATAGAGTTTTCCAGTTTCAAGCACTGGCCAACCTTTTCAAGAAGAAACTATTTTTAGGACGTTCTCCTAAACAATATGCCTTATCTTATAAGGATTTGTCCATCTGGAGCTCATTTGTTGCATAAACAAGCAATATGAATAATGCAGTTGCAGCGCTAGATCTTCCAACAATCAGAAAAGAATATTGATGACAAAAGTTGAGATGTAAAGAGCCCTTTTCTTTCTTTTCTTAAATCTTGCAATATATGCTTATAGGACTGAAACCATCAGTGAAAGGAACAAGAAATCTCTAATCATATGACACTTTCAAGCTAGCTGCGATGTGGGTTGTCACAACGCCATGGCCACTAAATGATACTAGATGGTCCTTACGATACCGTTTTCCTGGGGTCACCTACTCAAGATACTGTTATTGATCTACTTGCTTAAATTAAACATTTTAAAACTGCTCTTCATCCTTGCAGATATCAGAGTGGTGTACAGGTATGATTAAAATAAAGCATAGTTAAATTAAAAGGTGATAAACACTTCCTGCTCCTCACAAATGTCATCCAAACAATGAAGGAGGCAAATACAATGGAAGTGGCAGAAGCAACCTGTTAAAATGGCCCGGCAAATACAGACTTGTTGCCAAACCAACTGCGAGTTTGGCTCCAGTCATATCTCCATGCTCACATGCCACAGCTGAGAAAGGTCTCACCCTTGCTGACACAAGTGTATCCGAGGTGACGCACCTTCCCATCTATCTTTTAAAAATGGGCAGCTTGTTATAGGAAGTCTAGCTTCTGCAGATACTTGGATCACAAGACTTTTCCAGTGCTTTGATGGGGAAAAAAGTTCTATAACTCCTAGCCTTCCCCAGCCAGCCAAGTTCATGACAGGATACTGGAAGGGTTAAATTTTTTTGGGAGGGGGGGAAAACTGTCTAAAAAATCCTAGGACTTCATCCTTAGAGCTTTAAAAATAAGCCCCACATCTTTGAAAGGGACCAGGAAGCAAACAGACAATGTGAGTCTGGTAGTCCCTGGCATTTGTTAACTATACTGTCATATTTGTGTTAAGGGTGGTAAATGGGTACACTCCTTGCAGCTCCATTCAGAATTGCCCCAATAGTTACAAGGTTCCTTGTGGGGGAGGGGGGGCTTTCTGTTCTCTTCATGGTGGTCCTTGCATCTTGTGGGCATGGTTATTCCATGGCTGTGGGTCCTTAGCAATTCATTGCTACATGCCCAGCAAAATAAGCCCCATTGAGAATAACAGAGGGTTTTAGATCTTCCAAAGGTGTAACAATCAGCTGCCCCACTTCCCAGTGGCTGGCAGGGTTCTCTTTCCTACCCTGCTTCCCTTAGCCCCAAAATCCCAGTGTCAGGCACTGGATTCAGCTGGTTAGCTGATAACACAAGCTCAGGAAAACCAAATTTATTAAAAGACACTAGAGAGTATAGGGGTGGAGGGTTTTACAATGCTTCATCGCACACTACATGAAGGTAGGAAGGAACAGGGAAATTGGAGAACAGCAATTACACTGGAATCACATGGGTTAGCTTCCCCACAGGCCGGTTGGCCTCCTCGGACAGAAAATAACAAAACTAGCTGTTCCTACCACTAAAACAATATACAATACCCAACATAGGCTTCTTCCAGTTAGAACAGAACCATATTTCTTGGCAGAGCCTCTGGCAGCAACGGGAAATCTCTGTGCAAAGAGGAACCCCAGTCTGTCTCAGCAACCTGCTTTGTTCTATCAGATAAGTCACTGAGTGACAACTTCTGGCAGTACCCAGGTGAACATGGTATGCTCTGGCCTGGCCCTGCAGGGGTGCGAATGGCTCTGTCCTTGGAAATAATTTAGGGCTTTTTGCATCCTCTGTGTCTGATTTTCCTTGAATTTCTACTTGGCTGAGACTGCTTGGCCTCCCTGGGGTTAACCCTTCCATTAGCCAGTTCTCTGTTACAAAAGGGCCACAATCGTATAAAGCCTCAGCAAGAAACAGTTGAGAGAATTGATGCAAATTGAGAGAGCACACTTACCTAGGCAGAGAGGTTGGCATTTTAGGCTGGTCTGCTCAACAAGCACAGTATGACACTTTTATAGAAAGTAAGAAACTAAAATTAAAGAACTTTTGCACATGAATTGTAAAGCAGGTAGCTTTGTAATTTGTGTAGGTTCATAGCAATCATTTCAATAAGAACTAATGCATACAAGCTGACATAGCAAACAGTTACACTGGTTAGCCTATGCACTTGATTTAAAATATAGCCCTGCATTCCAATTAGGACAGATTTGTTTTTTAAACCAAGTAATGACATACTTCAGTGACATTTGTAATGGTTATGAAGAAGGTGGGAATTCTAATTGGCATCAGTGAAGCTGAGTGTGAAGCCAAATTTCTAGTCTTGGATAAGGGATGTAGGTTAGGTTTCCCATTACATCTTAAGTCATTAAATGCAGAATACATCATCGCAGAAGATGATAAGAGCTCTGTTGGCTCATCTGGGCTGGATTCAAACTTAATTACAGTCAGGGAAGACTCACTGAAATCAATGGGGCTTAAATTAGACTTACCCCAGGATCTAACCCTCTGTTCCCAATCCTGGCCAGCCAGATACTTCTGGAAAGCCTGCAAGTAGGCTGTGAAGGTGCTTGTCCATGACCAACTTTGCGTGAACTGGGGAACCTGTTGCCCTCCAGATACAACTCCTATCATCCCTATGCAACTAGGAATTATGCGAATTGTAGTCCAGCAACATCTGGGGTGACACATTCTCATCCCTGATATAGGCTCTGCTTAGTTATTGGTTGGAAAGAATCCATATGATACTAAGTTAGGCTACTACAGACTCAATATAAATACTAAACTTAGAAATATGAAGCTTCCATACATGGGAATATCAGCCTTGCTGGTTTCCATGGGAAAGACAGGACTATAGAAATGTCTCTCATCCAGAGCTTGTGTTAAGGGGCCCAAAAAAGCCACTAAAAGCCCTGAATTGCTGGGAATCCATCTGCCCCTGCACCTTGCTGTTCTTGGGCACTTGCAGGAATAGAGGCAAAGGGGCCTTAATTTTCCCTTTTGCTTAGCTGACTTTTTGCCCAAGTGTGCATCACATCCTGCTGTCTTTCCCTTTGATTATTTCTCCCCCAGGATTTTTTTCCCCTGACATCAAGTATTCTTCTCTGACCACACGTTTCTTTATAGGAGCACTGTTAGGAGCATAGGAGCACTGTCACTGCTCTCAAGAAAATCAATGGGATTTCAACTCTGACTTGTCCACCAGTTCCATGTTCGGTTTGCAAGACATTTTGAAACTGACTGTGGACAGGCAAGTGTTTCTTCTGAGCCTTGCTGAAGACGGTGTGATAACGGGGGTTTGCTCCCTGATAGGAAATTGTACCATTACAGCAGAGATTGTTCTGAACAAAACCATCAATGACAAGGGTAAGAACAACCTCAAATGACTGCAATTATCTGTGTCACCCACAGAAAAATGTCAAGTAGCATTAAGAGCAGATAATGGCGAACAGCTGGGACATACTGATAGCATTTATTAATGCCTAAGCACCTACCTACACTCAGCAGGCATATATTAAAAAGATGGAGAACTCTGAGGGAAAGCCGACTGTTTAAAAAAAAAAGTTTTCCTATAGTAGGCGTGAATCCAGCCTAATTCTGTGTGGCCGGTGGCATTATTTCAAAACCCCTCAGTTCAGACCCCTGGAAAGAGGGATGTGCCCTTTTATTGACAGCTTGCTGGGAGGTGGAGAGGGAGGGGGAAAGGGGTGGCAGGAAGGGACCAAAAGGAGATAGTCCAGCTCTTTTTCGATTATGTGTCAATCCATCAGTTTTCTTCCCCGCCCACTAATGGCCTACTGCCCCTGACAGGTTATCCCTGAAGGAATGTGGCACTTGATTGATAAAAATTGTCCTGCCAGAACCCTCCATTGCTCCCCATATTTTCTTGTGCACCAGGAGATTGTTCTGAGAGAAGGGGGACCCATCTGGAACTAGGACTGCCCCTTCTGTGCAGACCTCCAGCTAATTTCATTGGTAGGAAATGTGAATGTTGCTCACATTTTGAAGTTTGGGGGAAACCTAACAAAGAAGGTGTTCAAATTTTATGGAGCACCTTTCAGTGAGGTACTAAAGCACATGCTTGCCTTAGTAGGCTTTCAACTGCATTAATGTTAGCTTTAGCCTGTCAAAGATAATTCATGGACTAGATTAAAATTTTAAGAGGTATATGTAAAATAAAACCAAAGAATCTTTGCTAGTTGACAAATGGAGAATTAGCATCTAAGATACGGCACAGAAGTTCTCATTGCTCAGTCCATTCAAATTAGTGAGGAAATAGACATAATTTAACATGAAGCCAGGTATATGCACTTTCAACCAAACTGAGCTCTCTTGAGCTAAAAATAGCATGATGGTTCTAACAAATAATGCACTTATTATAATTTATAATAATAACATTATTATAATAATGCACAGTCAGGGCTGTGATTCTAGTACTTTTCTTCCTATCTGTTATTTAAAACAGCTCTGTGCGAGGTTTGAATCAAACTGCCATTCTTGTCACCAAGATAAGTGTACTATTTGATATTCTAATAAAATCCTGCATTTCATATGCTGAACCGCTTTGATTCAAGATGACATTTTTAATGGACTAACGGACTGTGCTTGGCCAAGCAGATATTTTATTTCTGATGTCTTAAAAATCATTCAAAGGAATGGAGAACAGAAATAGAGTATAAGGGAGAAGAGAAGTGGGATCTGGAGTAAAGTACAGATGGTTTGACATTCACATAAGGTTCAAAGCTAGCCAAAGCAGCACAATCAAGAAATGGGGGACCAGTGCTCACATCTGGCACTCTTGGGCAGCTGCCAAGGGCAGGGTCCACCTCTGATAAATGCCCTGCCTTCCCCACTTTACATTTTTTCTGCACCACATATTAGCTACCATCTTAATTTTCCTGAGTACTCTGGGGCATTATAGTGGCCATAATTGAATGGCCAAAAAAGGACACATATTTGCATAATATTTGCATTTATTAATTTATATGTATAGTTGAAAATGTAGGCATAAGAATGATAATTTAACTAGAAATATAAGGCATCTCACTGCTGTGGAAGATTATAATGAGGTGACCTGTATACAGTCAGCTGTAGTTACCTAGTCACTGTTGATGGCCAATGAAGGTCCAGCCCTTCCTTCTGATGCTACCTTTATCTTTATTCTGATAAAAACGTCTTTCACATAGAGAACACCTTGAAAGTGGAGAGCACTTTAGAGCCTGAACTATTGGTAAGCCTGTCTTGGTCCATCAATACAGAAAGGCACCCAAACAGAGACTACTTTGTCCAGGGACCCTTCAAACCTGGAAGAAATTACTGACAACACTTCAATATTTAAGTAGGCATTCTACAAAAATGTACACAGCAGATATATTTAGACATTGTCCAGTGTTGACGTGTAAGTAACTGATGATTATTCCCATTTTATAGAAGGAAACAGAAGGTCTGAGAGACAAGCGTTGCCAAAGGCCATTCAATGGATTTATGATTCAAACTATTCCTATCTAAAACTCCTAGTCCTATCTGACAGGCTAGGCAAGTGGATCAGACTTGATCTAAAATGACAGTACATGAGCAAAGCTTCATTTTAGTTAGAACAATGAAAATATGTAATAACTCTGAAATTTCTTTGCATTTAACATTAAATGGAAGTTAATTTAGCAGTCATCTAGGCCTCCTTTTCTTCTATAATATACCATCTCTACAGAAGTCATGTGATCGTAAATTGCCTTCATTTTGTGTCATATCCAAGGGTTCTTATGCCATTGAGCATCTGCAGAAATTGTGCTTCGGTGTGTGTTTGTGTGTTTGCATGTCCATCAGCAACATGCTCAGTGAAAGGGCTCACAAATGCCCTATTCAGAGGTGAATAAGGAGGTCTGGGAACAAAGGCAAAATTTCCAGCAAGGTCAAAAGGCTTACACAGAGCAATCAAATATCCCCACTCCATCAGCAGCCAGCTTAGGTTGGCATTACTGCAGTGTAGCCTGTAGGTCCATTCATTCCCATTACAAAATGTAAGAAGATGCAGAGGAAGAGAAGGAAGCATCACTGATAGTCACTCCCCCAGTGCCTGTGGCAACACTGCTAATACTTACCAACCAGGTGCTACTGGTTGGCCAAAGGTCTAGTTTTTCCCTTGGGTGATGTTTGATCTTTTGATGATTTTGACTTGGGCCGAACAGCCCTTCAAATAGAGGACACAATCAAAACAGAGGACAGTAGTCTGAGGATGTGTCAATGAAGGCACATGGCCACCCTAAGTGCCACCCCAGACTCTAGAACTGCCAAAACTCTTGACCTCTTTGCCCAAAGTCACCATGAACTGCCGGGCTCCGGGATAGTTCTGCCAAAACCACTGCTCTTGCGCTGTTGCTGCACCTGAGAGAAAAAAATGGGCCTTAGCTCCTGATGCAGAAGGCTTTGATCCTAACCTATCTAGGCATCAGCTCTTTCTAGTTCAACATTTGTCAGCTGCAGTACAGCAGAGAATAGACAGAAAAACTGGGAGCAGGGAGAAGGTTAAGCAAATGCGTGGAAATACTGGGTACATAGAGGGCTACTCAGCTTGAATATAGCCATATTTTAATTAAATATTTTTTTACAATGTAAACATCTAGAGTGATTTTATTACCTGTATATCATTCTGCATTAAACTTCCTTGGAAAAGGTTAAAATAGATTAAGCCTTTCATAGATGATAAATTATGTAATTACTAGGCGCAATGCAGCCTGTTTGCTGACCATGCGTGGAGCTTAGTAAGTGAATTTCTTTATTGCAGCCAGTTCCCTTATTTCTATACAGTTTGTTCCCCGGAGATGTTCTGAAAAGAAAAAAGAACAACAGCAACAAAAGGAACATTCCTTCAAAAGTGCTGTTTCAAATAAAGGAACATCTGGCAACCCTTATATAAACTAAGCATGAATAAATGATTTTGCTAATTGAGAAACATTTCTGAACATCTCAGAGATTAAGTTCTGGACAATAATTTTGAAGTTAAGAATCCTGCAATTTTTTTTTAATCTCTTTTATGATGTTAGCCTGTTGTGCCATAGACCAAAGATACCTACTAACTGCTGCTACTGAGCTTTCAGGGCAAATTTGGAGTTTCCTGCTAATGCAAAATATAGGGAGGATTCTTAGAGAAGCAAAAACAATTTAAGTAAGACCATAATATGCACATGCAGTATCTAAATCATGCGTCTTTGGTCACCACTGGCTGTCCTTCTAAGAACCCAGGATGGCCCATGCACTGGACAAGGGCAAGAAGACTGGGGTCCCAGAGTTCACCTTCTGTTAAATTTGGGACAGGTAACCTTCTTCTTGTCAAGGACTCCATTACTTCAGTCAGAACCCATCAGTGCCTGCATTTCAGTAGTGGGCAAGAACAGAGCCAAATGCAGGTTGAGTTAAAGGTGTGACTTTGACCATTGCTGGGTGTGCAAGGGGAAAGAAAATTCCTTTGCATCCGTGCCCTCTCCTTTCCAGCTTTTGCAAGGTCCCCTCCATTGGCTTTGTATGTGGTGGACAGATCAGGAAAGTGTAAAGAAGATCTGCAGTAGGACCCATGAAGGGAAAGTTTGGGAGTCCATATTTGGCCCACAAACTGGAGGTTCTCTACCATTGACTTAGTCTGCAGCATACTTGAGAATACTCCTGTATTTAACCCAAATATTTCTAGCCCTGTATTTAACCCAAATATTTCTATTTCTAGTTTAAATATTATAGATGTTTACAGCAAAGAATTTCAGAAGAATGATTTGAATTTTGATATAATGAGAGAAATGTCCCTGGAAACATTCTGCATAACTTTCCTTCTAGAATGATATTATTTGTCCAAAGTTATGGATCTACTTGACAGCAAAATCTTGTATAAAGTTACCATAGATTTTTTTAAATGATAAAATTTCATGTAGTGAGTAATATATCGCATACTCGCAAACAGATATTATGTGCATATGTTTATAGGTTAAATACACCTACAACCACAGAGATAGAGAAAGAAAGAGAGCGCAACACAAAGGTTGATCTAGATACAATTCTTCTTTAAAATATAAGGAGTCACCAGGGTCACTATACATCACTAAAAATGATGACAATTGGGACGCAGATTTTGCACTGAAGTTCATTTGTAAGATCCAGAAAGGGAAAGGTGTGACTTAGTGGCAAGGGTCAGGCCTACTCATGTACACACACATAGGTTCAAGCTGCTGTTTACATGAAAAGCCATCTTTTAAAGTGGGGAGACTTTCAGACACAAAGCTCAATGCTCAACTATATTCAGAATGTTAATGTATGAGAGTGAAAGAGAGAGATTTTATTTTTGTTACATAATAGGAAAACAAAATGGAGAATGAAAGAGTTGCAAGAGGCCATGGAAGTGATACTTTGATAGTGTTGCCAAGAGTGTGAATGGACCTCTGCCCACCCGCCTGCTCCCTTGGATCCTTTGTAAGGTATAATTCTGTAATTGCTGAAGCACTGTCCAGCAAGAAAACAAAATGCCACAAAAGGCAGGTCAATGATGGATTGTATTGATGTCTTATTTATATTATGCAAAACAAGAGGCTGAGTGTGCGAGAAGGGTTGCCAGTGACAGATGAAGAGCTAGAACAATCAATTTTAATTGTGCCTAGTGAAGCTAACATGGCATTAGGAGCTTGACAGAAACCTCTTTATAAGCATAATGCAATTTATTGCTTATTTATTTATTGCTTGCTTTGCTTTTGCTTGCACTAAAAAGACAATTTTAAAAGGCTGTTTTAACAAAAAATAAAAAAATAAAACACTTCTAGATGACCCCAATAGTGTCTTGAGTGAAAATTATATTGTGAGAATGTAACCTTCATTGGTGCCATTTTGGCTTGGCAATACCTTTGTGAAATTCAGGATCTAAGATCCATTAACATTCATACTCTTAAGTGGATGACAGTATCCCAACTCATCTTTATTAGGCAGAATTTATGTCATTATGCAGAAAGATCTGATGTTAAGCTTGCCAAATGTTTCTAGTTCTTGCTGTCACAGAGTCTGTTTTATACCACAGCAGATGGCCATGTTTAGCAGTAACAGAATGGTATGAAGCTGTTCAGAGAAAGTCTCAACAAGACAAGCATGGATATTAATATGATCCAGTACTTTGTGGATCCCCAGTATAAACAGCTGATACAAGATGCTGAATTGTGAGCAGAAACTGTGGGAAATTGGTATCCATAAGGCTAAATAACTACAGGTATGAGAAAGCTCTCCAAAGGTCACTTCAAGTTAACGTTGAAATCACCAAGGATCTTTGGTGAAAGATCTTTAAAGGAACTCCATATCCCACTACGGATGCTTGGAAATTTCACCTAGCTTTCATTTTTTAAATGAAATAATCAGATTTAGATATCCTGGAGTAAGTAGACTGGAAAGCAGACATTCTTCTGATTTTGTTATACAGTCCTTGCCTTTCCAAAGGTTGTCAAGTTGCATAGAAAATGCATTTTTATGTCAATATTTGCACAAAATTATTTGTACAGATTTGTGCATTCACATTTTGTATGCTCGAACATTTGTGCAGGAATAATGGAAATCTGCATAGCTTTTCTTTTTGAAACTATTTAGTTTGATCAGGGTGAGTGGCAAACTTTGCAGGGTGGGGGGACCTCAGGCATTATGGTGCTAATGCCACCCTGCTTTCTCCCCCACCATCTGACTGCCACTGCCACCTCATTCTGCTCCCTTGTTGCTGCCTTCAACCCTTCTCAAAAGTGTCCTTGGGGACAGCAGCTCTGCATGTGAGTGGAGCTGAGAGTTGATGTACCTGCCCACCTCCATCTTGATTAGAAAAAAATGCAATTCATGGCATTTACTTGTGTGGGATTGCCACTGGGGTAATCTTAGGATACTGCATGGCAGAAATACTTTTATTGAACAGAGGTGGGCACAAGTGGAGCTGAGTAGTGACTCTACTCCTGTCGCAAGTCAGGGTTCCTCCTTTACACATACAAAAGCCACAGACCTTTTTCCTTGCAAAGAGTCCTTTCTTGACCGAAAAGCATGAATCACTCAGAATGAATCTCTGAGCATGCACAGTGAGGTAAGATGAACCCCATCTAGTATTCACCTCCAGGAATTCTCCTTATGAGCATGTCCAGGCCCCATCCCTTTGGGAGGGAACTTCTGAAAGCAAGCATGATTCTTCTTCATGAGTCAATCCTTTAATTGGGCAACACATCATGGGATTAAGGGCCATCCCCCTTGCTTGAGTCTGAGAAGCTCCCACGTTCCAGGTCCACTTCTGCTAGCCATCCATCTTGGTTGTTCCCAGAGACTGCCTCCCCACCTGGGAAGTCTGTCCTTGAAATAAGTGTCCCTGCATCTCTCATCTCAGTGTCTCTGTAAGGCCCACATTCCCAGCCCCTGCCCCAGTTCTACTTTGCATTCTGATTCTGAATCCTCTCAAGCCCAGCCAGTGGTCCTTGAGAACAAGTCGACAATAGGCTAAACATAAGCCAACAAGGCAATGCAGCTGCAAATGCTATTTTGGGATGTATTAATAGAAGTATTACTTCCAAATCACGAGAAGTAGTGGTTCCTCTATACTCCTCACTAGTCAGGCCTCATATGGAATAATGTGTCCAGTTCTGGGTACCAAGATTTAGGAAAGATGCAGGAAAATTAGAAAGGGTCCAGTGGAGGGCAACAAAAATTATCCATTCCCCTATGAGGAGAGACTGAGAGTCCTGGGCATATTCAACTGTGAGAAGAGAAGTCTGAGGGGGGACACGATATTCCTCTATAAGTTCCTCAAAGGCTCTCACAAAGAGGAAGGTCAAGATCTCTTCTTGCTGATAACAGAATGCAGGACATGGAATAATCCATTCAAGTTGCGACAACCCAGATTCAGGCTGGACATCAAGAAAACCTTCCTCACTGTCAGAGCAATACAACAGTGGAACCAGCTGCCTAGAGAGGTGGTGGGCTTTCCCACACTAGAGACATTCAAAAGGAAACTGGACACCCATGTGAGTGGGACGGTGTGATGTGGTGCCCTGCAACAGCAGGGGGTTGGACCTGGTGGCCTTCATAGCCCCTTCCAATTCTATTATTCTATGATTCTTTAGAAGGTCAGATACTGAAGATGAAACTCAACTACTTTGGCAACCTAATGAGAAGGAAGGACTCACTGAAGAAGAGCTTAATGCTGGGAACAATTGACGGCAAAAGAAGAAGCAGGTGGCAGAGGAAGAGGTGGCTAGAAGGAGTCACTGAAGCAGTCGGCGTGAGCTTAAGTAGACTCCAGGGGATGGTGGAGGACAGGAAGGCCTGGAGGAATGCTGTCCGTGGGGTTGTGATGGGTCGGACATGACTTTGCGACTAGTAACAACAAATGATTCTAAGTGCTCAGAACAGCTACCTTTCTCACTTCCAACAACTCCCAGGGAAACATTTCACAGGATCTCCATGGGGTGAGTGGTCCTTGCCGAGTTGGTGCTCAGCTCCATTTCACACCTGCCATCTGCCCTCACAGGATTTGGCATGGTCAGGGATGGGCCCTTCTGAGGCTCCCAATGGGCTCGCCTCTGCCGCTGGTCCTCAATTTGTAGCAGAAACAATTAATAGAACAGCCTCATAATTCAACAAATGTGAAACTGACATGGATGAGAAAAAGACTGATGCATCTATGTCCCTGCATCCCAGCATGCCTTTACCTTTCTCTTGATCATTCATCTTTTCTCTTTGTTTTTAAAAGGGAGAAATTAATGAGTTGCTCATGCATTTTTCACCAAAGAATGTAAGATAATAGCCTCATCTCTGGGGCAGGCAGAGACAACCAGACACATGCTTATTTGACGTATGCTCTAAAGATTTATTCCAACTCTCTTTCAGACTTGCTCAGCATATTTGTTTTGTTGACCAAGTGTGAGCTCTGAGATTATAATCAGTCAGTCTGAGTTTTACATATGGCTACATTTTAATTCAAACTTGCTTGCACTATTGCAATCCAACAATGCTTTTTTCCCCTCCTCAGAGGCAACTTTGTTGCATGAAATGAAAAGTAATTACACAAGTGTTTATTTCAACCAGAATGAAAGGTGGTACCCATCTTTTGTGACAGGGGCCAAGTCATCACAAACATCAGAAGAGAACTGAAATACTTTGCTACCTGGTTTAATGTGCTGTACATGCAACCATAATGTTCAGTATCCAGATACAGCAGCGGGTGAGTTTTGGAGTGTTACGGAAACATTGTTTTCTATAACATTCACCATTACCTCACAGAAGCCTCACACTCATAGGCTTCATGAATTCTACCGTTCTCTAAAATAGGGGTGGGCAGATGCTGGCCTAGGGGGTTTGACTTTATTTTTTGCTGGAACCCAAGGCTCACCAAGAGCAGCTGGGTGCAAAATGGTGCAAAGGGCAGTGACAAAGTCAGTTGCAAGCTCATGCCTCAGGGAACGTAGCCAGTTACCTACTGCACACTGTGAGTCATAAACTGTTAAGAAATGCAAATCTACCTCTCAGTAGGTAATGAGGAATTTAAATGCACAGCTGAAGAACTGATCAGCATTGTTGCACCAAGTGATGATTCTGCAGAGGGGGCAAATGCCACATGTCATTGCCCCTCTGGAAAAAAAGTGGGGGATGAAATGGGACACATAAAAGGCATAAAAATCTGCATGCATTAATTTACAGCTATTAGTAGTAAGAACTAATAATGAAAGCCAGTGTGGTAATAGTGGTGCTGAGAGTTTTTGATTATGAACTGGGAGATCTGGTCTCCAATTTCCACTAGGCCACAAAGCTCAAAGGGTGACTTTGGGTAAATCACTGACTTTCAGCTCCAACCTACCTCACAGGGTTGTTGTGAAAATAAAATTGAAAGGAGGAGGATTGTGTAACCCACCATGAGTTCCCTGAAGGAAAAAAGGTAAGCTATAAATATAATAAATAAATAACAAATATTTCAAAGATACATATAGCAGCAAGGACTAAGTGACCTAAATGATAGTGCCATCTGCTGTCCAGGTGCTAAATCTGGAAGCCTCTTTGATTCAGGAAAGGGGAAAACATGCTTAAAACAAATTAAGAAACTAAGAAAGGGGGGAGGGGAGGGAGGACTGTGTACAGGGCCACCTCAAAGTCCCACTCTCGAATATGGAAATCTTTATGCACACTTAGACTAGACAGTTCTTCAAAAGAGCACATCTTTAAACAGAGGACTGTCCTCTGAAAAGAACAGTCAAAATAAAGAATTGTCCTCTGTCCATTTGTTCCACTGTTGCCTGGGCACAACAAAGGGAGGTAGTGAGGGCCCAGCTAGAGCACACAGTGCAGCCAACTTGCTAAAACGTAAACAGTTCTGAATCTGATTACTGCTTGGATGGGAGACTGTTTTCAAAGTCACCATATGCCATCCCTGAACTCAGGGGAAGAAAGGTCTGGCACAAATGTGGTCCATGAACACTACAATGACAGTGCTGGCCTGGATTGCTTTTCTGCTTGATATGAAGGACAAGATGGCTCCCCTACCATTCCACGTACAAAGCTGAGCAAGTAGCAGCTGAACCCTACAGCAATGCTCATGACAGGCCAGCTTAGGAGGTGCAGAACCAGTTGCTTCTCCCCCAGACCCATGTGTTGCATTTCTTTCTTTATTTAAAGCATTGTATGCTGCCCAGTTGTGCCACAGCACCTCTGGGTGGCTCATCTGTTTGACTGTTTTTACAAGGTGCTGTTCAGTTCCATTCTTTTTTCCTAGGACTACTAGTAGAGATAAGTTCCCAAGAGGCGCATGAATGGAAGGCTGAAAGCCCTCTGTGGTTGGGGCTATTGTGGCATTTGAAATCAGATTATTTCTTTTCCATGCATCGATCCTTACATGGTTGCAGAAATTATAAATTGTGAATGCAGAGCTATGTGCACATTTTGCTAAACTGAGATGAGTGGTTGCATTGATCAGCCACCACATTCTTCAGATTTCAGCATAAATCAGAAGCATATCGTGTTAATATCCCACTTTTCTTCCTGCAACAACACACTGAGGTAGGCTAGACTGAGAGTCTGTGACTGGCCCAAAGTCACTCCCTGAACTTTGTGGCCAAACAGGGACTAGAAACAGATCTCCTGAATACCCGTCCAACAGTCTAACCATTACAGCACAGTAGCTGTCATTATTATTTCTTTCTTTGCTTAGAAAATATAATGAATGATCTCCATGACAATTTTCTAAAAGAAACAAAAACAAAAGGCCCCACAAACACCTACCATGTGGGCTAACAGTACAGCGATGCCATGTTGCTATAGCAATAGAATGCTTTCCTTCACCACACCGTCTGTAGAAGGTATTTGACAATCACAATCCCATCTGAAGGCTTTAAAAGGTGGGGAGAGGTCTACAGAAAGTCGTGTATACTAATTGCATGCTTGACTTCTAGGAATTGTTACTACCTGGAGGAACAACTTGCTTATCCTCACATTTCATTAGGTGGTTGTGGGTGACAAAATGACGATGGCCGTTTCTGTATCACCCAAAAGTGAAGTCTCTAAATTTTCAATGTAGCCATGTGGAGTGGAAATCCATCAACTCCACAAAGAAACTCACTAAATGCAATCAGATATCTAACTTGGTGAATCCCAACCTTAGATATGTGCATCCCTAGGGGTACGGACCAGGAGTTTTAGGAGTACCAAAAAAAAAAAAAAAAAAAGGATAATGGCAGAAAAGAGCATGAGGGGAGAAGCTACAAGTCAAAGTCTGTGAAATTAATTGAACATTATTATGAGTGGTGGAGCAGATTTTCTTCATTTTTAGACTGATTCATGTTTTCGTTTTAATACACATTTAAGAAAGCATCTTACATCAGTTGAACCCAATTTCAAAGACTATGTGCCTCAAAACAAGTGCAAGGAGCACACCAAACATTTGTTGCATATAAAATATTTGCTGTATGTTTTATATTATTTTTTAAAAATTAATTTTTTTCAATTATTAATATATTAAAGAAACAGATGTGATGTATTAATTAATGTAACGCAGTTCTGTAGTGATAATTTACTTGAAGAGATGCATTTACCTGAATTCTCTTGAGTTTTGAATGTAAGTATATTTGTACTGTCTGTTCACCTTATTATTCTATTGCCTGTTAATCCCATTATTTGGCTATTTATTTCCAATTACAACATATATTGGAACTTTATTAATACAGTATACAACATATTACTTACAGACAGTTTGCTTATAGAAATGGGCTGCCAAGGGGTACACAAGTGAAAAAAGGTTGGGATCCGCTGATGTGGCCAAAGGCAGTCAATGGACACCATTCCTAAGGACTGAATACCATCACAATGTTATCTCTTAACACCAAACACTGCTTGAATGGCAACCGTTAAGATAATTATTACTTGCTTTTTACAATTTAGTTCCTTCAGAACACATGGTTTACATTGCCCCTGAATGTGTACATCAAATTATCTACTGGAGGATAGCGCTTCAAGCATCTGATAAAATAATGTCCCGGAAAGTTTATGCCAAATACATTGGTTAAAAATGGTCCAGTCTTTAAAGTGACACGAGATTCTATTGCTAGCATGTTACTGTAGTTATAAAGAGTTTTAAAGTATCCTTTTATTAAAATAATTATAATTTATCTTGAAATATAGCAGTACCTGTGAATGGTTTGTCTGGAACCTGCTGCAGTCTTGTGAATAGTATATTGAACCATAGACTTAAAACTTCCATATCTGGTGCCTCATAGGACAGAACATCACAATTAAAAGGAAATCACAGGCTTCCCAGTTTTCTTTTGGACTGATGCTCCACCTGTAGTAGAGGATGAGCAAATGACCAATGCTATCTCTTCCCCACTCACCCGTGCTCTTCTACAGCCAGGCCTGAGAATTCCTGCCATCCCCAGACAGCTGAGCTCAGGAAGATCCAGAAAGATCCAGTAAGGGAAAAGCGCAGGGAAGGTCATTTGGAAAGGAGGGTGAGCATGCGCAGGAAGGAGGGTACTCTTCCCACCTTTTACCCTTCCCTTGAGCAAATTCATCCACGTGGCTTGGGCAAGTTTTTCTTCAATACAAAGTCTGTTCCAGTGCACAAATGTCAGTGCTTGCACAATATCAAGGAACAAGGAATCCTAGTCTGGAATTGCATAGTGCAGCATGTCTTTTATGTACCACCATGTTATGTGGTCCCTTTCTGGCCGGTTGCTTTTATACGGCCTGCCTGTATGAAGATGCCATGATGTTTACTTGCTGTTGACAACTGCTGGTTGAAGATGGACTTTCGGAGCTCTTCTCCTCTGAGCCAGAACAGCAATGGCCGTGGCAGCAACAATGAGGGAAGCAGTTAATGAGAGTGACTTAAGTAAGGGTAGTCTAGGTGGAGCGGGAGGAGGGGGGGTTGTATTGTTCTAATATGTTTGTGCTGAAGTTTTCAATCAATTCTGAACTTCATAATCCAGGTGCACTATAAAGGAGAGCATTATGAATGGATGAGCGTTGACCAATGATCGAACTAAGTATAAAAATTTGCAGTGTTACTAATTACCTGTGGCCATTCTATTTTCTGAGGAAAAAGGAGCTTATTATATCATTTAATACTCTACAAGTTCTCAGAGAAGAACAAGGGAACCTGCTGACATGCAACACAAGCTTTTTTTCCAAGGGAAAAACTGGAACATGATAAAATGATTAGCCCTTCCCTAAAAAATCCATTCCACCTGCCATCATATACCATGAAGTATTCACATAAAATGCCACACTTACTATTCACATATGCTTCCTATTCTGCTTACAGAAACTTTCCAATCTCAATGCCATTCTAAATTAGGCCTTAGTTTACTATCCTGCTATGCATCTGCCAATGCATCATGCAAAATGGCACACATATAATCTGAATCACGTGCAATATACCCATTGTCTCATGCTCCATCTCATTTGTCAACCATTTCTGATGTTATAAGCAGCCTTTTTTTACTGGCAGACTATAGGACCCAGTTTCCTGTACTTCACCATTTTCTGTGCACCAAAGACTGGACTTCAAGATGGATTAAAGCTGGATGTTTGACTTCGAATATTCACATATCACCCCATGCCACTACAGTACTTCATTTGGGAAATGTTTCACATACATCTATATATCTATATACACCATTTCAATATTTTCTTCACCTTCCACTCCAGATAGTACAAGGCACATTGGCTGTTGCATAAAACATTAAATATTGCTGGGTGACAAAACAACCATATATTATTATTGTATTGTGGCATTTGGGTTTGGTTTGTCTTAACAGGTTAATTCTTTCATTTTCTTCAAATAGATTTTTTGTTACTGATATGGAATTCTTTGTTTTATATTTTAAGATGCCTCTGGAGTCTTGGCAAGCCAAAATCTCATTTGCACTCAGAGCTGACTTCTGGGAAAGAAATGTGTTGTGTAAGAAAAAGAAATTTGGATGCACCTATCAGTTATTTGTTTCCCTCCCACTGCAAACAATGTAACTGCTTTTAGCATCTGCAAGATTTATTGTTTGTTCATGAGTAGTGAAATATAATAATCTGCTAGTTAGGTTATTATGCATGTTAATTTAATTTCGGCTTATATGCTTCATATTTCCTGTCAGCTTTGCTTAAGGAACTATTCATCTTAATAAATTATCTGACTCGCTTCTATTTAAAGACAGTAAGCAATCCAAAGATAATTCTAAAGATGGTCTTTTTATCTTTTTTGTGTGTGGGGGCGGGGGGGGGCGGGGGCAAGGGATCATATTAACCTGAGCAAAACACTGAAATGGATATCATTTCAGTTATCATTATTGTAGATTTGTTTGACAACAAAAAGTATGCTTTCTCATAAGCCCCTTTTCATTCACTTTTTAAACAAAAATATTAATGCATGGAAAAATATTTCCGTAATCATACATCTCAAATCTAAATATGCAACACAAAAGGAATTTGAGAGGTTTGGGGCAGGAGTGGTAGCGAGCTAGTTAGAAGCTAGTGGACAAAAGAAGGCTTCCTTCAAAGTAGAAGTCTTACTGAGATGAGGAAAAGAAAGGGGAGAGCAGAGATGTAAAAAAAGGCATTTTGAGGAGCATATTGCTGACAATATCAAGGCCAACAATAAAGAAATTGTGGAATGTATCACAAGCAGGGAACCAGCTAGGGAAGCAGTTGGACTACCAGGCAACAGTGGGATTAAAGGAGTACTAACAAAGAATAAGAAACTGAGTGGTTACTTTCATTTGTCTTGATTGCAGAAGATCTCGAACAGATCTGTGCTACAACTGATGTTTTCAGGAAGGAAGTCTGAAGAACCAAGGTGGTAGTGGTGACAAAAGATAAAGTCCTCAATTTGGTTGTGAACCTAATAAATCTGGGGGTCCCAGGTTGTATCCATCCTAAAGTTCTTATAGAACTGAAATATGAAATTTCTGATTTCCTAACAAAAGTAGGTGATGTGTTCCTATGATCAGCCTGTGTACCAAAGGAGAATAGCCAATCTAAATCAAATTTTGGAAAGGGATGAGGGGCAGGAAGAAAGAGCGAGATCTGGGAAATGCCCTATGTAAATAAGTTAGAAGCATGATTGGTAAAATTACTTAAGCAGATAGCACAGGCTATGCTGAAAAAGAATCAACACGACTTAAGCTAAGCAAGTTCTGTCTCATTAAAGTTTTAGCATTCTTCATGGATCTCAAGATATAGTCATGGATGATCCAGTAGATGTTATTTACTCAGACTTCCAAAGGCTTCTGCAAAGATCTTCACCAAAGACTCCTGAGCAAATTTAGCACTGGTGGAATAGGAAGAGAGGTCTTCTTATGAATCAGTAACTGGTTAAAGAACAGAAAACAGAGAGTAGGAATAAATTTTAAACTTTCCCAATGGAGGGATGTAAACTGGGGGGGGGGCCCACAGGGATCTGTATTGGGACCAACACTTTCAAGTTATCCATAAAGGATCTAGATTTAGGAGCAGTAAAGCAGCAAACTTTGCAGATGACACCAAATTATTTATAGTGGGTAAAACAAAAAGGGATTGGAATGTGTTCCAAAAGGATCTCTTCAGACTGGGAGAATGAGCATCAGAATGGCAAATGAAGTGGAAAATGATGCATGTTGGGGCAAAAAAAATCCACAATTTTAAATGGAAACTGATGGAAACTGAGCTATCAGTGACTGAACAAGAAAGAGATCTTGGAGTTGTGCTGGGCAGCTCAATGGAAAGGTCAGCTATCTTTAGAAAGCTTACAACATCTGGGATTGTTTAGCATAGAAACAGATGAGTAAGGGGAAACATGACAGAAATATACAAAATTATGCATGGTGTAAGAAAATAGATAGGGAGGCATTTTTCTCCGTTTTTCGTAACACTAAAACCTAGGTCCATCCATGAAGGTGGTTGGAGTTTCAGGACAGAGAAACAGAATTGCTTCTTCTCCAAGTGCATAGTTAAAGTAAGGAATTTACTTTGCCAAGATGCAATGATAGCCACCTATTTGGAAAGTTTTAAAAGAGGACTGAAGAAATACATGGAGGAGAAGCTTATCAATAAATATTAGTCCTGATGGCTGTATGCAACCTTCAGCATCAGAGGCAATATGCTTATGTACACCAGGTTGCTAGGATCTTGGTTGGAAAAGTGCTTTTGCACTCAAGCTTTGCCTGTAGAACTGTAATGAACAGAAAGGGCAGAAAGTTGAACTGGATGGCCTGATCCAGCAGGGTTCTTCTTACATTCTTACAATTGGGTGGTGGAATATTCTTACCCTCCAGTAGCTTTATGTTTTAGGAGTCTGCCAAAAAGAAGTATTTTCAAAGGGAAATATTACATTTTAAAGTATTCAAATTTTACTATGTAAAAGTCTACACACATTTGCAAAGACAACACACTCCGTTATTAAACCTGTTTGAGACTGAAATCAGAGCAAACAAAATCCTGAACAGCTGCTGTAGACAGACACCAGTCCCTGTGTCTGTAAACAATCCTACTAATAAGATTTAATGGCTCCAACGAATCAGTCTCAGCCACCTCCATTTCACCACAAGCTGTGCTTAAAACAAAGCCTGGCAGAATAAATCCAACAAACCTTGTCAATATGACTTGCATCCCTCTGTAAACATGCTCTGATGAGCGTGGGTTTCTCAAAGGCAAATAATGATTTACATATGCAGACTGGGCCCATGGGGCAGAACCCCAAATCTGATTCCCTGGATCCTGGATATATTTCCCAAAGCACTGAGTGTGCAGTACTGCTAACAGAAGATTTTACCTTACTTGCATGGAGTATGGGCACTTTTCCAACAGGAAGGATTTAGAGGAAAGGAGTGGGAGAGAGAAACGGGGGTTGGGAGAGTGAGAATTTGCAAATTAATTGTAATTGAAGAACTGCTGATCTGGAATGATCTACAGTGTGATGCAAATGAAAGAATTAATTTTACCTGAGGTGATTTGGATGAGAACTTAATCGGTTGGCTTTGCCTTCTGTGAAATTTAAATAAATTCTAGTAATCATTTTAAATTTAAATCAGCAATCATAAATATAAATTAACGCGTGCAAAAATTATGCAGATTTATATCCCATGGACCTGGGTTCTGAATCTTTTAAAGTCATTAACAACACCCATGCACATCTATACTAATTTCATGTCAGGTTTTTCATGAATTGGTCACTGCAGATAGGGTTATGAAAAGCAGATGGTGGTTTCCTTCACAGGAGAAGTGGAAAGGAGCATGGCTAAGGAAAATTTTGTTTTCCTCCTGAGGAAATTTAGGAAAATTGCATTAACCTGAACATCATCTGAGGATTTCCTTTGAGTGTCACTTCCAAAGGAGGATCAGAAAGGGACAAGGAAGAGCCTCGTCTCAGTAGAGGCCACCATGTTATGGAATCCTCCACAACAAGGCCCATTGGACACCAATTGTGTCATCTTTGCAGTGCCAGGTTAAAACTGTCCTCTTCTCCTAGGCATTTAATGGCATTTGTTTGTAGCAGGTCTGGTTTGTATTGAGATTGCTTTAGCTCTTAAATTGTTTTTAAATATTGTCCATACTGGGGAAAAAACCTGTTCTGTATTTTATTGCACTGATTATCTTTTTTATGCAGTGTTGTGAAGCACTTAGCACTTTGTTTATTTGGCAGTACAGGGGAGATCTCTTGCCCCCGCTTTTCACCACCAGAGCGAGAAGCAAGTGAACAAAGAGGCTGTAATGGTGAAAAGTAGGAGCAAGTCAGGGTGTTTTCCGGGGTGGGGGGACTTTGGTGTGGGCCATCAGCAGGAGCCCAACTTTGCCTGCCTTAGTGGAAGTTCATGCCTGTGACACTGGGATTTTCTGAGAATTCACCTGGGGGCTTTGATGCAGAGGGGGGAGGATTCAACCTCACCAGCCATCATTTCATTTTCAGTATGATTTTTCCTACAAAACAAATGGTTTGCAAGAGATAAGAAGGGGAACCTTCCTAGTTTCTCTCTTACATACAAATACAAAAACTATTTTGTCTGAATGTGTCTTTGGATAAATGTTCTGACTGCAAGCAAGCAAGATATTAATTCACTGTGAGGGTACAGAAACACGCAGTTCTGTGGCATATTCTAAAACGGCTTCTAAAGCATCTTCAACCCCTACCTTGCTATGGTATTAAATCATCCCTGAATTGATAGCATAATGATTGTAGAATGCCTGGTTTCCTTCCTATCTGCAAAGACAACTAGCTTCAGTGGCAGCCCAAAGCAAATCCTATATGCAGTGGAGCAGAATAGCAGCAGAATGAATATTTGTGTCATGCATCAACTCATTTACACCTGTACCAGAGGGAAAGTAGTGAGGATATATCACATCCTTTCTCCTGTCTTCATAGACATATTGAAACAGTGCTTTCACTAGCATTCCCAAACTATATATGTGTGTATTCTGAATTGTAGCTATATTCCAGTCAAATCTATCTCTAGGTAGGCATATATTCCAATAAAGGAAAAGTTATCCTTGTTCTTATGCCAACATAGTATTCTAGCATTTATAGTGGTTGTAATAGTCTGCTGATACAGGTCCCCTTTGCTGATAATTGCTGCGTTCCCAAAAACATGGAAACATTTTTAAAAATAAAAATAATAATGGTTAGAGTTTGGGCATTAGAGATTTGCATCACTTCCTTATGCAATGCATATACTTGTGCAAGCACACAGAAACATGACTAATGTATCTTCTTTGTAAGCCTGTTTCCAAACACTATTGAAATGCACAATCCCCCAAGGATCTGTGGCTCCATTTATTTGGATCATAAGAATAATTTATGGACTATTTACAGTGTGTAATATATTGTTTAAGTGGAATGTTTCTAAAGAGTTGACTTGGGGTTGGTTGGTTAAATAGCTCTGGCCTATTTCAGACAACTAGGCACTGGTTCTGGTCAAACTTAGTCTCTAGGATTCTAACTGACATGAGATAACCCTGTGAGGTAGGTTAGGCTGAGAGCCTGTGAATGACCTGAAGTCATCCAGTGAGCCCTATGGCTGAGCAGGGACTAGAACCTGGAGTTCTTAGATTCTCAGTCCAGAACTCTAACCACTGTGCTCCATTGGCCCTATTAAAATGGGACTTCAAAGATGCAAGAGATTGTGCCTTACTTGAGGAGCTGTAATTGCATCTGTTTTAGATATCTCCTCTCATTCAGGAGCAGGGATTTTTTTTTTTTTTTTTACAAATCAACAGCTTCTAAATGGCTTCTTACCAATGAGCCACCTATAAACTAATGGTTTCATAAGACATGCCATGTGGTTTTGATAAATAAACTTACTGGATTTATAGAATAATATGGTCAAAGGAAAGAAGAATATTTTTTAAAAAAACATAGACTCCATTTCTTTCAGATAAGGGTCATTGTTTCAATCCCATGATCAACACATATCAGGTACCTTGCTGCTTACATGATTGGTGAAAATGTTACCAATATTTTGTAATCTATGGCATTATGGTGCACGGTGATTATAAGCAAATATTGTCAGCATCTGACAGCAAGGTTAAACTGAATTTTGATATATAATATGATCTGGCTAATATATAGAGTTTTGCAATTCTGGTTGCAAGCTCTTAACATATTTTTTTAATCAGATTATTCAGTTCTATAAATCCAGTAATAATGTTTTGTTTTCCTTATTTAATCTTACCTCTGGAAACAGCTCTTTCTTTGCCTCTTGGCCGTTCTAACAAAAACCATTCAAGATCCTGCCATGCTATCAAATTATATCACATGCTATATAATGCAAAGGAGGCACATAATAAGTCTGGGAAGCCACCACAGTTAAATAAGAGATATTTGTATAACCCTGTGTGAGAAGAAATCCTGACTGTCTGAATAAAGAAACAGAGCAGCTGTCAGACTTAGGCACCAGATTGAAATGTATTTGTCCTAGTTTGTCTCTTGGTGTTTAAACGTCATTAACCAGAGCAATCTTGGGCTGATGACAATTATCTTTACCATAATCCAGAGAACTGATCTATACTATAGAATTCAAATGTGCCTTCCAGAGCATCTCACCTTACAGCAAAAATTGGTTGGGATTCCTCCACAGAGTCCATTTTTTGTTCCAGCTTTCCAGAGAGGTGTCTCGAACCTAGTTGGGAGGAGGGAGCAGTACTGTTCCTCACTGTGACTGCACAACTGATTTTTACCCCTTCCGCTTGCAAGCAAGAGGGGCAGCAGAGGGATAATCTACTAAGAAGTACAGGTTCCAACTGGGTGTCACCACACAGTTGATTCTTGCCCCTCCTACTGATGGAGGAAGAGTGGTGAGGAATCAATTGAGGGGTACTGCTCCTCTCCCGGCATGGAGCTAATCACCTGCTCCTGCCCCAAAGCAGCTCTTTGGGGCAGAAGGTGGGCACAGTAAGGAAGCTGCTGTCAGTGGCAAAATGACCGCTGTCAGTGATGCTCCTTGGCTAGCCCCTCACCAAGAGCAGCAATGGGCTGTGCTTGCCAAGCAGTTCTCTGGTGCTAGCCTTGGTACCACAATGAGTTGTGTTTTCCAGTTTGGATGACACAACACGCCATCGTGTTGCAAGAAACCAAATAACAGACTGTTGTGTCTGTCTGTGGTTTCTAAAAACCAAATGTATGACACTGAAAGACCACAGTGTTTAGAGGACATGAAAGACCATGTTGCAGTAAAAAACAAAACAAAACAAAACAAACCCCAGTGTTGCTTGTCATGTCATGAAAAACCTGCTCACTGCTTGTGATTTTTCAAATATTTTATATGTTTATTTCAAGGAAAGCACCCCAGGGTGGCTGAAGAATCGATTTCATTAGCAGCTGTGTTGTTGTTATGTGTCATAAAGTCGTCTTCAATGTAAAGGCATCTTCATTAACTGATGAATCATGCCCTCAGAAATGTCTTGTCCTTTGCAGGCCTGCTCAGCTCTTGTAAACTCAAGCTTCTTTTATGAAATCAATCCATCTCATAGTTGGTCTCCCTCTTATCTTCTGCCTTTGACTTTCCATAGTGTGATTGTCTTCTCCAGTAAGTCTTGCTTTCTCATGATACGCCCAAAGAACAACAGCTTCAGCTGTATCAGTTTTGCTTCCAAGGGAAGTTCTGTCTTGATTTTATCTATATCCCTCTTGTTCATCTGTCAGTCCAGGCTATTCACAAAACTCTCTGTGAACACTATGTTTTGAACACATCAATTTTCCTCCTGTCAGCTTTCCTGACTGTCCAGGTTTCACATCTATGATACTGATTGGGAATACAGTAGTGTATAATCTTGCCCTTGGTCTCCAGTGAAAGATCCTTACACTTGATGATATTTTCTAGCTCTTTCATTGCTACTCTTCCAAGTCTCAGTCTTCTTTGAATTTCTTGGCTGCAGTTTCCCTTTAGATTGAACCAAAGTATACAAACCTTTTTACAATTTAAATTTCTTCATTCCTGACCTTAAAGTTATATAATTCTTCTTTAGCCATTATTTTTGTTTTCTTTATGTTCAGCTGCAGTCTGGTCGTTGCACTTTTTTATTCACTTTCATCTGGAATAATTTTAGTTCGTTGTTGCTTTTAGTTCATTGTTGCATTGTTGTCACTGCTTTTGCCAGTGATAGGGTATCATCTACATATCTTTAATTACTGAGGCATTTCCCACCAATTTTCACTCCTGCGTCCTCTGATCTTAACCCAGCTTTTTTAATGCTCCAGTACATATTGAACAGATAAGGAAATAACATATATTCTTGTTGGGCACCACTGCCTATAGGAAATCATTCTGTTACTTCATAGTCTGTCGTAATAGTAGCTTCTTGTTTATGATACAGGTTACTTATCAGTACAATCAAGTGCTGAGGCATAAAGATCCATAGCTTCTTATGATCACGGAGTCAAAGACTTTAGTGTAGATTATAGAGAAAGGGTCCTCAAACTTTTTCAACAGAGGGCCAGCTGAAAGGTGCTGGTGGTGAGCGCAGGCCAGTTAGGGGGCGGGGGGGGGGTGCGCGGCAAGGCGGTGGCTTGCTCGCGCAGAGATCATATTCTCTGAGCGAGTCGAAAATGATCTTCCCACAAACAAGCTGTCGCCGGGTGGGTGCATGGCGAGGCATGGAGATCGTTTCCTCCGAGTGAGGCCAAAACAATATCTGCGCGAGCAAGCCACCGCCGGTGCACGCACGGCGAGGTGGAGGCTTGCTTGTGCGGAGATTCATTTCTCTGAGAGAGTCCAAAACCTCTGAGGCGGGCCAGATAAATGGGCATGGTGGGCCGGATCCGGCCCACAGGCTGTAGTTTGAGGATCCATGTTATAGAGCATAGACTGATGTATCTTTTTCAGAATTATTATTTTGATGTGCTCCACTAGCCAACTTATATTTGCAATACAAACTTGTTTTCCTTTTTGGAATGCAGGTTGAATGTTAAGCAACTCTTGCTTCATATGGAATAACATTCTTTGTTGCAATACCTTGACCATCACTTTGCTTTCACAGCTGGTGAACTCTTTTGAGTTTTCGCCTTTCTTGAGAACTGGAACATATATTGAATGTTTCCAGTCTATAGGCCATTGTTTTGTTTTCCTTATTTGTCCACATATGCTTGTTAGGATTTGGACTGATTCAGTCTCCACAGATTGGAAAAGCTCTATTGGCACCCTATCTGCTCTGGGTGCTTTGTTCTGTCCAAGTACCTTCTGAGCAGCTTTCTAATATTGCTGGTTCATCCTTGCGGGATTCCTCCTCAAATGAGTTTGTCATCTTTTATCTCTTCTGTATCTTCCATATATTATTTCTTACATCCTGTACTCTATACGTGATGCCCAGAGTCAGTTAGATAATAGTTATGGTAACAAAGGCTGTAACCTGAAGTGAAGTTACAGGAAGAAAGACACACCGAAATCAATGGGACTCGTGTCTGAGAAATTAATCCTCCTGAGTTAGAAAATGGTTTTGATAATGACAGTGGATGTTCTACACATGTAAAACAAAAAATCCGGATAGGACTCTACCAATGTCTTTACAAACTATAAATCTTGAAGGCTTTCAATGGAATCAGAAGCTTTCCAGCATCAACGAAACTCAAGTTAGATTGAGTACATTATATAGCTATTTTGGTTCAAACAGCAGTGCTGAAGAGGCCCAGGTATTTAAAACCAACAAAACAAGAACACTAATAAAATATTATGTAAAAATCCATTAAACTTTACTTAATAAAAGAAACTTTTCAAAAATGCTTTGAGAAAGCATACAAAGGATTTTCTCAAATTTTCTTTTACTAAGCAATATTAACTTAATATAATAGTGTACTAGAATAATTTACAGAAATAATTTGTAGCCAAGGTGCCGGTAATTTGGCTGGAAGCTTTTTGAACCACATGCCCTTCCTGAATTATATTCCAAATTATTCCTGTTTTATGTGTTGTTACCTCAAACCCTTCCCCACTTTGAGCCCTCATTGTAAAAGGCTGAGCTTCTGCATAGGATTAAAGAGCGACACCATTCAGGAACAGGAAAATGTCTCTCCTTTAATAATTGCGCCATATGATGCTTAATATCCTCAAAAGTGTTGCTTAAACATTAAATAAGAAAGTTACAAAATGTGTATGCTTCTTTGTTTTACCTGGTGCCTTTCCACCACTCAAATCCCTGACACTTTATTGGACAAGCTAATCACACAGTAACTAAGGCACAAATGAAAAATTTGCTCTTTCAGGTGCATCGCTTTAAGACTGGAAACTCCAGGCATATTCAACAGCCTGAAAACTGGGATTCCTAGGATGGTTAGCTCATTAAACTGGGTTCCTCAAGGAGAAATCAAATGATACAGTTCACAAAAGTTAAGAGTTGGCCCTGTGAACTCCTGACTAAATCCACTTACAGCCTTTCAAATAATTTTGGCTGCCTAAGTGATAAAAATAACGTTTTTGTGACTCTACAGAATATGCCAAATAGACCTTTAAACACAACATAAAATGATGCAATCTTTGGAACTTTAAAGGCTAAATTTATAATGTCATAAACTTTTTGGACTAGAGACTACTTCAACAGATGCATGAAATATTATCCTCAGCTTGTAAATTGCACAAACATGCACCCACACAGGGTGAGCAAAAGAGAAAGAAAATGAGAGAGAGAGAAGGCCATGAGATTCAAGTTCAAGCTAGAAAGTTTGGAAGGTGAGACGCTGCCTTCCTACTCCTCCTATTTTAATCAGTTCTTTAGGGACAGAAGCCTTCAAGATGGGTGAGTATTGTCCATTGTGTTGGTGTAACTGCCAAGGAAACACATTGCTGCATTGTTGTCTAGGCAACATGTTTACATTGCTTTTTACATCATTCTATTCCAGACAGTCACCAGAATTGCCTTCCCGAAATCTGCCCGTGCCTTTTATACACTGATAAAGGCTCTGACACAATCTGGTACCCTCCTGATGTGTTGGACTGGCTGAGGCTCATGGGAGTTGCAGTCCAAATTATCTGGAGATCACTGGGTTGGGAAAGGATGCTGTAATCCCATGCCTACATACCATTCCACATCTCTGTATCTTCCACCAATTTATTTTTGGCATTGTACAACATAACCATCCAGAGCTACCAGCAGTTCAACAGATGCTTCAGCACTGTAGTGTGTGAAATGACAATCCGTACGCTGGATGGTTCCTTAACATTCACGTGTACACAGTGTCACTAGAACGTGTTTATTTTCTTTGCTCCACAAAATGTAGCTTTTGAACACTGGGGTTGATCACTGAAGAACAGCAAAACTAATAATTCAAGTTATAGTAAGTTCTCATCAAAAAGAAGACTACAAAAGGAGGTGTTTTGCCAGGAAAGATATGAGTAATATGAATGGATGAATGGATTTTGCTCAGAGTTTGCCAGATCAGGAAAAAATGTCTCAAGTCAAATTGGTTGGGTTGTTCTTCATTTCCTTCTGCGGCTCAGCTAGCTTGTTTGCATCAAGCAGAACTGTTTGGTCAATAATCTTATTTCAGTCATGCATATGCTCTTTGCCTGTAACATGCCATCAGCTAGTTTACAGATTGACCTGTGGCAGACAGGGTGGTAGTCAGTCATGCACTTCTGGATTACTGGGTCTTTGGGGCTCTCTTTCACCTGCATGCCAAATAGGAATAATGGCAAGTTCTCAGTCAGAGCATGCTCACTGGTACATTAGGGTTTGCTCTTGGGCCAAAGTCCAAGGCCGCACAGCCCAGAGGAGTCCCCAGATGAGCATCCAGACAGAGACAGGTGACCAAGAAATGGCAAACAAGCCCAGTGTTAGTAACTGGAGACACACTGGGGATGCTGTTTGCTGGATCATCCTTTCGTTCATATTATTGGAAAAAAAATGAACAGGGTGTTGGTAGCTGGGCATCTACATGCTTATAATTATTCATTTTATTCTTTTTACTTTAAAATATATTAATAAATTTGCTTAGCATCAGTACAACAGAAATGAACTGCCTTATCCTTCTCATTATGATGGTCTTATGATTTATGTGAGTTTAAAATACAAAACTGCACATCATCAGAATATCTCTTTTTCAATATTAGGGCTGACAAATGGGCTGGGGGTGTTGGTTTTCGCTGTAAAATATTAGAATTTTGAAGCAATTGTAAAGCATGGAATGATGGCAGGAATAGGAAGAGGAGTGTTAGTTGTGTGCTTCACAACAAAAGTAATACCCATGAGCATCTGAAGTCCACCCTCCCCAGATCATTAAGTCCAGGGTCTAAAATTACTTAGCTGCACTACTGGGCATGTCCTTATGTGGCTTGCATTAAATGTGGTTGCTAAGAAGATACAGCTAGAAGTCCTCCTGTTTTCATCATGGGAACAAGTTGCTAGACCAATTCAGTGAACAAAACCCATTACATGAAGAAATTTCCCTTAGTGAGCTATTATGTGGAAACAAGTGGATACTAACTCAGTTCTGCGATTAATGAACTAACACCAAATTGTGTCACCTAGATGATTATATAGCCTGAGGTAACTGATGGGTATTTCAGGCTTCATTACCTTTGCTTTTGTACAAGCTTTCAGAAAAAATTAGTCCAAGAATTTGAATTTCCCACACAAATTTAATATTTTTTGACATGATTTAATTATAGATCACCCATTTCTCAAAATGTTGCACTGACACAAAACCTATTAAAATTACTGGAGCTTGCCAATATAGATTGCCCTAAGGACTGTACTTTTCCGTATCTGGGTAACTGTTAAACAGAAGATGTCAACACTTGTACAATCTCACCAGAAATAACCTAATCTAAACTCCTTCTGTAAGGGGAAGAATGTGCTGATCTAAAAAAGACTTCATAGCATATAGTTCTAGTAACATGGTTTGAAGGCAAGTACAGCAATTAGTTTGCTGCTGCTAAGCAGGGCCAGTAGCTGCTTGGAGGGGAAACCATCCAGGAATTCCACGAGTTCCGAAATGGAAGAATTTCCATTGCAATTTTCCTTAAGTGATTTGGCTAATTTCAAGCATTTTGCAGAGATGAAAGCAAGTACATAGGAAAACAGTGAGGGATGGTTGCTTGTGTCATTACCTTAGATGAAGGGTCATTAACGGGCTGCAACTGTCCTAAATATGGCCTAGTGTTTCACAGTGGTCAGACAAGAGGCAAAGATGGATGTGGACACTTCCTAAATTCCAGAATCATTATATACTTCAACAGATTTACATACGGCAGGCTGAAAGGTGCAGCTTTCTGAGCCAATTTTGGTGTTTCCATCTCTCATATATGATAAAATTGTCACACATTGATTTGTATAAAGTAGTACCCACTGTATAAAGAAGTACACACAAACAGTAATGCAAACATCTATCTGCAGAGACTATTCTGAAAGATTAAACCTTACAAAACAAAATCCCACCTTTCTACATTATTGGTAGGTAGTAGTCTGATCAGGTAGGCTTTTAAATCAGGCTTCTGAGCATGTACATGGAAAATCTCCATGCATAAAGAAGTTGCCTAGTTTAGGATTCCATTCTTCCTATCACTGTTCCTTCACTGGAACAGTGAAAGCACTGAATGCCTGCATGGCTATTATATGGAGGACAGGACTGTACAGTATCTTCAGCTTCCTGACAATTGGAGCCTACTTTATAGTGAAGAAGCTTGTTTTAGTACTATTACCTTTTGGACCCTGTAGCAGGGGTGACTGGATAATTTTGTATTCAATTCACACCAAAGGGATGAAAGATTAGAAGTCAGAACTGTGCCATGGTCTCTCAGCCTTGAACAGCAGCCTTTTCTCTCTGCGGTTGCATATTGCAAAATAAAAATTCATTGGGAGTTCATCGAGGGAGCAGCAACTTTGGGGCCATTTTGCATTTTAAGTCAAATGAAGAAATTACAGAACATTGTGGAACGTGGACTATGTTTTATTTCTGAGCTTGTATCCAAAGAAGCAAAACCACTGCTAAATAGCTATCTCCTACTCCTATTCCCAGAACTCACTATGAGCTTGAACACATGTGCTTGAACCACTGCTGATGCCATTGGGATACAAGTAGCCTTTTTTAGTTGGTAGACGGGAAGCATAAAGGACAGGATGACAAATGGTGCAGAGTGAACAGCCAGAGTTGTCACAATAAGCTGGGAGAAACTACAAGGTAAAAAGATGAGAGCTAAGACCCCATTAATCCCTACCCTTCCCCAAAAGAAATTAGCAAGTATGTCAGTGTCTCTTTGGACTGTCACCTTCTGTTTGACACTTTGAACAAATACTTACTTCTTTATTTTTGCTCTCTTGCTTGTTCTACTGAAGATACTCAACTCCCTTTTCTCATTCCTGTTCTTGTTAACGTACTTGACTTACACCCTCAGAGTAAATCTTTTGCCATGTCACAATGACTTGTGCTTCCAATTTCAATTGAGAAAAAAATGTATGGAATGGTTTTCAGGTTTTGGAAAGGCGGGTCAGCTAAGTATATGCTACCTTTAAATAATGACAGGACAGCCTTCCTGAAAGGCAGGAGCTCAAAACCTTTGGCTGGGGCCTAATCTAGCGCTTCTGCGTTCTCAGTCTGGCCCACCAATTTCACCATAACACTGGCAGCAGCCAAAAGAGAAGCGAGGTCCATGCAGAATTTTCAAGCTCAAGAAACAGTGTGAACACAGACCTCAGTAGCAAGATTTGTATGTGACATGTTAGCTGCAAGAATTCTGAGATACTACTTCCTTCCAAAGCACATTATGTTTTGGATGGAGTCCAAGGACAGCCAGGGGCAAATCGAGACCCTTTTGTATGGTGCTTCTTTGCTTCATTGTGTAGTGAATCTGCCAGTGTGACAGATGTGTGACCACAAGCAGGCATGGCCTGGAGTCCTGGGTTGGATGTGTAACAGTACTAAGAGAAGTGGATTCAAATTCTCATTGGGCCATCTTCTTCCTCAATGAGCATCCTCTGAAGCCACCACTTTAAAACAAGTCTTGGTGCACCATTCATACACCAATTCTTGTCTTCATCTACACACCCTTTTCCAATACTGGCACCTAAAACAAATAATTGAACATTGCTCCCCACTCAGAATCAGCTAACATGGAGATACTGAGATGTGATTCATAGATGTGATGGGAAAGAATATTGAAGAGCCACGTGTTGAAGGGGCCTTACCTACAAGAGTTATGTATCTTCTTCTAGTCAACATGATGTTATCTCACCAAGTCTATTATGAAGAAGATTCTTCCCTTTATACTGGTCTGGTTCCCATATTAGACATTTGCTGGAAGACTACCTTCTTTGGGATATTTTGTATAGGCATCTTCCTAGTTCACCTCTTTTTCAAACAAGAATGGTCTGCATGACTATCCATAGAGTCACTCTGGCAATGCATTTCTAAGCTCTATATTCATCCTATTTTATTTCTTCCACACTGAACTGTTCACTGGAGCTCTGCTGACAGCCTGCCCTGCTGATGGATTTAGAGGACAGAGAGCCACTACAAAAATGTGGACAGGGATCCATCTTTATTTATTACATTTTATTTATTGCATTTATATGCTGCCCTATAGCCTGAAGGCTCTTTGGGCAGCTCAGAAGAGCAGCAACAGCAACAGCAACATGTACCATAAAAACATAACATAAAACTATAAAATCCAATACAGCTTCTTGCTTTCTTTCCCACTAGAAACCACACTACTCTGGGGCACTATGTGGCTGAAATCACTGTATTGATTGCAGATACTACTGAAGAACTGAGACAGCGGACTAGTGAGGCCATCAGCAGATTTTTTAAGTGTCTTTGCTGCCAGAGGGCTAAGTATGTGGGAAAGGATGAAACCAGCAGCTCCTTCTTGTGAGGTTATGCCACAACTCAACTAGTCAATTGCTCAGATCCCATTTAGAATTATCATGCTTGTGAGAATCCAAGGGGAAAAGCATCCCCTTTAGGCATAGAAATGGTCTAAATAAATACATAAATCCTATAGGGAGTAGTGTTTATGTAAAGAATGACCCCATTTCTTTCGAGTTCGTTCATTTTCCACTTTGTTAACTCTTTTTGCAAAAAATCAGCAGTATGTTCCTTGTTTCTGTGTATTCTCTTCCACTGTTCACCTAGGTCATATCCTATATACAGAGTTAGGAAAGAAGCCCACAGACCATTTGAGATTTCTTCACATAGGTCAGACTCAAGGCTTTGCAATTTGAGAACAATCCCAAGCCACAATGTTTCCTGTTTCTCTCAGAGCTGAGCATACATGAGTCAGGAAAACTGTGGTGCCAAAAAAAGCACAAGTTACTGGTGGAATGTCATCTCTACCTATCCACAAAACTGGATAAGGAAGTGAAAGAGGAATGGCCAGTTTACCATACTAGATAAAGTTTCTGTATTCTTTGTTTAAGTACAGGCTTCCCTTCCCCACCCCTATTTATCCTCCAGCCCTGGAATTCTTGCACTTGGGGAAGGCGATTTGCTTCCTCCTGCCTATTTGACTAACAAACCCATCTACAGTAACTGCAGTGAGTATTATGTCTAAGACAGACCAAATAAAGCAGCTAGACCCTAAACGCCTCTTATTTAACAAACTACTCTGTCTCCTTCTAAAGCCAAATAAAGTTAATAATATTAAATACAGTTTTTTGTTTTTTTCATTAAGATGAACTGAAGATTTGAGACTGAAGATAACCATTCTAGTACTACTTTAAGTCCCATTCCATTGACAACTCTCTTTTATTAGTATGCATTGCAGAAATGGTCTCTGGCCTGAAAAAAAAATGTCCTGGCATTCCAGCAGCCAATCTATATGAGGGAATGCACTCAGCAATTACATATGAGGTGGCTGGCAGCCATACCAACGTTTTACATGACAAACTATGATTGGCTTCCTGTATATACCTATCCACCTATTAACATCTGGGCAAGAGGCTCTTCTGAAAGATCTATCCCTCAAAGTGAGAGGAATGGCTAATAAAAGAAGGGCCTTCTTAGTGGCTGCCATCCACCCTGCTTGCGGCTCTAAAGTGTCTCCACTTTCATTTCAGCACCAGACAAAAACATTCCTCTTCTTCACCTATTTTAATAATTAACTTTTAAGATGATTTTATTAACTTCAAGTGGTTTAATAGATTATTAATAGTTGGTCTTTCACCAGAACATGATTTGCAATTATCTTTGTTAAATTACTATTTTTATGTATATTTTAATAAATGCGTTTTGGTGATTATATCAATTTTAGTATTTTGTAAATGTAAAATTGTATTTTGGTCTTTTGATTGTTGTATGCCACCTAGAAAGCCCTTTGGCCTACTTAGTAGCATATAAATATAATAATTAAATAATTAAATAAATAAGTGTCTTGCCTGTGGATGACATTGTGTTTCAATCAGGCTTATCCTGGGAGGAAAAAAAAAGGAAGGTATAAGCCTCCATTTTCAGTCTTTCCCCACCACAAATTGCCACTTGCAACTTTGGGACTTACCCAATTAGAAGATGATGGCTGCTGGCTATATTGGAAGAAATACAAGAGATAAGTAAAAGAACACACAGGTCAGCCAAATACTAATGTTGTCTGCAATTTTCTTTGCAAATAATACATTCTGTTTTCTCTCATGTGTTCAGTGTATGAAGCAACTTTTTCCAAGAAAAATTGATGATTGAACCCTGAACTTTCAAGTGCATTCCATATTGGTTGACCTACTATTTTAAGAGCTGTTTGTATGAGCAGGAGACTTGGGAATACAAAAAAAGAGGGAGGGAAGAATTGTTCTTATTTAAAGTTGATATAAAATATTCCCCATGTATGTGTGGTATGGCAAGTTGCTATCAAAATAAATCAAATTTTTCAAAGGAGAATCTCAGGCAAGAGAGAATTTTTTTTCTCAATTATAAAGCTGGTCCTCTTGTGGCCCAAAAGTTACAACACATGTCTGTACTGGATTGTGACTAAATAGATGTCTGTTGATTTCAGTGAGGATTCATTTTAATTGATGAATGGCTTGACCACAGACGTTCAGGAATTTGGTAGCCTGAAAGATGGGATTATTTTATATGTTTTATGTAGACCTGTTCTTCAGTTAAGAGGCATTTACTAGTACAGAATGCTGTTGCAAGACTTCTAACAGACCTCTTTTTGCCAAGTTATATCTCTTACAAGAACTACACAGGCTACACAGAACTACACTACAACTTGGGATCAGGCTAGTTTAGGGACTGCATCATGTATTATGTCTTTTGCTGATCTTTTGCATTCCTTCTGACAATGCTGCATGCTCTGGGAGTTTACCTCAAGAACACTTCTTGAAATGAGGTTAGAATTGGAGGTGGGGAGGGAAAGCTGCCATCGCATGGGAAATCCTGGCATTGGCTGTAGATTTCTTTTTGAACGGGCTTAAAACACTTGGCTGAGATTGACCATTTGTGTCTTGGAGGGCAGGAGTACTAAGGCAATCCTCACCTCCTCATCACTTCCATCCTCCACTGGGTGCTTGCAGTCCTCCCAAGTAGGGCAGCTGCACTGGATGGTGCTCTTTATTTTGTCATGCTTCATGTTTTTATCATTTCTGTGCACTGCTTTGATCCACCACAGGAAAGTGGCATATAAACCTGACAACATACAGGCTTCAGTGGGATCTATTTTCACACCTTACTTTGAAGCAATTCCCTATTTGGGAGTAATACCCATTGAAGGACACAGTAGAACTTACTTTAGCATAAAAGTGCATAGCACTGTGCTGCATAAATGGGGTACGATCCAGTGCATGTTCAGCGCGGAAAAGGTCCCGTGCTGGGAGCTATAGGGCCTTTTTCTGTCTGACAATGCATAAACATGTACCATCACAACGCATTCACACGCCTATACAGAAGTAAGTCCCGATGAGGTGCAGGTGCAGCCGCAAAGAAGCTGCAAATACTGAGGAGGCTGGCAGCGCGATCCTAGGTATATCCACCCTGAAAGTTAATCCAGTTGAGTGCAGGAAGCGTCCTCCCAGCAAGAGGTCACAAGACCGGCAACCTGAAATTCTAATCAACAGTGGAAGCCTTTGACAGAGGAGACATTTGCACCTTCACTTGCAGGGGACCCCGCGGACACTAGGCAGGAAATTCTCCACTGTCTGCTCCGGTCAGTGCAGGCTACAATACAGGGCGGCCGTTGCCATGCCCCGTCCTGGGCCCCGCTTCCACTGGGGAAGATTTTCGAGAGTTTCGTCAGCAACGCCACCGCCTGCTTGGCTTCCTCACTCCCCCGTTGTTCTCCCTCTGAATGGTCCTGGCTGTCCACAGGGACACTTCGGACCAAACGATGCCGGTCCTGTTCGGGTGCGACACAACCGACATACTCTAGCACCCCATTGCTGCTTTCCTTTCTTCCCTTTTATCCACCTTGCCACACCTTCGCCCCCCCCCCAGGGCCGCCGCTTAAATTGGTTGCATCGGACACCGTAGAACCGTTAACGGTCCCCTCCCCTGTTTATTTATTTATGGATTTAAATAATGCGCGTGCTGCGGTCACGCGGGCGCCGCAAGCGAGAGAGAGAGAGGCGGGGGAATCAGGATGGAGTGGAAGTGAAGTAATGGTCACCGCCCTTCAGTATTTTCGTCCGCTTTCCTCCTCCTCTTGCCCACTATCGCCCGTATTACATTAACTATTTCCACACCCTCATCCCGTCGCCTCTTCGCACATGCGCTCCTTTGTCCTTCTCTCTGCCCCCCCCCCCGCTCCTTCTTCCCGCTCCCCTTTCTTGAAGCTCAGAGCGAGCACCTCCGCACAGGATAGATAGAAGCGCGCGGGTGCGCGCGCCGCCGAGCGAGACTCCCCAGTCCGTCCGGGAGAGGAGGGGTCCGCTGGTGTCTCGCGCGCGCGCCCCCGCGAGAGAGGCGCCGCCGTTGCTGCTGCGGTGGCGGCTGTTGCTGTGCGAGGGGGCAGAGGCGCCGCCGCCGCCGCCTGTGGAGCTCGTTTGGTTGTAAGCAAACGGCAACAGCATCTCCTCTGCTGGGAGGAAACTGAGGCACAGCCCCACTCAGCGGAAAGTTCAGGACAGTCGAAGAAACGAGGAGGGCCTGAGCGGGCGGTTAGGGGCTAGCGGTGGGTTCTCGTCCCCCCTCCCCCGATACCTATTGTAATGCATCTGTGGGGGCGGCTTTAGCTACCTTGCTGCATCTGTACCTGCTGACTTGCTCAGGCTTTGGACTACTGATAATTGGACACTTTTAAAAGCCGCTTGTTCTGGAGGGGGCAAGTGGATCATTCTTTCCTCACCACTAACAGTTATTTTGGTAAGATACGAAATATTCCGGAAAAACAAAGGAGGATTTCTTTCTTCTTCCCCTCTTTAATTTTGAAGTTTCTGCTTCTTCACCCCAAGCACCCCAAGATGGGCTGCACCCTAAGCGCCGAGGACAAGGCGGCGGTGGAGCGGAGTAAAATGATCGACAGGAACCTGAAGGAGGATGGAGAGAAAGCGGCTAGGGAAGTGAAATTGCTGCTCTTGGGTAAGCAGATACTGGCCAGTGTTGATGACTTTAGATTATCTCTCTTCTCTCTGCCTCTCCCCGCGCCCCATTTGCTTCTCCATTGCCTTGTCAGTGGCACCCAAACCATAAGCTTTGGTAATGAAGGGTGTATATGAACTGGTCATCAAGAGTTTTCCTTGCGTGTGTGCTTCCCTCCTCTGCAGAACTCAAAGGGTTTTTAACTCCATAAAATAAATAAATAACTCTAAGTCTATAGGAGCACACCCTTATACTGACAGCTTCCACCCTTTTACTTATGCACCATTGTTATTATTTTATAAAGGTATTTATTCCAGTCACAAGCTTACATTAAAAAGCGAAGGAATCTAACTTTTGATTGCTCTAAATGTGTTGTTTAAAAAGTGGCTTTAAGATATTGTTAATCGATGTGATCTTCCGTGTAGGGTCAGAAAGGTGTTTTCCAAGTGAAACAAGCTATATTCTAAACATCATATTGTAGCCCTTACTGCAGTATATCATTTGGATCCCATTGTCTGCCGGTCCTTGAATGGTCATGTGCACTCTGTTTATGGCAGAAGCACAACTACACAGCCGCATAATGGAAGCACTGATAAGGTTGCAATGAATTGTGACCAGACTTATTTTGAGGAATTTACAAGAACATGTATAAGCTTGGGCTGTAAGTTTCTTAGAATATTTGAATGAATGATGCTGGAATGAAATATCTTCCAGGACTGCAACATTTACATTTGAAACACATACCGGTAAAGCTTGTCTGTGTATGACTTACAGAATTTTGCTAGGGTAAAAAGGGAAATTTGCAAATTTGCCACATTTGGAAAACTAACAAGCATTTACTACAATCTGATGTGGCAAAAGATACCATTTCATACCCACCTTTATCATAGCTATCCACATTTCTCAGTTCCACTTCATATATTTAATGTATTAAGTTGTAATTTATGAAAGCTTATGCCTCACAATGTGGTCATTAGTATCTATGCATCACTTTGCATAGATACCTGTTGCTGCATTTCAGGGACCCTTCTTGCACGAGTGTTTTCTTATACTATATCGTGTCCTATATTGTAGGGAAAAAAAAATCAATCATGTGTGATAAATAAGGTGGTTTATTGTCTGTATTACAATCAAATATTTCATCTTGCGCTGAAGTGTTACCCATATAAGAACATTCTCATGATTGAATGCCCATTTAGCTTGATTGAATATATGTTTACTCAAAAGCCTGCTGATTCAGTGAAGCTTACCCCTTGGTGCATAAGAATCTACCTAATACTGAGTCAGATTATTGGCCCACATAGCTCAGTCTTTTTGCACTGTTTGGCAGCAGCTTTTCAGGGTTCAAATGGGCTGTTTTTCCCAAACTTACCTGAAGATGCCAGGAAATGAACCTAGCACCTGCTGCATCCAAGGCATGTACTTGAACACTGAGCCATGACACTGTCCCTCAAGTGTGCAGAGGGTTACAGCTGGATCTTCATCTTTATGGCAAAGTAAGTCTCATTACTTATTAGTGTCACTCCTCTTTGTATGCATGCATGTGCACCTTACCTGGAAGTGACTCTCACTAGATTCTGAGGAACTGAGTAGAATAATAGAATTTTAGAGCGTGGAGTGAAGCTTTGAGGCCACGTTGTCCAATCCATTGAAGGTTTATATAGTTGATGTTGTTCTGGTAATTGCCTTCAGTGTGGAGGTTTTTGTTTTGTTTGTTTAAATTGTTTTTCAACAAGTGCCAGAAGTTTGGTTGATTCTTACATTTGTCTAAGACAGAATGCAGTGCTCTGATACCCATTTTTGCAGCAATTCCTAACTGAAAATGTTAGGCGCTGCTAATCACTAAGGGATTTGGTTGCAAGAAGTGATCCTTAAATGTATGTGAGATGCTGATAGAAAGACTTGCAGGTTGAAACTTAATTCTTTGGTGCTCTTGAACTGAATACAAAGCATGGAGGAAAAAGAAAAATATTGCTAGGAAGTGGGCAGGCCAGGTCAGTTATGCATATTCTATTTATCTCTGAGATGTTAGTCAAGTTATTATTTGGCACTAATCCAGTATTGAGCATTTAGTTTCTTTTCTTTTTTTAAACTGGAAAAGGCCATCGACCCTTTTTTCACTTTTATTCATAGTTGGGATATCACCTGAAGACTGTAGTATGCATCATTACTGTAATAAACAGCTTCTATAATTAATAATTTGCACCACAGAACTCCCCCTTCTTATTGATCTTTCAGAATCACTTGAAAAAACTTCTAAAAAACAGGAATGTGATAAATTGTATGTTTTCTAAATTTAACTTCACCTCATCCACACCTTGGTTATTGGACAGGCTATAAACATTTTCTCATAGATTAAAGTTTTGTTACTATTTTTCTTTGTACTGTAGTAAACAAATTTCTGGGAAATTCAATTATAAATGTCTGTGAAATGTGATGTACATCTTTCATAGAAATTTAGGTTATTAAGATAACAGAGATATATACCACATCTCATACATAAATTTATAAGACTTTAAAAATAGAATAGGATCTTTTTTCACATACTTAAGAACATTTTGCCCATAAAAATAAAATCTGTTTTAGATGTATATGCTAAATGAATCAACGATGCAGTACTAAGAGCTAGTACCAAGGGTTCAATCTTGTGGCTGCTAGATTCTGCTCAGATAACCATAGAAAAATTCAAAATCCCAGCTCCAGCCTTGCAGAAGCACTCTGAAGTTGGAGTTGGGACTCTGAATTTAAATGGGACCCCCACCTCGCAGCACATTTTTTCCCCATGCTGAGTCACAAAGTCACAAATTTGACTTTGGAACCAACATGGGAGGAAGGGTATTCTGGAGAAGAGGGATGGGAAGAGTAGGGCTCTACTAGGATACAAGAAGTCCTGGAGTTGCCTCAGCCCATCATCCTTTCAAGCAGGTGTAACATGCATAAATAGGTGAAAACAGCTGTTTAAGCATTTTGGGGGAGGAGGGATGCATGAAGGCAATCCTTGCCTTTGGGCTTCTCACCCACTCCATTGTATGCCCATAATCCTCTGAAGAGGGTTACAAGCAACCACATTTGATGGCACATTTGTTGTACTTGAATTGTGGTCTAAAGTTTAAAAAGCAATATGGAAAAAAACCCCTTTGAAGAATATGCAGTTTTTCTTCATTCCAGTAATGAACAATGGAATGGGCATATTTCAAGTTTGAGGTATTTTTATTTTTACTAGAACACCAAGATTCACCAACCAGAGCCATGCACAAAAATAGTAGTTGGGATACTGGCTGGTGGCTTGACATGGAGCCCATTAGCTACTGTCCTTGTGATTTATACAGTGGAATGATGAATATATTCAAGTAGAAATCTATATCTAAGTTATTACAGATGAAGGATAGAACTTTATTTAAGAAGTTGGGGAAACACTTGCTAAGCTACTACAGCAGTCTAGAAGTAGGGTTCATTCCAGGTTCAATCTCTGGGCATCAAGAAGGGCTGCTGAAGAAACCTGCCTAAGACTTTGGAAGCTAGTACGTAGGTCATGACTCACTTTCCTTAGAATGGCTTACTGTGGGTTGTTTTAACTCATACTTAAACCCGTGCAACAGCAAATGACACCATCATCTCGTGTGTTCATTACCTCTGTTTTACAAAACATCCCGGGAACATCCCATTATTGTGACATAAAAACCTAGCATTCTTGATTGTTTAGGGTTAGAATTCTAACCCAACAACAGCCATGTGTTTCTGCATTGTTTGAAAATAGGGAATAGGAGGGTACCAGCATGCTCAAAAATGGTCCATGACTAACAATGGATTGCCTGATCATCTGCATCAGGTCAGTATTGAAAATACTTAGCTAGATGGACCAAAGGTTTGACTCAGTATAAAACTGCTTCCTGTATTCCTAATTTTTTGCTTATCACAGTTTTATAATAACTGTGATATGCATTCAGATTTATGAATATATTGTGATCTAGATAGCAAAATCAAAATATGAAACTATATATAAAAGAAGACACCGCTCCCCTGCCCAAGAAATAGCACTGCTTTTGCAGTGTGGAAATATTGGGTCTTCCTGTTTTAATCTAAAATATGCAATCACAGAATCCTGGTATGAGTGGTACTAAGTACCACTTGAAAGAACTGATATCTCATATATACGTATATTTCTGAATTGTAGTATGGATGTGGTCTCTGGGGTTCCATTCTCCTTTTCTGTTAAATAGGCCCATATGTTTGTCTTCAGCCTTCGCAAAAGCAGACTGTCTTGTCTTAAAATGTAAGTTGGTTTCCAGGTAACAGTATGAGTAGTTCATATTGTATTGAACAGGAGGACAAGTACAATTAAATCATACTGTTTTCAATGAAGTAAACAATTTGACTAATGTGTATCTTGCTTTAAATAAGGGCCAACTGGACAGTATATGCTCACAGAACCAATTCAGTGACTAAAGAAGGATCACGTCTGAAGCCTGTTCACAAAGCTTTATTGATGATACACATAAAGAAAACAACAACTGCATTCTGTGGAAATGTGTGGGTTATTAAAATGCCAAACGTCTTGGAAAGGAGTTGGAAAATACTCATGTGATCTTTGATAATTGTAGGCTCCCACTAAGAAAGTATGTAGGAGTGTTAGGGTGTTTGTTATGCATTAGTGATGGAACATAAGACAAAATAACTTGGTCTGTATCAGAATCTACAGTCAGTTGTTTGTTCTGAGGGTAAGTTGAGGCAGTAAAAAGTCACGAGATAAGTACCAGAAGATCATAAAAAGATGTATAAGAAGACAATGTTTCTTTATGAAATCACAATAAGAGTGTATTGAAAAACAATGAAAGGGAGCATTTTGGTCTATTTAAAATAGATTCTTTTATTTGCTGTCAAAACAAATAAATTTAAATATATTATAGAGTATGTTTGGATGGCCTTCCTCTAAGAAACAAGGAAACCACCTATACCAACTTGCTTACTTGTTTTGTTGTAAGTTTGTCCTTGCTCCTAAAATTACTTTTGTTGCTGTTGGCACAATGGCAATCTTTTGTTGCTAAGATTTCATTTTAGATAGCTCATGTTTCAAACATGTCTTTATTTAGTATATGCTGTAGCTAAGCTGGTATGAGAAACCTGTTTCAAAACATGGTTTAGGTTAATTTTGCTGTTAATGCTAGTCATGGTTTAAGCCAGTATGGTTTGTTGAATAAGTGGGTTGTTGTTGCATGTGAACCTGGAATTATGCATGGTTAAAACAATCCACAAAAAGCGCCCATTTCTTGTTAAGTTGTGCACCCTTGTTTGTTTAAACCATAGTTTTTCATTTCATGTGAACCCAGAAAGGTGGGTTCTTTGTGGGTTGTTTCAAGCTATGGAAAATGTGGGCAAGTGCGATTAAAATAAACAAACTAAAGAATCCTAGCACCTCTCTATGCTAGTGCAAATGTGCTACAAAGGTGCATTAGATCCAGGGGTGAAGGGGGAGAAAAATTGCACAGTTTGGTCAATTGTGTGGCTCTCAAACTATGGGTTAACTCTGGGTAAGGAAACAAACTATGGGTTAATTAACCCAATGATTGTCCTTATACCAGAAACTTGGAATCATGATTAACATCTGGTTTGAAAACTGCTTAACAACAGTTTAAAGAGTAGAATGGAATGACTATGTTTGCAAAACCATGGCAAGCTATATTTCATGGTACTCTACTTAATCATGGTTTCCATCTTCCTCACTCAGTCCTCCCACTGTTCTCGTAATTAGGCTCACACTCCCCTGTATGCCATCAGCCACTGCACCTAAAATGCAACCCCAAAGTGCATCACTTCCTGCCACTGATGCCTGCCTCTTCCTCTTTGGTCCCCACACACAGTCTGGATGGCTGGAGCAGCTTCTGCAGTTGCTGTTTCTTTCAGGGGACTCTGTGGTAATTGCATACCAGGACCGTGGAAACCATGATCCTGGCTTCTGACAATATAACAAGCTATGATGGTTGCTGGTATGGAACAAATCATTGTTCCATAGAAAAAGCCATTGTTTCTTATCATGGTTTCTAAAGACCAAAGTTATGTAGTGAAATACTGTGCCTGGGTTTGGACAATACAACAGATCAACAGTAGTAAAAAGAACCCAGCATAACTAGTTGTGTTTAAATGATGACTTGATAATTGGCCTTCTTTCAGTCCTGAGCATAATATATGAATGACAGTTGCAACTTCAGCTTTTTTTTTTTTTTTTGGTTCTGGCTGTCCATTTGTGTGTGTGTGTATGTAAAACAGCATCAGAATAGATCTGTGAGTAGATGATTCAAAATCAGAATATTAAGTTATATTATTATACCATATGATTTTTGAACTACATGCAGAATTGCTGATCATTTACTGTGAGTTGGAGGAACATGTAATTTAAAAATAAGTTTTGAAAAACAGGTTAAGTCTTTTAATCTTACTGATAGTGCTTTCATTACACTGTGTGGAAGAAAAAAGTATTTTATTTTATTTTTACTTTGGAAGTAGAAATATTCTACTTAATATTTAATATTTCAGGAAGTTTTCTACATGCACGATAGTACCTCAATATTCAGAGGCAAAGTACTTACCATGGGATATTTAGCTAGTCCATTTTATGCTCCATGTCATGTACTCAGATGAAAAATAATTCTTCTAAGCTGTATAGTTCACTTGCTCCAACCAGCGTTTTATAGATTGTTTCTGTACTCACATGTGAAAGGTACTCTTGAAAATATGGCTCAAGAATATACATAGCCTGGTTTCTGACACTCTTCCCCACATCTTTTTTCAAATGCTCCCCCCCCCCGATCTCCCCACACTCATTGTTACTAAGATCATTTATGTGCAGAGAACCTAGGCATGTGCAGTTTCAGTCGACCTGCATTTTAATATTAGTCTTAAAAAGAAGTTAAACTAAGAAAGTGTATTTACTGATACTATAGGGAAACAAAAAGTAAAAATAATTTAAAACATTTGATTTAGTTGTACACTAGTAGTTCCTAAAATGACCTTAATATATAATGCATTTCTGAACTAAAAAATTTATATTTGCATTTTAATATCAACATGAACAATTCTTTCCAATGCCTGATAACTGACATAGACCCCTAGAAAGCCCCCTCCCCTTTCTGCTTCTTTTTCCTTTTAAAAACACATCCTATCTGTGTGTCCATGTACACAATTGCATGCTTGGCCAATTGGATATGAAGATTTTTACTTAACATCACTTGTAAATGTTGACAAGCCACTGTGAAACTGAGTTTTTCAAGTGCTTCCTTGAAGGTATATATTAATTGCTGGAGACAGATGTGATAAGGAAGTGGTTTAATTGTTGCAATTTGCTGAACACTTATGTTGTATATTTGGGAAGAAAATCTACAAGAGTTGAGAAGACAGCATGTGTGACACAGCATTCCAAGAATATCTTTGTTTCCTGAAATGTGATTGTATCAGCCGCCTCTTGGGGCATCTTGGTAGAAAGCTAATTGAGATTTATTTAAATAATTTTGTTCCTAAAGTAGCTTATAATTAGAATCCACAAACAGTCTCAATTTAATTGAGGATATGTTGGTATTTTGGTGTAAAGGGGAGCTGTGTCTTTTGCTACTGACATTGGCAGTACAAGTTCAGTTTCCTGAATTTTTCTTTAAAGAGAGGGTTGACAGAAGAAGTTAGATGAACGTGTGGCTATTTGATAATAAAGATTCTAATCCACAACTGTAAACTTCTATTACTTTGCAATCTTTTAGCCTCAGGTTCTTTTCCCTGGAAGACAAGAAAATACAAATATTGCAAACTCTATACTGGGGACATCCTCCACCTTTGTAACCAGCTTGTCACAATCCAGATGCATCTGGTTGCCAGCGTGATGTAATGGTTAAGAGTGTGGGAATGGGACTCAGGTCATTTGTGTTCTAGTCCCAGCTCAGCCATGGGACTACTTGGCCAGTCACAGACATTCAGCCCAACCTACCTCAGAGGGTTGTTTTTGGGAGAGTAAGATTGAGAGGAGGAAAATTATATAAGCAGACTTGAATTCCTTGAAAGGAAAGGGGAAAAGGCAGGATATAAGTATAATAAATAGATATAAATATAATAAATAAATCTGGCTGTGCAATGTTGGAAAAAGGCTATACTGTGCGATAGGTATTTGTTATTTTTCCCAGAGAATGCAAGAACTTATCTTGCACAAGATAAAGGACATTTATTTATTTAGGGATGTATCTCCCATCCGTTAAAGATTTTCCCAGGGCAGCTTAGCAGTGCATTCATTTATAACTACAGGTGTGTGTGTAAATAATATATATAGGGAGAGGGAGAGAGAGAGAGCGCGCGGACGAGAGAGAGAGAGAGCAATATCCCTACGAAGCTGGTCAGTCTGCTTATGTGAGGACCAGAAATTGGGAGCCTAATTGGATGGGATAACAATCTAATAAATGAATGAATGCACATGGAAGCCCTGCCAGCAGTGTACCTTACTCCTGTCTGCTTTATCATTAACCTTCCTTTGTTGAGGGGAAAGGTCTGAAGTGATCCTTTTCTTTGGCTCATTTGTAGAAGCCTCCTTGCAATTAGGAACTGTGCTTTAATGGGGTTCCAAATTGTGTTTATGTTCCTGCTTAATGGTAAAGATGCATCCAGAGTTGCTGCTTGGTGCAGGAAAAATGAGGAAAAACTAGATAGGAATGTAATGAGGACGAGGCTTGCATGCATGCATATATCCCCTTCTCTTGGTTAGCAAGCATGAGCAAGTTGAATACCTGTGTACACAGGTTTGAAGACATGTACAACCTACACTGACAAAACCAATGCCTAGGAGAATAAAAAGGGTTTTCTGTGGTGTTAAAAAAATAAGATGTGGGCTCTAATATTAATTTCCTACTAAGAACATGTTATTGTTTCCCCAGACCAAAATGGTCTGGACAAACTTGAGATGAAAAATAAAATCAAGGAGACCCGATTTTAGAAAGAGGAAGTATAAGGGCAACTTCAATTACACATGGTTCATGGTTCATGGTTTTTGGTTTTTGCTTTTGTTTTGTTTTGTTTTTTTACCATGAGCTAACCAATAGATAATCAAGTGGTTTCCGCATAATTGTAGTTTGCGTCCTCCCTGATCAGGCCTCCCACTGTTGGAATGTATCCCATCAGCCACTGTCACTGAAATTCAATCCTAAGGTGTATTGCTTCTTGCCCATGTCTACTGCCTCTTCATTAGGTTGGATAGCTGGAGCAGCTTCTGCAATTGCTGCTTTTCCCATGGGATTCTGTGGTAGTTGCATATTAGGACAATGGAAACCATGATCCTGGGTTCAGACAATAGGACAAACCATGATGGTATGGAGAAGCCATAGAACAAACTGTTATTTCTGCTCATGGTTTCTAAAGACCAGAGTAATCATGATGAAATACCAGAGCTGGTTCAAACAGCAAGACAAACCAATAGTGGTAAAAACAGACAGACAGACAGATTGGGTTATCATGTTGTATGAACCTAGCCAGTAAGAGATGTAAAATAATATTTTGACGATTGTATTGCTAACAACATCAAGTCCAATAATCCAGAATTATTTAAATATATTGGAGGCAGGAAACTGGCTAGAGAGGCAGTTTGATTGTTGGATGACATTGAAGTTAATACTAAAAGAGAAAAATTATTGGGCCAGCAGGACAGATTAGGGGTTCTGTTGGTGTACTGTCAACACCACAACCCAACAGTCTCTCTGCTCGGGCTGACAGAGGTTATCTCAGCTGTGATGTTGAGGTCCCTCAGGCTGCTGGTTCTGGGGGATGTCAGCATCCATGCTGAGGGTGTACTGTCAGCTCAGGATATTATTATTATTATTATTATTATAATTATTATTATTATTATTATAACATTTCTATGCCACCCCTTGCCGAAGCCTCGGGGCAGCTTGCAACACAATACAATACAATACAATATAAAATAACAATATAAAATTAAAATTAATAATATAAAATAAATAAAAAATATAAACAATATAAAAGAAGTTATAAAAGTTATAAAAGAAAAGAAAAGAAGTCACCCTGGCCAGATAAATAAGTCAATATTGTTAACAATTAAAATGACGTTTAAATAAAAAGGTCTTCACCTGGCTCCGAAAAACAAATAACGATGATGCCAGGCGGACCTCTCTGGGGAGCACATTCCATAGATTGGGCGCCACCACAGAGAAAGCCCTCCTCCGAGTACCTACCCTCCTAATTTCTTTCACGGAGGGTTCCCGGAGATGGGCCTCTCCCGCAGATCTCAAGGGGCGGTCGGGCATATATGGACGTAAGCGCTCCTTCAGGTAACCAGGTCCCAAGCCGTTTAGGGCTTTATAGGTCATAACGAACACCTTGAATTGGGCCCGGACTTCAATAGGAAGCCAGTGAAGCTGTCGGAGGACTGGAGTCATGTGAGCATAACGCTCCGTCCCCGTCAGCAACCTGGCAGCTCTGTTTTGAACCAATTGAAGTATCCGGACCGTCTTCAAGGGAAGCCCCACATAAAGCGCGTTACAGAAGTCAAGGCGGGAAGTCACCAGTGCGTGTGTCACCGTCGCCAGGCAGTCGTTCTCCAGGTAGGGGCGCAGCTGATGGATCAGCCGAAGCTGAAAGAAAGCGCTGCTCGCCACCGCTGTCACCTGAGCTTCCAGTGAAAGCTCTGGGTCGAGGAGCACTCCCAAGCTGCGGACCTTGTCCCTAAAAGGGAGTGCAACCCCATTCAGAACTAGGTTCAATTCACCCTCACCGAAGCCCGATCCAACAACCAACAGGACCTCCATCTTGTCTGGATTGAGCTTCAGTTTATTGGCCCTCATCCAGCCCATTACCTCGGCCAGGCACCGGTTCAGCACAGCTGCTGCCTCACCTGGATTGGTGGAAAATGAGAGGTAGAGCTGGGTATCATCAGCGTACTGATGATTCCGCAGCCCACACCTCCTGACGACCTCTCCCAGCAGTTTCATGTAGAAGTTAAACAGCAAAGGGGACAAAATGGACCCCTGTGGTACTCCATAGCTGCCATGGCGCAGAGCCATAGTCCCCCAACACCACCTTCTGAAAACGGTCATTGAGATAGGAGCAGAACCACAGCAAAGCAGTGCCTCCGACCCCCAATCCCACTAGCCTATCCAGAAGGATACCATGGTCGATGGTATTGAAAGCCGCTGAGAGGTCCAGAAGAACCAACAGGGATGCACTCCCTCTGTCCTTCTCCCTGCACAGGTCATCGTACAGGGCGACCAAGGCAGATTCAGTACCGTACCCGGGTCTGAAGCCGGACTGAAATGGGTCCAGATAATCAGTTTCATCCAAGAGTGCTTGGAGTTGTCCTGCCACCACCCGATTTTATGAACTCCATTGCAACCATGGGGCTGTACCAACATGTTATTGGCCCAATACATGTAGTATGGCACAACTCTGTATTTGGTCTTTTTTGGCTGGGCAGGGAGATAGTGATTGGAAGGTGGAAGACTTTGAATTGTTTCCCTTGTCGTGGTCAGATCACTGCTTGGTGAGATTTACACTAACAATGACTTTCCCCTTCTGTAGGGATGGAAGATCCGTTAAGGTGGTCAACCCCCAGGTGTTGGTGGATTCATATGGTTTCCAGAGGGCTCTAGGGGATTTTCCAGCTGATATGGCTGGTGGTCCTGTCAAATCCCTGGTCTACCAAGTAGGAGAGGAACCACTGCAATGCAGTGCCACTCACACTCACTCAAGACAGTCAGTTCAGAAGGATATCATGGTCAACGGTATCAAAAGATGCTGAAAGGTCCAGGCGAACCAACAAGGTCACACTCCCAGTCTTTCTCTACCAGCATAGGTAGAGAGAGATGACCAAACAGGATGACCAAAGTAGCTTCCATGCCAAAACAGTCCTGAACCCTGACTGAAATGGATCCAGATAATCAGTCTGCCTGAAGCTCGTTGGCCACCACCTGCTCAAGAACTTTGCCCAGGAAGTGGATGTTTGCCATTAGCCTAAAATTGTTAAGTTCTTCTGGGTACTCACGTGACCAAGGACCACTCCTACTGGTACTTGGAGGATATTTCTCTGCCCCTCATATCCTCTAATATCTTGTCCCCCATGTTATTTAACACCTTTATGAAACCACTGAGTGAAATCTCCAGAGTTTTGGAGTGCACTGTCATCCTGAGTGCCTTTGCACATGTTAGCTGGAGTGATACAGGACATGCTGGGGGAAGTGAGGCCACCACAATCATGCCTGTGCCGTTACTGGGGTCCAGTCACCAAAACAGCCAGATAGGAGGTTTCAGTAGGTTCAGATGAAGCCCAAGATTGTGCAAAATAAAAGATTAATCCTAACATAGGGACCCTGTCCATGGCTCCTAGGATCTATGAGATGTTGAAGATCACTAGCAAAGAAAAATAGAAAATTGGTTTGCGGAAGGAAGTTTTATAGATCTAAATTGTGTTTGGGTATGCAGGTCATGGCATATGATTCATGCTATGGTGCATGATATGTAATTGGTTTTGTTTCCTGAACCACCATTTTATACCCATCTCCTGTTGGTAATCTAGGGGTCTAATAAAAACAAAAAATAAAGCGAGTCAAACATCCCCGAAGTATGCCCTTGTCTGCCCTGTGGTATGTATTGCAAGGGAAGATCAGTAGTGGTGGACACAGTTTTTTTAAGAATGTGGATTTCCTTTACTTTTGTTTGCAGAACCCCTGACTGTCAGTAGAAGTGCAGTTCAGAAGCAGTTCATATTCATACACACACACACAAAGGAATAAGCAGCATGTTTCAAGTATTTTTTTATATTTGTATTTTTCTTAGGAGCTGGTGAATCAGGAAAAAGCACAATTGTTAAACAAATGAAGTAAGTACGTTTTAAGTATCCTAACATAAAGTTGACGTTAGTGAGAAGCTCAATGAAATGAAAATCTGTTTTTTTCCTCCTCCTCATCTAGGATTATCCATGAAGCTGGTTATTCAGAAGAAGAATGTAAACAGTACAAAGCTGTTGTCTACAGTAATACAATTCAGTCTATTATTGCTATCATTAGAGCAATGGGGAGGTTGAAGATAGATTTTGGGGATTCCATCAGGGCTGTAAGTATTGATATAATTCCTTACTTTAGTCTGAAATGTTGTTCTGAAGTCCACTTGCAAGACTTCAGACTTAGAACCTTTGTTATTACAGATACAATGTCCTCAACTTTCCACCCAATTTCTGGTTGGGCAGTAAGGAAGTACTTTGCAAAATAGGACTTTTGGATAGTTTCCCTATCTGAAATCCTGGAATGGATGAAAAAGTTAAATAAATGAATATAAGACCTGCAGTTCAGTTCAAGATAGGGAAAATTTAAATACTACAGGAAACTTGTCTGCCCTACTGCTATAAGCCCGGCTTTAAAAGATAGCCCAGAAATGGTTGTGCAGTGTTTCAAAAACAATAAAAAAATTAAGTCTCATAAAACACTATAAATATTGAATGCCAAAAAGCTTGTACTATGTCTTTCATATGAATTGATAAGTTGTTCTTATATAAACATGCCAGTGCCCCATTTATACATTATTTTCTTTCTGAGATCTTGAAATGAAAAGTATATGAATCTTGAAAGGCATGCAGCTTTGTTTCTGTCAGTGCAAGGAGAAGTTAACAATTGATCAAAAAATAACTGCAGAAGAAGGAAACAAGCTCTCCATTGCTCTTAGGCAATCACTTAGAGAGTTTATAATCCTTGCAAATTTTGTGTGGATTTGTTTATTTATATACTGTTTGTATATTGTTTCATGCCTAAGCATGTTCTAGAGAGGTAAACAGTACAAAGCTAACACAAATTTAAAACACATTAAAAACAATACACTAAAACCTGTCATAGTGATAAGTGGGAGATGAGAGGCAAAGGGTCACTTCTAGTCTCCCGTTTGGCTCAGAATAGGTAGGAGTGGGTAACTTTGGATAACTATGAGGGCCGTTTTTACCCCATGCCCCTTGTGTTTCCCCATGGGTGCTGAAAATGGGAGATTTTTTAAAAAAACTAAATGTCATCTGTGGCTGCTATGGATTGCAAATATGATCATTTATTAATTTTAACTCTTTTGGTGCTAATACTACATCAGCAGGCATTGTTTTGAGTTTTGAAAAAAAGAATCTTCCATTTTCAAGTACTATTTGAGGAGTGTCTCCTTGAATTTTAGGAATTGGCAAGGTTGCACTGACTGGGTATGGGGACCACATGTGTTATCCAGACTTCATGTTGCTCACTCCTGGCCTAAAGATCTGTTGGAATGAACCATTTTGGAATGCGTCTCCCCCCAGAACCTGCCAACTTCCTCTCATGCTTGGCTTGGTCCTACAAGGTGAACCAAGCCAAAAGGAAATCTGAATGCTTGTGGATGCCCTGTTGTACAGCTAGCAACTTTGCTTCTCAGGAGTGGCTGTGGGGCGTAAGAGACAGGAACTGTGAATGGCCATGCCAGCTCCCATCCTGGTGACCAAACTTCTTCCCTGCTCACTGTTGTAGGTGGGGTGGCAACAACAGAAAAGGGATGCAGCAAGCAGGCATACTGGCTGCCATTCTTGGCAACCAGCTTTCTTCCCCATTCACTGTTGCCAGTGGCAGTGATGGGCACAGAAGAATAGCACTGTTTGTGCATCTCATAGTGCTTGATTCCTGGAGAGTGCACCTTAATGCTGGGCACACTTGCAGGACACTCAGACTCTGAGGTGCTGTAAAGTGGACCAGAATCCAAAGCCAAAACCAGGGAATCCAATGGTTTTTCTGCTTATGGTTTCCAAAATGGTTTCTTTGCTTATACCTAGCCTAAAGCAAAGGGATATTATTGGAACAGGGTAATGACTAAGCAAAAAAACAATCTTCAAAAATCTGTGCTAAATACATATACTGTCCACATATGCATGGGCATCTCTTGAGGAACAGTTCTACTGACTTAACTATTCCTATGCAGCAGGGGTCTCCAGCCTTTTGGGGTACATTTGGATACTTGAGCCATTTATTGGAGCATAACTACAAAATTCATAGATGGCCACTTTAGTGTCTACCTATCATCTCTATGGATGCCTCTTATTCAGCAACTGTTTCTTTTCCTTTTTAACAGGATGATGCTCGTCAACTCTTTGTTCTAGCTGGAGCAGCAGAGGAGGGCTTCATGACAGCAGAACTTGCAGGAGTTATCAAGAGATTATGGAAAGACAGTGGTGTTCAAGCTTGTTTCAATAGATCTAGAGAGTATCAGCTTAATGACTCAGCAGCATAGTAAGCATAAAACAAGAATTATGCATCTGCCACTAGAGATTTTTGAAAGTACACTTGTCAAATCCATCTTACAGCAACTGCAAAATGCAAAAGAAGAAACACTTGAATTCATTTATTAGAGGATTGTTGAAAGAAACATTGCAATGGGCACATGCTTTCAGAAGTTCGGTTTCCTCCCTTCACAAATTCAAAGCCACATACCTTTCTTGAAAAAGTTTCTTTTTCAGAAACACAATGTGAATTTTTCAGCATTTTTCAGCAGCAATTTTCAGAAGCATCCAGAATGAATCTCTGCGCATGCACAGAGCGGTTTGATGAACCCAATCTAGTATTTACTTCTTGGAACTCTCCTTATGAGAATGTCTGGACCCTATCCTTTTGGGAGGGACCTTTGGGAATGAGCATGCCTCCTCTCTGCACCTTGATCCTCTAATTGGGCTGCCCTCCTCTGCCAGCGTTGCCTCATGGGGTCAAGAGCAATATCCGCCTTGTCGGTCTCTGAGAACCTCCCCTCTTCCAAGCCCAATAGCTGTGCATCTTGGTTATTCTCAGAGACTGCCTAATAACCAGGGGAGTCTGGCCTTGGGATAAGTGCCTCCGTTTCTCTCATTTCAACATCTGGAATTGCCCATGTTCCAAGGACTCCCCCTGCCCCTCTACCACCTCTGATCAGCATGCCCTCAGAATGCATGCCAAGAGCAACTGTTCTTTTTTCCAACACATTAAAATGTCTGTCAATTTGATTTTTCTAGTTAAAATGGGCAGAATGATCCTGTGACCCACAAGACAATATCTGGGGCGGGGGCAGTGTCCACAGGATTCTTCAGATTTTCAGATCCAAGATCACAAATGGAACTCAAATCTTGGGGCTGCAGTTCCTCACTCAGCTCTCCCTCCATGTCCCTCTTAGTTCAGAAAGAACCACACCAGCTGCTTTTTGAGGTTGGAGGGTAAAGGGATATAAATCTTTCTGTATGCATGCACACACTATTTAGGTATATATGTTAAGACAGCAAAATTCTGAAGCTCCCATAGCTTCAGTGAGATAAATTTGCTTCATAAAATGGTATAACCCAGATAGTGGGATCAAATTTACCCAGAGAAAAGCAGGTGAGTATCAAGACTTCCTGTAGTCCCCAATTTTAATGATAACTATTCTGTGGTATTCCATGCCCCGCCCCTACATGTAGTTTTTTAAACTATAGTGTATATATACGGACAGTTTTGAAGTCACTTTTACCACAGTAGGGAAGTAAAAGTACTACTCATCAATAGTCCTGGAGACCCAATGATTTATGAAATATAGTCAAAATTATTTATTGTTTGTGTCCTTAGATGCTTAGTTATTCTTTCCATTTGTGAGAAAGGGGCTTATAGGGTGAAATATACAACTCTGTTTAGTTCTAATCTAGTTTTTATGTGTTAAAAAGGCTTGTGGGGAGTCAATAATGTTGGGATTTAAGAAAAAAAACTTTTATGACCTTGAATTACAGTACATATCTTTAGCAGTTAGAATCTGCCTTCTGTGAAGCCATTTTTATTTTTGAAAGGTGGCAGACCTATTTGCTGAATTTGTGTTGAATAATACTTACCAGTCAGATAAATGTATCAGATTAACCTCCTCGTTTGTTGACATACCCTTTGCAAAACCTTCACAGATCAAAGCAGATGACAAGACTTGCTCAGTTGATTGTTTCCAAAGGCAAAATTGTGTCCAACACTAAATGAATCTTTAGCAGCTATATCTTGTATATGATTTTTTTCAGAATCACAGTGTATGGAGAAGAGTGGTCTAATACTTTATTTCTGTAATACATTGTTTACTGTCCCTCTACCTGCAGCTGCCCTTATCCTGAAAGGAAAACTCCCATTCAGAGTGGGCTATAAGAAGCCAGTTCTGAAACGCAGAAATTCTGGAGTGAGCTCTCAGGAAGGAAAGAAACAACCTATGAGATGCAATGTGTTCTTAGAAGGAATTCTTGTACCCAGAGTTTTGGGTCCTTTAAACACTAAAGGATTAAATATTATCCGTAGAGCATCCACATCCTTGAAATATTGTGCACTATCAATATTTATAACAAAACTTCTAATTTGGAAGGGGGCATCAACTTTCTTACAGTTTCACAAAAAAATTTTCTTTCTCTATGATAAATGTACATAAGGAAAATCATTTATAGTTCTAAGTAGTCTGAAATCTTGCTGACTCTTTTAGGTTGAAATCAAAGATAAGAGGAAGAAGTTTCTCCCACACTATGAAGCAAAATATTTTGTTTCACTTAAAGATATTAAAAATAGATTAATGGAATAGAAAAGATTGGAAAGATGTAACAAAACAATTACTGAAATACATCCTTCATCTGTGAATCTTTTCTGTTGAAACAGACTAATAATAACTGAATTAATCAACAGAGTGCTGATGAAAATTCATCTGCTACTAGAAACCCCTTTAGTATGTTCTCTTCCTTTTTATCTTTTATTGGAGGTATGTTAAATAGTAAGTGGTATTGCTGCTGAATACTTCCATCCATATTTTCCCAAAATCTGAACAAGCATTGTATATATAATTCTGCTCTCCAGAGAGGTCTGCCTAGCGCCGTCGTTATTTGCTTTTCGGCACCAGGTCAAGACCTTTTTATTTAAACATCATTTTAATTGTTGATTTTATTTATTGATTTTAATAACTTTAGCCAGGATGTCTCCAACTGTATTTTATTGTATTACTGATATTTATTTATTTGTAAGCCGTCCCGAGGCTTAGGTGAAGGGGGCGGCATATAAGTCTGCTAAATAAATAAATAAAATAATTCTATAAATCAAAGTTGAATTCTGAGTTCACCACATTCTAAACATTACATATGATTGAGATAAATAGTATCAATATTTTGCTATTAAATTATAATGGAAGCGAAAAAGAGGGAGGAAATACATATTTATTAAAATATTTACGTATAATAAAATTACAAAGAACTTATATAAGATCTTCAGAAGTATTTTATCCCAAAAAAACCCCCTATGAATTAATGAACAACTTGCTATTACCTGAAGGGACCAGATGATATGGCACATAACTGTTTGAAATGGCCTGCATTTTTTTTCTTTTCTACCTTAAAATTATATTACTGTGGCATAATTTTGTCTTTTAGTGAAGTTGCTATTTATTTTCAAAATTACGTAAACTAAAGGTATAATACTCCACCTGCTTTTTAAAATTTTGTGTAATATTTTATGTTTCCAGCTACTTGAATGACTTGGACAGGATAGCCCATGCTAGTTATATCCCAACACAGCAGGATGTCCTCAGGACTAGAGTGAAAACTACAGGAATAGTAGAAACGCATTTTACTTTCAAAGATCTCCATTTTAAGTGAGTAACCACATGAAATCTGAAATCCTTTTTGTGTGCATATTTATTATAAATTTGTTAATAGCTTTCAGTGTAAGATTAATAAATGTAACATGAAGAGATTTCAAGTGCAGAGCTTTTCCTTGTCTCCACTGGCAAGGGATACAGTCTAACCTGAGATACATTAATAAGTGATAAGATACTAATTCTCCCCAATGATCTTGATAAAGAGAGTATATATTTGACTTTGCATGTAATAACAGAGGCAAGGATTGCTTATGCGCAATGTTGGAGATATGAAGAGCTACCGGCTGAAGATTTGATCTTGAACAAGATACTGGACTGTGCGGAATTGGATAGACTGTGTTTATCTCTTAAGAAAAAAGAAGATATAGTTTACTACCAAACATGGGACTTTTTCTATCAATGACTACAGAATCGGGACTCTAATATGGGATGAAATACATAGCATTTGTAGGGAAAAATAAGACTTTGTACACAGTATGTTTGAAGTCTTCGAAACAATTACTTGTTTATTGAGTAGAAAACAACACTCTGGAAAAAAAATAAGTGATGAGATACTTGACACTTTCCCAAATTTACAGTAATATATCCCATTGATAATTCCCTTGTGTCATCACTGGATGCTACTGAAAGCATGAGGGAAATTCTTGCAGTCTAAGAGTACATCTCAGCTGAGTTTTAGTGACTTTTGGCCTTACAGTTCCTGCCAGCTTAGCAGTTTGAAAGCACGTAAATGCAGTAGATAAACAGGTACCACCTCAGTGGGAAGGTAACAGCTTTCCGTGAGCTTCAACATTTAGTTATGCTGGTCACATGACCACAGAAACTGCGGACAAATGCTTCCTTTGCTAAGAAATGGAGATGAGCAGTGCCTCCTAAAGTTGGACATGACTGGAGTTAATGTCATGGGGAAACATCTACCTTTTTACCTTAAACAGGCAAACAGACAAAAAGTGCCCCCAGGAAAGTTAAATGTATAATCTTTTAGTCCCAATTTAAACTACGTTCATTACTTTCATCACATTTTCATAATTCTTCCTATCACATGGTGTGTAAAAGAATACCACCATTTTGGGGTGTTTTATTAGATTTAGCTTATCCTATAATCTCTTACCAGTAATTTTTGCATCTTTATCCTTTGTCGTAATTCTTTACAAATCCATTGTGGGCAAATGCTTCCAACATTTGCTCATCTGTAACTTTATATACTATTTTTAATTCAAGCCCTTTATTAGACCAGCTAAATAGGCAGAACAAGGTGGAAGCTTCCCAGATTTCTTCGCCAGGTAAGATGTTACAAAGGATACAGGAGAAGTCATCCAGTTTGAGTGGTCAGAGTCTTAAGATGAAATGTGTGAAGCTGTTGCAGACATTCAAACTAAACTCTTCCAAGGGATGTGATGGTTTCAGGTTGCATCTGGGATTCCTGATACAACTGCTGGAATGAAGAAACGGATATGATCTCCCTTTCTGCACTACATAATCCATTTGAATGTCATATCCCATAATCTTTTACATACTTACAATATTCCCCCAGTAATTTGAATATAGTGATACTTTAGCTCACGAACTTCATCGTTCCAGGACTCTGGTCGTGACCCAAATTGGTCATGAGCCAAGTTAAATTTCCCCATAAGGTTCAGTGTAAATAAGGTTAATTCGTTCTGTAACCATTTTTTTTTAAATCAGAAAATTGTGAAACAAAGTGGCAGAACAACAAAGATCGTGGCCACCCCGAGCACAAGCGCGGCCATCTCCCCACCCCCCTCCCAGCATGAGATTGCGCCTGTCATCCCTGCACGCGCCCGTCATCCCGGCGCATGGGATGGGGGAGACAGGCACGATTGTGGGCACACTGGGGGAAAGACGGGTGCAAGTGGGGTATGCTGGAGGAGGGAGAGATGGGTGCGATCACAGGTGGGGAGGGGGCCACTCCCCGAGTGGGGAGATGGCCACGATCATGCTGGTTGGGGAGGGGGGAGATGTCCAAGATTGCACCCCATCTTTCCTGCAGGAGCACGCCCGTGATCATGCACGTCTTCCCTGCACGAACACAACTGCGATCATGGCCATCTCCCTACTCGCGGGGGTGGGGAGATGGTTGAGATCTTGGTCGCCACCCAATGTGGACTTCACGACCCATGTCAAAATTTTCATGAAATTTTTGTTCGCGACCCAATTTGGTTGTGAACCAAGGCATTCATGAGCCGAGGTAACATTGTACTTCTACATCCCTACCAAATAGCTTGATGTTTGAATATTCAACAAGTAGTAGGAATTAGTATATCGATTATACATTTTAAATGGAGCATAGGGCTGTAAAACATTTTCTTAGCTGCAACATCTGTTGAGTAATTTGGTCCTTCTGAGCAAATTAGTTTCCATTGCTTTCTAGGATCTTTATTTGGAACATTTATTTTTAATACCACACTCAGTGTAAATTGAAACATATTTTCATTTTCTGATTGTAGAAGTCAAATAATACATTTCCATAATTATGCAGTTCAAATATACTGGAAAATTTCCCAGTGTTTACCTCTGTTATTTAAGCTAGATGAACACTGAATCTTAATTGATACCAGTACTTGGTAGTAATGGCTAATATTAGGTACTGCTATCCCACTTCTGTATGGCATTAAAAGTAAGTTGAAAAACCTTAGAATTTGAAATAAAATGGTTAATAAGTTATTATTAAAAATCATTTTAGCTTGTGTAAGTATTAGACGACGGTTAAAAGAAAAAGGAAAGTAATCCACAGAAATAAGTTAATTTAGTGTTTCAATTCTCCTAAGCAGTGAAAAAGATTCTAAGAACCATTTTAAAAAATTTTGCTGTATATTTTATAGGCTATTGAAAATATATAAAACTAATTTCTGCTTGGTTTATTTGCCATTTAAAAGGTGCATTTGGAGTTGTAAAAAATGCAGTCTAAAAAACTGCACATACACATAGCATCCCTGACTGTTGCAAGACTCTGTGGCTTGAATCCAAAGGGGTTCAAAGCAGAACTTTGCTTGCCTATTAGAGCTTTACTATTACTTCTTACTGGAGTTTCCTAACACTACCACCCCAAGCTGTTCTTGAAGGTCTAGATTCCTTGGAACAGCATGAGATGTGGGTGGGGAATAATTAGAAATGGGTGTGGAAGGTTTTTATTCATCTGTTTGTTGCATTTTTGTACCACCCAATACCAGATGCTTTCTGGGTGGTTCACAACAATTTAAAAACATAAAATACAGCATAGACATTTAAATAGTTAAAACTAGAGTATAGAATGGAAGTAAAAATTAAAATAATTAAAGTAAAATATAGGATTTAAAACAGACTGAAACCAAAATTCTTGGGGAAATTCCTGTGAAAATAAGGTTTTTACTTGGCTCTAGAAAAACTCCTTCATACATGTCTGGAGAGGTGCCCTGGCAAGTTCATTCTGTAGTCAGGGTGCTACAACAGAAAAGGTCCACTTCTTAGTAGCTGCAAACCTGACTTCCTTTGTCAGGAGCTAGCCACAAAATAACCATTGAGGATGGTGTTAGGGTTTGTGCAGGTATTTATGGGAGGAGATGATCCTTCACAATGACCTGGACTTGAGCAGTTCAAGCCTTTGAATATTAATGGCAGCACTTTGAAGTAGACCTGGTCATAGAGTCATTGGCAGTTCATATGGCCAAGTATTGGCCCTAATATGATCACGCTGGTTAGTTCCTGTTAGTTAGCTTGCTGCCCTGTTTTGGCCTAACTGAATTTTCCAAACCATTTTCAAAGGCAGACCCATGTATAACACATTCCAGTAATTCAACTGAGAGGTTATTAAATAAGTGCAGTTAGACTATCCCTGTCTAGATGAGGACATAGTATATCAGTTTAAGCTGATATAATTGATTGAATATCCCTCATCTGAGCAGGTGAACCATTCTCTAGCAGTATTTCCATCTTGTTTGACTTGTGCCTCAATTTATTCAGGAGCCCTCCTTGAAGGAGATTAGGAGGGTGGCTACCTAGAGAAGGGCCTTCTCTGCAGTGGCACCCTGGTTATGGAATACACTCCCCAGAGAGGTTTTCCTGGTGCTGACACTTTATTCCTTTTTATTTTCACATTATTTTAAGGTTTGAGTCTGATTTTAATGTGGGGTTTTATTGTATAGAAAATCAATTTGGATGCTATTTGTTTTATTATAAGACCATCCCGAGACCTCAGTAGCGGAAGTATGTAAAAGTGTTAAATAAGTAAATAAATAAAATAAAATATTGGCCCAGATTCATTCTAGTACTGGGCACAGTTAATGATTCAGAGCAGCCATTGACTCAGCTGGATTTGATGAAAAGGAAAGACAGAACTGGCTATCATCTGCATTTTGATGACATTTCACCTCACACCTCTGGACAACCTCCCAAGTGGTTTGATGTAGAGGCTAAATAGCATAAGAGAGTAAGCTGAGCCCTGTGGAAAATTTCTAAGGCACAGAGCAATAATCCCCCAGCACCACCTTCTGGAATCAGCTATCCAAGGAGGAGCAGAGCTAATGCAATACAGTGCCTCCAACTCCTAACCCAAGAGCCTATCCAGAAGGATACCATGGTTGTTGGTATTGCAGTCATTTGAAAGGTCCATGAGAATCAATACAGCCTCATTCCCACATCTCTTCCCTAGCAAAGGACATCCAACAGGGCAAGTGAGTCAGTTTCTGTTCTAAATCAGACGTGAGGCCCAATTGAATGGATCTAGAAAATTGGCTAGATCCATTCAATTGGGCCTACCCAGATCTAGGGGTAGCTACTCAAATCCTCATCCTTTCACTTTACTGATGTTAAAAGAAAGAACACATGCAACTATTATTTAAGATTAAAAGACTGAGTTCCAGATACTATTACAAGCATAGCTATATTGTGTTTTTCCAATAGGAAAGGATGCGTAATGTAGCAGGATTGTTCCCATGTTCATGCAAAGTTATGGAAAATCTGCACTTTATTTATTGTTATATTTATATCCTGATTTTTATGTCCAAAGGACCCAAGGTGACTTGCATGTTCCTTCTCCATGTTACCCTCATAGCAATCTTGTGAGGTAGGTTAGGCTGAAAGTAATTGACTAGCCAAAGGCAATCAGTGAGCATCATGACTGACTGGGGATCAGACTCTAGATTTCCTATGTCTATGACTATACTGACTCTTGTTATTTAATGTGTTTAATCTGTCCTAATTTTGCTTTCATATAGCACACTGTATTTGGAAAACACATTACATTTTCCAGAACTTTATACTCTTTATGTTCAAATATACATTACCTAATTAGAGAAGGTATTTTTGAAGATTTGAAAAAATCATCTGTTAAAAGCAGTCACTAATTTTTGTTTTGCTTTGCAGGATGTTTGATGTTGGGGGCCAAAGATCAGAACGGAAAAAATGGATTCACTGCTTTGAGGGTGTTACAGCCATAATCTTTTGTGTGGCACTTAGTGATTATGACTTGGTTCTTGCTGAAGATGAGGAAATGGCAAGTAAATTTACTTTGAAAACAAATAACATCAGGTAGTAGCAGAGACCTGAGCTTTTAAATAACGTAGCCCCTAATCCACTGTTTCCTAATTGTTTCATTGTACTTTTATATGATTTGAAGCTTGAAAGGTAATTACATCCTAGTTAAAATACTTTAACTTATCTAATACCATTTGGATAAGTTAAAGTATTTCATAATCATAATAATGGAATAAAAGATACATTGAAAATTATGTCTTCCTGCATAAACAGACTTGGAATTGTGTCCATGACTTCATACTTTTATCTTTGTTAAACTCTTCAGAGTTACTAAAACTCTTAAGAATACAGTAAAGGAAAGATTCAGATAGTAAGGTAAGGATCTTGTTTTTTCTTCTGCCTGATAATTTCCATTCTTCTTTCTCTTCTGCAACACTGTCTCAAAAATTGGGGCAGTATCCAATACATAATTAGCATCAGTAGACTTGCCAAATGATGAACAGATTGTGAGTAATAATTAAAAATTGATTTGTCTAAAATAGTTATGCAGTTTCATGATGAATTTATGTAATTAAATCATAGGATGAATTTACAGAAAATGAAGTTTATTTATGGGAGAACAATCCTAGTACCCCTTAGTACTGTCCAGCTTCAGTCTCAGAGACAGCACTCTGATCTCAGAGTGATGAATTGGAGTTCCATCCCATCTTCCCCTGCCCCAACACAGCTGGCATGGAAGTAACTGCACCAGCTGGTCTCAAGAGCAGGGAAACCGCAGAAAGATTCTAAAGGGAGCATTTTGGGCTTAGGGAGAGGAGAAGACTAGACTGAGCAAGATACAGGGTATCCTGCAACAACTCCAGCTTGATAGACAAAAAGACTGTCTAGTGAAAATTCAGAGGATTAAGACAAAGACTAACTTGGCTGCTTGTCCTACTCTGAAGTGGATAAGCTTTTGAGTTGTGCCCGTATTTGCTTTTCAGGGAACATGTGTGCTAATGCTTTATTTCTTGCTTTTAGCTAACTTGCATCCAACTCAAAGTATCAATCCCTTTTAAATGTAATCACAGGGTTTTGTTAAGTATGATGCTGAAGGACAAACTGGATACTTATAACTACAAACACGTTGTTTGTCTGTTATGAACGAACATTTGGTTTCCAAATTCTTGCTTTGACGTTTTTCCTGCCTTTACATGTTCTGATGCCCTTTTTCATTTCCTACAAACTGTAGTTTGCCATGTCATCCAAATCTAGCAAGCTATGATTACTGAAAAATGTAGTCTGTGCAAACCAGAATTGGTAGTCATGACTCGAATTAGATCTGTAAATTCTCTGGAGACACACTATAGTCTGGTTCAGATATAAACTAATTTTGTAGACATGAACTATTTCTTTCTTCCCTTCCCTTCTCTTCTGTAAATGGTTTCAGAGGACATTTCTTTGTTTGCTAAATTAGTTTCCAGTGACATCCAAAACAGAAAATCATTAGATTGCCTACAAAGCAAGATTGCAAGTAATGGTTAAACTTTTTTTCCCTAGTTCTGTCATGATTAGAATCAGGCTAGTAAATAGCTTCTCAAGTCTAGCATGTTGAAAGAGGAGGAGGATATTACCTGTTCACAGCCCAACAACTAGAGTTTGGATAATCAGTGTTGCATTTTACTGATTTACAGAAACCATAGTTTGCCTAATTAGGACATTAGTGCCAACTAGATTTTGTGGTGGGAGATTTGAGCATAGAGGCTGAAGCTTATTCACAATAGCAGAAACATGGTTTTTATTGAACTAGTAGTATATTACTGACCTTCTCAATGGGTGACACACAAGTTAAAGGAATACTAAATGATGGTAAGGAGAAGTTGAATGAATCATGTTTTTTCCCACTTCCTACCAGTCACTGGAACCTGGAGTCATTCAATGAATTTAATAGTGGGAGATTTGGGACAGATTAAAAGAAGTACTTTTTCAGATGTTGTATCACTAAACTGTGGAATTTGCTACTACAAGATGCAATGATGGCTACCAAACTGGATGACTTTCAAATGCATTTAGAAAAATTGATGGAGAATAGAGCTATCAATGACAATTAATCATGGTGGCTATATACTATAAGCTTTTCTGTGCCACTTTCAGGAAAACACATGCAAGAGGGTGCTAGTGCACTCAAGTCTGGTAGGCCTCCTAGTCACAACTGGTTGGCTACTCTATGAATACAGAATACAGATAGACCCTTGATCTGATCCAGCATCAGTCACCTTTTGTTATTATCTAGACCATTATGCGATTAAAGGTGCAATCCTATGCATATTTAGGCAGAAAATTCCCAGTATTCCCTATAACATATAGAAAATTCCTTTAATTTTCCTTTAATTCCCAATATTTCATAGAATGACAGTGACACCATTGATCAATTCCCTGTGTGTGTATGATGGTAGCATGAGCAGGGGCCACCTCATGGGGTTCTCCTATGTTGTATAGATATTCCAAAGCTACTGTAATGCTTCAGGAGGCATACATACTGTATTAGTTCTTACCTCACCAAGGTCTCCTGTATTTGCTTGAAGCTATTATATTAATTGGTTTTATTTCTTCCTATACCTTCCAATACTCAAAGCTCTCTGGGTGTTCATAATTATTAAAACTATAAAATATAACACAAAATGTACTTGAAAGTTTAAAATTAGAGTGCACAGTAGCAGTAGTAAAACCCAATGTAGGGTCTAGCAGCTGTGGAATGATAAAAATACACTAAAGGAACAGAAGCAACAGAAACTGAAAGACTAAGAGTCCGGGAGAAATAAGAAGGTCTCAACCTAGCACCAGAAAGAGAACATCATAGGTGCCATTTAGGGTCTCTGGGTAGCTCATTCCACAGCCAGAGTGCCACAGCAGAAAAAAGACCTCTTCTTAGTAGCTACTCACAACATTTTCTTTGGCAGGAGCTCCTGGTGAAAGACAGTGGTAGAGGTGCGATAGATATATATGCGGCCAGATGCTTCTTCAGCTGAATTTGTCTGCAAGCTGTTTAGGGTTTTGAATTTTAATACCAGCACTTTGAATCAGGCCCAGACATAGCCAGCACAGATAGGAAAGTATTGGCCTAATAGCATGCTAGCCAGTCCTTGTTAACCTTGCTATCCTGTTCCGGACAATGTAAAACATTACAGTAAACTATCTGAGAGCTGATGAAATGTTCTGTTTCCACATTTCTGAGATCATTGCCAAACCTAGTCAAAAGTTAGCTTACTGATTTTGTATATTTGGAAAAGTGTTTCCAAAATTTGGAAATAGCTTTCCTAGATTGATTCCTACTGAAAGCTAATTAGTGACAAAACAAGCAACTTTCCAATGATGATTTTTTAAATAATGAGTATAATAAAATAAAGATTATGGGACTCCACCCATTGAAAGTTAAACACTTTCAAATTTCCATATAAATGGCATTTCAAAGTACTTAATTTTGGATGGCTAGAGCTCATTGTCTGAAACGAGATCTGTTGAGCAAAAGTAAATTCTCTTTATCATTTGACCCTTTGGTTTTTAGAAGCTAAATAACTGAAGAAATGTCCTAGTGATCCTGGTATAAAAAGTCATTTGGGTTTTTAGGTTCTTTGGTATTGCTAGAGAAAGGAAAAGAGAGAAGGCCAAACTGATATATCATCTGTTTCTTTCAAATGCAGAATAGGATGCATGAAAGCATGAAATTATTTGACAGCATCTGCAACAATAAGTGGTTTACAGACACTTCTATTATTCTCTTCTTAAATAAGAAAGATCTCTTTGAAGAAAAAATCAAAAGGAGTCCTCTTACTATTTGTTACCCTGAATATCCAGGTATTTATCTTGTTATGAAACAAAAGTGGGGTGGGGGTGGAGGGAGAATGTCTTAATTTGAAACCTCTGAGTGTAATGGCAGAAAAAAATGTTGTAAATAGTAATAGATATCTGGTAAAATTCATATGGTATTGTAAAATATATGTAAATACAATCTCAGTGGTATGCATTGCTCAACTCACAGTTTGTACAAACCCTTTAAATAAACCATTGTGTTATTTTAATAATAGGCATTGCTTTGCTATCAGAGTAAATGAGATTATTTACATTCTGTATAATCTATGTATGGTTGTAATTTGATTTCTGGGCACGCCTGAACTCAGTGTATAGAAAGCTTTAGGATTACTATTTACTTCTAATGAGCCAAATCTGGTATCTTTTATATTCTTGATTTGTTTAATTTATTAGCTTATTTTGATTGGGTCAGCAAAAAGGTTCTAGAATGGCTTACATGTAATAAATAAAACCAAGTAAGGTTACACTCTAAAAAGGCATGACACAAAAAGAGAAAGGGTTTAGGAGGTAGAAGAAGAAAAGCAAGTAGTCATTCAGTAAAGCTGGTAGAATGGCTCTGCTTCTCACCTCATCTTTTCTACGGACTGCTAAAATTACTGTTGGTGGTGACAACAGAGAAAGGAGCCAGGTAGAGGTGATCTTTCAGCTGGGTTGATGGGATGGTCAAGGCACTGTACAACAAAACATCAGCCCTGTAGTGGGTACTTTGCCCAGGCAGACTTGACTGCAGGGGGAAGCCATCTGGCCTTTGCTACTGCATTGTCTTCTCTGTCCGGGAAAACAAGGCACAAGTGAAGCTTCCTCCCCGAACCATTACACCAATGGGAAGGGCTTCAGCCCATGCTTTGGCCAGAGTTCACCCGTGATGCCATCCGTGGGGCCTGTGCCCTAGGATCGTCTGCCTTGGTCACAGTCTGGTCCTCTGACTAGATGTATCTTCCTACTCTCTACTACACCAAAAAAGTGTACGGCAAATAAAATCTAAGAATTAAATGGAAATGGAAGTGTATTGTGTGCAAAATACTCAGTCATTCACAACTGGATTTGGTAATGACAGTGATTTTAGCATGAATTAGCTGAATTAATGCCCATAGTGAGACAAGAAACCATCATCCCAGTTCAGAATTCACACAGACACCTGGCTCCTGAGAATAGGTCTTCATGCATCTGAAGTGGAATCTAGTCTATAAAAGCTTGTGTCATGATGTGATTGGCAATCATTCAAGTGGCATGGATTCCTTTGTTGTGTTTTGCTGCAACTTACTAAGAGGTTTTCTTCTCTGAATTTTTTAGTATGGTATGAATTAGAATTGGTTGAGATTGTATATTCAATAACAATAAAATTGATAGTATAAATTATCCATACACTGGAAAGAGTAAATCTCTTTTTCCTCCACTCGCCTAGGCTCATGTTCAGGAGAAGCTGGTAACTCCTGCATCACTGGGGCTCCTTATCCATTGCAGCCTTTATTTTGAGCTTCATTGGAGGTATCCATGGTGCACCATGGTGGTAAACCCATCTTGGGGACAGAGTCCATCCTATCTTGGGGACAGAGTAAATAACTCCTATAAAGCTGAAAATGGTGCAGTAGATGAGGGGCCCATCTAATACAGAAATCACCTGCTTCGTGTGAGTATATTCTAGCTTCAGAACATCATGGAAAACTTATGAACAAATTCATAAGAACGCATGACTCTGATTTATCAGTTAGCTACCTATTACAAAAGAGTAAAAGTGCAGCCATTAACAACACCATTAACAAGACAGCATTATTTAAAATGTAGATTCTAACTGAGGGCAGCTTAAACAATTCTTAAAACCTTGAATAGGTTGGAAGAAATTAGCAAGATATGTATTTTCTAGAGCTTTAAATGTGTGTATCTTATGTTTTTAAAGGTTCCAATACATATGAAGAGGCAGCCGCATATATTCAGTGTCAGTTTGAAGATCTGAACAAGAGAAAAGACACAAAAGAAATTTATACTCATTTCACTTGTGCCACCGATACGAAGAATGTGCAGTTTGTTTTTGATGCTGTAACCGATGTTATCATAAAAAATAACCTGAAAGACTGTGGTCTATTCTAAACATTTATATCAAACTGTAATTCATCTTTTTTCCATTAATCAAATGAGTCATAGTGTTTGTTTTTTTTAAGACCATGAATATGTTTATTGTGTATACTGACTTTTCTGGTATTTGGTTAGGTTGAAGGATCAGTTTAAAAAATTCAGATCTCCTGGTTTACATAGTAAAGGATGCAAACCAATGACCAGACCAGTTCAGTAATTGCTTCTTTAAACAATTTTATTTATGTTTTTTGTATAGATTTAAGTAATGTTGAGCAACAATCAAAACAACTTGATTGTGTGTTTAGTTGTGACTGTATCTGTTTTGTTTCTATAAGCATTGAACAAAGTATTTTAATAACTTGATGCATCCTGTAGAGTTTCCATGTTTTAAAGGCTGCTTTTTCCTATAGGAAAAATATTTGCCTTTTTAATTTTTCATTATTCAAATGGCTTCTTTAAAATGTTTCAATATTATGCATGTTGCCTTAATTTTTTTCTTAGATTTTATTTATAGAATTCTCATATAGTAAGCTTTTTATTACATAAAGAATTCTTAACACTTGCTCAGGATTAAATAGAAAAAGCCCCAGCATTCTTTCCAGTTTCTGTTTTGTGTTACTAAAATGGTAAGAGAATCCATTTTGAATGTTCAAAATTACAGTAAACAAACCAGTCTTACATATTTTATTCTATGCCAACTTATTAAGAGTTAGAAAGTGGAAGAAAGCTATGGCTGTGATTCAGTGGGTAGAAGTGATATATATATGAGAAAGTGCATCCTTCTTCCATAACTAAGAGCCTAACACTGAAAGCCCAGTTCATGCATGTCTACCTAAATTATGGCCCACTTTATAGCTATTTAATATTTATTTGAGGTGTTATTTTAGCTTGTAAGTATCTCTGGTGTGACATGCAAAGGGAAAAGTCTTGGAATTGAAACAAAGGAGGTGAGGGAAGGAAGACTGGGAATTTCAGACTACTTGCAGTTTTACCTCTGTAAATTTTTTGTGTTTTCTTAGGGGATTGGCCCAAACATTTTTACTTTTGTTTCATTAAACATTATTTCTGCCTTTTAAATATGAAGAATTCTTACTCAGATCAACAGACATAATATCCCTTGTAATCAAAATACATTTGCAAATCAGGGTTTTTGGGACACCCTTTAGAATGGATTTGTCCACAGTGTAGTGGCTAGAATCCAAAAAGTGTACAGCTAAAGCACTTCCACCCCCACCTCTCATATGGGGAGAACAGGTAGATGCGGAAGTGGTAAATTTTCTCCTTTAATAGTAGGTTCCTTCTTGGGAGGTGTTGTTCAAGAGATCCCCTGGCCTTCTGAGTCATGTTAGACAGGCATAAGATGTTGCTGCTACAAATAAACATTGCACACAGAGCTTTGGATCCTGGCCTGTGTTGCTTCAGTTGAAGGTTTCTCATCAATACTTTTATTCCTGCTCCTGAAGAATCAAACCACTTACTTTGCAGTGGCTTGCCTCTCCAAGAAAGAACTGCTGTGGGGGGGGGGGGGACCCAACTACTGGTATGTAAATCAGTGGTTACTGATTACCACTTCAAATTGCAGCTCTGTTTTGCATTACTGTATGGTAGTGCCAATAAAGATTTAAAAATTACGTATGAACATGAAATAAGAACTTTAGTTTTTCCGATCATTCTATCAACTAAAATATGAACAACCAAATTTTCAAATACTACTTTAGGTTGGTAGGATACAGCACTTCCTAGAGTGCATGTATTACCAGTCTTTGAGTTGCCTTTTCCAGAGGAAAGAAAAATCCTTGGAACATAGTGTTCACTGTTACATATGGGCAAAATGTTTCCAAACAGAACAAGGTCCCAAGTACTTCTCAGTCTAAATTGCTACATTGTCATGAACTTCCTACTCTAGCCATGTTCCAATATTCTAAGAAATTATCAGTATTAATCTCATTTACATCCTCCTCATAGGAAATTCAGGGCAGTGTACATGTGCTTTTCTAAGGAAAATAATGACAAGTGCAGACTGGTGGAACAAGTCTAAATTGTCTCCATTTAAAGTATTAGTACCAGAAAATAGTTTGTGTATTCTGGAACACTTAGAGTTGTGCATATAAGGTTCATATTATTCTGTAAACTGAAGTATTTGGTAGTAATTGTATCAAATCCTTAAAATTAAATTTTGTACATTACTGCAGTTTTTTTAAGCAAGAAAATTAAACTAAAAGAAGATTTCAATCTTAAGTTATTGTGCCTTGTCTGAAAGAAATATTTTTTCATTAAAATCAACTGATGGAATGCCTTCTGTAACCATAAGTGAAGTGCAAACAAAAATAAAGTTTGAGTAAATTCAAACACTTATGTGGAAATACAAATACATCTTTGTGGCAATTGTTTAATGGGTTCTAAAACATTTTCCTTTTTACTATCCTCTTGTCCCCTGCATAAAACCTAAGACTTAAAGTACTTTTCATAAACCTTAACTCAGTTATTTACACAAGTAAGTAGCACTGCTAGAAAGAACAGCAATCAATGTGTTAGATGCAACCCAGCTACCTTGCCTTAAAACTTGCGCTATTTTTTTTTTTTTTTTTTACATTGTGTCTTACCAGACTTGAAGCCCTGTACACAGGGGATGAAGAATCAATCACAGAGGAGGAAATGGTGCTGAAATAGGAAAGTGAACACTGGACACACTTAAAAGACTAATGTTTAATTCGGCCAGGGAGACACACCTTACACTAGTTGCATGTGTTTGATGCAGCATTGGTTCTGTGTGGAAAAACATTTCTCAGCCACAGTGAGACGTATATCCATTGCATGACTCTGCCATAATTGGTTATGCAGAATAGTTGATGCAGGTTAAATATGAAAAAGCAACTCTTTGAAGCCACTTTAAAAGAAAAACTATGATAGACATAAATGCCAGCTCTTAAAGCAGCCATTTGGTGATGGTTCATGTAGACCAATGAAATATTTAACAGTGATCCAGTGAAAGGGCACTCAAGGATATTGCCTATAGAGGATACCAAAACCACAACTATACTAACCACAATTTGAGTTGTATTGGTTCTAGTGAAGTCTAGTTTTGTGGGCATTCAACTATCACAAGCCAGGCTTATTTTCAGTTACTCGAATTAGTGAATGTTGTAATATTTATGCTACGTACATGACTTTAATATTTTAAGTTGAAACCGTTTGTTTTCGTAGTGTTCAAGTCTATAGATGAAAGTTTATGCATTCAAAGTACAATCCTACATGTGTCTAAAGGCAAAGGTTATTGCGCACATGCATGCTAATTGTGTCTGACTCTGGGGTCGGTGCTCATCTGCATTTGCTGGAGAACCAGTGTTGTCTGAAAACTCTTCCGTGGTCGTGGCCAGCATGACTAAACGCTGAAGCACACGGAATGCTATTACCTTTCTCACCAAAGTGCTGCCTATTTATCCAGTCGCATTTGTATGCTTTTGAATTGCTAGCTAGGCAAGCTGGGACAAAGAAGCAGGTACCCACCCCATCGCGTGCATTCAAACTGCCAACTTTCCGATGAACTTTCCAGCAGCTCAACAGTTTAACCTGCTGCGCCACCCATGCTCTACATGTGTCTATACTGAAGTAATTCACACTGATCTCAATGGGGGAATTAGTTGCAAAGGGGGCACAGGATTAAAGCCATAGTTAACTTTAATACAAAGAACTCGTAAAAATAATTATAGTGTTGGCATTCTCTCCAAAATCTCAGCTCGGGTGGAAGTCTTTACTATTAGACCTGATGAAGCCAAGGGTTCAACCAAGAGCTTCCATGTGCAAAGAAGGTGCTTTCACACTCCGCTGAGCTCAGGTCCCTCCAACTTCAAAATTGGAGAATAAAGTCTGTCACTTGAATTTGACTTGAGACTTCCTTTTGCTATGGTCAGGGGCCTGCTCCAAATCTTCAGGGACCTGAAAAACCTCTTCATAACCAGGATCTAGGAATATTTACTGTGATTTGGTCACCACAGAAATATTAAGCCTTGACCTCAATTTATTTTTATCTCTGCCTCATTTTATAAATAGCCTTTCAGAAACATTACCTTGATTGGACTGAGCTTTATCCAGGTGTGCTTGATTTGACAATTGCAATTGTTTAGAAATGCTCTTTGATAATGAAGAGCGGTTGGATCAATTCGGGAGAGAGAAAGAGTGTGAAAGTGAACACTGTTTGCTTACTGAGATGCCTGCTGGTAAAGACACTCAAGGTTGTTTCTATAAATAGGACATTTATTTTCCTGTGTGACTGTGTGTACACAGTCTGAAAAAGAAAAGTATGGCATGCAACAGGAAGTTTTTTCTTTGGTACACTCACAGGGAATTTGCAGGGATGTCAGAACCGTAAAACATTTGGTTGAGGACACAGAATCTGAGCTATTTATTTTCCTTGTTAAATCAGACACAAAACCAGAATCGGATGAAGCACCAAGCAGGTCTCTGCTTTTAATCTTTTAATGCATTTAGTGTCGAAAGCAAACCGAAAGAGCAATCTCATGGTCTCTGGGAGAACATTGCAGGGAACGTAAGATTGTATGGAGTCCTCAACCCAAGACCTTAGATCAGGGGTCCTCAAACTTTTCCACCAGGGGTCCAGTTGAAAGCTGCCGGTGCTGGGCGCAGGCCAGAATGGTGGTGCCGGCGATGCGCATAGGCTGGGGAGGAGGCAGCGCATGTGGGCATGCACACTGAGGCGGGGCAGGGCGCACGGCAAAGCAAGGTGCGGCGAGGCGTGGGTGGGTGGGTGGGCGAGTGTGGCGAGGGGACGCGAGGTGCAGGCGGAGGCGGGCATGCACCACGAGGCGAGCACACGAGGCAGCAGCTTGCTCGCTTGGAGATCGTTTTCTCCGAGCGAGCAAAACGCTGCCTCCTCATGCGCCGGGTGAGGTGGGCGGCAGCAGGTGTGAGCATGGGCACGCATGTGGTGGGCCCAAATGGGCATGGCGGGCTGGATAAATGGGCATGGCAGACCGTAGTTTGAGGACCCATGCCTTAGATGCTGCTGTGTCTTTGGGAGGAAGAAAGACATGTTGGCTGCCTCCCAAGGTAAAAATGTAGCCTAGAATGAAGAGACATGGGGGAGGGTGTTCCATTGGTGGGCCAGGGAAAGGAGAGGAGAGGCCAGAATAAGAAAAATCCAATGGCATCATTAGATAGGCTCAGAGGCCCACTCACAGCAAAATGCATGAAAGGAGGGCAGAGTGACACAAATCACCTGTCACCCCTCCTGCCCTGCCAGCAGCAACCTAGCAGGGTACTGGACACTTGAAAGCATTCAAGATAGGAGTCTTCTTCAAAAGGAACAGATGGCTGTTTCAACAAGCTTGTTTTGATCCGGTAGGGAGACCGATGCATTGTTAGCATGCTTCCATTTGTGCATCACTTGGGACATCTTTCTAAGCATGCAAGTGACAATGCAGTCTATCTGCTCTATATTCCCTCTAAAACTGAATGCAATGTTCCTCACCTTGTTTGACATGAAACTTCAGTTAGATTGGGATGAATGATCATATCCAGAGACCTCCTTCTGAAACTTGAATCTAGCCCATTTAAAGATTTCAGAAAAGCAGGGATAGACATATCCCACTTTGTGTTCATAAAAACTTTGTGAGGTAGGCTAGGATGTGAAATACTGACTGGGCCAAGCTTACCAAAGGGGTTCATGACTAATGAAGCAATGGGGAGGAGGGGATCTGTAGTCCTCCAGATGTCCTGCCTATAACTCTCAAGAGCTCTAGCCAGCTGTCAGTGGTGAAGGATCATGGGGGCTGTAGGCCAAAAGGCTCCCACATTGGTCACTCCTGAAGAAGCCCGAATCCTGCATCTACTTCAGACTGACTTCTATATATCTTGCTAAATTTGTTTCTTTCCACTGCAGACCTTTGTCCCAAATCACAAATTGTTTTCGAAAGATACTCGGTTTTGAAAGGGATTTATCATGTGGTTTAAAAGGTATTGGGAAAGCAGCTTGAGAAACATGGATCCTGGGACTCATTAAGGACATAGAACATGTTGCATCAGTTCTCTTGATCCTGGCTGATAGCAGCATTTAGTTTCAAATAGAAATACACTATTTTTCCTCCATTTGGAACTGGCTAAGGGTAGCACATGGAATCATAGGGTTGGAATGAAAAATGGCAAAGGACAACTAGTCCAAAGCCCTTCTGATGACAGAAAACCAGTGCTTGAACTTAGACACCTAATGAAGAAATGTCCACTGCCTTCTAAGGAACTCTATTCCCTAGTTCATTGACTGTACCACCAGGAAGTTCTTCCTAGCATTAGTTGAAATTCCTTTTTCTTGTAATTCTACTGGCAGGTGGGTTAAATTGGTGAGTTGATCATACAGAGACAGGTAACCTCTGAGGTATATATGGCATAGGCTGTCAAGGGCTTTAAAGGACAAAGCCAACACAAGTGCATTAATGTGAATAAATACGCTGTCAAAGTAAATGTGGCTCAGAGCAGATGAAAAATGTATTGCTTAACTGAGGCTTCCATCCAAAGAGTAACCCTCAAGCCCTTCCTCTTGTTGCTTGGCCTCCTGTAATTTCTGCATTAAGGGTGCATGCAATGTTGTTCTTCATTTACATGTTGTGTTGCAATGAATTCCCATACATGCAAGGGCATCCCATATCACTTGTATGGAAGGAACATAGAATATTACAGAATATCATGGAATGGAATGGGATACAAAGATGGAAGGGTCATTTATGTTCCTGGGCGCACATACATCCAGGTTCTGCTTCTTATGCAGACAAATCTATGACCTTTGAAGTGAATGGGAGGCACCTCTTGGGGGTAGAAGGTGCATGGAAATTCTAGATTAAAGTTACTGAGAGAGATCATAGCAACGGAGAGATCAAGTGGAATGGTTGTGTGTGTACATGCACGTGTGCAGCATTGGGTTAAGCATTTCATACAATGCTTCCCATTAAAAAGGGGAAATGGTCATTTCCTAGTTGCATTTCTCTCATACCACAACTTCATTCACAGGATCGTTGTTTTAATGAGGATGCAACGATCGGTAGCGCTTCCTGCACTGAAAGCTGTAGTAATGCCTGGGTCTATAATTCTGACCTTTTGTATTGCTCTGTAATATGATCAAGAACAGAGCCACAACCCCTCAGGGAACAGACAGAATGCAATTCCAGGCAGACCCAGCTTACTGAAAAGGTCACTATCATTTCTTGAGCCTTTTGCAAAATGCATTAGAACAAAGCTCAGCACCCGTCCTTCTGTCTAGAGAGACACCAGTGCTGAACAATTGATTATTGAGTGCTGGAGAGCTCTGGCAGCAGAACTGTCAAAGCCTGACCTTTGAGAAGATGTGCTGTGTACTAGTTGCCATTGTTTCTCTGTGAGACCATTCACACATTTAGTGCTGCAGTCATCAAGCAATGAACATGCACCCATGAGCCAGGCCAGGTGTGCTTCCCATTCCATTGGTGTTTTGTAAGTTCCACTTTGGAGGGCAGTTGCCATGTCTTGCCATAGCAAACAACGTGCAGGTCCTGCCGTTTGCATTGGGCGCTCTGGTAGCTAAATTGACACTTGCGCTTTCTTCCCTGTCAATCAAGTTAGAGCCAGCCTGGAAGAAGCAACAATCAGAAGCACATTCTAGAGAGTCTTATAATCAGAGGAAGGCCACGTAAAATTCTGACACACCAGCCTGATGAGCAGCAGGAGTATGAGTTTGTTGCAGGAACGTGACTTGTAATTTCAAGGTAGGCTACCGCGCCAGGAGGGAGAAGCCACAGTTGCCACAGAAACAACAAAAATGTTCTGTGGTCACGGCACGTACAGAATGTTAAGCATTCTCTGTTCCTGCTATCTTGCCGTTACTAATGAAATGCATTTATTGCTCAGGTAGGCTTGCTTGTTATATTAATTGCAGAAAAGCATTCTGATTTTAACTCATTTTCCTCCTTTTTATCCCGTTCTATTTCATCTGCCTAAATAATGAGTGGGCGACATGTATATAACTGACCAATGGCCAACACTGCAGTCACTAGCTCAGCAGTGATTGTTAATATGGTTTTACTGGGGCCCATAAAGCCTCCAATTCTAGCTTGACTCTATACTCTGAGCCATTTGCTAATCATGTACATTAAGTTTTACCTCTCTGTTCTACTGGTTTGCTTATTCCTTTGCTGGAGCTGACTGCTCTCCTAAAGTGGTCTTTCCCAACCTGGTGCCCTCTGGATGAGTTGGACTGCAGTTCCCATCACTTTCAGCTGGTGTGGGCTAGGAAGGATACGAACTGCCAGAGGCACCAGGCTGGGAAGGCTGGCCAGTGGATGAAGCCTTCGATGTTTGCGGGGTAGCAGATTCACTCCAGCTTCCAGTTTGAACTTTTCAGGAGCTGTCCATGGTGATGTCTTGGGTACACTGTCCACTGCCATTGGAAACCATCAGCCTCAACTGCTAGTCAGTGCTTGTGAGCTCAGTCAAAGAACCCCTAAAAGGAAGCAGCATTAAAGCCTGATGCTTCGAAAACTATTAGATATAGGGCAGTGTTGCTCAGAACAGGTCTCTAGTGCTCTTTCCTGGATGGCCTATGTCATGTTTAAAAGCTGGTACAGAGTACCAGCAACCACGGAACATTCTTTGGAATACCAGATGAGATCATGGAAGGTACCACAGGAGAAGACGTCACTGCTTGTTTAGCATTTAACATAATTCATGCTTAACATTTTAAAACTGAACACATGCAAACATACACATACTGTATATGCTACCTGGGGTTTTGTGATGTGTTTCATTTCAGGATTCTGAAGTGGCTTCATCAATGCACAATTGCTCCACACAGTCAAGCTATGAATTAAAAGTCTTTACTCAGCAGGATTCTTACAATGTAATTATGCTCTTGGCTGTGTTTACTCTGCAGATAAATGATTCTGTCGTTCCCAGCGCCAAAGATGATTTTCCCCTTACAGTTTCTCTTACAATTTCGTAAAGAAACAATTCTCTGTGTTCTTGTTTGTTTTAAAATGGAAAAGAATGGGCATGAGAAGCAGAGTCATTCCTGCTTTAGTTAAGGGGGAGCTGTACCAGGATGCTGGAGTCCCAACTTTGAATCAAGGCACAATAAAAAATCAACCCCCAAGTCTGTGATCAAGAACAGAAAGAAAGAAGTTTGCTTTAAGGTTTCATCTCTCTTGGGAGTTTCTGTGCACCGACTATGGTGAAGTATTTGCAGAACTTCAGCTTAGTATTTGACATGTATTGGCTGGGTTGGATGCATTCAACCAAATTTTCTTACCATTCCTAGGAAAGCAACATTGTTATCTTACACTCACTTACTGGAGAGTAAAGCTCACTGAATATTGTGAAGCTTGCTTCCAAGGAAACGTGTAGAAATGTGTGTTGCCCACAGGGACTTGATGCATGAGAGTATCTGCAGCCCACACATGCCAAGTTAAGGCTGCAATCCTATGCATGTTTAAAGAGCAAAAATCCTACAATTCCAACACGCCCTACCTTGCACTCACTTTTCTTGGGTGATCCTGTGTGGGAGCCCAGTGACTCCACTGCTTGTTAGGGCAATGGCTTCAGCTGAATAGCCATGGTGGCAGTCACCAAGGAGTAGAATTTGGGCATAGGAGGAACCCCACTTGGCTCAGAGTTCCCAAGCATAGGAAAGCACCTACCTGCACAGCTCTTTCCCATTAATGCTGCACTTGCGGCTGTAGCAGCAGGGCCAGTGAGCATGCCAGAAGTGTTTTGTTTTGGGTGGCATATCTAGTGAAGTTTCCCACTGCAGGGACTTGATGCATGCACAGGGGGCATTTCTGAGTGACAGATTCCCAAATACTTTCCCCAGGGCAGATAATGGAGGGATCTGAACTATCTGCTCTTCCTCAGGAACAGTTTTGCACTTGCTAGCTGGTGGAACCATATGCACCCCACTTGCCTGAAGGCTCCCTCAGGAATGAGGCACTGTGATGGGAACAGTCATCACCTGATTATATGGAAGAATCTTACACACATACACAGGGATGTAATGGAACCTGGGCTTGCAAGATCATACTGCTAGCAAGTTTCTTTGGCTTTTTTCTTAGCAGGAGGGCTGATGTCATCTGCCACCCCCCTCTAATTTCCTTGTTCCCTCTGTACTTAGTTGCAAATCTCACAGCGGCAAGGAGGAAATGCTTTCCCCCCTGTATTAGCTTTCTGCTGCAGGGACCTAGTCTTCAGTGGAAAATTAAAGCCCATTCATGTTGTAAAAGACAAGCTCCAGTTAAGATAAACTCCTGGAAATGGCTTTTTGATAGGGACCAACACACTGCCTGCATCTTTTAAAAAAAAAAATGACAGCAGGTGGCTATGGTGACTTTCAAGATGCGTGCCTGCATATCAAAATTAACTATTGCACATACAACAATATGCACTGTATGTGCAGTTGCTATAGAGTCCGGGTCATCAGCACCAGTGATGAAGTTTTATGAATACCTTTCAAGCTGCTTGCAGTTCTAAGTGCAGCCTTTTTGTACAGAATGAGCAAAGAGGGCAGATGAAATCCTGTAAGGCCATTCACATTTTTCTGGATACAGTTGCTGCTGGAGGATATTCATGCATTGGCTCCCACTGCTGAACGTCACCAAAACACTGTGAGCGGCTTGCTGGGCTTTGCAAGCTTTTGATTATAGCTGGGATCCAGGCAATCACCGCAACATCTGAGTGTAGATGACTTGGCTGAATGATTCACCTGTAGCCTCTCGAACTTCTGTCAGATGGGCTGAAGAATGAAGGAAAACTACTCTTTCCACCCATTCGGTCTGTGTTGATCTCTTTCCCTGCTGAACTCACTTTGACTCCTTATACAAATGTGTATCTGTTTGGAGATGTGATGAAAAAATAGGCTGTGAAGAAGGTCCTTCTCATTGTCTAGCAAGGCTACTGGTAGCACACCATAGGGCAAAATTGTGCAGACTTCATTGGGAAGCACTGCCTTCCAAGGGGGAAGGAACTCTAATACTTAGGAAAGAAAAGATTTTATACAACCGTGTGTATTCACAACAGTATCCCTTTTTATTTTAAAGCAAAAGGGATGTGAGTCTTCTCGCTACTGGGGATGAATATGCAGAAATTCCTGAGTTCTTTATTTCTGAGCACCTTTGAGTTGGATTCCATGTATATAGAAATATTTTCCAGTAGAACTGAAATTGACCCATGGGTCTCCTGAGAATGTGTTTTTGCCTAATATGTCCCTTTTTATATTCAAGTTGAAAGTACTGCCTTGGGGTGTACGTATGGCCACGATTTCCTGGGGAGGGAGGAGAAGCTGTGAAAACTTTTTGAGGAGGATACAATGTTATTCCTTCTTAGAATCGACCCAATGAAATGAATGGGACTTAAGTCATTTGTGGCTAACCTTGTCCCCTTCGGTTTAATGGTATGACTCTGAAGGACTAGCATTGGATACTATGTTTTGCTTTAAAACAAAAGAAGGACAGACCAACCTACCCATGTTTCCTCTTGGCTAGTGTCTCTCACAAACACACATTTTCAGCCAGAAATCACACATGGAGGGGGATGATAACCTGTTGGACAACCCGGGTGATGCTGTCACTAAGATTAAAGGGCACAGATCATGTCAGCACTTCAACCTGGAGGCCTGATCACTTGGATGCCTAATGTGTTTCTTACTCATAAAAAATGGAAGGGCCAGTTCTGATATCTAAAGGAACGTCTCCTCCTGGACCGTAAGAACCTCTGCGGAGGTTCTTCTGCAAGAGCCACCTTTACAAGGAACAAGAAAGTGGCCACAACTGGAAGGGCCTTCCCCTTATGGAATCGGCTCTCCAGGGACGGCTGGCTGGTGCCAATTCTACATATGTTGCAGCCTCTGGTTAATTGTTGATGAGCATTTGCTTTTATAATGGCTTTTGTCATATTGATAGTGGTACATTCGGGTTGCTGTTTATTGTTGGTATTTATCGTTTTGATTTTTCATTTATCATTTATGTTGATTGTACTGTGTTATTCATATAGATGCTCTTATAATTGATGTTATGGTTTTTAAATTGATTGCTATTACTCTTTTGAATTTATTATTATTGTATTATTTGATTAGGGTTTTCTTGTATAGCTGTTTGGAGAGCCCTGGCTTAATGAGCAAGATTTAAAAATCTAAATAAATAAAAAACCAAATAAGCCAGAGTGAAAGGGGAGGGTGTACCTGCTCCATCACCACATGAGAACTCCCACCAGACCATAAATATAGGATAATAGGATTACTGAGAGTGGTTGCAATTAGGAGCTGCTTTCATGATGTAGCAAGTTGCCTGCTCATTGAATTCATACCTATCTCACACTCCCAATAACAGATCAGTACTAATGCTGTGCTAGCAATTAAAGGGAAGCTGCTTCTGTTGCTCCAGACAAACCATCTGTTCACAGCTTTTGTAGAATCTCGGGATGCCCCTCACAGGAGTCAAATTAAGCTAATCTCTCCTTGTGAAATGGAGATTCCAAAGTGGCAGGAAATATCCTGATTCAAAGGCTGCCAACCCCTTATCTCTCAATTGTTGGATGGGAATTCTATTATCCTGCATTCAGTGAAGCTGGTGACATTGACAAAGCCCAGAAGATGCCTCCCCACATGTGGCTCTGTTCCTGTAAATGTCTTCCTATGTGTCACTTGCGTTGTTATCCACTCCCTTGAGTCATATATTGCCGAAAGTGGCATGAAGCGCTGCCATATAATTGGGCTATAACTTAGTTGCTTAGACAGACACCACAGTGTGACATTCCCACTCTCTTGAAGCTGAGCCTCTATTTCCTGGTGCCTTTCCCTTCCTTGTTGTATCCCACTGTGTTGAATAAGTATACAAATGTCAAGGTTTGGCTGAAGTCCAAGCATTGCATAAATCCCAGAGAATGGCTATGGGTGCAGTGCTGGGGAATTGGGCCGAGCAACTCGCTCCCAAATCCAACTCAAGCGGCATCATCAGTGACTTGACTTGGGAGCAAAAAGCGAATGAGTCGGCCCAAGATTTTGGCTGTTTTTCCAACCGAGTCACTCTGGTGCTCACTGCCTGCACCCAAGGGCTTCAGGATATCCTGGGGCGATCTCGGCAGAGGACATCTGGAACGGGCTGGAGGGTGGGCCTGATCACAGCAGAGGAAGTGTGGCAGGAAGAGGGAAAGTCTTCAGCTCTTCTTTTTGGCATGAGGGAGGCGGTGAGAGGGAGGGAGGGAGGGAGGGGCAGGACCAGGAGGAGGGGGTTATGGTGGGGGAAGGCAAGGCTTCAATTCTTTTTGGCATGGGGGGGTTTCCAATCTCCCCCCCACACACACACACACCCTACCTCCCTTTTTTCTGTTAAAGTTGGCTTTTGAGACTGGAGAAGAGACTTGACTTGAAAAATTTCTTGCGATGAGTCGAGACTCACTCTGGACTTGAAAGTGAAGCCTTCAGATTTGACTTCAAACTTGGAGTAAAGGTCTTGGACACAACAATAGAGAGAGCCTACTAGGACAGAGCCTACTCAGAAGTCACCTTTCCAAAAGACATCACCATAATGTCTGTAAACGTACGACCCAAGACTGCAGGTATATATCAGATCCCTCTTGCACAAAGATGCAGCTGTTCCCTTAAGATGCCCATGACCATTACACAGGAGATGAAAGCTTGTTTCCATGGCTTTTTACGGCCGACTGCTGATGTGCTCAGCAGATATGACGCTTCCCATCATAGCAATCCCCTGATGGGGGAACTCTTCTTGCCAAATGTCTGTGTGACCGCAGGCAGTAGAGGCCATTTCAAGCCTTGTGTTTACTTAACTAACACTCCATGGAATGTTGCCACCCTGCTCCAGTTTTTCCTGCCAAATAGCAGTAGGAGGCACAGAGCTCCCAGCTTTATTCCCATCGGTATAATTTCCTCAAGGCATAAGGAAATGGTCTCTAATCAAATTAACCTCAGCATGTGTGGACAAAATCTAGACCTCACATTTGCCCCAGAAGCCCTAAAACCTGAATTCAAAATGTACATCCAAACCTTGTCTGGAACTTGGCTTATATTCAGCTAGACCAAGTGGATTCTCGGTGCTTTAGAGAATGAACCTTCTGGTTTTTAGAACAGACTGTAGCTTAAACACTGAATATGAAATGGCAGGCCCATTTGCAGGGTTGGATGTCTAAAAGTCCCCCCTGTTCCTATCTCTTAAAGGTTCTCTTGAGCTCTGTATTATTGACATACTTACTTTAAACCAGTGGGGGTTTTTTGGTGGGATGAAGGGGCGGATTCAGATCAGAAATGGTATTACACCAGGTAATCTTAGGGAGCTGCAGTGCCCCCTAAGGAGGTGTCTGCCTGCCGATTCCCTCAACAGGTTTTGGATCTTTTGCTGCCAGAGGAGAATGTGCCCTAGCCCTGCCTTCATGCACACGCATGCACATGTACGGCATGTAGAAAGCCAAGAGAAGCTTATTCAGAGCGGGTTTTTTTTTTTTTTTTTAACTCTCTTAGCTTGTAAGAAAAGCCATGCTGGATCAGACCAAAGGCCCATCTAGTCCAGCATGCCTACACCCAGTGGCAAACCCCCTGCCCACAGGACCCCTTAAGCAGGACGGTGCAAGACCTGCTCCTTCCCAAGCTCCTCAGCAACTGGTGTGTGCGGTGAAGGAGGAAGCATGTGGCCAGCAAGGCTAGCAGCCCCTGCAAACCCCTCCCTCCTGCACTGATCTAATATTTTCTAGGCAGCAAATATCCCTATCGCATCCCAGTCTCACCCTATTTCTCTAAAGAGATAAAGATCCTCCTGCCTAACAGCCTTATAGAAAGAGATATGCTAACAGAGAGAGTCTAAGTCCCTTGCCTGTCTGTCAATTGTCCTGGACATTAGACTCTGGACAAGAACCCCTTTTGCATGGGCTGGAAGGGGTGCAAGACGTCCACACTCCAGGCTGGCTTGCCAGCTCTGCCTCCAGAGTTGCTCATCCTGTTTTCTACATCCCCGATTCCTGCACCCTTTCTCTGCGGACTTGATTCTGTGGGGATGAGAATGTTCCCACCATTGCTCAGCAGGCCTCTTTGCTCTTGATGATGTTCTTTACTTGCTGTGTGCTACGTGCCCATGTCTGTTTTCTATGGGTAAAAAGGTGAATTCGTTGTGTTTGCTGGCTGCTAGCAGCCCAAGACTCTTACTGTGTGCACTCAGGACAGCAATAATACATCTTGCAGGGCCTTTCCCTAATCTCTTTAAGGGGAAACACTTCAGATTATGCCTGACCTTTTCTCTGCAAGAATTCCAGCATTCATTCTTTGTCATTCATTTTTATCTCATTCAAACAGGCTAGACCTGGTCATTTGGTCACTCTGGCTGAACTCCAGCTTGAACTCCCATGACCTGCATGCCTGTCTTTGTAGCGGTGGTGTTAATTATATACCCAAATTACAGTGGCATCAAAATAGCTGTCAAAGTTAATATTTGGTTCACTGGGGGAGTGGGGAAACTGGCTTGGGGTTAAATCAAGGTTTAGTCTAACTTCCTGATCCATACAGTCCAATTCTATACATGATTACTCAGATTGGCTAGGTCATATAGCAAAAAGAGAAAAAAAAGTATGCTAAGGAAGAGCAGTGGTGCAAAATGAAAAGGTTTCAGGGGTATTTTTTGAAAACAACGCCTACATGTTCATTTCTCATATATAGGGTTGTTCTGAATGTTTTTTCTGACTCAAATGGTATATTCCTAATTAAAATGATAATAGTATCTATGCATATCATTCTGAGAACTTCAGTTATTAGAGTGACTAAAAATGAATAATCATCTCTCAAAGTGTGTTAAGTTCTACTCTAGTCTCAGTCTCCTGTGCCATTCTGTCTTAAAACATGACACACTTTAACCATCTGCCACGGTGCCGATTCCATGCGTCATTCTTTATTATGCTCTTGGTTTGGATGCCTTATTTTTGTGCTCTTATCTTGTATTGTGTTCGTTCTTGGCTCGAGTGCAGTCACTTAAGAAGTCTCAAAATAGCCTTTTGGAAAGTCAAGACATACTTAGACACACACCATGTTTATTTCTTTTTCATATGATATTCTGTGTAGCCAAACAATTTCACAGCAGTTGCCCTGAAACTCGAGGAGCTTTTTGAAAAACAGGCCAGAGGAACTATTATCCCCCAAATGTTCTTCTGTTATCCGCAGTTAATTTTAGCATTCTTATGTCAACAGAATCAGTCTGGTCAGTAGAGTTTGTCCAGTATGCAATGAATGGCATTTTTATGTAAAGATTTCTCTTCGTGTATATCCGATGAGAAACAATGGCTGAGCAAATTAACCCATACAGACATCACAGGAAGTTCTTCTCTAACGATCCAATCCTATGTATGGTTTAGACAGAAAAAAACCTCTAAACTCCAAGCATTCCCAGCCTGTTGTAGGTCATTGTCCTATCTAAAAATGCAATAATTTCACTCTAAATCAGTTAAAATGGAAGAAAATGAGTTCTCTCAAATAAACCTAATCAACTCTTTCCACCTCTTTGAATATATGGCATTTGGGAGCAGACCCCAGGACATGCTGGATTTTAGCAAACAAAGCAAAATCAAAGCACCACCACAAAAATATTAGGCAATCAGTCACAGGGCTCCCTCTGGCCCTTATTCTTCATGGTGATATAGAGAAATAGTGATTGAGGAGGGTGTCATTTCCTCAGCCGAAGCTGCCAAAGTTAGAGCAAACAATGCACTGGGGAGGAGGAATCTTTTTGAACTAGACCTGTGCTATGAAAGGAGCTTCAAATATAGCTGGAGACTTTGAAGCCAGGTCTTGCAAGGGGCATCAGGAATTCCAGTGAAGTCCCACCCTGAATTTTATATTTTATGATGTTGCTCCTGGGGCAGGACTGAGCAACTTGTGGTCATCCACCTGTTTTGGACTACATCCTCCCATCATCCTTCATCACTGGTTACTTGGGCTAGGGCTAAGGGAAGTTATAGACCAAATATCTGGAGGACTACACGTTTTCCACCATGAAGATGGCTTCTTCTGCAAAGCATCATGCGTCAAAGCTGTGTATTTGTTGCTTTGCAGATGGGTAAATGAAAATCGGGATAAGTTAAAAGATAGGAGTCCTACTGAATGAGTCCCAAAGCCTGCTAGTCCAGCATTCTGTTCCCACAGCTGCCAACCAGGTACCTGTGGGAAGCTCACAAGCAAGGCAGAAGTGCAAAACACCCTCTTGTTCTTGTTTCCCAGCAACTGGTACTGAGAGGCACACTGCCTTTGATGCTGACGGTAATGCATAGTCATCATGACTACTAGGTTTCATTGATTTGTTCTCTGTGAATCTGACTTATCTCGCTTAAAAACCATTCAAATTGGCAGCCATCACAGCATCTTCTGACATTTATTTCCATATCTTCAGTACAGAATTGGTACCTGTTTTTATCAGTCCTGAATCTCCCACCACTCAGCTTCATGGGATGGACTTCGCATTGTGACTGTAGGATGCTTTGCTTCCTCTTTCACAATGCTAGAGGGAAATCTACTTCGTATCCCAACTATATGTACTTTAATACACCTCTGTCACACCTCCTGCTTATTCACCTTTTTCTGTGCTTGGACCCTGGTTGTGGGAGGAAAGCAGGGAAGGGCCATATAAAATACCCCATTCCTAACCAGAAATGCTCTCCTGAAAATGCCCCGACCTCACACTGCTCTTACAAGATGCACATACCTCATAACATAGCAACTCTGGGTAAATGCTTCCATGGCTCAAACTTTTTGAAATTTATTCCCCCAACTCACTAGCTCTGTTCAAGCCTAGTGGTTTGTGTCTTTAGGAAATTTCTTCCTAAGAAGAAATCCTGGCTGATTCTACAGAGCCAAAAGGCAAAGAGCAGTGAGGCGAAGGAGGTGAGGTGAGAGGGGAAGGAGACACGAAAGAGATCACAAACTCAGTCGTTACTGCAGTAAACAGCATAGTACACCTGAGTATCTCAGACCTCCCAGATACCTTGCTTGGCACTCATCAGGGTGCTCTGCCCCACCTGCATTTTTTAAAAACGTCCCAGAAGCTAGGACTGTTGGGAAATAGGTTCTGTGGATGCATAAAATGGCGAGTTTAGAGGAGGAGTTTGGTATATTCATGTTCCACCCCCACTTCCACCTTATTGCCGCTCTTTTGGCTACTTTGACATGACAGTCAAGACACTTGAGCACAGCTTCTCGAATTGCCCAAGGTGTCCACAGCCCAAAAAAGTGGTCCATACACTTTGCATTTGCACTTTTGTGCCCTTAATTTGTAACTTGGCTCAAGTTCCAAAATTATGTTTAGACTGGACCTCAATTTCAAATAAAACAAATAAGCAAAGTTACAATTGGGTGTACTTCTCATTCTCTCTCTTTCTCTCTCTCTATACACAATCTCTCTCTTTTCTATGAAATAAGAATAGTTTTAGTTTTTCTATTGCAACTATTTTAAAGAGATTCTAAAAAGCCTTGGAGTATTATGAAATGCCTGCAAAAATATTAATCTTCAAATGTCACTTAATGGAAAAAGTGAAGTCATTTTAAAAGACCAAAGTCACTGTAGTAGTACAAAGAAGGCACGGGAAACTGAGGGGATAAGACTCAAACCCTGAACTTGTCAAAGACTTTTGCACATGTTTCACCCCACTAAATCTTCTCCTCCTTACCTCTGGAAGGGGACAGATTTGGGCTCAGCTCAGTATAACAAAACAGTGAATGGTCACTGAAAAATCAGAGACTGTCATAATTTCCAGCAATCTGATGCCTCAAAGTGAGCCCAGTGATTTTTTTTTTAACATGGTCCCTCATTGCAGTGGTTCCAATCTCTCTTACAGCCTCAGCTACATGCAAAGAGTTGTAAAGAAAAACTAAAGAGAACACACAAAAAAATCTGCCTATTTATTACATGCTCTACATTTCAGAGAAACATCTCCTTTAGGGCTGCCTAGAAATAGCAAAATATACAAGTTCAATATTTTCTTACATAAAAACCATAAAGCACAAGTCATGGACTGAATCTACATCTACATTTAAAAAGAATCCCTGTTACAAAGAACATAAAGCAACCCACTGTATTAAAAAGAAAGGGAAACAATCCTAACCAAAGCAAAAGCTTTTTAACTGCACTACTTTCATCCGCTTGAATCCATTAAAGCATGACTGTGAAAAGTCCGTCGGCGTTCCCTATAGCTCACTCCTACAGGTTCATGTAATCAATAACTTGAGCTGTTCTCAAAAACTTCTTAGGGAATATCACTAATTACTGTCAGTAAATCAAACCAGGGGCCAAACTTCAGCTTTATAGGTCAGTGGCTTTATCACGGTGCTCCAGAGTATTCTGGAGTCTTCAGAAGCTAAGCTGTAATGGAAAACCAGCTCCCCCAAAGACTTCTTACTTTGGCTTGAGCTAAGCAAGCTCTCTAGTGATGCCCCAGAATCCTTTGCAGTATGCATGGCTTCTTGAGAAGAGTGAGATTTTCTTCAGCAAATATATTGCCCATTAAAAGAAATCAAAAAATGCCTGCCCTGTGAATAGTAATGGATGAGCTTCTCCTCGTCATCTGAATTTGGATCTGGGCTTGGCAAATCAAACCAGTTCTTTTCTCCTCCCACCCATATGAAAGAATAACTTAAATAATGTATTTTATTATAAAAATAATGTTCTTTTCATAACATTTGGACCTTGTTGTCGTCCTGATGACAGTGAGAGCATGGCAGGGGCCAAACACCTTTCCCCTCCTGCTCCCTGTTCTTCCCCAGCTTGCAGACCCCTGAGCCCGTCATCCTCTCCTCTCATTTTTGCCTGAGGGGGCGGCAAGGTCATGCAGGGGGGCCCATCATTTCTCCCTTGGCACTTTGCAGGCTGCATCAGCAGCCTTGAGACTTCTTGTTTCCCAGGCAATGAATGTTCACATGATAGCCTCAGGGACCCCGGGAAATGCCTTTCCCAGCCTTTCTGATGCCGTGGCAGTGTGTGCATCCCACCTGGCAGTTATGGGAACTTTGGTACAGAATGCCATTCCATTTGCAGTGCAGCCCAGCTGGACCAGTTTGTCCTCTGAGCCAGGTAAACATCACCTTGGTTGCCATTACAAGCTACAATATTCAACAGCAAACATAATCGAAGTAAATGCTTTGCTTTAATTTTTTTTTTTAAAAACCCAGTATCAGAATTTTGTTCAAACTGTATCAGCATAAATATGCATCAGCATCTAGGCTTTTCAGTACTTCTTGTCTTTTTTTTCCTTTTTTACCTCTAGGCACTGCTTTGCTATTACAAAAATGGTCAAGAAAACCACCCCTGTGGATATTATACAGCCTTATCAACGTTGCTTTGTGAGACATTGTGAGCCTTTTCTATTGATGAGATTTAACAAAGCCCCGTACTTTGAAATGGCAATGATAAACTTTACTGGGATGATTAAAGTACCTCTAATTCCACCAAATCGCTTTAGAGCAGCCTTCACCTTTGGCTGACACAGTTCTGAAATATTTATATGGTCTGGGATTTCTATCCTAAGTGCTTGCAAGTATAAAACATCTTAGCTGAGGGTATGGTTTCTTTAGGAAATAGGTCATTTAATTCTAAATTGAACATTGCTCTCAGAAGCTCTGCTATGAATAACTCTCGCTGCCCCGCTGTTTACACACCATAGATAAATATTTGAGTGGAGGAAACACTTTGCCTCTTTGCCACAAGACAGGCCTAGTAGAGGATTCCCAGGAATCTTTTCAGTGGCATTAAATTAGCGTTATTAAAAGGAAAGGCTGCAGTCATGGACGACAGATGCACATTTGTACGCACAGTGATGAGGACCACACTTTCTGCTACTCCTTAAAAGGTGCCTCGATGGGGTAAATGCATGTCAGATCTCCAAATCTGGGCATTTCCATATTCGTGAAGTGCATCTGGTTGGTCAGGATTCTATCCTATGCTTTTGTTCACAGGCAACCTTCCCCATCAGGAATGGCTGCAAGATGCAAAAGGGGGCAGCTGCGAGCAGGCACACTGACCCAGCAACCACCCTTCTGCCCTACTCACTGCTTCCGGTGGGGGCACGCGCAGAAATGGGGTGCTGGCATGTGTGTGTGCTCAGATGGAATTCCCAGGCGCACGTGAGAGATGGAGGGCTCTGGTGGGAATGGCGGCTCAGACCTGGAGGAGGGGGAGTGGATGGCTGAACCAGCCGTGGCTCAGAGTTCTCACTCTGATATTGGAGTTGTTGAGACTAGCGAGGCCCCAGTGGCCCAAACCCTCCCAGCGAACCAGCCCGAGCCAGCTCTGGATCAAAGCACTTCAAGGAGAACCACTGAGCCCCCTCCGACTCCTAATTGTGGGAAAGAAGCCAGCAGAGAACAGCCTGGAGAGGGGTTTTCGGGAGGAGAAACTGACATCCCAGGAGACGTGGACGCAAGGGCCTGTCGACACACCTGCTGGCTAGACCAATCAGGGGCTCAATGGGAAGAACGTTGGCGTGCCCGCTTCCATAGCGCATCCCCCTCCGAGACGGGCCCTGAAGGGTTCATAAGCAAAGCTTTGGGTGCAGGGGGGCAGAGTGAGGGGTCAACATTTCACCTGGTGTGCATGTTTTGAGGCTTGTGAATACACTGATTTCTGTATGGAATAAAGGCTCTTCCAATGATTGCTGAAGTGCCCATCTCATTTGGGAGGGGATGCCTAGCTCACAACAGGTGCATGGAGTAGGTGTGCGCCTGCCACCTTTCCTGGTGGCAACCTTCCTCCTTGCTCACTGCTGCTCGCAGCTGTGGAACAACGGCGTTGCTTGCGCAGCACATGGGGCTTGATTCCTGGCGAATGCTGGGCACTTGGATGCCAGGATGCTGTCATGTGGACTGGAGTCCAGGAAGTTAAAACCAGGGAATCAGATGGCTTTTCTGCACGCAATGGATCCCTTGCACATTCCCAGTCGGTTGTTGTGCAAACAGTCCATGTGCACTTGACAAAGGATTGGATACACCACGGGTTGTTGGTCCTCCCCTGGCCCTTTATTCTTTCTATGAGCAGCCCAGGGAATACTGTAGCAGCGCCATCCCTCTCCCTGCCATGACTGGGAAGTGGTTTTGGTTCACCGCAGCTGTTTGCCCCCTTCCCCTATCCCCAAAAACAGCTAAACTAAGTTTGATCATCACTGCTTTGGTTTATCTGAGCGAAGGTCAAAGCATGAGCTAAAGAGAAAGCCGAAAGTGCGAGTGATCTTTGCTCATGAAAAGGGGATGCTGTAATGTACACACAGCACATGGTAAGATACTCGACTCTTTTCACAGTGGCAGTCCTTACTGTGGTGCTCATTTTGCACCTTTGCCCAAGACTTGGGAAAGTGCAAAAGCACACCCCCTCTTTTCTTGGGAAAAATGCTGTCAAAACAATAGGGGTTCTTGGACTGGGACATATACAGTCACATGGCCCAGCACCTCCCATTGCTTTCTCAAAATCTCATTTTAAAGTGTATGCAGCTGGCTTGCAACATGGTCATATATTATTATCACCATTACATTGCTTTTATAGCCCACTATACATCCTTCAGATTGGGTAGGAATATACACATACATGCACTCTCTCTCTCCATACACACTCACATACATGATTTTTATTTTATTTTTTTTTTAAGAACTGAGAGTGGTTTACATCATTCTCTTCCTCCTCTCAGTCTTAGCCACACAATTACAACCCAGTAAGGAAGGTTGGTAGTCTGTGAATGGCCCCAGTCCCCCAGTTGACTTCATGGCTGAGCACGGACTAGAACCCGACTTCCTGAGCCTCAGACCTGTGTACTTAACCACTACACTGCACTGGCTCTCCAAATATGTATCTTCCAAATTGCCCTAGTATGAAGAAGGCAGTTAGTATCCTTTCTTTTTTAGTGAAACTGGGAAAAATGTTTTTCTTTTTCTTTGCATACTTGTTTGAAAATCCTTCAAGGATGCATCACAGGTAAAGGGACTAGCATCATTCACTGCATAACACGAAGCAGGTTTGGGTGTTAAACCTCTCTCTGCCTCCCTGCTTTACAACAGCAGACAAATCCCCTGGCTGCTTCCCATCCAGTTGTATAAGGGTGAAAGCACTGTACAAAACAGAAGGACCATGGGATGAGTGGAGTGGGGGGAGGAAAAGCTTTCAAACCTGCTGTGCCGGGTCAGGGATGCCCAAGAGGTCCTCTGCCAAGGAATTTGTGGTGTGCTCATGATTCCCCACTCGTGGAAGTTTGCAAGTATTATTTATTTATTTCGTTAAAACATTTCTATGCTGCCCCATTCGCTGAAGCATCGGGGCGGCTCACAACATCCTCCTCTTCCCCCCAAAAATCTGTCCCAGATTTTCCATCCAATTTCAAATATTTTTAAATAGCAAGGATGTCATGATATTTTCCTGGATGATGTATGATTCCCTGCGAAGCCTTCTGCAAAGTCTAAACTCCACTCTACACCATAGTAAAGCAATACCCAAAAACATGTAAAAAGGAGCAAAGAACCTCCCAGGGTGCGGGGAACCTCATGTAAAACGGTGTTCCTCCTCCTGCAAGGAAAGCTGAAGCAGCAGGCTGGGTAAGGTGCCAGGTTAAATGCTTCCTGTACAGAAGCTCTAAAATAACCAAGGAGGAAAAGAACACCTGCGTACCTACCTGCATCAGGTAGGGTGAGGCAGAAGCCTTGGACAGCTGATTGCAAGTGCCATGGGAAGGCTGATGCGTGCCTTCTCGGGAGTAAATCCCACCAATTCAATAGGTCTTATTCCAATGTAAGTGCAACCTACGGCTCACCCGGTGCAGATCTACTCAGAAGTAATTCCCTCTGTGCTCAATGGCCTTCACTCCTGGACAAGTAACTGGTGTGTTCTTAGGTAATTTTACTGCTAGGGACAGAGAGAGATGCATGTAGACAAAGGGGTTTGACCAGCCTTGGGTACTCTATCTCACGACACGGGCCATTTGATGCTTTACTGCAGGCAGCAAAATGTCTTGGCAAGTGATTCTTGAGTAATTGAACCCAAATGTTCTAGTGTATTTAATGCAGCAAGAGGAAGAAACAACAGCCATCTTTTTTTAAAAAAAAATCTCTCTTTCCAAAACTGAAAAGGTAATAGAAACACACAGCTATACAAAAAAAGAATTCCTTTCTAAACAAATGTCAGTACTGCAAGCCATTTACAGCTACTTTCTCTGTGGCTAGACCAACAATTGTTCTTGTATTTTAATGTAATTTGATTCCTTGCCACCACCTTCATTTCTATCCCGAGGCAATGATACATTTGATTTTCCATTCTATATTCATGAGTTCACTTTATGGACATCATCATTTCTATGCCTCAATGTCTGGGAAGAAGTGCCCCCAGGACAGGCATATTTTCATGTCTGAATTTGATACTTGCTTCTTTTCTTAGATGGGAGAAGTGCCAGAATTCCTCACACTAGACCTTCAAATCCTCATGTATTCCTGGCTTCACTTGAATCTGTCCTGGTGAGATGTATAATTTGAACCATACGGGCTCATGAAAGGATGGGATGGTGCCCATGGACTTGTCTTGAAGAGGTTAATTGATCTTCAGAGAGGGGTCCTCAGTGACACGTTCTATATCCACCTGTCCTGAGGATGTGGCTTTTCCATCATTCTCAGACTGTGGTGATGATTCCACTGAAGTGTCTCCTGCTCTCCTCCTCTGCAGAGGAGCAACAGATTGTAGAATTAGCCATGGTGGGACTTCCAGGTACAAGAAAGTCACTTGAAGGAAAGGACCTGGCAGACATCATAAGGCTTCAGAGGATTCCAGTTGTTTGTTGAGACAACATCTTCTAATAGTTCAGCTAGCCCAGTGTGTGCTAGGAGCAGGATTCTGATTGCTGCTCAGCAGCACCTGAAGTGGCTACACCAGGGTCCCTTACCTTGACCTGACTTGTCCTACCTTGATCTACCTTGAGCTGATTTTGAGCTGATTCACTTGACTGGGCTTGATGTACTGTAACTTGTCTAACTTGTCCTACCACCTTGAAAGTTCATAAAGTTCAGCCACTTTATGGACTGGAGATGACATTAACCTCAATCTATTCAACTTGGCTTGCTCCAAATTCTGATGAGATGGAATATTTGGCATCTTCATCCTTTGGAATTGGGATGGATAAGTAGGATCAACAATGGGAAAAAACCCACTAACCTCTACAACATGCCCTTTGCTCCACCCATCGGTTCAATATTTTGTGCACATGCCTGGTAATTGCAAGTCCAGCACCTCTCTTTTTCTAGTGGTTAGCATTCAAGATTGCGTGAGGGCAGTCAATTTTTAGCCCGATCTCCAAACATTACAAGGAGGAAAATAAATGAAGGGTCTTACATGTAAGGGATGTATTGAGGAGTGGCATGTTCTAACCATGGGTTTGCAATTGGTTCAACTTCTTTCATTCTAAAACTTGGCGTGATTGAAATGCCCTTTGACTATCACAGGGGTAATATGGGCATATCTTAGCCAATGTTGCATTCCGCGGTGCTGCTGTGAGGCTGTGAGTGCTGCAGATTCAACCCTCATGATAATCAATCACCATCCCCATTCTGGCTGAGTGATGGCTGAATGGGAAAAACACACGTTTAGGCCTCCTCACATGGTGTTGACCCTTTCAGCACTATGACATCCGCATAGGATGGACCTAGGAGAACACAGTTCTCACACCACTGCTGTAATGTATGATCCATTTCAAGCAGCAAAGTTGTTTCATGACTGTGCTTTCTACATGAACAAAACATTCCAGATTTCTGCTTTCCAGACACCTCTTTACTATATTACTTCTTCATGCATTGGTGAAGTCCATCAACCAGAGGGACCTATTGCTATCATCAGCCTTCACCAGCTGTGTGGCCTCTGTATGTTTCAGACTGCAGCTCCCAACTGTCCTCATCACTGGCCATAATGGTTGGGTTGGGAGCTAATGTCTAAAGCACCTGGAGAGAACACAGTCGGGGAAAGTTGGTTTACACACTCATTCTAATCTGGAATCATGTTGACTTTGAGTCAATAGAAGCTTCCTTGGCTGGAGCCTCTATTGGACTGTGACTTCTGGACACATGTAGCACAGAGGTATTTGAGGATTCAGACCTATTGTCAAGGTGTTGGTGTGATTATTAAAGAAAACATCATACCTGTGGAAAAACACAATTGTCTTGCAAAGTGTGGAGCCACTACACTCAGTGAGCTGTAGGGTGAACAGCTGACGGAGTCTGGAGCTCATGTCTATTACATCCTGATCCCAAGCATATTTTCTCAGAGGTTCCAGTGATTTCAGAAACATTTTGATCCAAGGAAGTACCTCAAGGATAGCATGCTGGAGTTGTATCTCTTCATTGTAATTTTGTTTAAGAACATCCATAGATGGTGTAAAAAACCATAGGACTGAAGTAAGTTAGGGGTGGCTTCTGTAGACTCTAAATCAAGAGGACAGAATCTCAAGTGCAGGGGCCCAATCTGGTCCTCCTGAGGTCCAAACCTGGGGTTCTTCTGGTAGACAATCTCATTTACAACCAACAACCAATCATTTGGTGGTTTCCTGGGTGTTGTGAAGATTTTTCCCTATTTTAAAGATAGAAATGCTTCTCCTAAGGCTTATAGTCTTCTCTCTGGGCAGTTTACAAAAAATTTAGCTAAAATGATATTTCTGGTGCTTCCCCCCCGGCCAAGTTTTTGTCTGTACCCTACTGGAATTCAGCTTAAGGAGGTTCTCTGAAATTCAGCCTTCGAGTTGAAAGAAATTCTGCACCCAGAGCTAAATAAAAGCAATTCCTTAAGATATCATTTTGACCATGTTTCTATGAGAAAAAATCCTCTTTCCCAAAAGGAAGTATTTTGAGCAGCTCTGAATCTTCTTTTAGGCAATGAGTTTGCTTTGCAAAACCAAGTATCTCATTCCAGGAACAGTGGACATGATCGAAAATCTATTTCCAGCAAAGCAAGAGATGTGGGACATACGTGGCTGGAATTCTGCAGCCAATTGATTACACTCCAGTGATGATCTGTACATAAATGCATCCAAGCAGATATTGTGCTCCTTCTATAAAACATGCAAATGTACCTTTGTACAGCCAATTTGCTTTGCTGATGTTTTAAGCTGGAGAGGCGTCTGCCTGCTTTCAAGTGACAGCAGGTAGGAGAACACAGGGCAGTCAAGCCCCCTTCTTCTTCGTGGTCTCTATGCATCACACATATGGGCTCTGTGCCTGTGTGGAGCCTGTTGTCGGGTAGAAAGAGAGAAATTCCCCAGCTAGCTGTTCTGGCGGGAGCCCTGCCTTCCTCCCCAAAGGCAGGGCTCCCTCCATTTTGTCCAGTTCATTTTTGACCGCTGCCTTTGTTGTCTTGGGTTCATTCCTCCCTAGCTCTCCTCACAATCTAAATATCTTTTACCTCAGCCTTAGCTGATAAAACTTGACTTTCTCTCACTTTTCAACCTTACTAAATTTTATCTAATCTTTTTATATATATTCAGTGTGTGTGTGTGCTTGTGTGTGAGACTTACTATTAATGTCCTTTCCCTCATACAACTGCCTTTCTAACTCTGCTCCCAGTCTTTCTTCCACCCTCAACTGCTTTATTCTACTCTGCCATGTCATTCAAGGCTCACACATCACTGGTCACATGGCAGTTGTGACAGCACATGGTAAGATGCTTTAGCTCACTCTGAGTTCCTCCTGAAGCCAGATTCATACCAATAGGTGGTCAAGCTTCTCAACTGATCCTGGTAGTACACGAAGAAGCCATGTGGATGATGTGGATCCACAATGTTGCATCTGGGTATACAATAAAATTGCCCTAAAGATTTGCTTGAAAAAGCTTGCATCTTAAATTGGGACTGGACGTACTGTATCCTGGTAACCAGATCCATGGGTATGTCAGAGGAACAGGGTTTCTGATGACGGAACTCCTCCAGCCCTGGATCTCATTGTAGTTCTATCTCTTTCACGTTGGCCATTTGAGTGCTCCCAGGGGAAGGTTAGAAGGCAGGGTGAGCAGTTGGTTGCAGAGTGGAAAAAGAAATGTGCTCAAAGGCATCTCCCAGAGGAAAGTCAGTCTAGCTAGTGGTAGACATGGACTTGCTGCATCATGCCAAGGAATCAGGGAGGGTTCCTTCCTCACCCTACCTGGGGAGGCCTGGGAGTGAAGCTCAAGCTTTTTTGCATACAAAGATTCTGCTCTGCCTCTGGGCTGTGACCTTTCCCTGTCATCCTAGGGCTCTGCCCCAGAAGCAATTAGCCTGCATAACCAAATAAATGCTCAGCTGGCCAAAGAGCATCCTCATAAATCACAGTGAGGATTAAGAAAAGAGTAATGTGGGCTTGTATAAAACTCATAGTGCATAAAAACAACAGACAAAATCCTTCCTTATTCATAAAAACCCCACCTTGCTTCTTTGGAAATCCTGATCTTAATATTTTAAGTTATCACTGGTGATGCCACATGGATAGCTCCATCATGGGGCAGGGGGGTGGGCTTAAACTTGGAAGGGCTAAGAAGGAATGAAGGGCTCCAAAAAATGAAAAGTAGGTGCAAGAATGATAAATTCATTTCCAAATATTACTTCAGGCAAAATTCAGTAGTAGCATTTGTGGGAGTGAGAATCAAACCTTCACCCATATGAACCTGACTGTACATTAACATCAGCAAGCAGGACCCTTCTCATATACCCTCCTGTGAAAGCAATCAAATAGTTGACCATGCCTAAGGTGGCCTTTTCCACAGTGGCCCCATAGCTCTGGAAGTTGTCCTCAGGAGTCTATCAAGCTTCAGCACTGCAGGCTTTAAAGAAGGTCCTGAAAACATAGTATTTTACTCTGCTCTTCTCCTAATATCATGGCTTTCATTTATTGTATTTTATATCATTCCATTTTCATGTCCTCTACTCCTGTCTACCCTCTTGGCAGGACTTCTACCCAGCAAATATACATATACATATATATATATATATATATATATATATATATATATATATATAAATAAAGCAATATCTATCTATATATAAAGTCAGCACAGGAAGCCCAATTAAAATTGGGACCTTAGCTTGGAGCCTTATAAGATCCTGAGAGAGCCTTGTGGGTCTACTCTAGAGTAAAAACAGACACACTGGACATTTTAAAAGTAATGTCTACTCAGCCCACAAATGCATAAGAGACAAGTAAACCCACTACTAAAGTATTCATTTATTCTAATTGTGCTGCTGCTACTGCTGCTGCTTCTACTACATTTATATCCTGCCCTTTTTCCTCTTGCAAAGAAACCAAGGCAGCTTACAAAATATTCTTGGAGCATTCAAGTGTGTGTGTGTCTCCCTTATGTTCTATGAAAATATTTTTCTGACTTTTTCTGCTTTTTGAAACCACTAATTGGTTCTCATTCAGGCTAAGAACTATAACCAAACATTTGTCTGTTACAAGCCTCTTTAATGCACCCTGTCTGTTCATAGCAAGAACACTGACAATCCTCTGTAATTGGGTTGAACCATTTATAATTAGTGTATTTTGTCTGAAGACCTTCTGGCATGTCCTTATAAAGATCTATCATGGAATTCAAAACAAACTGAATCATAAGATGCCTTAATTAAATGGAACGCAGAGGGAGAAAGATTTAAAATGAAATCTAGCCATGATGGACTCGACCCAAAAATAGCCCATATAAATGCTATTGCCTCAGAGCAAAGATGTTTTCAAAATAGGGCAAGAACACATTTTTGGTGTTAATTAATGGAGTAAAAAGGGTGCTTACAAAAATGTACCACTGTTACATTTTAGCAATGACTTCATGATACATCAATTAAAAGTTGCTCTCTAAGAATATGCTTTTCCTTTATGTCTTTTAAAATCTTGTTTGTTTGTTTTATTTTGACATATATCCTCCACTTCTTCTCCTCTTGCAAGGAAGCCGAGGCAGCTTACATACATAGCCTTCTTTTATCCTTGCTGCAGCCATTCACTGAACACGTCCTGGAGGACTGAAGGAAAGCCTGCATGCACACAGGTCTTCTGCTAAACCAACCAATATGATCTTCAGCTTTGGGAAGGAGGGAGGAACTAGTTCCAGGATTAGAGGACCAAGCCTTATTATCTTTTCACAATGGCCTCCGAGAGCTACCCCTTGCTTGGCAGTTTTACTTAGGTCTGCCACAGGTCCTTTTTTACAAGATCCATCTGGCCTGAGCCCAGTTTGAAGGCAAAGAACCACTCAAGGAAGAGCTGAAGCCTTGAACTTGCTCATGCACAGCACCTGGACAGCAGCCCCAGCAAGGCCCTTGGGTGAACTTCTCACAGTTGTCCACACTATGGCAAAATGCCCCGTTGTACGAAAATTGTAGCAAGTGGTTCTGCTATTTCTAATGCAGCAGCCTGTGAGACCTGCTAAAGAGAATATATCACCACTGGGCCTTGGTGATAGGCTGTGGCAACTGCAGCTCTGGAAAAGATAGATCGTCCGTGCACTGTGTTGGAAGCTTTATCCCGTTATTTGTGGCATTTGGTTATTGTTTCTCTAGCTCCTAGGCTTCTCAGTGGGCATTTGGTGTGTTTCGTAAGAAGCCACCTGTTTCCCTGCCAGAGCTTTGGCAGGTGGTTCACATCACCATGTACAGGAGCTGGGAATGAAGGGTGGAAGAGAGAGCATTCTCACTTCTCAGGCCCCTTGGTTCTGGCACGCTGCTTTGGCATTTCCCTGGGGAGTCTGCAAAATGTTCCAATGCTTTTGGTTCCTGAACTACTGATTTTGCATCTTCTCATACACCAGGCAGTTGGTGCCTGGCAGGCCTTCATCAGAGTCCCAGGAAAGTTAAGTGAGTGGATTGGGCGGTAGCACGAGGCTGAAAGGATCCGCGATGGTCTTTAGCTTTGGTTAAAATCTGAGCTGGATGAAAACTTGCAGGCCGATTGATGCTAGCCAGAAAGGGGCCGATTTTCTTGCATGCTGATGCAAGCCTTGTCGTAGCCATTGTGAGGAAATGAGTACCTCTACTAGAGTGGCATGTCTTGACATTGCACCATGAAATTCTTTGCTCTTGCTATTCAGAATGAACTTGGGAATCGTGTACATAATCTCAGTCAAGAGCTTGGGGAGGAACGCTGTAAAACAGCTCATGCAAACATCAGTGCAGGACTGGGAAATACATGTGGGACTGCCAACTTTTAAAGCAGCTCCTAAATCGTCTGTCTTTCTTTCTTTCTTTCTTTCTTTCTTTCTTTCTTTCTTTCTTTCTTTCTTTATTACACTTATATCCTGCTCTTCTTTCTCTTGCAAGCAACTCAAGGTGGCTTACAGAGTTTTCCTCCTCTTGATGTTATCCTCAGAACAACTCTGGGAGGGTGGGGATTCCAAGAATCAGTGCCTTGCCCTAACTCACCCAGTGAGCGTCTTGGCTGAAGGGGGACTACCTGGATCTCCCGAGTCCCAGTCTAACCACTAATGAACTGTTAATGGCTTGTCTGTCTCAGGCTCTGGACCTGTTTTAACCTACCACTTTACCGAGGCTTCTGCTTCCGGATTGAAGGGTGAAGATTGGCTGCTTTGCCCATTTTTTTCCAGGGAGTTTCCACCACATTACTTTCTGTATGTTCCATTACACAGCCACTAGGTGGTGCTGTGATATAATGGAATAGCAAAAATACACAGCAATTAGTAGCATGTTCTAGTGTGCTATCCCTTTAATATCTCATTATTCTTATTCTAGACGAAGGGTGCAGAACTGCTGAGAATGTATGGGAGAACCCCAGGAGGACAATAGTCATATAAAGAACCCATAAACTACCATGGGTGGAACTCCAACAGCAGAAGAAATTCCTCATGTAGAGAAGCCCTAAAGGTGCAATCCAATGCAAGTTTAGACCCCCTCCCAAAAGGGGGGGGGGTACAACTTGCTGGGGCATGCAGGGATCTGTAGGCCCTTTTCTGTCTAAAGTTGCACAGATTGTGTTCTGAGTGTACTTTCTTTTTTTTACAAATCTTGCAGCTTAGCTACAAGATGTGAAAAAGTCACCTCCTGATTTCCATGGAGCAAATTACAATTAAAGACACAAGAGCAGGCAACATTGACTTTTCTAGTCAGTTGGCAGCATTAACATAGACCTAGATTAACCTGCAGAAAGACCTTTCTCCCCCTAATATGCAATAAGCAGATGACTGTTGACATGCTGAAAACGGAGGCAGCATCTTGACCCAAACAACTTGTAGCTTTGCCAGACAGGCCAATGTATTGCCAGCCTCTTTCTCTACAAAATAAAAAAAATTAGAAGAGCTAGAATGGTCTCTACAGAGTAAACAGTGGCACCTTCAAGGAATAAAATCCACTGGAGCAATGAAGCCTGGGGGTGACTCACTCTGCTTTCAGCAAAGCAACAAACAAAACACTCTCTTAAAAGCCTGCCTTTGCCATGCAGAGAGCTGCTTCAGAGATAAATGAGGAAAGGAAATGAAATGGCATGTTTTAAAAATAGCAAGTGCTCCACAGTTCTCCAGTGAAGGGTTCAAGGTATGTGAGGGGAAGGGGGGCAGAGAGAGAACGAGACTGAGAAAGAAAGAGAGAATGAGACATTGCAAGCAAAGGAAGTACTAGTATTAGGAAAAGCAACATTCCTGGCCTGCATCTGTGGGAAATCCAAAGCAGGGAGCTAGAGGCAGCCTTGCAAGATCTACTTGAATAAAAACAGTCAGACAAGAACGTCTGTGTCTGCTTTCCCCAATCTGGTGCCCTCCAGATGCATTGGACTGCAACTCCCATCATTCCCAGCCACCTTGCAGCACATCCAGGCAGCTGCAGGTGGGGGCAGCCTTCTCTGTGTAATTCAGTTTGCAAAGCAAGAGTACATGTTGGAGATCACTTAACAATTATTCTCCACAGATGCAAATAGGCGGGTGACCAAAGCTAAAAAAGATCCCAGTTTAGTGCTTTGCTTCCTTGTGAGTTCATGGCTGGGATGAAAGCCAAGCCGGTGATTTTCAGATCCTCACATGCAGTCTTTCGGCCACAATGGTCTTGGAAGCTGCAGACTATGCCCTCAGGGGTAGTTTCTGGCAAAGTTCTCCAGAGCCAGGCTTGGAAAAGAACTTCAGAGGCTTGTAAAAAGACACCTAACATTCATTTCTGCCTCAGATCAAAATCTGAGCTTCGGATGAATGGAGCAATCCATCCTTCTATTTTCTCCAGCTCTTCCTGTCCTGAAAGGTTCTGCCTACTGGACCCCTTTCCATACCCGGGAAGTGATGGTGCAGAAGAGGAGAGGTGATTTTCTCCCTGTCCTCTCAATTCCTCCAAGTAGAAGCAGCACCTTGGGGTGCAAGAATTAGTGAGGGTTCCAGGGCCAATGTGGCAGGGCAGGAGGATTCAAAATGCTCCCCCACCCCATCTTCCACGGCATGGCTTTGCAAGACTTGACTGCACCAGCTAACTACAAGTTGAACACTTAGGTGGAAGTTCCATGGTAGTCAACAAAATCCACTTCTGAGTAAACATGCACAGGATTGGGCTATATGATGCCCCCCTCTGTAAGTCCAGATACCTAAATAGAACACTATAAAGTAAATCAACAGCTCATCTCATCTCAAAGGCCACCCTCCAATTTGAGAACATAAAGATGGGCTCTTTATTATAGGTTGGCGACAACAACAGAAACCCTTGGCTATATTTAAGGCAACCCTTCACAATGTTTTGAGTCCCAAGCTGTATCTCATGAATGTTTCTGGGCGAGCTGTTTCCAACTGCACATGCTATAATTTTGGTGGCTGCAACAAATGATACGTTACACTGACGAATGAGTTGGGGACAAAAGATCTGTTGCAGATGGTTTGTATTTTTCCTCACAGTGACTCAACATGGAAAACAAGCTAGCTGGCCCTGTGGCATGCCCCCAGCTGCAGTTTCATGTGCGCTTGCAGGAGGGGAAAAGATACACACTCACAACAATGGTGTGTACCCTCCATTGCAGTGCAGGTCCGGAGTGCAACATCTCCAGATCACCCTCTGAGCTTGTGTCCTTTGAGTAAGAGAAGCAGCATATCCTTTATTGAAGGACTTCCTGAGATGGAGAATTTACCTCCAGTTTGCTCTCAGGTCCTGGCTGTCTCCTGTGCTCATTGATTCTGGCAGGATTTGGGCAGAGAGATCAGTTTCTGAACTTGTGAGTTGCCAATGACTGACATATCCACACTACTTGGCCTCCCTAAGCCTCCCTAAGCCATGTTTTGCCCTAGGAAAATTTATCCTGCCCTTTCCAATAAACGGCTCAGGATGGCTTACAATTCATTAAAATCGCAATATAATAATACAATAATTAAAACAATACATAATAGGCCAACATAAAGAAACACTTTCATAAAACTAAGGAAAAGGAAGAAAGGAAGAAAAAAGAAAAGAAAATTAAAAGATGTCCCTGCAGTATCTGGAGAGGATGCATCTGAACACTGAATCCTGTGTAATTTTACTCACCAGTAGCCAGATAGCTCCCTGGTCACACAGCTAATGGAGGCTTAAAGAAGATCCTTATGCAGAATAGATGGATCTTGAAATAGAGGCAGCTGGGAAGGGGCGAGGTCAAACCTTGCCTCTGGGCATGGGGTAGCCCAATCCAACTCAGGTCTCCACTTTCTTTCTTGTCAGTCAAGAAAAAGTACAGGGTGGCTACTATCTATTGAATATAATGTGCAGTTTGATCCTGAGAATATAAAACTGAAATTGCTGTATCACATAGGTGGCCTCAGGGAGTAATTCTGAATTCAGTTTGAAAAACTGGTTTTAGAGAGTAGAATAAAAGAAATCAACTTGTGAGATGCCATTCTAAAACATGAGCTTCAGTCAACCTTGCAAGTCTTCCATCGGAGAAACATGATCCGTATCATATAAACAATATTTCATTCCATCACAAGCTGCTGTAATCTGAATGCCATCACATTTTGCTAAGGGCCATGCATATGTATTCAGTTTTGGTAGCCCTAGCAAGAGGGTTGACACAGTTCTGTTTGACCGAATCTTCCATTTCAATCCTAAAAAATCGGAGGTGAAACTAAATATGCTAAACACAAGTGACACCTGCCTTGCTATAATTATGGGGGCCTAAAAATATCACTATGGGAAATGCTTCTGGTTGCTTTGGTACTTAATGGCACTTTGTGGGCGGCGTGTCCATTGCGGTCCTTTGCTACTTCCCTGTCACCTTTCTTGGATCTGAAGCCCCCACTCCTCCCCCAGCAGGGATGGAACCAGCTCACTTCTGTTCCTGCCCAGCCTGTCCAAATCTATGCCACTTCTCTCCACAGCTCCACTGGCCATTGTTCCTGCTCCTGTCATCAGGGCAGGAATTTGGGATGATCAGCAGGATGGTCCCAAACAGAGAAAGGATGGCTTATCATATTCTGAAATAGGTGAAAGAATACCCATTCTCGCATAAAATGGAGATAGGAGACCATTAAATCCAGGGTATAACATTACAAAACTACACCACTTATTCCAGGGCCTGAGAATGGAGCTCTAGCTAGAGCAGAAGATCTGTCTACAGGGGCAGAAGATCTGTCTGCAGAGGCAGCATGACCACCACATCTGATATGGAGCTTTACTCCCTTGCCTGCCCTGGCCAACGTACTCTATAGGCTTTTTAACAGAGAGGCCCTGAGCAAAAGCGCAGTTCCTTGGGCATAGCTCAGTGGTAGAGAGCACCAGGCCTGCACCTAGATGGTCCCTGCTTCAACCATTGGCATCTTCAGGAAGGTGAAAAAGCTGTTGCTTGAAATCCCCTGCATTAGTGTTAATGATGCTGGACCAACTGGGCTGTGCTCTGATTCAGGGCAAGGCAACCTGTGCCTTTTTCGTAAGAGCATCATAGTTCTGTTTTTTTAAACAATTTTTTGTTTGCAAAATTGGTTTATGACCACTGAAGCACTCACAGATATTTTTAAGATAGTAAGTGGTATATCAAGCAAGCACATACATTGGTCTTTTGTCCCCAGTAGTGGATTGTTCAGAATTGGGGGAATTTATCACTTCTTTGTGTACATTCACAAACAACACCCCCCCCCCGCAATTACACACACACACTCCTGCACACAAGAGCAGCAGCATGGAGCATAATCTTCATGGATTAGTATCAGTATGACTGCAATCCTAGGTGTAGTTTCCTGGGAGTAAGCACCGTGATACCTGCTACGCTTACTTAACAAAAAGATCTTCCGTCAACTAGAATGCAACCATTCGCTTTTAATTAGAACTGCAAATGAACTTGCCAAAAAAGGGCTACCAGTTACAATGCTAGCATGAAATGAGAACCCCATCAAAGAAAATTCAACTCCGCTTGATGATTTTCCTTGTTCTCTAACTTCTTCTTTACTCTGTCAGCGACCTTAGTTGAGCTTGAATGCCTCATCATTGCTTTATTCACTTGCTGGAACAAGAAGGATCCATCAGTTCACGTGGTGCTTCATATGATGACAACTTCGAGCCTGTTCTGAAAATATTCTGGAGCTGCTGTCCCCGCATCAGCACTCGATTACGCTGCCTGACCCTAGCCATGTTGTTTTCTTAGAATGCAGGCTTCTTGGAGACAAACTATTAACTTCAAAAATGAAGCTGCTGTAAGCTACTATGTGATCATGAGGTCGAACAGGATATAAATGTTACTTTAAATGCTGATTTTTAAATATCGATGAGAAGCCCTCCCACAGTGGCTGACAGGAAATAAACACCAAGCTATGATATACCTTTTGTATAAAGCAATAATTTAAAAAAGCAATTAAAGTAACTTTCAATAAAACCCAGCAGTCCTGAAAAATTACCTAACGCACACATAAATAAATGAATCCCATTTTGTTCACCCAACAATGTTGTGGTGATAGACTGGGCTGAATGATGGTGATTGATCCAAGGGCAAACAGTAAGTTTCAGGGCTAAGATGGAGCTGGATGTGGGTCTCTGGAGTTCAGATCCCACATTCTAGTTCTCAGTGATTCGAATGTATTACATTCCCAAAGCTGTTTAGGAGGAAGATGGGGAAACTGGCACAGAAAGGGATCTTTCTCTTGATTACACGGAGCAAGCCAGTTGTTCTGGCACTGGTTAAAAGGGTTATTATTTAATCCACTCAGCTGAGTTCACAGTGATGCTCTGCAAAAGCCTGAGCTTGTTCTGCTGCGTATTGACAACAAAGAGGTGCTTCCTGCTTGCCACAGCATGATGGAGGCCTTGGGCTGCCACTGTGCTCTGCTGGACATTAACATGACATCAAAGAAGAGCATCAAAAGCCTCCGAAATCACAGCACCAGATGTAAACACTGAGGTCTTGTGAGGAAAAAAAAAAGAATGAGGAAATATTTTCATGCTGGGGTATCAGAAAAGCTTCCAAAAAGTTGCAAGACTTTATGTTTTATCATACTCGAGGTTTATAGGAATGGGCTGAAAACACTTATACAGAATCAGACCCACAGTCCATCTGGCCTTCCATTGTTGACACTGACTGGCAGCTGCTCTCCAGGTACTCAGGTGCTCCCATCTGGAGATGCCAGTGATCAAAACAGGGACCTTCAGCATGTGAAGCAGGCACTCTCTAAGCAAGAAACATCCCCACAAAAGAGCACACCAGAATCAAAGATAGTCTATGTCGGTATAGGTGTGTTTCAGACTTTTATATATGGAATTTAGGTGCACACACAGTGGATGTGTAGCACATCTACAGACCTTTTTGCTTGCTCGCTTGCTTGCTCGCTCGCTTCCTTCCTTCCTTCCTTCCTTCCTTCCTTCCTTCCTTCCTTCCTTCCTTCCTGCTTTCTTTCTTGTTCCCATTCCCATTGGACAGGTTCACAGGTTCCAGACCTCAAGCAGTTTGATTTAAAGTCTTGGTGTTCTTCTTGGCCCAGGAGTTGCAGGCATTAAAAGCACCCTGGCAACGCACATTTTCTGTCTTACAGGTTGCTGGACTGAATCCCCAATAAGGTGATATTTTGGTTTTGTAACAATCATTACTTAAATTCCCAGAGTCCAGCTGAAGTCCTTTTAGGGCTGTGATGTTCTCTTGTTAAAATGTGAACTCTGGTTGTAGTTGTTGGTTAAAAATATGATCTCAGAGCTATATTTATATCATATTGTCAATAATGGTGCTATACTTTGCATTTTTGAAAGAAGTGATTTCAGAATGGGCAACATGGGAATAGGAGCTTGTTAATTTCAGAACAGTTAGAGTTTAAAGCAGGATTCTTGAATAGCAGGGAGAGCCCAGCTACAGCTATCCTTGCTTTGGTAACCTCTTCTTTGAATTACTGCAATGCGCTGCATGTGGGGCTGCCTTTGAAAATGGCCTGGAGACTTCAGTTGATCAAAACAGGGCAGCAAGACTGTTAATGGGGACTGGCTCATGAGAACACATTACTCAAGTCCTCTTCCAGTTACACTGGCTGCAGGTTCAAGTCTGGGCCTAATCCAAAGTGCTAGTACTGATGTTTAAAGTCCTAAATGGCTCGGGGGCAGGTAATCTGAAGGATCACCTTGTCACTTAAGTACCTGCCCAGACCATGAGGTCATCTTGAGAAGTCCTTCATCAGGAGCCCCCTCCAAAGGAAGTGAGGTTGGTACCAGGGCCTTTTTGGTTGAGGCACCCCAGCTGTGGAAGAGGTGTGCCTGGCACCTACTCTGAATGCTTTTTTCACAGCATGTGAAGACCTTTTTATTCTCCCAGAATCTTACCAGTTTAACGTTTAAACTGCAATTTCATTGCATTTTCTTCTGTACGGATGCCTTGCTTCTATGCTGATTCATTTACAACGGCTCTAACAATTTTGTGGTTTTAAAGTAATCTTGTGTGTGTGTGTGTGTTCAACTTTTGCTGACTGCCCAGAGAGCCTTGGCTACTGAGCTAGGGTTAGGTTAGGTTTAACACTAACCCTCCCTCAACTTTGGTTAGAAGGCATCCAGAATTCATACTACAGTGCCCTGTACATATACTGTAATCTGTTAAGTTTCAGTAAAAGAACTGCACCTCAAAGCATCACCCTGAGTTTGGTAACCAGAAGGAAAGAGGGAAGGGACTAGTTCACAACATTTCTTTCCCTTCCACTGCAACCATTCCCATTCCCATTCCCTTTCATCTGCTTTCCTTTTTCGAAAACAGCAGGACCAGTTCCCACAGTCTGCTGGTAGGAGCACGAGGGAGCAATTCAAGGGAAGGAAGGAGCTTCTCAGCCTTTTTAAGGGAAATGCAAAGGTGCTCTGCTAAGGCACTTTCACGAGTGTGCACTGTGCAGGGACAGCAGGTCAGGCAAAACGTTGGGAATTCTTTTCTGGATCAGAATCTGGTCCAATGAAGAATGTGGCAGTCTGTAAAACTTCCCTTTCATCTTAAGGCAGGCTTTACGAGTCCTACTCCACCAACACCACATTTCTGAGCCTTGTTTAGGACAACGTCACCCAGCTAGGCCCTCTCAGAGATAAAGAGAGACCAGAGCCACATTCATTTTTGAGCCCCCAACCTTGGATATTAAAAAAAGAGAGAAGGGATGCCAAAACAGGGTTACAAAGGCAGGGAAGGAGCCCTGTTTGGGGCAGCACCGCAGGGTTACTTGCAGTGGACTGAGCCCATAGCTCATCAATAGCAATTGGATGGGCTGATGCAGTTATGAAATCCCAGCGATTTCCATGTGGACAAGGCTACAGTGCTGTGCATACTTACTTGAGAGCAGGGCCCACTGAACACAGCAGGGCTTCTCTCCAGGTAAGCCTGCATGGATCGGGTTGCCCATTTTCCAGGAGTATGCCCCTGTATCAAATGATAGAAGCTGTGTAGGACAACGACGGTGCTGCTAGGAGTGTAAACAATTCTCAGCAAACAGCAAAAGCTGGAAGCATTTGTAGCCCACTGCTAAACGGTTTACTATTTCTGATCTTTTAAAACATACTCATATCGTCGCATTGCAACAGCTGCTGATGGTGCCAAAATAATCGAGAACTGTATGTAAGCAAAACAATGTAAATGATGCCAGCATGCCCTCATGTGGCTAGGCCTTGTACATTCATTAATGTATACATTGCTTTCTGATGGGGCTGTGATTCTTGATACACTTACTTGAGGTATGCCATGCTGAACTCACTGAGACTTTCTTCTAGGCAAACTTGCTTAAATTCAGGCTGCATAGAAACCTGCAAACCAGTTTTTTGCTGCATCCCATTCCATTTCATTTCAGGTAACTTTTGCTCCTTGCTGAATATTGCCCTATGGTGTAGTGGTTAAGGTATTAGACTGGGGATCTGGGAAAACCAGGTTCTAGTTTCTCCTCAGCCATGAAGCTCAGAGGGTGACTTTGGGCCAGTTGCCAATGCACCACCTAGCCTACTTCACAGGGTTGTTGTGAGGATAAAATGGAAAAGAGGAGAAGGGCTAGGAAAGCTACTTTGGGCTTCTTGCAAAAGGAAAAGGTGGGGGCATAAGTATAATAAAATAATAACTGAGTCTCCTTGATTTCAATAAGTCTGCAATAAGAAGGATTAAATTTGGATCCTCCCAATGTTAAGATCTCCGGTCAACATTATTTCCCTATCTATCCAGTGATTTTCTGATGCTATTACCTTGTTAAAGAGTTGTTTCTGCCTTACATTTGGCCACAGATGCAACTCATTGTGGCTTTTCAGAGTCTGGTGGAGCACCCATGCCCATACAACTGGTGTTCTGGCTTCCACAGACCTAGGGCTGTGTGTCTTTCCAGACAGTGAAACTCACAGCTGGTCCACTGCTGTGAGGCTCAAGATCAACCTTTATTGAAATCCAACATAAGCAATTCACAAATACAGAACAGGCACTAAATACTTGAGGATAGTGAGTTGATGAGTTGGATGAATGAAATAAGATACGATGCAATGAATTAATTGGTGAGGTGAAAAAATGATGCAAGGTTAGTCCAAGGTGACAATCCAAAGCAACGGTAGGCAAGCAACATGGAGGTTTCTTCCAAATGATGGAGGAGCTGGTACAAACCAAGCACCACATCAGGACCTGATCGGTTCCTAACAGATACATGCAATTATAAATACCAGGCCTAGAGGGCAACATCAGAGCATACTGTCCAGTGGAGCAGAACACTGAGAGAGCCAGTGTGGTGCAGTGGTGAAGAGCATGGGACTGGGACTCAGGTGATCTGGGATCTAGTCCCTGCTCAGCCATGGAGCCAACTGGGTGACTTTGGGCCAGTCACAGACTCTCAGCCCAACCAACCTCACAGGGTTGTTGCTGTGGGGATAAGATGGAGGAGGAGATGTAAGCTGCCTTGAGCCCTTGGTAGGAAAAAGGCAGGCTATAAATCTCAATATTAAATAAATAAATAAATAAATAAATAAATAAATACACATCTGGGTGTCAGATCTGTGGGACAAAGTTTGGAGCAAATGCGCATCAAATCGTCCAATGTGTGTGCCTCTCTTTTACGGCTGGCTCCAAGATGCTTATCCAATGTGCAACTTGCTGTGGATGATGTGAGCATGAAAATGCAATCACAGGTAGGATCCTCATATCAACTCACATCAGATCAATTGTAATGTTTTTCAGTGTGATCAGTTCAGGTGCCAATTACTAGATGGACAGAAATCAAGGGCAGAGAAATCGACGCATGGAAGTGAATGTGCAAACCAGGCTTAAGGCTTTGGGAATGTTACGTCTATTAACACAGCAGGGATTTTAGCTCTGCTCCATTTTTGTGTCATTTAATCAAGTGCTTTGAACTCATTATACAGAAAAGATATTTCGTAATATCTGTGGTAATATGGGCATATTCTGTTTTTCTCTTCTCTAAAGCCCAGCTTTTCTGCAGCCTTCTTTGATGTCATTTCAAATGAAATGCAAATGGTTCAGCAAATGTATTATTATTTCTAGTTATCTATAATTGAGTGTGATTAAAATTAGAAGGAAAAGTTCAGACATCCCACTCTTTCTTTCCCCTCTCCCTGGAGGTGTAGAAACATTGTCATCTTACGGAGGTACATGTGCTATTAACCCTTTCTCCCTCATGAATTTACCCAAAATTCCGAAGTTTGCAGGGCCACTCTGGTTAGCTCAGTTATCAGTTGGCTAACTCTGATAGATGCCCTGCCATGCTGTGATCTAGTAACATCGGGACAGTGATAGGTGCCTAAGCACTGATGTGGATAAAGGTGAGGTCTAAGATGCACAATGCCCTCATTCTGCATCCCTGAATGCAGGGGTGCAAACATGGGCTCCAAAACTGGATTGCTATGGACTAAATGCAGCCAGCACCATTTCTTAAGGTATTGCCCAATTTCAACATGATGTTCTAGTTGGGAACCTTTGAAACCACCCTTTCTGAAGCATCATCCAACCAACCATGGGAAAGTGTTTGCACTGAAACTAGAGAGAACTTAGTAAGAAGAAATTAGTGAGCCTAATATTTTGAATCATACACTGAGCAAACAGCTTAATATCTGGACCCCCTTCCCCTTGCTGCATACACCCAGCATATGCCCTAGCTAATTTGATGTGCAGAACTGTTGCTGAAATTCCTCCATCTGCCAGTGTTGATGGATTTAATGTGCATGCTGAAGCACCTGCAATAGCTTTACTCTTCAGTCAGTCTTCTTGGCTGCCAGAATCCTGGAAATCTATACCACTGCATTGCCTGTTCAATTTACAGAACAAGCTGGGTGTACGATTTCCTATTATCTACTAGCCTGGTAGTCGAGAATTTGATGAAATAATCATTTTTGAACAAGTTCATACCTGTTGATGCATCAATAGACTGACACATCAGTATGTTCAAAGGTCATTCAGAATAGTCCTTTATATAGATGGGCAGCTCTGTTTGGTCCCTAGCCTACCTCAGGAACCAAAGATGCTGTTCCTGGGCAATGCATTGCTATTTATATGTAGATGAGGGGTGGCAACTTCTGGCAATGCAAATGCCAATTTTTGTCATCTCCTAACCTGTCAAGTGTTGTAGTCTCTCAAAATTGCAAAAAAGAGGGAAAGCTCAGATTCCAGATGAAATTTGGCAGAGTGGCAGCTTAGAATGGACACATTTAGACTGAAAATGCCAAACTGTGACTTTCTGCACGTAAACATAAACAAAAATGTAAAAGTGGCCAGGGATGGCCACACTGACAAGTGGCTGGGTGTGTTGTCCACCCTGCTTTATATGAAGCTGCTGGGAATGATAATCTGAAATTTCAGAATGAGGTGGGAACTGGATGCTGTTGACAACCAGCTCATTTTTTCACTCTCAGCCGCTCCCAGAGAGCAACCGCCCTATTAAAGCACTGCTGAGTGTTTTTGGTACTACCAATGGGGACAAGCCACTTTAAGGGGAATCCAGAAGGAGGAAAGGATCTAGGATCTTTAGCTTGTGAAAGAGAAATCTCCCTGAAATTTTTTCCTCCCTACAGAGGATCAGGTGAATCTGGATTTGGCCTTACACCCAGAGAGTTGGATGTTCGCCAGAGTTGAGTGTTGTGTATGGCTTAACATCAACCTTTTCTAGAGAACAAAGACTTAGCTATTTTTGTCAAAGCATCTGTAACTCAAGCATAGGCTACTGTAATATACGTTGTCTGGAGTTGTCCTTGAAGGGTGTGCAGGAAGTACTAAATGTGCAGAATGAAGCAATTCATCCTTTGCTGAGATGGCTGCACTGACTTTCAAGTGACTGCTCTGATTTCCTACAAGCTTCTGAACTCAATTTAAGAGGCTATTTTTAACTTTTTGAAGTCCCAATTCAAAGCCCAGGTTCTGCACACCTTAGAGATCACGTCTCTCTCTGTGGACCTGCTACTTCATATTTCAGTCTAATGTAAGATCTACAAGAACATGAAACAGCATTTTCTCTGTCTCACTCCAAGGTCCATTGTCCATTTGTCAACACATGAAAAATTGGTTATCCAAACAAGCTTTTGGTATGGTAAAGGCATTTGAATACATTTGTATTGATGCAAGCTGCTTTGATTTTCTGTTTAAAGATGCAAGGCATTGCATTTCAAATGAATAAATACAGATATCAGAAGATTTGCCAGCTAGCTTTCTGGGTGGTTTGCTTTTTGTCTGTTGCAATCAATAGGATTCCCTAAAATGTTCTTTATTGTTATTCTATTAATCCCCTTGATAGTATCACAAACATTTTTATCAGAGTGCTTGTGATGCCACTTAAGTATCCAAAAAGAATGTTGTCAGGAACAATTTACTTCTTTTATCTGCAAGAAACAGATTTTGACATGATGGAGCCAACATTTAAGTCAAGTGGATTTTGATAGGAAAGCTCCCACTGAAATCAATTGGATGTATAAGTGCTTAACATTGATAGGATTGTTCCCTTAATACATAAGCCTAATTAATGTCAATGAAACATGACAATCAAAATGGTATGTCAGCATTTTAGAGAGCATGAGGCAGTAGTGTGAACACATCTGCCAACAGAAATGTTTGGGGCTGGTTGGTTTATATCAATCACGGTATTTTAGATAACAGAATTGAGACAAAAGAAAGATTGCAATATCCCTATCCCTATAGGGAAAAGCAAACCAAAATTCTCAGCAAGGGTCAAAAGGCATGATCTTGTAAGCCATCCAGAGACTTCTTAGTATTAGGATGGCATATAAAAACTTTAAATAAATAAATAAAATCATGGATATATTCAAGACCAAGTCATCAAGAGAAGAAGAAAGCTGTGCCTGTTTTCTGCTGAGTTTGCCAAATTTGGCTGTGCTAACAAGCAATTTAATGCAAACACAGTAGCTAGTGGGCTCAGCATTAGGGGTTGCCCTGGATGGAGAGCCGTGGAGGTCCTGGGACACATTTGGAATATTGAGAGCATGTTGTGGGTGCTGTCACAAAATGGTTACCACAGGAAGTGGGGTTGCACAGTCATATAAGCAATCACAAAATACTAATATCCCAGAAGACAAACAAAAAGATAAATAACTTGGCCAATAACTTAAGTAGAAGGCAGATGTGGAATCTGAGCTCCAAAATACAAAGCTAATTTCTGAACCAAAGCAAAGGCGCCACTGGAATGCAGCACATTGTTTGGTAGCATGGCAGCATCATAGTTTTAAAAAGCTAGCAATTAAAACACTTCAGAAATAAAAAGAAAGACAGGAAAGACAGGGAGCCTGCGGAGGAGTCTATGGACCTGCTGGTGCCCATGGAAACCGTGTTGGAAGTCCCAGACCTAGTGCAGAAAAGGTTCCTACCCCAGTCTGGCTGCTTCTAGGACATGTTTCCTTCGCAGCACATTTGGAGCAATCGCAAATGATGGGAAGCCACTGTGGGTCAGAGCAAGGTGCCAGCTCAGCCCCCATTCAAAAGTACTCCTTCCAGCAGCAGCAGGAAAGCCTGAAGGAAGCGCCCCACTGCGGGCTGGTGGTGGCTGTGGGCCTGCCAATCGCTGGTGCCAGTCCTGCTAGCTAGCTCCAAAGCCCTGGTGTTCCGAATATCATTTCCACATCTCATCCTTTCCTTTTACAGGTTGATTCTCTCTGTGTTTAGTCAGAAGGAAGTCTGACTGGGGTGTTCCTGGAAGTGTGCATACATTTGTGGCCTCAACTGGAAACATCCAAGGGAAAGTGAGACCGTAAGGGAGAGAGAGAAAGAGAGAAGAAATGGTAAAAAGGAGCAGGAAAGGAGAAAGAGCTAGAACAGCCCGCAGTCCTTCAGATTCTCCTTGATGATTATGTCGGTCACAGCATCAAACACAAACTTAACATTCTGAGTGTCTGTAGCACAGGTCATGTGGGAGTATATCTCCTTGTCCTCTTTTCTTATATTAAGGTCTAAGAACTGGTTCTTGATGTAATTCCCTGCATCTTCAAAGGTGTTTGGACCTAGTTGGAAGAAGACAAAAGAAACTGTCCAAAGAGCATGCCAGACTTTAAAACCGTGCCCTTCCATTAAGTGTCTGATTCAGAATCCAAAGACTGACTCAAGCAATGTGTCATGCATGAACTCTTCACAGCACGTCAAAATGTCTCTGAACTTCTTGTCAGGACAAGCCAGAAATCTCTTTTTATTCACATAGACAAATCACAGACAACTAGTAAGCAGACGTATTTGCTTCGCTTTCCAAAAACTATCCTTTTGCAATCTGTTATTTAATAGAGCATCTTCTCCCCGCCCCTCCTAAGTGTGGCCACAGAAGTGTGTGCCGGTGTCTGGAGTTTATAAAACAACTGTAGTGGAGAGGAGGAGGAAGAGCAGTCAGGCAAGCAAGAGGGAGCAAAGATGAGAAAGAGGGGGAGGAACAAGAGCAGCTGGTGACGGTGGTGATGCGAAGGAAGGTGAAGCACCTTTAGAGGTGATGGTGAGAAGGCAGGCTTAGAAGGGAGTTGGGTGTCTTGCCCAGGGCCCCGGGAAAACTTGAGCCAGCACTGACCTTCATAGTCTGGAAAGCAGACACGGAGATGGACTTTTGCTATCTTTTCTTGGAATAGATCTTTCTTGTTTAGAAACAGCACAATAGAAGTGGTAGCAAAGTACTTGTGGTTGCAGATGCTGTTGAACAGATGGAGGCTTTCGTGCATTCTGTTCTGTGAAAATGCAGAAAAGTTGGCTATTATATGCCACCACTATCTGTCACTTTGATTGTAATGCACTTTTCCTATTAGGGAGGTAGACCTTTTTTGGATGAACCTCTCCAAGCTTATTAGGGCAGGGAATATGAACAATCCTCTTAACAAAGCATCTAAAGCTACCTCAAATCTTTTCCAAGCATAGCAAATCTTTCTCCCGTGGCACCTCTCTCCCTCTCTCATCTGCTCTTCTGACTCACCACTTCCTCGTCTTCTACTAAGACCATGTCATAGGCACTGAGGGCTGCACAGAATATGATGCAAGTGACTCCTTCGAAGCAGTGAATCCATTTCTTCCTCTCTGATCTTTGTCCTCCCACATCAAACATCCTAGGAAATGAGAGAAATGATCAGCATCTATTCCCCCACCCAAATGTTTCATTCGAAACTTTTAGATGGCCATTTTTCACAGCTGCTCCCCATGTATTGTGTGCGGTGCCCCTGCTTTACTCACGGAAAAGCTGCTGATCTTGTGAGAATCCTGGGCTGCCACAGCTCTCTGATGCTCTTGGATGGCACAGCACAAATAGGAGGGGCTTATTGGGTGTGGCATTGGGTCTGTCAGGATTAGATCAGCTAGCATTCAACATGCATTATTATTGTTACTATATTTGTTTTGATGAACACATTTATATTATACATACATACATACATACATACATACATACATACATACATACTCCTCTTGCAAGGAACCCAAGGCTGCTTCCATGGTCCCCACCTCTCAATTTTATCCTCATGACAACCCTGTGAGGTAGCTGAGGATGAGAGTCAGTGACTGGCCCAGAGCAAACTCTGTGGCTCAATGGGGACTAGAACCCTGATCTTCTGAATCCCAGTCCATCATTCTAACTGCTACCTCACAGATGCCATTACATAATAAGTGGTTTAATAATAATCTAGAGCTGGAGGACATGTTTTCTATCTCAAATTGCCTTGGTCAGTGGATGTCAAAAGAAAGCCAAACATACTGCAGAGAAGACAAGAGGCAAAACTTTCATACCAAGCTGCCTAGTTTCCAGCCAAAACCCAAATCCTAGGAACAAAAGCCAGAAATGGAGAACTGTCTCTGGAAAAACAGGGAAGCTGGAGCATATGTCAAAGTGATCCACAGCTCTTATATCATTTGTTTGCTATTTGCTTCCCTAATTCAGTAAATAGCATGCAAAGCATTTTACAAATATTGTCTGATTTGCCTTGGCCTCTAACAACAAGAACCCCTTTTCAAATATTAGAATTGGAAATGATCTATGGCACAAAGGACAGAGCAGGCAAAACAATTTAGTCTGTAAAGCTTGCCTCACAAAAGTCAGGGCTTGTGGCAATCTGGACCGGCTTGTTCAGAACTTATTATTATTACCTTACATTTCTGTGTCACGTGTAGCTGAAGCTCTTTGGCTGAGTGCACAACATTTTAAGTCACCCATCCAGATTTCAGCCAGGCCCAACCCTGCTTAGCTTCTGCGATTAGGCAAGATCAGGCACTTTAGGCTATACCTAAGCATCAGACATGCATGTTCTGGATCTGCTGCATTGTCTGCCTGTTTATTTCTGTGTGAAATTCAAGGTAATGGTCATTACTTTTAAAGCCCCAAATGGCTTCAGACCAAACTTCTTGAAGAATCATCTCTTCCCATATGTTTCTGCCTGTTCTTTGAATAAGTTTTGTGTCCTACTTGCACGTCCCATTGCTGTTTGAGGCAAAAGTAGTGGAGAGTGTGCGAGAGAAGGGCTTTTCAGCGGCAGCACATGGGTTGTGGAACCTCATCCTCCAGGCACATGGCTTGTCTTCCTTTTGATGTCCTTAAGATTCTCTGCTCAGTGATGAAGATCTGGGGCTGCCTTTGGCTAAAGAGGGTTTTAGTGTGCCATGCTGAGGTTTACCTTTTTGCTGTTTATCTGGCTTGCTCCAATGTGTGCTTGACTGTTTATTTTAATCTCTTAAGTATGGATGAAAAGTGTTGCTGCCTTTTGATATGGTATTGTGCAGAAGGAAGGAATGAATGATAAATGTGTATTTTGCCACTGATTGCATTTCTGAAGCCTTTGATTCTGTTCTTGTTCAGTATAACTGAGTTGTTATTAGTTATGGCTCTTTGGAGTCCTTTGTCCTTGATGTTGCTTTTCAGTGACAGATCATTACGAGTGCTTGCATCTGCTTTTATATTTTGATAACTGCTTTAAGTAACTTTTTTCTGGAGGGGAAAAACAGGATATACTTTTTTCCTTTCTTGTATAAATTATATAGAGGGACAATTCTATGGTTCTGGACACTGTTGGAGGGGCTACAGGATATCTGGGATATCCAGATCCAAGATGAGAGACAATATTCTGGCCTCAGAGCTGGAGGTCAAGGCTCTGACCCTTCTCCTCTGTCCTTCACAGCTGGTACAGGAAGAACTGCACTAGCTACTCTCCAAGGTTTGGAAAACCACCTCAAAGAGGGATAAAGGGCAGCATTTCAAAGGGCAGGAAGAGGAGGATACTGGAGAAGCCAGGATATGAGCTATCCTAGGTCCTTTCCAACCTCCTTCTTTGTCCCCAAAATGCTCCAACTTGACAAGCAAAGATGCTTGTCTAATGAAAATGCAGGGCAGGAGAAGAGGGTGGCACAGGATTTAGCTCTGCACTAGCCTCTGAGCTCAGGCACTTATGGGCATCATCACTGGATTGCGCTCCAAGTCCATGTTATGGAAGGAGCACAAGACAAGCCAGATCTAGGGGCAAAGTGGGAAGAAAGGACCTAAGCTCAAGAGATGACTGCAGAATTCCAGTAATGGTTTTACCAGTATTTGTCAGATCTGAACCTATATTAGAAAGATCTCAGATCAGTCTGTTGCATTGTTCCCCGCTACTATGAAATGGATTTAGATTGCCCTGCATGGCATCTGCTCAGGAAAGACATTTTGCTTCCTGATGCGAAAGAGAAGACTCCCCTCCTTCCAGTTCCATGTGCAGACACTACAGTGGAATCTTCTTCCCTGGTGATGGGACAGCATCTTCCACCACTCCAGAGGACAGCAGGGTGGCTTGCAGGGCATGCAGCAGGCTCTGTGGAACCCTGAACTCTCCATCTCTGCTGCCATCTCCCAACGGTAAGGCCAGACTTGTGGTTGCCACCGCAAGTGAGCTGTCTGTGTTGAGCAGCTTATCACACAGATTTGGCCATATTCTTCACAAATCCCACCACCTATATCCTCTAATGGTTTGGAGATCACTGATCTGCCTGTAAAACGACTCAGCATGGTGATTGGAAGCAACCTCCAGAGCACACCCATACTATTTAAAGCAACTGAGAGCGACTAGACATTCAGCCAGAACTCAGCAGGGCTCTTTGCAGCACCTGACATTGTTTTTCTCCCCATCAGCCTGACAGCACATGTCTAGAAAGTTAGTCTATCATGGCTTCTGAAGAGCTTTTGAAGCAACACCACTAGAAGAACTGCATGGCTCCCCATTGATTTGGGGGAGGCTCTGGTTGCTGGTTGTGTCATGGCTGCCACACCAAAATCTTCTACTGCCTTTAAATCCATTCCGGTTCCAGATCCAGCATGAGGCACACCGCTTTGGCCCTGATCTGAAACCATATGCATACCCATGAAACGTGGAAGGAAAGGAAACATTAATACCTGAAGTTCAAGTCCTTGAAAGAAAACTGGGTCTCAATAATCCCCGTTGTCTTTACTCTTGAGCGAAGGACATCTTGCTCATTTGGAACATAGTCAGGAGCTGTTAGCCTGTCCAGATCATTGAGATAGCTACAGAAATCAGAGAAAGAGAGGGATTAAGAATGGCTTAAGAATGGCATACCCACCAATATGTTCCAGGAACATACCTATGCATGGGTGAGTGAGGCTGGAGCATGGCCTGGCAGTCTGGTGGCATGAGTTGGTGGGCAGTGGCAGGCCAATACAACCTACATGCACAAGCACCACAAGCCAGAATTAAGACTCAGGCAAGCAGGTGGATCCTGATGACCAGTACACTGAGGCAAGGCGTACTGCACTGGGGGTAGAGACGCGTAGGCTAGAACATCCAGAGGGCCATAGCTCTCTTGACTCTGCACCACTGGGTGTTCTGCTCGGGCTGATTGGTGCCATAGGGACCAGAACATCTGGAGGGCTACAGGTTGCCCACCTCTGTGCCACAGGGAAAGTCAATTATATAAAATATATCCCTATGCACTATTATTGCATCTAAAGGAACATTTAGAGGAGGAAATCAGCATATGTCTTTCAAAGAATACATGCTGGCTATTTCTTTGTTTGGTTCTGCGGTGACATTAAAATAATAGTGTTGGGCATCAGCATCGGTGAATCGATATACAAGCTACACCCTTATACTGAAGATCCATGCAGGTATTTACCTGCAACATGCTTAGAGCTAACATGGTGATGGGATGTGAGACAGAATGCTCCCTGGGTTTCTACCAGTGAGAGTATTCTAAGAGCATCCAGCTGATCTCTCAGGCTCCTGCACAGACCTTGGAAGTCAACACATTAGGGCCTGTGAGTCAGACAGGGGCAGGGGGGTGTTCTGCGGCAAGGCAGGGCATTGCAACGTAAGGATCAAATCAACAAAGACACTATCCTGAAGTTCGGATCAAATTTAGTAACATGATTTCTAACGGCCAAACTACGTGTGATATTCATTGTGTGACATGTCCTTGAATATTTCATGAACTTGCATTTGAATGGGGACCCTGATTTAGGAAGGAAAGGCACTTTAGCCTCCCCATGTGCTCCTGCAGTCAAGGGCAAACCACACAATTAGCAATATTTGTAGCTTGGCCCGAGATGTGAGTGTTTCAGTGTGAAGGACAACTGGCACTGAACATACGCAGACACTTGCAGACTACAGAATTCACTTACTAAGCGGCTGAGTCATTGAGCTGGTACTCGGATGCTCTTTCAAAGCAGGCCTGGATCCCTGGATCCTTCCACAACTTTTTGATGACTCCTGCCAGGACAGGACACATGGTGCCATCTTCCATGGAATCTGCTGTTGCCAAAAGCAGCCGCTCATCTTCCTAAACGAAGGGAAATGAATCTCACCTGTGCTTTTCTTCTTTAAAAAGCAAAACCCATGGACAGTTTGGGATTGGCATTGAATGTTTTAAATAAAGAAGATTAGTTACCATATTACTATTGTATTATTAATTTCATTTTATACCACCAAATAGCCAAAGCTGTCCGGGTGGTTTACACTGACAACCTGATCCATTGCTAGTCCTTAGAGGGGGTTACAAGACTCGAACAGATGAAGGGCTGTTTGCACAAGGTGGAATGCTCTGTTCTCAGAGGCTCTTGAGTAACGTCTGCCCTGGTGATGGCAGGGTGGGAAGAGGAGGAAGGAAATTCTGCCTCTCTCCCTGCTTCTCCAACCACCCCCACCCTCAGCTAGATGGATCTCTAAGCCTTTCTGGCCCAGTCACTTTTGATGGGAGGAGACGGCTGGTGGGGCCTGGCCCTTCCCTACCCAATGGAATGCTGCCTTTCTGATGCCTGCGAAGGCTTCCAAGGTCAGTGCTGCAGCCTCAGAATGCAACCGGCACTGTTCTTTCTGTGACGGCTTTTTAAAAACTTACTTTTTATTGTGAAATTCAAAAGCAAAACCAGACCCCAAAACAAAAAACAAAATGGGAGGATAATATTAAATTAAAATACAATATTGCAATTTTCTTAATGAAATTTAAGTAAATCCATTACAATGCATATATTACATATATATGTGTGTGTGTGTGTGTGTGTGTGTGTGTGCATTGTAATATATATATATATATGCATATATATGCATATATATGTATACACACACACACACACACATATATATGCGCATGCATATAGATTTGTTTAGACAAAAAGTCGTGCCTGACCCATCACAACCCCATGGAGAACATTCCTCCAGGTGCACACATATATATATGCTCAAAAGGGTGCACCAAATCATTTACATTGGCTTTGTATTACGTTCCAAGAGGTAGGCAAATAGTTAAAAAGAACATGTGCATCTGTAAATATTAAAGAGCTTTCTATCACCAATCATACCTGAATTATTACCTCCTCATAAAGGAAGTAGCCGCTAGGCATTGGCCAAATGTAGGAATAAGAGAAGCTGCATTGCATCTCCAACCATTGGCCAATTTAATTAAGCCCTTATTGAAAAGATGTTTTGGTGTTCAGTTTACCTGAACATCAATTTTGGCTGAATTAAGCATAACATAAGATCTGTTACCCCTTCTGAAATAGATGCCAACAAAGCATGCTACTGATTAGGCAAAACAGGATATTTTGGTATTCCATTCTGGCTTAAGTCCCTATGTATCCTATCTGTTTACTGATAATGGGTATTCATAAACATGGACTAGTTATTCAGCCTCAGTCAATACTTCCAAGGACAGAAAGGCCTCTGAAACTGTAAAAGTGGTGTGGCTGAACCTAGCTTCCACCACATGTTTCAGTTGCATGAACTGCCAGTCAGCAATCGCTGGCAAATCCTATTTAGCATGCAAAACAGAGAATAGCAGGAAATTATTGTTGGGACTTGCAAGCTGATGCAAAATGAAAACCAGAGCATCCACTCATTTCTTTCCAGTTGTTAAGTTTGGATTTTCCTTTAGAGTTAATTCTGCATGTGAAAATAGATCAAACCGCAATGGACATGACATTATGCAGCTCACCCCTCTAACTGCTGCAGCTGTAGGAGGCACCCAATCTGTTTTGAGATGCCAAAAACCCAGTGCAATCCTTTTAGGCGGAGGATCTAAGCATGAAGATTCCAGAACTGTCCAAGGAGAAAAGACTAATCTGAGCAGAAATGACCAACATTTAGTAGAAGTCAGCAAAGGCCTGAGGGTGGGTAGGGAAATTGGAGGAGCCGAATCCACCCTCTTTAACTGAAATTTGCATCCTTTTCAAAGATAGTCATGGTAGAATGGGAGCCCACAAAACAAAGCATATAGTTTTTGAAAATACTTACAGGATACAAATAGAGGAATAATTCATAAAATGTAGACGATTTGAGGTATTATATTCATTTTAAGTATATTCACCCAACCCCATACACTTAAGTAAGCTAGTGTCTCATTATTATATTAATGTAAGATTAATGTCTCATGCGATCCCATTAATCAGCTTACCTTAGTCATTTGAGTTCTATCTCTAGGGACAAGTATTTCCAAATAATTAACGAACTCTGGGCAGATTCTGGATTGCCAGTTAGCTGACACAATGTGAAGTATAGTATTTCCAGCTAACATCAATTCAGATTTGATCATTTAATAGACTAGCCATTTAAAAATCATCAGCTGTTGATGGATAAATCCTATACAATTATGCACAAAACCATGAATATTAACATTTCTAAAAATGCTAAAAACACACCCCAACAGCTGATAGATACAATGCAGCAACAGCAGAGCTGCATCTTTTTCAAGAAAAAGTCCTCACTAGCCATCAGAACACAGATAAAGAGGATGATGAGCCAAGCCATCAGGTCAGCGATTTCCAGTACGAGCCTCCAAGAATGCTCTCTCTTTGTGGTCTGAAGACAACAGCACACTTGGGCACGCAGAGACAGCTGTTGTTAGAAGACGGGCAAGAGAGGAGATGGCCTTTTTGCCTTTCAGTTAGCCAGGTCCCCGGCCATTTGGGACTTTAAAGATGATAATCATCACTTTGATTTGCACTTGGAAACTGGCATCCTGCACTTCCATTTGTCATTTGTTCTTCAGAAGTCCCCTCTGAATCATGCAGATTCCTATTAATGGCGCTGTGTGTGTGTGTGTGTGTGTGTGTGTGTGTGTGTGTTTGCACAAGCATTCAGAGGAGAGGAGCAGAAGCTGTCTATGGGGAGCAGCTCTGTCACTATTCCATCTGGCATAAATTACGCTGGAGGGCAGGAGCCATTCTCCCTACTGACTGCCAGCAGAAAATGCTGCCCCAAATCTTTGGAAAAATCCCTCCCAGATCAATGAAATGACCCTGAATGTGCCATTTGGGAATGGAGTTGTAAATATGTGTATATGTGATTTTTTTCTCAGTCCTATATTAGGAAACCAAATTGCTTTCTAACACAAAGCTTGGGGTGGTCTTTGACTATCATTATCATTATCATTATCATTATTATTATTATTATTATAACATTTCTATGCCGCCCCTTGCCGAAGCCTCGGGGCGGCTTACAACACAATAAAATACATTGAAATACAATAGAACATAGTAAATTATGTTTATTATGACTAATAACAGGCTGAAAGATGGCAAGCACAATCTAGGGCATATCCATTCTGAAGTTAGTCCTGCTCAGTGAAGCTTACTCCCAGGATTGCAGTTCAGTCTTGTGGCCAAGCTCAACTTGGAAACACATTTGAACCTAGAAAGTGCACAGCGTATTAGTGCTAATGGCTCCACACCAAGACAGCGCCTCCTCTTCAATACAGCAGTTCTACTAGTGACAGCAGCTTTTATTACTGTAAGGACTACATGGAAGTATATGTGAGTTTCTTGGAAAAATTCCCGGACAACTGAAAATAATGTTATCACACCATTGCATCTCCATAGCTGGCGTGGCTCCTTCAGCCACAGGCATGGATGTCTTTATCAGTTTTATGAGATCAAGGAGTTAGTAATCTATTGTGATAAAAAGTTGACTTTGGAGCAAGAATCCCTGAAAAGAGATAGGTCCCTGCATTTCAGTTCAGTACAGTACAATTCAGCGGATACGTAACATTCAGACATTGACCTTTGGGATAGAATACAGGGCCATCTACTGATATGGGCCTTTCCCAATTATTTGATAAAGGACAGAGATATTTACATGCAGGTATATATTTATTTATAAGGAAGTAACAGTCAGAATTAGATGGTATCAGCTCATCAAGCATGTTGTCTTCTCCAATCCTGTTTTCAAACAGAATTTAACACTAGGGATGGGCAAAAATCACCAGCCTTCATTTGCCACCCAATTGGCAAGTAGCAGATCAAACTGGCTGCTTCGGGGGTCACAGTTTGAGTCCCTGAAATGACTTTATGGGGGAGGAGTGGAAGCTTATTTTTAGAGTGAGGGGGGCTTCTTGTGTCATATTTCTGTAGCCCCTCATTCCCTATCGGCACTCCTGTAGGGTGGTGGGTAGCTTGGGACCACAGAACGGTGGGATGGGTGAGGAGGACTCCTATGGTCTGGATGTACACAGATGGGCAGTGGGGGGGGGGAGTGACCAAGAAAATGGAATAACAACTGGCAAGAACTAAAATTTAATTAAATCTAAGAAGGAAAGAGGGAGGAGAGAGCAAAAGACCAAATGAGCAACATAAAGTAAGTTTCTAATCAGCAAAATGGAAAGAACCAGATTCAGCAGTCAAATGCTCTGTCAATGTAGGGCTCTTTCCTAAGACCCGACTCTAGCTGTGCATCTAAGGACTCAAAGGCAGCCGAACCAGGTCTCAGTTACTGATATTTGGTTGTGGAGTTAAAAACAGAGCTGCTCTTGAACACCTTCCTGGTCTTTTCTCACTCCCTTCAGGATCTCACTTCTCTGCCTCTCTCTTCACTGTTGCTTCAGAACTTTTCCTCATGGTCTCACCTCCTTTTCCCTACCCACAGAGCTCCCCCTTCTGCTGGGCCTCATCAGGGTGGGGAAGGGTCTTGCTGCATCTACCAGAGAGCTGCACCACCAGGGATACATTTCCTTTCATGCCTCATTTCCCAACAGGCTTTGAAACCGTGGCTAAGCTGGTGCAGCAGTGGCAACAGCAAAATGCTTGCCTCTGGTGCTGTCATTTGATCTTCCCAGGCTGCCCCTTGGAGAGGTTGCTAGACAAGATGCTGGGAAGGAAGAATGATAACGAACAGCATGCTTTAAAGACTATAAAATCAACACATTAAATTAAAGGGAAGAAACTTGCTTCCTTTCGTGGCACAATCTCTGCCAACCCCACGAAACAAACATAACCCCTTCTCCTTCTCTTCCATCTGGGATTTTGCTCCAGAATTCTCCCCTCTCCAGATTTGGGTGAACCCCCAGGATAGAGGACACCAGTCTGAACAGATACTGCTGGCATCGGCCATGAAAGAACCTGAGAGGGCAAAGTGACTCCAGAGGAAAGAGAAATCAGAACAAAGTGCTAAGCTGAAGTATATACGTATGTGCATCTAGACTAGGGAGATTAAAGTGCATCTCGGAAGAAGAGAAGTAAACAGATATTCTTTGACCAGGAACATTTTGTTGTGAGACACAGGGTCACCTCTAGACTAAAGATATACCCTCTTTATTGCCAGTGTCTCACTGGGAGGTCACATCCCATGCTTGCTCATTCACACAAACACACATTTCCCCCCATTTACAGAAGGCCTGGTGTGCAGGGATGGTGAGGCAAAACTTCCCTCCCTTCTTGTTGAGGTCCAGTGATCACAGGAGGGCAAGGGAAGAAACAGCTTCTCCTCTCGCCCAGCGATTCCCAACAGGTTCATCCGTTAGTGGTGTAGAGAGTGGGGCCTCTCCTGCTCATTGCAGACTATTCTGATAGATTCACTGTTAGAGTCTGAGGAAGAGGAAGAAGAAGAGAAAGAGGAAGAAAGTGGGAGGGGGAGGGGGCTTTGAAGTTTCAAGGTAGCCTAGTGAGGTTTCCCAGGCAGAGTGTGAGAATCGGCCTGCTTTGAAGGGGTGGAAGGGTCTTCAGGAGGGGAAGGGAGCAGGAGGGCGACCCAGTCCTTGACCCCGTAAGGTGGTGATCGGAGAAATGAGCTGGAGGGTCTTAGCCATTTCCTCCATCTTGCCTTCAAACAGCAAGAGCCACCCTGAGAGTGGAGCCAGAAGCTCCACTGAAAGTGAGGGACAGAGAAGTTTCCAGTTTGGATTCAGCTCTTGACATGGGCAGAGGTTTCTCCCTCAACTTTGGTGCAATGCTATTTAGAGTTCATACTGTCTACTGGGTTTCAGTGAAAGAACTGCACTTCACAGGATTGCCTTGAGTTTGAACCCAGAAGGAAAGAGGGAAGGGGCTGGCTCACAAATGTATATCTTGGTTCCTCCCAAAGACTGCTTGCCTGGGGAGTCTGGCCTTGAGATAAGCATCTCCACTTCTCTCACCTCAATTTCTTGGATTGGCCCACATTCCCTGGTCCCCTCCTCTTGCTGCTGCTGCTGCTGCTCCTCCTCCTCTTCCTCCTCTGATTTATCTTCTGGAGACCACCCAGCAGCCCTTGAGAATGCGCACCCAAAGCAGCCATCTTGCTCACTCCCAGCACTGTGTCAACCTTATCAGCTTCTGGCAATAGTCCGTGGATGCATAGACCTACATAGCCATATTTACGTATGTCTGCTGTGAACTGGCACTCTGCGTGGGGCCAAACTGAACATTTTTGTATCATGTCTAGTGATGCTGTGCACAGTCAGGTTTTACTCCAGTGTTAGTTTGTGCAGTCCTGACAGACAGCTTTGCTATGTGTGATGACCTTTGATTTGGCCCTCAGTGGCTTCAACAAAAGAAGTGGATTCATTGTAATTCCCTGAAAGACACTAGTTTACTCAATGTCATGCTAGAGTTAATTCCACATATAACTGAGATAAACTTCCTTGTCTTTCAAATTCCCCATGTGGGGAATAAGGAAATCAGTTTATCTCTGCTCACTATCAGATTATCAGCCTTTCAGGTTAAACTGAGGCTTATATTCAAGTCTGTGTTATGAAACATGCTAATGTTCTATGAAAACACAGTTCAGAATGATAATGAAAGACCTTTTGACCTTTTTGTCTCTGTTGCTATACATTCACCGGGGTGCTTATTGAAGATCAAGGCATTCTCACATTTATATTTGAAGCAGTTCTGTTAGCAGCACAAGTGCCAGAGTTGCTGCATACGCATTACGAGTACCAGGGCTTCCCTGCATACATTATTCACTCTTGTTCTCATGCTTAGAAATAGAAGTGCAGGAACTGAGGACTGTGCATAGCAATGTTAGTGTGGGCCACCTTTGGGATGCAGGAGGAATCCGTGTTGGGGGTGGGAATCCATCAGACTCCCTGGGCTCAGCTCCCCAACCTCCAGGCTACTTTGTCGAGGCTGTGAGTCAGAATTCCTGATGAGCACACCCAGGTTCACATGGCGCTCGCTCACCAGGAAGCAAAGCACCGTTTCCCTTCCGCGCCACATGTAGCAGTCTTTGTGCCACTGTATGAGATGTGGAAGAAGGTTGACAGTTGCACAACCTGCATTCCATGATTGTTTGTGGACTCCCTCTCATCTCAGCTCACTTTCTAAGACTTGGTGAGCGTGAGAAGAAGTCTGCCAATGCTAGAGGGGTAGATGCAGCTCTGAGCACCATGGTGGTGGGTCCTAGTCTAACCAGCAATGTTGAGCAAGGCTGTGGATGGAAGAAAAGGCTTGATCGTGCTTGACAGGGTGTGTGTGGGTGTGTTTTATTCGAGTTGTTGCCCCCATCAGAGATGGATGCCGAGCTCTGGTCACCTACATTTCAGTGGCAGCTCCAGGTCTGAAGCACCCTTGGGCAAGGCCCCCTGGATGGTCTACCTTCTCACCGCAAACATCTATCGCTCCTTCTCCACTTTCCCATCACCGCTACTGCTCACTTCCACTCTCTTCTGGGGTGTGGGGCCTCCATGTCAAACCATGCCCACCTTTGACCCTGACCTTTATACATTCCCACACCTGGTAACAGCCCTTGCAGTAGTTGCTGTATTGGAATGAGTAACCAGAAGACATTATGATTCAGAGTTGGTATGAACTATTCCCAGCATTCAGCAAAAGCTTTTTGGGTAGCTATAAAAGCACCAGATGTGTGTTAAGCTTAATTGCTGTGAGAAGCAAGGGGCCTTGACTACCAGCTGCTATGAATGTCATGCCTCATCCTTGAGAGAAGGTTTATATACCCTTTTGCTGAAGTTAATTGGGGTATCTGGACTTTCCCTCACCCTTCTCCTCTTGTCTCCCAGGAAGGGTGTATGGGAAGCATCTGGAGTTCCACATAGAGAACTTTGGGTGTGAAAATCCATTGGATCCCCTGGACTCAGCTCCCTTGTCATGGCCCTGAGTCCGAATTCCTGGCAAACACTCCCAGCCTTCATGGAACACTCACCAAGAACTGCCCCTAGTGCTGCACAAGCAGCACACTTCTTTCACACCGCACACAGCATCTTTGTGCTGTTGTACCTGATGTAGAAGAAGGTTTCTTCATGTGCGGGTCAACCGCTGAGCCAGCTGTGTCCCTCCTCCACACCACCTTCAGCAGCTGTTTGGACTGCCGTACTTGACATGAAGGAAAGCTGCTAGTTGTGCAACCTTTCTTCCATGAGTGCTTGCAGACTTCCTCTCAGCTCAACTTGCTTTCTTATGCTGGACTGAGTATAAGAGGAAGCCTGTGATTGCTAGAGGGATAGATTCCACCAGGTTTCACCCCCAACCCTAGTTCTCTCTCCCTCTTCCTGAGAGTCCAGAGACAATCCCAGAATTCAGAACACAGGCAAGGGCCAGGGACCCATGAGTGGCAGCTTCACTGTCATTCTTGTCTCGGGATGGAGTGGGAACCTTCCAGTGGCAGAATCAGAATCAGCAGGAGAGGCTGCTGAACTCTGCCTAGAAAAGCTAGTTCAGCCTGGAGCGAACAGCTGGAACTGTTCTAAGATGGGCAAGCACCTGAATATACCATTGGTTTCCATCCGCATATGGTAAGCTGGTTTCCTTTTACTGTTAGCATGATTGGTGACCCGTGGGAGGAACATGCGTGTTTTGGGGATCCATCCCAGCAGAGAAAGAAGAAGGTAACAGCAAGGGAATTAACAATGTTCAAGTCATTATCCTAGCTAGCCTGAGGCTGTTGGGTCTAAAGGCTTTGGTGAAAAGGGAGAGCCCCACGCAATACTGGGGTCTCTGAGGAATTGGGCAGGGAAGTCTGAGTGTAACCTGGGCAGAAGAAGCTGAGCATCTTCCATGAATCCTGGATGAGGGGCAAGCAGGATACCTGGGGGAAATGTAGTGACCTGGATGCGAGGCCTGAGTAGAAAGACCCACAGCTAGGGCAGGAAAAGTGTATGTATGAAGCAGCAAAGTGGTTAAGAATGGTTAAATCAGCCAATAGGTGAGGCAGCGTGGCGTGCCATGCGAGGGTTAAACTGTGTTTACTGATCGCTTCTGAAACAGAGCAAGAGAGGAACTGTATAATGTTAATGGCAAGGAACGCTGTTCTTTGACTTTCTGCTTAGTGCAAGGAGGACAAAGGCTACACCCTGGAAGCAACTTCTCCATCATGTTAGGATGCCCCATAACTAAAGGGATGCCTGTAAGCTTTTCTTTAGCTTGCACATTGACAACCTGCATTCATAATCCAACTTTTTACCAACAAACTCTACGGCATCTTTCACACAAGTCGTTTTGTTTCTTTCTAAATATCCTTGAGTCCAATGTGAGCTGGGGTAATATAGTATCCATACAATGTAGAGAAAAGGACTTTCTTCTTGGATTGTCTAGGTTGGAGGTTCTCAAACTGTGATCCATGGGATTGCCTGCAGGTGGACCAAGGAAAGGTTGGCCAACTCGGTATTTCCAAATTTAGAATCAAGACAAACGCTGAACCTGACAAGAGGCTTTGTAAGGGAGCAGAACCTTTCCAAGCTCAAGGATTGAATTCCATTTTGAGAAGCTTTCAAAGGCTGCATTACAGTTGTGGGGAGGGCCGAAAGTAAAAGGGCCAGGACCCAACCCAAAAGCAAAATAACACCATCTTTTAGTCTGAAGCTCTTTTTCTCCTAAGCTTTAGGAGAGACATTTCAATCCTTTAACATGCAGGAAGGTTACACAAAACCGGTTAAATGACCTGAGCTTGGGGAAAAGGGGGTCAGGGCCAGATAAGGGATATGGCTTTCTGGAGAACCCCAAAAGGCTGGTCTGGGACTCTCAAAAGACCACATTTGGCCTCTGAGCCTGAGATTCTTCAGTGCAGAGGTAAAGCTAACAAACATTGTGCCTGTCTTCACAGAACTTTGCTGGGGAAAAAACCAAAAGCTAAAACAAAGCAGGCATGCCCATCACATTAGAAAGGCAAGACTCTCAGTTATTAAAACATGAATTATGGATACATTTTGTTTTGGAGAAGAAAAGAATTTTATTAAGCAGCCCACTAAGACCCCACAGCACTTTTATCATGATCCAAAAAGAGGAAACAAAGTTTGAAAATAGTTGGCCTAGGTTATCCCTTTGAAGTAGATGATGAGATGAATCAACACATGGTGCCACTGTGAAAAGGGAACCTTGGCAGGCAGAGGCCAAGACCGAAGTCCTTCCCACTAGCCCATACAGGAGCTGAACAGCAACCAAAAACACTGAGGCTCTTAGATGAAGAATCTGGATAGACGTCCGGCAATAGCAACACAAAAATAAATTTGTACGAGTTTGGGAGGAACGATACTCACTTTGCTTTGTGCGTTTCCGTAGTCAATCCCTAGCGTGGACATGGCCTTGACAATTGCCAGAATGGATTGCAGCGTGTTGCTGTAGATCACAGACCGATACTCTCTGCATTCCTGATCTGTGTAGCCATCTTTATGGATGATCCTGAGAAGCCAAAAAGGTGACAATTCTTAGCAGACTTTTTTTTAAAAGGGAGATCTGGCAGGGCTCAAAGATTTGCTGCCCCTAATTGCAGGGGGATGGGGGTGGGGGGAGACCACAGGAGAGAAGTCTGGAGAAAGAGGCACCCTACAAGCTCCCTTGCTTCTCCACTTCTCTCTGCCAGTTAAGAAACAAGGCATGAAGGAAATGCCCACCCTGTTTCCAAGCAGGTTGCTACCCCAACAGACTATCAAAGCTCTGTTAGTGAGCTGTCAGGCACCTTGTTCTGTTGGGAACAGGGTGCGTCCTTCTGCGCTCCATACGTCCAAGTAGTTTTACTGTAATTTCAGCAGCAATGACGACAGCAGGGATCAGGGGGCTGCATATATAGCCCACCCTGTACAGCAATCTAGGCATGTGGCTTTTTGGGGTTCTTACTCCCAGTGCATGCAAGAGAGAATCAGTCATACTGGAGGTAGGGTGTCCCTTTACCCCCTTCTTCCCCCTTGGACCTCTGGTGGGTCTTTTCCCTTGTCAGTAGCAGCAGGGAACAGGGAGTGGGGTAAGGACAAGGCACATGGACAAACGCAACCTGTCCCCTGAGGAGACCTTGAAAGCCCAGGGGAAGGGCGTTGCTCTCACCCCTGTTCACCATCACTGCACCTGCAGCAGGGACAAGGAGCGGGGGGGCCCCCTCAGCCCAGCTCGCGAGGAGGCCTGCAAGGTGCGATGAGGTCAGGCTGCTGCTGCTGGAGGTGGCAGAACGGCCTTGCCCACAAGCAAAGCCCTTTTCTCAGCATTGGCGGTGGCCAGCCCAGGTTCTGCCAGAGGCAGCAAATCGGCCAGCCGGAGGGGCTTCTGCTGACATCGGCAAGCCTCAGGCGGCCTGATGCCCACAGAGTGGGCTGAATCTGGGGCACCTGCTGCCAGCACTGGCCATTGCTCAAGATGGCTGATGCCGACGGAGCAGGCTTGCTTCTGCACAAAGCCTGCTGCAGGTGCACACCCACTCTGCCGGCATTGGCACACAAGCTGCCTCCGACAGCTGCCCACACGTGCCACTGAGACAGTTTGGAGGCAGCAGTCGGGTATATTTGCCTGGATTGCCATTTGGGCTACTGTGGAAGATCCCCTACCGCCTCCGCTGGGATGACATGGCAAACCCCAGGGTGCCTGCCAAGCCCTACCATGAGCCCTGGGATGTTGGGGAGGCTTGTAAACCACCCCAAATGACCTATGATAGGATTGCTGGACATACCAGCCTGCCTACCCCCACCTGTGGTTTATAACTTGGGGGGCTGGCATATCATGCAAACCCAGAATAGCTAAGCAACAGAAAAATATCCTTGGAATACAGAAGAGTGGCTGTCTGCTTTCCATCTGTCTTTAGGAATGCAATCCTACGAGGATGCTCAGAACTTGGGATTCTGGCACCCTACGCAGGGAAGGCATATGGCACTTCTGAATAGAAGACAAGGAGGCTGAAGTGCTACCAGGTTTCCTGCTCTAGTCATCCCCCAGAGTCCCCCCAAAGCCCTCCTCCCAGGTTGCTTTTATACGGGGGAGTGGGGGAATCTAAGCACAAATTCCCAGCTGTTTGATAAGAGCAATTTCCCAGCCTTGTAATCCAAAAGTCATAAGGTTGCTTTGTCCATGAAATCCAAAAGTCACGCGCTTTGCCCGTGAGCAACCCTTCAGTTCAGGCATCCTAAGCCAAGCACCCAGTAATATGTTGGACAAAATATCTAGCTGTAAACTTGCCATATGTACCACTGTCATTTCTATTTTAATGTATATGTTGGCAGTAGAATGTTGATTTATTTGATTCCTTTCCATTCTTTTGTATTACACTTAACAAGCAGATTTGTCTTCCAAATGTGACATGAATATTGATACACGTACTTCATTTGTTTCACAATAGTGCTCTTCCCTGATTCTCCAGCTCCTGTAGACAAGGGAAATACACAAATGTGACAGATGCATATACTGCTCAGGGTTAATGTAATCAAAGTTGCGTGTGGCGGGGGAGAGGGGGAGACCAAGAGGGGTAATAACAGGACAAGGAATGTAAATGATGAAGGGTCATACTCATCACAGGTGGCTTTATTTGCTTTTTTCCCTTTTAAAGCAGGCTTTGATTGGAAAACGGAATGAAAATGTTTGAATAATGACACTTCAACATTACATTTTATTCACGGATGTTGGTCCCACAAAAATTATTTCATTTATGTTGGACCAACAGTGATCAGACTGATTGATTGATAATACATATATTTAATGGAAAAGTAACTGCTAGTAGAATATGAAAGGATCATTTTTCAAAATTTGAATTTCTATATATATATAAACAAAGATCAGAATTTCTTAAGCACCTGAGGGAATATAAATCAGGAAAAACACACAAACAGGTCCATAAATGACTGTTGTTGTTGTTGTTATTTATTACATTTCTATACCACCCAATAGCCAAATCTTCCTGAATGGCTCACACTGTAAAACACAGCACAATGATACATAATTCTTTAAAAAATTTACTACAGCACGGAATCAAAGCAAAAAGTAGCTGCATATGAAAACCTAAGCACGTAACACATTTCAAAAGACATTGAAGCACTAAAAGGTCTTTCCTTGGCACCAGAAGGATTGCAACTTGGGCTCAGGTGTGGGAAGGGCATAACCCAAACAGGATACTACAATACATTAGAAAATGGAATCGCAACGTATAAAATAGAATGGTATTGTATTGATTAGCCATGCCGTCTGGGGTGCAGCTCTGTGAGAATTCTGGTTTTGCACTCAAAAGCTGTGAATATGCCCAGACTTGAAGCCTCAAACCTGACTGCAAGCCAGCACGCACCAACGTTGTTCACAAACGTCTGGATGTGTGCTCATGAGTGATTTCCAAAACTTTCCCATTTTGTGCAACATTTCCCCTGCAGGCTAAATGCCCCATTTTAGTCTATGAGAAGTTGCCCAAATTTCACATCTGATCACTGTTTGATTTCCACAGTTTTCCCATTTTCACAGAGAAGCAGCAATCACAAACACAAACAGGAATCTGGGACAAAATGAGTAGCAAGGCAATGGTCAGTCCTGAATATCACTCTTTTGCCCGTCTTGGATGCCACTCACACACGCCCAGCAGACCCCCTGGCTATGCCCCCTGGTGGTGATGCATTCAGCTTCAGCCTGAAGAGTCCCATGTGGTGCTCTGCAACAGGTCACAGGGTTGGACTTGATGGCCTTCATGGCCCCTTCCAACTCTACTACTCTATGATTCTATGGTTCATCTATGCATTTTATTTATTTATTTATTTATTTTTCGATTTATATCCTGCCTTTTTCCTACAAAGGGCACAAGGCAGCTTACATCATTCTCCTCCTCCATCTTATCCCCACAACAACAACCCTGTGAGGTAGGTTGGGCTGAGAGTCTGTGACTGGCCCAAAGTCACCCAGTTGACTCCATGGCTGAGCGGGGACTAGAACCCGAATCGCCTGAGTCCCAGTCCCAGGCTGTTAACCACTTTGCCACTGTGTGTAGTACAACTCAAAATATAGGTCATCAGAGATTAATGCTACAATCCTGCACATGTCTAACCTGGAAAAAGCCCCACTGTTTTCATCCAAGGAAACACGCTGAGCAGTCAGCAAGAAATTTAGCCAAAGCAAAGTTGTGAGGATGAACCTTCCACAAAATGGTTTCTACTCAAATGGCTAGGTAAATTTCATGAATGTTTGTTGGAACTTTTGTTTCTTTCCTGCCCAACGGAAACCCACTGAAAGTGTATACCAGTTCCTGGCTGTTTGTACCCCTTTGGCTCTGGTCCCATGCCTTGGAAGAAGGTAATAAAGTTGTGGATTAATTGAGAATAATTGCTTTATATTATTTCTCACATTTGATCATATGCAACACAATGCTAAGTATTTGCTCTTACAAAGTGATATAATGGAACATTGCAAGTGCTGGTCTATAGGATCAGAAACCTCAATAGCTTACTTTTACCACTCTCTTAAAATCATCTATACCTCTGAAGATGTAGATTAAGATTCACACATAAACTGTGGTAGCAGTTGTAGATCAGCATAAGATGGAGTGGTTAACCTAGCACTGCTAGGTTCCAGTCCTACAAAAGTGTCTTTAACATAATTACCAAGTTGCTGTTGCTTTAGGAAAATCTTTGCATCCTATTTAGTATCCGTTATAGTCAGTAAAAAGATAGTTGAATTATGCTAGGATTCAGAATGATTTGGTTGAGGAGCAGATGTATCTACAGCTTTTATGAAAGTAGCTGAGAAAGTCACCCAAGGGCCCTGGGAAAGTGTCCCAGAGATCCTAGGATGGCTGGCAAATGCCATCCAGGGACAGATAATGCACTCTAATCTGTGAAAGGGGAATCTGAAATCCAGTCCATGTAGCATCTGCGTATCACTATTAGCTCCATAAAGACCAGCCCCCAGGTTGTTGGGTAAGCGAGGAGACCCACCATCCTGGGCCAGCCAGTGCGAATTAGATAAGAATGAATGGCGGATATTGATGCTGGAGTTCTTGTGGAGAAAAGTCAGGCTTAAGAGCCTTGAGGAGACTAGGCAAAACTACCCTACATGGTGTTTTCTTGGGTACCACACTTCAAAGGAGAAAACCATGACATGATTCCTCCCATGGGCCTTTCTCAGATCAGCAAGTGATGCCAACCTGGGGTGAAGCAGAGCACTGGAGAAAGGAACAACTTGCCCACCTCACAGTGATTAGGTGTCAACAAAATAAATTCAAAATAAAGTATAAAATGGCTGGTGAGAAAAGGAGAAAAATGGAAGCTTCTTTTGGGTTGGAGTGGGGAGGAACTTTCAGGAAACGGAAGGACTAATTCTGCTCTTCCTAGAGTGCCACTTTGCACAGGTTGTCTGCTGGGCATATTGTGGACTGTTCGCACCACAACCAAGCCACTGTGGCTTGTTGCCAGTTGATTAGCATGAAATGTGCCCCTAGCTGTTTGGGGAAAGGTTGAGTATCTCTTTCTTTTCATATTCCTCCACTCAAATTATCAGCTTGCTGTGGTTTCTTCTTAACTTTTATTTGTTTATAGCATGCAAGTTTCCCTTATTCTGCAATTACATCATGCCAAACAAGCAAACATATGCAAAGCCTTATCTAAATCCACAGCTTGAGAAAGAGAGAAAGCATTAGGTGACAAATTCAGTGATTTGGTAAAGCTGGTTGAAATGGGCTTCTGCTGACTCCATATAAATGAGTTCCATGTTTGCATGTGTGGCTTGCAAATGCGAAGTCAGTCTCCAGCATCTCCTAAATGCATTTCTAAATAAACCAAAGCCACTCTTAAATGTCTTGGGCAAAAATGTTTTTCCTATAGAGCAGAAAGAACCCATGAGGACCATATGCAAAGTACAGGAAAGGCTGCAGGACTGTGGTAAAAATAACAAGCAAATAAGGCAACTGTATATGAAAGGCACAGCTGATTGCACTAAGGGCTAGATTAGTCAGTCCTAAATTGTGTGTCTGAGCACACAATTGTGTCATGACAACACTGTTGATCCACAGTTAGCAAGAAACAGTTAATTAAAGTCTCCCATGGGCCCATACATAAATATGAAAATAGTCTGAAAATACAGTTGGGAGGAATGGGTGTTTTGGGGGGCATCAAGGAAGTTGTCTGGGGACATATTGTTGTCATCCCCAGACTCAAGAGTCTGCCTACTATAACTCCAGATAATTCATAGCTCTGTTCTTACCAAAGAAGGCTAGGAAGTGATGGAGACTGGTTGGGTTCCTGGGGAGTGGAATTCCAGAGTTTGGTACAGAGATGGACAAATCTATCCACTCTGGTTTGTCTGTGTCTCTGTCGCCAAGCAAACTGGATTCCACTTCATTTCTCCATTTGTTAATGTGTCTGCTGTGGAGCTGAATGCTTTCTTCTTATCTCTTGTTCCAGAAGGTCAGGCTGAACCACAGAAATGACTATTGCATTTTCTGGAGCAATAAAGATTCAAAATGTTTATCACAGGTAAGTTTCCTTTCCTCGCTGCCAGGTGTCTTTTAATTTTGCAAAAGGGACTTTAAAAACAACAACAACAACAAATACATCTGTAAAAGACCCCTTTCATGTATATGGGACTGGAAGGAATACAGTGTGCTATTTTCACACAACCAGGGCTACTTGGCCACCAGGCGCCAATCCTTGTTTATGCTTTGTTGACTCGTCCATTGCTAAAGGAACAATGCTGACATCTGGTCCCTAACACAGTGGCAAAACAAGATCTGAGGATGTGATATTAATCCCTCTTTATGAAGCTCAGGGTAATCCTTGTGAGCTTTCTGCAGAATTAATTGGCCTTTGGATCATTCCTAGCCTATAATATCTTCTATACTATGCTATGAATTTAGCCATTAATATTGCTAAAAGCAAAATTTCAAGGGAATCTTTTAGTGCTTGTTGGCATTTTTTTCTGCTCTTTATCTAAAAAATATCTCTCAGGGTGGTTTACAATGCTCAGTAATAAAAAAGTCCTGCTCTCAGGCTTGAGATATAAAAGACATAAGACCAAAGGAAAAGGGACTGAGAAAGACAAGGAAGAAAGCAAACACAACCAGGTTTTCTTAGATACAGTGTCCTTAAAACTGTTCATCTACCTGCTTTCAAGTCTGATTACCTGAGTTTTCAGCTCATGTGAATGGACATGAGTGAGTATGATACTCCCATCCCCTTCAATGGAGTTGCTATAGGCTCCTGGTGAAATATGTCCATAGACATTTCTGGATTGTACTCATCAGCTTTTGAGATAAATATTGCACTGAATATTTTTACTCACAGTAATTTCTTTTGGCAAGTTGAAATTTGTATTTTCACCTCATTCTACCCTCTAAGTGTTGTTTGATTTGGTAAACAGCAAAATTTTTGGAATATTATAATATTATTCTGATTAGCATCTGGGGATTTTTACTATCAGTTGAAGGTACCCTTTAAAAACATTTTGCAAGTGCTAGAGAGAACTTTTAAAACTATCATATTAGGTCATTATCAGACAAGATGACAAAAATGTTCAGTATAATTATACAAATGCCTGCTTTAAAACCTAGGAACTTTCTCAATTAACTCCCCCAGGTTCTGAGTGTACGATAAGCAAGGGCAGCACAATCTCATTGCCATAGACAAATCTAGCCCCAAGGTTGGAGAACTCCTTTAATGTTGCTGCTGGGTCTCCACGCTCAGAGGGCTGCCACCCACAACTGGTGTGGGAAAAGAACTCTTCTGGCTGCTTCTCCAGGTCACTTATGTGACCTCAGGGAAGGGGCTGGGTGCTTTGGAGCTGCAGAGAAGGCTGGGCTGCCATCAGGTTGCATTGTATCTGGGCAGCGCGGGTTTCATCCCCTCCCTGCTGCTTGGAAGACCCTAGACCCCTTCCCCGAATTCTGTCATTGAGCAAAGAGCAGCACATTCATCTCAGTGTGCAATGGGTCTTATCCAACATTACAATACACCTTGCACAGACTCTGGTGTGCACATTCAAACAGTGCAACACGTTTGGTTGCAGCTGATTTCTATAGTGACCTGTAGTTGCATCCTACCACCCATTTACTCCAGAATGATGAAGTCCTGGGCTGCACACCACTGTGTGTGGGTTCACACACAATCCTGTGCTCAGCCCTTTGCAATGCAGGTGAGCACGCATGATTGTAGCACAACTGGAAGTTACACAAAATGCCTCCTATATGCACGGTCAGATGCTGAGCACACTCATCTGGATGTGCCCCTGCATCCAGGCTGTGTGCACAGGATCTGACCTGGCAAGCAAAACTAGACATTTCCCATGCTGGATTCTATGCAGAGATCTATTTCAGAGTGCTGATCAGGCTGTGATTTGTAGCACATACCTGTAAATAAAGATCACCATGTTTTCCAAAACTTCTCCCATTATACGCATCATTCATCCCACAGTTAAAATAGGCAGCATGGACATAAGTGAAAAAACAAACATGTGCATGTCTTTTGTCTTTAAAAATGTAAGCCATATCTGGATTAATGTGGATGAATGAGAATGGATTACTGTGAATGAAAAAAAATGTAAATTTATATTTACCCAATAACAGCAGCTTGACTGTCCTAGCATCTCTCACTGCATCTTCCTGGAGTCTTTTTTCAAGTTCCCGGGACCTCCTGGCTGATTCTTTAGACTCAGAGCTGACCCCACTGCCCATGTTGCGGAACAAATGTTTAATGTCTTGTCTCAGCAAAACAGTGTCTAACTGCACAGAGGTTGCAACTCTAAATTGGGCAGTGCAGCTTACAACCAAGCCTAGAATGTCCTAGTCTACCTCTGATCTGCAGCTTCTGCTTTCCCACTCAGCATTGGCTTCTGGTCTGTTGCGCATCCCGCAGGCAGCGCTGAAGGGATTTTGTTGATGCTTTGTTATGATGTCAGACATGTAAATGTGCCACCTTGCTCTTTCACCTTTTGGAAATCAGCTCTGGAAGCAGAGCAAAGAAGGAAATGGCTTTGTGAATCAAATGAGGAATACTTGTGGTCTGAAGCAGTTGCTTCAATCAGAATATGTAATCTGCCCTAAGTTAAGTGCTTCTGATGATTCCCATTCATCAAAATTGGAAGAATAAGTTACACCTTTAACTGAGCAGCAAAACTGGAGACATCCCCAGTTGAAAAAGAGCCTAAAGGCTCAACCCTATGCAAGAAAAGAATTCCTACAGCTCCCAGTTTTCCTTGGCCTGCCATGCTGGTTGGGGAATGCTGGGAATAGGCCCTTTTTTCAGGGGCGGGGGACTAAAGTGTGCCTGGTTACTGTAAATGATGCCCTATAAACCACTGTGGCATGGATGCTGCTGTACAAATGATGCACCGCTTAGCAAAGAGACAAAAGAAGGAAAAAGCACGGCATTTGTGTGAAAAGGAACCACCTCATCGGTCTCACGTGTGATTCCCAAACAAAAACGCTACTGGAACCTCATGGAAAGAAATAGCAGGGAACCTGTGCTCATACCAGGTTGTATCACACCGCTGTGCAGATGCCACAAGAGTAGCCATTGTGCCTTCACAGTGGAACTGAAATGTTTCCCTTGCCACCAATCCCTGCATGCTATGGAGGCTTTGCAAAGTAGTGCCATGCCCAGAAAAGACGTGGTTATGTTAGGCCATGCTACGTCATGCCATGCTATAATAAGCATATCTAGCCACTTTGCTGACCTTTCAGAATTATTAGGTAACCAGTAACCAGGTGAGACTGCAGCTCTCCCAGGCAACCATCCGAGAAAACAGCCATGAGCCCCACCCCTTAGACTTTGTCCTTGGAAGCACCCAAGCCATTCCCCCACCCCACCACAAGCAGGGAGGGCTGAGCATCAACCTGGAGGGAGCCAACAGCAGGCACGAATGTTCCTCTCCAAGGACATGGGCATCCTGATGAATAGGATTTCAATGATCTCATTACAGAATTTTCATCACAAGCTACCTTCCCCAATCTGCCGCCTTCCAGCTGTTTTGCCCTCCAATGGGTTAATAGAAACTGCAGTCCAAAACATCTGGTGAAGGTCGGGGAGGTGGGGAGAGAGACTTCTATGTTTCCTTTGGAGATTACTCAAGATTGTGTTTAAAGAAAACATGCATGATGTCTGTATGCAATCTGATAAGGCTGCCATTTCAGACTTAAGATGCACATGGTGGCTTGCAAGTGTTACATCTTTATTCAATCTGAAAAAATGGAAATCTAACATTACTTTGACTAGCGGATGATTCTGAAAGACAGAAGACTGTGGGGACAGTATTTTGCAGGATTCGACCCAGTAGTATTGAATGCCCAGCTTCATCCCAAAATCTGAATATTTTATTATTAAATCCTATGTATGTTTAAACAGGAAAAAGAGCTACAACACCCAGCTTGCTATGCTGAAGAAAACCTACATGTGACATTGCAATTAGCTTTGTTTTCTGTTACCATGAGGTTTGTTATTGCTGTTGTTAAAGGACGGACGAGTCTATTTCTTGTCCGTGCCATTGTTGCATGTGTTCTCTCAAGAATCAGTGTCATCCCATCTCCATGTTCATCTGCAATTTAAAAAGTCCACATATTCATCTTGAGATATTTATTTAAATAAACACCATTTTTTCTCAAAATCTACATTTCTAAGTGGAGCTACATTGGACTATTCAGAAAATACAGAAATCAGAAAATAATATGGGTACTTAACTGACTATAAGATTTAGTTTGGAGTCCAGCTGGGCAATTTGGGAAACAAAGCAATTTGCTTCTGTTCAATCTGGAGGTTATTTGATTTGACTTGTGGGTCAAATACCATCTCCCATGTATCCACTGGGCATCAGCTAGTTCAACATTCCTGATTCCTGGAGATCACAGAATATAGAACTACCCTGTGACATATTACATCAGAATCCTTGACCCAAACCCTGGGCTAGGAGAGCCCTGATAAAACCGTTCAACATGAATGTCATGAAGCTAGAGTGTCAGTCATGAAACGATATCCCCTGCTCTCCATCCACTCCCTCCCAAAAACGAGCTTTCCCTGTATGAATCACTGGAGAGAAATATATCTATCTGGGGGGGTAGTCTCTCTCTCTCTCTCTGTCCACCCAAATCTGGATTTCCTAATGAAGTTTCCGATTCAGCCAGCTTTGGAGAAGCCTCACTTTGAATGGGGCATCTCTCAGATCTGTCCAAATCAGCATTTGTTTGGAGATGTAGGTAAATGCCAAACAGTCTCCTAACACGTTCTGACATTCATCTGTCACTTCATATAGAAATTCCTGAATTCCTGTCAATTCCTTCGGATTGAATTCCTGAAGCAGCCTACTGCTGACTTCCATGGAGCTTCTGGTAATTGACCAGAGGCATCAATGAGATGGATGGTTGTTAGGATATAGACCTCTTCTATAAATGGGTCTGCAAACTCTATTCTGGCTAGGGATGTGGAAGAACCTTTATTAGGGCTGTGAATCTGACCGATTTCCTGGGCTCAGCCACCCAGACTCTGGTCCATACTGTTGCAGCCCTGAATCTGAGAGCCTGGTGAGAACACCCAGTGTTCACAGCTCCCCACCCTGTGCAAGCAGGGCCCCTTTCCACACCACATGCAGCAGGTGGCTGTGCTGCTGTCCCTGACACAGAAGAAGGTTCTTCACTCAGGGCTCACCAGGAATGGCGCCCCACAGGGTCACTGCCCAAGCTGCATCCCTCTTGCACCAGAAGCAACAACTTCCGTGGAGTCGCACTGATGCAGAGCATTGCCGATTGCACATTGTTTGTTCCATGGGCATTCGCAGACTTCCTTGGCTTGCTTTCTGTGACCAGGCTGAGCATGGGAGGAGGTCTCTGAATGTTACAGGAATGGATTCCTCTAGGTCTCACCTCAACCCTACTTCTGACATTAGATGTATGATTCATACATTCATTCATTCTTACATTTCTACTCCACACTTTTCATGGAAACCTCAGTGACTTACAAAATTCATCACAACAACCCTGTGAGGTTAGGCTGAAAGTCTGGAGCTACCTGAAGTTACCTAGTGAGCCCCATGGCTGAGCAGGGACTAGAACCCAGATCTCCTGAGTCCCAGTACAATCTTCAAACTGCAACACTACATTGGATTTCTTACTTAGTATTCAAGATACAGCATTTTGGGATTGTGTATTGTTTTAAAACTGTGCATACATCTATCAATACATTCTGAAAATTTGATAAATAAAAGAAGATTAGAACCGAATCACTTTCAACACTTAGCCACATGATGCAAGCGCATATCAAGAGATGGAATCAGAGCGCACTGAAGTGAAACCAAACTCCTGCTGTGAGATCTCACCTCCATCCTATTCTGGAAGGAATTCTCACTTGCATAGAATGGACTGGTTCCCAGGAATGAAGTATGGAGACAAGCTGAGAAAAGCATCAGCTCAGGAAGGGAAGGGAGGAGCTGGGTTCAGCTCTGCTGAAATCTGTAACTTGACTGTGGAGAGGGGCTGAGTTTACTTTCCTGGGCAAGAGGAACCCACGACTTCAACTTCAGCTTGGCTGTGATGGCTTAGGCATTTGCACCCACCACCCTGCCCCACTGGATTTTTGTAAAGTGCCTTATGTGAGGCTGGTCCAGAAGCTGCAGCTGGTGTACGATGCAGCCTCAAGGTTATTAAAAGGTCAGCTTTCAAAAACAACATTATACCTCTCCCCAAATATTTGCACCGGACAGCAAAATGCTCCCCAGGCCACTTTAAGGTTTTGCTGATCACACAACAAAGAGTGGGTGATCTGAGGGGCCACCTCAGGCCATATGCCTGCACCTGGTCTTCGCCATCCTGAGAAGGGGATCTCTAATCACACCACACACTTCAGAGGTTCACCTTGAGACTGGAGGACTTGCAACAGAGACTTCACCATGCACTCCTGACATTAGACAGGCTGCTCCAGTTTTGACTCTTAGACACCTGCTAAAGACCCACCTCTCTCTGCTGACTTTCCCTCCAGTATGACTCTGCCAGGACATTTATAGGTTTTTTTGCCACAGTATTATTGTGTTCACTGCTTTGATGATACCATTGCAAAATGGTAAGCAAACACACACACATGAAACGGCCATGCTTCAAAATAAAAAAGATGAAGAGCAAGAAGGAAAAAAAGAATTAGAGATAGTCCTTCCAATAGTTCTGGCAGTGGCAGTTTTCAGCATACCGTTTTTTAAAGTGCATCTCTAAAAAATAAAACAAAGCTGTTTAAATTCCTGAAGAGTTATTCCCACTGCCATGCACTAGATGGCGCTAAAATCTCCCGCAGAGAAGGCCTGATAGGAAGTGCCAAATGTTTCCAGGGGCAATGCACTGATGCAATTTTGAAAGATCCCAGATTGCTGTTGTAAAATACCTAGTTGCTATTTTTTTTACCATAATAATCTAAGTATCTTTCATATATTTAGACAGAAGAAAAGCCTACAGTTCCTGGCATGTCTTAGCCATGCTAACTGGAGCATGATGGAAATTGTAGGTCTTTTTTGTCTAAATGTTAGTAACAATGTGCCTTAAATCAAGCTGGTCATACTGATTCTTAAAACAAGTAGCATGTTCTTAAAAGACACACACATCTCTTTATGTTTTTAACTGTGAATGAGGCTGCCTCTTCAGGAAGGGAAAAGAAAACAATCATATAAGAGAAAGGAAAGCAACCACATCTTCGGGCTATGCGAGAATCTGAAAACCAACAAAAAGCTCAATCTAAGGTGATGATATACGATTTCCAGAAGGCAAGGATTTCCCCCTTTTACATCAGTTTTTCCTCCTCTGAAACTTGAAGGGAAGCGGTTTACTAGTTCACAGGGATGGGATTATTCCATCTTTCTTCACACTTATGCAAGTCCCATAACTGTAGAGAAAGTAACCCTACAGAAAGGACACAGGTCTATGCATGTTTAGACCGAAAAACAGCCTGCAGCCCTCAGTATGTTCCAGCCGGCCACACTGCAGCCAAAGCCCTCCACTGCAGATGCATTTGAGCTCCAGACTGGGAGGTTTACACACATCCAGTGCACGGAGTGAAGTGCGGCCTCAGCCCCTTCTCTGTTTGCATCTGTCTTGATGAAGCACCAAGGGGGAGAAGGAAGGAGGCTGGAACACTGTTTTGATACAGCAGAAGCTGCTGCTCCAAACTCCTCTGCACCCCCCCCCCCCGCATGCCCCCTTTCAACCCTCCCCCTCAAGGCGCAGCTGCATCCAGAGAGGTTCTTTCCATGCAGGCTTAGAGGGGGGTGTGGTGGGGTTTGGCCTGTGGAATCCCAGCCTTGAAGTCAGAGCCTTGAATAATCCTATGCCTGCCCAGACAATGTCAGGAGGCCATAGGATTGTGCCTTTAGGGTGCTATCCTATCACTTGCTGCCTTGTTGATTGGATGCCTGGGAACTTGGAAGCTTCTCAGTGCAGGATGGGAAGAGTGGTGGTGGTCTTTGCTTGCCCTAAACTGGCAGTTTGCTCATCCAGCGATGGAAGAGGAGAGAAAGAGGTTGAATAGGATAGCTCATATCTGGCCCCTCCCCGCTCTGCTCTCTGAACCCCTCCTGGTGTATCAGCCTTAAATGGTGGTTCTCAAGAAGGAGCGTCCCTTCCAATGAGGGGTGTTCCTCTAGAGTCACAGAACACGTTCTTATTTCAGTGGATCAAGCCTTGGTCGAGGGATGGCTTTTTGAGAGTTAATGATCAGATTTCACAAAGTATCTTGCCAACCCCTTTTTGATGTAGAAGGCTTCCAAAATTTCTTAAAGTTGTGCATTGAAATTCAGTGCAGCCACCTTTAAAGTACTACTGACTGTATGACCAGTTTGAGAAACATCATGTACTCCAAAGCTTGGCCTCCAAACATGGCGGTGAATACTCAGACTACAATTTTTCACTCCATCTTATGGATAGACATCTCCATCCTACCAGAAAAAAGTGTAAAAGTGAGAGCCAGTGTGGTGTAGTGGTTAAGAGCACGGGACTGGGACTCAGGCGATCTGGGTTCTAGTCCCCGCTCGGCCATGGAGCCAACTGGGTGACTTTGGGCCAGTCCCAGACTCTCAGCCCAACGTACCTCACAGGGTTGTTGTTGGGGGGATAAGATGGAGGAGGAGAATGATGATCTGGCCAGGGCAACTTCTTCTTCCTTCTCTTTTCTCCTCCTATATTTTTATTTACTTATTTTATACTGATAATTTTAATTTTATATTTGTAACTCAGTGTATTTTTGTATTTTTGTATTTAATGGTAATTTATTATGTTCTATTGTATTTCAATGTACTTTATTGTGTTGTAAGCTGCCCCAAGGTTTCGGCAAGGGGCGGCATAGAAATGTTATAATAATAATAATAATAATAATAATAATAATAATGATGATGATGATGATGATGATGATGATGATGTAAGCTGCCTTGAGCCCTTTGAGGAAAAAAGGCAGAATATAAATCAAAATAAATAAACTTGAGAGACAGAGAGAGGGAAAGAATTCTAATCTTTGCCATTGTCACTCATCCAGACTGAAATACATGAACATGGCTAAACCATAAAAAGAAATGTTGTTACATGCCGTCAAGTTGTCTCCAACATATTGTATCCCTATGAATGAAAGCCCTGCCCTTGACAACGTCCTGCCCTTGATAACCCTGCTCAGTTCCTATTAAACTCAAGGCTTAATGGAATCAATCCATCCCGTCTCCTTCCTTATATGCCCTCATGCCCCTCAAGATCTATGTGAGAAGCCCTGCTCTGGGAACCCTCTCTAAGAGAGGTAAAAAGGTCATCAACTTGGAGTAGGGCCTTCTCTGCTGTGGTGCCCAGACTCTGGAATGCACTCCCCAGAGAGGTACACCTGGCGCCAAGTTTATACTCTTTTCAGCGCCAGGCCAAAGCTTTTTTATTTAAATGGTATTTTAAATTTTAATAGCTTTTAAGTTTAATTGCTCTATTTGTTTTGTGATTTATTGTTTTGTTCTGTTTTATTATTTATTGAAATTGTTGTTTTACTTTTTAATTATTTTTAATTAAATTTTAATTAAACAACCATTGAAATTGTTGTTTTACAATTTTTAAATATTGTAAGCCTTCCTGAGATCTTGTATAATAGGATGACATACAAAAGCTTTTAATAAATAAATAAATAACATATTTGTTCTTCCTCCTCTCTGGCCTTCAGAAATGCATGATTGTCTTCTCCAGTGATATGCCCTTCCCATGAGGCGCCTGAAGTACGACAACTTGAATTTTGTCATTTATTTCTTCAAGGCAATGTTCCGGTTCGATTTGATGCAGGAACCGATTGCTCATTTTGCTGCCAGTCAAACGTGTTTGCAAAGCTCTCCTCCAGCACCATGTTTCAAAGCATCAATTTTCCCCCTGTCTGCTTTCCTTCCTGTCCGGTTTCACATGCATAGTTATCAGGAATACAACGCATGATCTTGGCCTTGGACTCCAGTGAAACGTCCTTCCCCTGGATAAACTTTTCATGTTCATTCACTGCTACCCTAGCCAATCGCAGTCTTTCTTATCTTTGTTACCTTTCTGATTTCTTCCATTTGAATTGTTGGCTTAGCCAAGGTATGCACAATGTTTCACTAGTTCGATGTCTTGATTGTAGACATTAAAGTTTTGTCATTCTTCTGCAGTCATGCCTTTTGTTTTCTTAATGCCCTTGAAGAGCTGATCTGAGCACAATCTGACTACCTCTCACCACTAGCCCCACAATCAGGAAGCTACTCTTGACTGCCAGACCATAAGGCATGTGACAGAACAGACGTCTGTCCCTCCATCTGTATTGCTCATCTCATTATTCCAGATTGTTCTTCTTGTAATGTGTGGAATGACATCCCATGATGATTCAAAGTCATTTCCCATGGTTTCGGGGCCAAGTTTGAAGCAGTGCTTGTCCAAGTTTTAGTGATCATTGCTCAGTTTCTGTACAACTGTTCCTGGACAGAATATTGCCTGTGAGAAACTTTTTAATTATTATTTTTGCAAGCAACGTTCCTATTAGTGCTTTAAATGTAATCTTCGCAAATATCCACATTTTTGTATTCATGTTTTTAAAATGGAGAACTTCAACGAAAGCTTTGTGCATATCAGAAAGTAGTAGTTTACAGCTGTTTTTATAAGGACCTCACATTTCTACCAGACTGCAAAGACCTATGTGCACAGCATTGCCAGAAAGCCAGTGGCAACGCATCTTCTGCACAATTAAGCACTGAAATAAGCCATGTAGTGCAACTGTCTACGTGTCTGCTCAGAGGTAAGTTCATGGCACCTAGCAATTATGCAGCACTTTTCCCAACAGCTCAAAGTACTATCCATGTATTATCTTTATGATAAGCATGTAGAGCACTTGGTTTTCCTATTACCATATCACAGACGAGGAGCAGGCGATAGAAATCTCTTGCTTAGGATCACAGAAGATCTGGATTTATGACTGATGTGAACTTTGAAGTAAGAACTTCCCACTCAGAGTTCATGCATATAACTGTGATGCAATATTAACTGTTGTGTCCGGACTTGCTAGTGGTTGTAAGAGCCTAAGAAAAGTCACAATGGATCGGATCAATGACCCATCCAATCCTGCACTCCATTCCCACAGTTGCTGTTGCAACAGAGGAATATTATTATTATTAATCAGATTTCTACCCTGTCCAATATCTTCGATGACATGATACATCTTCAGCTGAGTAACCTCTTTGAAGATTCATCTAGAGCTTTGCCTCTGCGGCTGTATGGAAATGAAATAAATCTATTTGAAGTTTGGCTTCTTTCCTGTTGAAGTGCTTGCTCATATTGGCACTGCACATGGAAGGACAATTCCCTGAGCCCAACTCTTATAGTAATCAGCTGTAATCAGCTGCATTTAGCCCGGCTTTCATTGACAGATTCTCCCCACTGCCAATTTTGCTGCTCCTCTGGCACAATAGACCTGTTGAATCATGACCGCACTCACTGAGTATGGCTTCTTCAGTCCTGCTAAATAGCACCTTTGTTCATGATTCAATGTAAAATTTCACATATGGAACCTCATCTCATCTCATCTCCAGCACTACTGGTCAAAGTGACCACCTCCTGGCCCCAGCAACTCTCACGGTTTTATAACTCTCAAGATAACTCACTTTTTTCAATAACATTTCATAACTCAGTTCTTTGGATCATGTTATTGCATTTGAACTAAGGTCACCTTTGCAAATTCAAACAACAGGCCGCTGAATAAGGTTATAAAGGGGATAAAGAAGTGCTTAACTCTAAACTTAAGAAAGGACCCAGTGTTGTTGTTAATTCCGATTTATACATAGCCATTCACCTGTGGCAATTTAGAAATCGTCCTCCAGTTATTTCTTGTCTTTCTTCAGGTTGCAAATGACTAGTGCTTATTTAACTCTTAAAGATATTTATAGGTCACATAAGGGCATAAACACTTTCTAGATGACTTAGGTAATGAAATCCATCCAATTATTAAGCAGCAAAATGTAATAAAGCCAATAAACCCTGGCAATATTGATAAATATTTGGCCAATCAGTCCTAAAAGCTACCATGCAGTTGGATTGAGTGGGTCTGGGAAATGGGTAGAGTGTCTGTTCTGGATGGGGTTGCACTCCCGCTGAACCTGCAGTCTCAAGATGCTCTCAGAAGCTTCACAGGTGCAACAGTTCTGGGTATTCCTGGACAGGAATTGCTTAGCTTCTGGAAGCTAAGACATCACTGGTATCCTCACACCTTGAGCACTGTAATGTGCTCCAGATAGGACTGCATAGTCCATAAGGTGCCAGTAGTGAAGAACCCCACAATGAGGTGGTTCTGTGGTATGCCGTGTAACACCCTTGTTGAAGTGGGGCTTGGAATGGATATTGAACATTTCCAGTCTGTGGGCCATTGTTCTGTTTTCCATATTTGTTAGCACATAGATTAGCATAGGATTTGGACTGATTCAGTCTCTACAGCTCGGAATAGTTCTATTGGCACCCCATCTGCTCTGGGTACTTTTTCCTTCCAAGTGCTTTTGGAGCGACTTTCACTGCACTTCCTAATATTGCAAGTCCTTCCTTACAAGATGCCTCTTTGAAGGAGTCTGTTATCTTCTTCCTCTGTATAGTTCTATATCGATAAGCTGATTTCAGCTTGCTGCAACTGTCAAGGAGTGCCCACTGCATGCAAAGGGCCCACGCCTCGAAGCATAATGAGGTCGGCTTCCAGAGCCCAGTTGGAATAACATGTGGAGGGCTGCTCTTGCAGAAGACATCCCTATGCATTTTGCCCCAGCAGATGGTAGAAGCTGACTCCATTGTGCTTCTGGCCAGGAGTCCTGTTTATGTTACATAATGTAAGTTGGAAGGGGCCATGAAGGCCATCGAGCCCAACCCCCTGCTGTTGCAGGACACCAATTCACACCATCCCACTCAGATGGCTGTCCAGTTTCTTTTTGAATGTCTCTAGTGTGGGAGAGCCCACCACCTCTCTGGGCAGTTGGTTCCACTGTTGTATTGCTCTGACAGTGAGAATGCTTTTCCTGGTATCTAGCCTGAACCTGGGTTGTTGCAACTTGGCTTGATTAGTTTGTATCCTACACTCTGGCATCAGCCAGAAGAGATCTTGACCTTCCTTTTAGTGAGAGCCTTTGAGGTACTTATAGAGGGATATCATGAGTACAGAAGATGAAGAAAACTGTTCCCTGTAGTGCAAACTGGCTCCTGTTCTGAAGAACAGCAGAGAGGACAAGGGAGCTAGGAAGGCATCCCACCTTTGGAGCAGGAGGTGGGACACCTGATCCACCCCGTGGTGCCAGCAAAGGGCAATGACACCAAGTGGACTTCTGCCTCCAGGCTCCTACCCGGGGTGTTTTCTCTGGGCTGGGAGCAAAGAGGAGGCAGGGGGCCTGATCCACTCTGTGTCACAAGCATAGGTGAGCACCACAAAGATGGAAAACTCTGCTCTTGACCCACCAGCAAGAGTGTCCACGATCCACTCCTGCTTCCTACGTGGCCTACACTACCTAGCAAGCAAGAGCAGATCCTGGACCTGCTTGCCAGCAGCTCTAGAGAAGGTCTCTCAAAATGCCATCAACTATGCCCACTCTTTGTCGCCTACGGTTGTGCTCCCTTGGCAAACGGATGATCTTGGCCACCCTTGCTGAGAGCCTGAAAGGTCTACCCTTGAGCCACTGCCAGCGATGGCCATTCTGCACTGCTACTTCGAACTGCAGCCCTGGGTGCCGCTTGGGCACTTTGGTGGCTGCTGGCCATGGCACTCAAGATTTTTGCCACTCTTGCCTAGCAGATTGCTGTTTGTTGGCCTCACCTGTGGTGGCTCACATCATCTAGATGCAGGTGACAAGAGCAACGCCAACCCACTCCAGGTGATCCAAGCGATGCTTGCATGACATGACAACCCATCTATGATAACAAACCATGGTGGGTTAGCACAACATCTCTACCCTATCAGGGTGACAGTCCACATTCACGTTTTCAGCACATACTTTCCACTGTGCCTGGAAATGACTGGGAAGCTTTAACTGTGCTCCTATCACACAGTCCCAGATGATGATCTTCCCGTCATGCTCTGAACCAACTGAAGGTTCTGGACCACATTCAAAGGCAGCCCCACTTGCAGGAATTCTGCACTTGGTTTTGCAACTGTTTTGTTTTTTAAAAACATGCTTCCATGTTACAATTTTATGGCAATTTGTGCTGAAGTTCATGACTGAAACTCCCTGTGCCTCTTCGAAATCAGCTTGTGAAATATAGCTATTCATGTTTTAGGCCCGCTTCCTGAGGTGCCATGGCTTGATGTTTAGCTACTATATAGCTCCAGAAATACATTTTCCAGTAGTAGATCTTATTTTTAAACTGAGGAAATAAACATGCTCTTTTGAAGGTGTGCTGGCATTTGTCCTCCTTGCCTTATAGTTGCATTGTATTTCAGAAGACATGGGTGTGATCTTTAAGACAGGATCTGAGTTAAGCAGTTTATTTACAAGTACTGAGAGAAAGAGGGAAATACTCAATAAAAGATCATGGTGTGCTCTCCTTTGGAAAATTTCAGTTCCCAATGGAGTACTCTTCTGGAAAATTTCAGTTCCCACTGTTCAATTCCCACACTGGTTTTTGGGTATAGAAAATTACAAGAAAAAAATCTTGGTTTGCAAGAATACTTCAAAAACATGAGCCAAGAGATTGTTTTTGAGTATTCTGCTGAGGCATAGTTCATTGGCTTTCCTGTTTCTCGATTTCTGTTTGTATATAGTTATGTTTGGTTTACCCAGAGAATTTTAGCTCATGGGTAGACAGTAGAGCACCAGCTGTTTTGGAATTCAACCTCCAGCATTCCTGACCACTGACCATGCTGGCAGAGGTTTCTGGGATTTGAAGTTCAAAAATTCTGGAGCGCAACATTTCTGGAGCCCATCCCTGTTTTAGCCAATGGCGGAGCAATCCGTACCATCAGGAAGGTCATATAATCCACAGCATTTGTTTTTATTTTACATATCAATTGAAATAGTTTCTAAAGACCAGACTTACCCAGGAGAAATATGATGGTTGGGTTTGGACAACATGACAGGCCAACAATGGTTAAAAACCCTGCCATGGCTTGTCATGCTGTCTGAACCCAGCCCCTCTCTCTTTTCCCCACACTGAGAGTATTTTTATAACACTGTGGAGTTTCCTCATAGAGGCACTGTTGTAGCCCTTTCATCATTTTGCTTGCCCCTTTTTATACCATTTCCAGCCTCACAGTACCCATTTTGAGGTGCAGTGACCCGTGGAGTACCAAGCCAGCAGAGAGCTTATACACATGCTGGCTCAAATTTTATTAGATTTATAACCCTCCTTTTCTTTTTTAAAGAAATCTAAGTGGCTTACACCATTCTCTTCCTCCTGCTCTCACTCTAATCCACACAACAACAGGCTGGCACGGTAGGTTGGGCTGAGAGGCCGTGACTGGCCCAAAGTCACCCAGCTGGCTCCATGGCTGAGCAGGGACCAGAATCCAGGTTGCCTGAGTCCCAGACCCATGCTCTTAACTGCTAAACCACACATTTCCAAAACAAATGCAATCTTCAATGCATTTTACTCAATGTATGCATTTTTCTGCCAATTAAGGGGTTCACACAACATGGCAACCCATTGTGGCTAACAAGCCATAGCATGTTGGGTTGTGTGAATGCAGACCACTTTTTACAGGGTGACTTGTTTGTAGGCAACAAGTCATTCTGACAACCCTTAGCTAGTGGTTGCTGTGCCATTGAAACCTGGGCAACCAATCCCTTTGTGGATCCCAGAATGCCCTGATCCTCTTGGCAAGAGCACCAAAATCCCCGTCCTGCTTTGGCCAAGCTCATCTGGGCCACTGCCAGTGACAATCTTTTCACAAGCATCCAAGTGGACTTGGAACAACGGTCATTGACTCAGTGCCCCTTGCTGTGACCGTGACCCCTTTTCACTCAGAGGATAGGTTTGGGTAACAGTTGTCTCATTGCAGCTTATTGCCATGGGGAACTAGCAACTTTCTACACATTCCTGCCAATGTATTCCCTTCACAATGCTTTTCTTCTAAAATGAAGCCAAATGGTCACCACATAAGAGTTCTTCATAAGAAAAAAGCAGGATATAAATTGAATGAATGAATGACTATAAAGTGGGCCTTATTTGCAGTCCTAAGTACCAGGGGGGAGGGTTCCTGCAACTCCTGTGTGTTCACTTATTTTCACTTCTGGTTTTCTCCCCTTGAATTTCGCCATCACAGAAACATATTTCATTGCAATGGTCCTTTCAGGAAACCACATATCTTCCTTGTGTCTCAGGGGAAGAATATCCAAAAACATACATATCCACCACCCCATAACATCTGTGTTCCAAAAGTCAACCAAGAGCTTGGTGGTAGGGCTGGCTCATGCAGCCCTTGTACCTGGAACGGTCTGTTCTTACTCATAACCACTCATTAGTAGCTAGGAGTGAAAACCAGGAAATCTTTAGTTTGGATCTTACCTTAGCTGAGACCTCAACAGTTCATGGATAAAAGCAAGTATATCCCTTAGTTTCAGTTTGTATTAGTCCACTGTCCAAGTAAGGGACCCCCAAATATGAATGTGGAATATTTGGAAAGGTGGGAACTGCTGAGCGTGATCATCCTGCTTAGTCCTCAGTATCTAAGACCAAATCCATTTATTCCAGTCGGCCTATCCTGCACTTCATCAAGTGGGAAATCTATGCTGGCAAATGGCTCTCCATTCAGCTTCACCACCCTCTTATCTAGTTTTATGTCTGCAGTGATCTTTCCCAACCTGGTGACTCATGTGCAATTCCCAGGAGTTTTTGGAAAAGAGAGTGAAAAGAAGTAGCTGGAAGTCTGATCTTGCTGAGACAAGATGTACAGTTATCTTTAGCATGTGTACTTGGAATTAAATGAAGCAGGATGTAGCTCAGTGCCTTGCATGCAGAAGCTCCCAAGTTCAAGCCGCGCCATGCTCAAAGAGGGCAAGAAAAAAATCCAGCCTGAAAATTTGGAAAGGTGCTGCCTGAGTCCGGAAAATGGCTTGCAGGAGCCATGACCTGCTTCTGAAGGAGGCCGCTTCCTGTGTTCCTACATACTCGCAAGAAAAAAGCATTGGTGTCACATACAATTTTGTACTTCTGGAACTGCTTTCTTTCTATGCTTTCCCTCGCCCGGAAGCAGATACCTCTTCTGAATTCCTTTCAAGGCCAAACTAGGTGTGATGTTTGTGGAGCTAACACCTGGGCTAGCTCTAGAGAGATGGGAAATGTGCTTGTCCTGCACCTGTAATTTTCCATCAGCAGTGCCTCCAGTTATGGGCCTGGACATGGCGACTCCCTATGGGGGCCACAACACCCTCTATCCCCAATCTTAACCACCCCCACCCCCACACACCCCTCTTCAGCCATCTTGTAAGCAGAGAAATAGAGGAGAAAGAAATGGGTCTCCTTTTCTTCTGTTAACAAATAGTATGTTCTTTTAAAAGAAGGAAACAGAGGGGGATACAGCAGATCCCTGATCCTTAGTCTTATCAGACACCCTAAAATAAGATCTTTCTTCCTTGGAAAATGCCTGCCCCAGGTTTCTGGCTGTGCAAATTCTGCTACTGTGTCCTTTGAAAGGTGGGAGAGCAGCCTACGACTCTCACCCCCATGGCTTGCTGGGGCATCAGCAAGGGTGGTGGCAGCAGTCCTTGTTTCTTCTGGCAGGAAAGAAAGCAAGTCGGCTTTTTAAACTGTGTACCACTGCCTAGCCAAGCTCCCTAGCTGCATGCACCATCTTCCTTTCCCAGAGTGCCTCACGTGAGCCCCAGAGGTATTATAGGAGCAGCAACTGAAGATGGATCTTTTGTTCTGCAGTCAAATTGCCTGCCATGGGAAAAGTTCTGTAAAGTGGTGGGGTGGGGGGTGGACACCACAGAAGTAGAAAGGCAGGCACCGCCAGTGTCATTTGGGAGCTCTCTCGGCTGTGGGGGCCCTAGACTTGTGCCCAGAGATCCACCCATGGCGGCACCGCTTTCACAATGGGAGGAAAACTGAAGGACAGGTAGCACGGCTCCCTCCCAGGCTAGCGGTTTATTTTTAGACTAAATAGCCAAGTGGGGATGAATGGCATGGCAAACGTCACATCCAGTTTGTCCCCTCTTCCTGTCTAATTGCCTGCACTCACTTTCTTTGCCCCGATTTCCTGCGTCCTGATCCTGGTCAAGCGTGTGACCCTGGCCTGGATCCCAGTAAATGCTGTTCACGCCCCTCTCTCAATACTTGGACGGAGAGGCAGGGAAGCTCATCATGATGAAGACATTTCCTCTCGCAGCTTTGAGTGTTATGTTCCATCTTAGGGGGACAAACAGAAGCTCTCCATATCTCCCTGTGAGCCATTAGCATCACACTGTGCCCTACTGGCTGCCTAGAAACAGGTCAAAGGCAGTTCCTGTCCAAAATACAAGGCATTTTAGGATCTTAGAAAATACAGAGTCAAGCTGCCACTGGACCACTCCCAAAGGAAAAGAGGAAACCCAGCACTGGGCCACAGTGTGATTCATACTTTAGCTCCAAAGTCAGCAACTTGTGGTCTTCCAAACAGGCAGGCCCAGAACCCTTGCCAGCCCTAGGCAGCATGAGGGATCATGGGAACTGTTGATGGCCATCATTTGCCCACCCCAAGAATGTACTAAAGGCCCTGCTGCGAGAGAGCAGGCCACACGAATGGTGCAGGCCCCTACCAGCTGATCAAGGCTGCTGTTTCAAGTAAAGGCAGCAGCTTCCAGATGGGCTTAACCACCCTAGTGTAGGTAGCTAATCTAATGAGTAGAGGATCAGCTCCTTCCCTCCTTTTCCCACCATGAGGACAGGGGGGAAACCTTGGCTGCTTCAGCCTGTTCTGCCGGCAAGACTTGGGTAGCCACAGCTCAACCTCTTGAGCTTGTCCTACAACTTGGTATTGAGTAACCAAGCCATTCTCACCCAAGGGTGCTTTAGGGCACTCACCGTAGTAAATATTCTAACCAGTTGTAAGCCTGCACTATTTGCCATCTGTAAACAGAGGATAAAAGCCAAGCAGCCAAATTAACCAGGGGGCAAGAAGGAAGTGAGCTGTCCCGGCTGGGGCACCTGGGAGTGGAAGACTGTTTTCCTGTCTAAACATGCATATGATTTCACCCTCACAGTTAAACTCAGGCTTGGAGAAAGGACTTAAAAAACAGTATCTCAGCAGTGCCAGGTACTTGCGATAAGCATTTACAGTCACATGCTTCACCCAAAAACATGTACGTTAGGGGAAATGCATAAACGAAAAATGCATGGACTTCATGAAGATGTGTTTTAATTGCAAAATGATGGAACCAGAATGGAACGAGAGTGTCCATTTCTTGAGGTCAGTGTCACTGAGAGACCCATTTCAAGCTGTAGGACAGAACTGTGTGTGTTGTGCATCCAGTGTTACTTTGGCTAAGCTTTCAGAGAAGCTCTTTGGGGCCAGGATTGGGTGGGACTGCAGACCAAAGGATGGGACCAAAATGCAGGAAGTAGCAGCATATTTTAGCTTAAAACATTTAGAACCAGAAACAAAGTCTTAGAAGAAACATTTCAGCCTTCTAGAACAGGAAAAAACCTACACACAAAAAAAGGGAACCACCAAACAATGGGTGGTCAGGGTAAAAGGGGAATGGCTATAAGAGGAACTCCAAAGAGCTAGATTTAGCACCCGGAACAGAGACTCTGTACCTCTCCCCTCCCCTCCATTTTTGTGGATGCTTCTTAGCATCTGTATGTGGCATATGGGTCTGAAAGGCAGATAATTTCATTCTCTGACTCAGCAGCAAAGTGTTTGGGGCTGCTCCGGTGACAATGTACAGAAATGATTGCAGTAGGAAACAACCATCCACAAAAGTCTTTTACAGAAGATTACAGTTATGCTGACCCATCTTTCCAAAGAGGCTCGTGCCAGGGAACTTGGTGTCCTCAGCTAAATGTTATTGCAATGTAGTATTATTTCTTACATTTCTAATCTGCCCAATAACTAATGTTCTCTGAGTGGATTAAAACAGTTTGTGTCGGATGTATAAGCAGATGGCAAATGCTTATGTATATTAAGCATTTTATATTATGTATATTAAGAAGAAGCATAGCAATTATTTAGTGAACACATCTCAACATGAATGAATCCAGTTGCAACACTGAACAAAACTGGCTTTGTTAGTTGTAGGATTTTCATAATGAAGGGGTCTTGCAGATACATGCAGCAAATCAAGCATTAATTAAATTGAGTATAATCATCTGGTCTTTAATGGCATGAGGCAAGTAATTTAAAGTAAAATAACAGGCATCCATTGAACTTTATGCTAATTTTTCTGACCTCAACCAGAAATGTCACGCTTAAGTACTCAATTTTATAAGAACAGCATATGCTTTACAATAGCTATAAGGTTCTTGGAACTAATTCTGCTTTCGTTTTCCATGGAATAGTGGCAATCACATTTTGGTCTCACTGCAGTGGGTTTCTTCCATTATCTGTGTGTCATTTGAACACCTACTTCATTTCTACTGTTTTTCCTGGAAACAGTTTCACTCCCACAATATAGTTCAATCTTTTCATCAACAACATGGAAGAGGGGGTGACCAGTCTGCTGATCAAATTCACAGACGATACTAAAATGGGGCCAGTGGCCATAACTGAGGAGCAGGTACTCCAGATCCAGAAGGAAGTGGGCAGGAGACAACAAGATGGTGTTCAGTGTGGATAAGTGCAAGGCCTTGCACTTGGGGCATAGGAATGGGTGTCATAAGTACAGGTTAGGGGACAAGTGGCTGGAGAGCAGCACTTGTGAAAGGGACCTCGGGGTGCTGGTTGACTACAGGCTAAACATGAGTCAGCAGTGTGATCTGGTGGTCAAGAGGGTGAACGCCACCCTGCTGCATAGCCAGAAGCGTGGCTTCCAGATTGAGAGAGGTATTACTACCACTCTATATGGCTCTGGTGCTCCCAAAACTGGAGTATTGTGTTCAGTTCTGGGCCCCTCATTACAGGAAGAATATAGCCAGGTTAGAGTCAGTGCAGCGAAAGGCCACAAGGATTGTAGCTGGATTGCAGGGAATGTCATATGAGGCGAGACTGAGGGAACGGGATCTTTTCAGCCTGGAGAAGAGGCTGGGATCTGTTAGCTGGAATCTGATCCCAGAAGAGGCTGGGATCTGTCCAAGGGGATCTGTTAGCAACGTACAGGTATGTGAGGAGGTGTCACATGGAGGTGGGTAGAGACCTGTTCTCCCCTGCAGAGGACAGCAGAACGTGCTCCAACAGAACCAACCTCAAGGAACCAAGGTTCAATTTGGATGCCAGGGAGTACTTCCTACAGTTATGACCCCAAGCTTATGGAATGGGCTTCCATGGGAGGTGGTTAGGCCCCATCAGATAGGGTGGACATGCACATGGTTTCTATGTCTTTCTGTGGCCAAGTGTGAATTACATAGAAGCCCAAAATGCAGGCAGTGTGTTGGTTAAGGGGGCTGGTCTTGGCACACTACAAGCTCAATCAAACAGGACAAGGTGAGAGGAAAAAAGATTTTTATTCTCAAGAATAAGTTTGATCAGAAGTAAAAAGGGGCAAACCCTTTACTGACCAGGTTGGGAAGACAGAGGCTCATTGGTCTGAAATGCCCACTGTGGATGCTGGTTGGTTCATTAGGATTCAGGTGGTTCCCACATTCACATGAGAGGCCAGGACTGGAAGCCTCAGCAAGTGATTGCTCAACCCTTGCATATGTGACTTAGCTCAGGTTTCACTGATATCACTGGGGCTATGACCAGCCCACTTGAAGTTAATGCTGGCCAGCCATGTGTGACCTACAATACCATAAGACCAATTCTAGCAGTTTTTAGCTTCCCTTTTAGAACTGGGAGGCAGGAACTGCACCAAAGTCAGAAGAGCACAAAGCCTGTGGCCGGGTGGTGGGGTGTGGATGGGGGCCTTATTTGGAGGGAAATGGAACGGCATCAGAAGCAGCAGAGGAACTGTTTAGGCTGAGATCCAAGGCCTGTTCACCTTGGAACACCAGCTTCAGTGATGCTTCAGTAATTAGGAGCTTGTCACTTTGTCATAGACTTTTAAATGAGCCAGAATTCTCTTCCTTAACTCCACTTGGGGTGATGCAACTCATCTGGAGATGCTGTAGGTAAACCAGGTTAATTACATCTCCCTGCTGCTTTAATTCAGAGCAAGCTGTAGATGTTGGACTCCAGCTTCCACCAGACACAGCACGTAGCTAATGGTCTGCCATGATGAAGTTCTAGTCCAACAACATCTAGAGCGGCACAGCTCGTTTATCCCTGCCTTAACTAGTCACACCTTCAGCCATGTATCTATTCTAAAAATGCAGTAGAGCAGTACAGAGGAGAAGATGTAGTGCCCATCCTTACCTCCGTTCCTACTCGAACAGGAGCTCACAAGCAAAACCGATTAGCAATGCCTGGACAAACACTTATTCATATAGAAGAAAATGAGTGAATCTTAATGCACTGCAGTTCTACCAAGGTTTAAAAAAAGGTCAATGTTTTATGGATAGCTGCTAAGAATGTTCACCATGATAGACCAATAAAACAGTTTCTAGCAGACCAGAAGTCACCAGCTTCCACTGCAATGTTAATTGGGCGGTATATTCACCCTGGGGAGTGAGCTGAACTTTGAAGGAGCTAGTTAAGGTGCTAAACATAGTTTGGGACCAGAGATGAAGCCTATGGAGAAAGCTCAGGAGAAAATCCAGAGTGGATACACTGCTCCACTGACACTGGAATCACTGACCTCACTGAACATAGGTCCAAGGCTCCTTAGGCAAGACTCCAGATAGCTTAGGTGTAAATAAAATATGTCAGGCAAAGAAATCCTGAGGATACACAAACTGTGGCTTAAAATAAGAAGATCTGGATTCTAGCCCTTGTTTAGCCATGAAGCAGGCTGGGGGATCTTCAGCCAGTCACTAACTCTTAGCTTCCCCTACCTTACAAGGCTGTTGTAAGGATAAAATATGGAGAGGAGGATTATGGAAGCTGCCTTGGATTCCTTGCAGGAAAATAGGCCTGATAGAAAACTTCCAAAGGGTTAATTGGCTTAAGCTGCAATCCTACACCCATTTTTGTGGAAGTAAGCCATACTGAAATCTGTGGGGCTTCCTTCTGAATAGACATGCATAGGATTGAACTGTCAGCCTTTTCGAGTAAGACCAACATCAAGTTTTGTGGGCATATGAATGGCTAAGAAATGTTTTGTGGCATAAGCCTTTGCAGGGTGCAACATGCATTGACCAGTGCATGAAGAGGTCAATGCAGTCATCAGATTTATACATGGATGAAGAACAAAGATGGGGGAATAAGACTGGAAGTGAGCCTGGAAACCTTGGCAACTCAGAGATGCCAACTTATTATGCAGTCAGCGTATTTTTACTTAAGAGGGTATAGTCTCACCAGAGTGGGTGTGAACCACTCCCAACAGGTGATGCATTGGCAAAACAAGTTCAACACCCAGGGAAAGTCAATTGTTTCCTGTTATTAACCAGTCAGCTCCAGTCTCTGCAAATGAACACATGGGAGCACTTCCCTCTGAAGCTTCATTCTTCTCTCATGTTCCTGGGTCTACATGGGGCAGCATTCTGCTCCTGGTCTGACACCGACTTGGCTGGCCAGCTGGAATCAGGGCACACCTTGGCTCTCTTGGCAAGATGATCTTTGATTTCAGCTGCAATCATCTACCACTTACCTAAGTGCACCTTATAGGATTTCACATTTTTGCTTTTAAGTTATAAGGTCCCCTGAAGGAGTGGAAGAAGCCAATGGTTGCATTCTGCCTCCTCAGGTCAGAGGAAAGCAGAGACAATGTTAGGGAAGGCCTAGTAAGGCTGGAGCCCAGGCCTGTCATTAGAGCTTGGGGCAGCCATTTGCTCTGCCGCTCTGCCTTCCTTCCCCGTCTTCTTCCTCCCCATGCATCTCACTTGAAATCTCATGAGAAGTATTCGAAATCTGGCAAGAGCCCAAAGTCTGAGAGAAATTCCATGATAAACAGCCTTGGTCTCCAGCAAAACATCTTTATACTCGGTGACCTTTTCTCCTACCTTCATTGCCGCCATTCCAAGCCTCCGTCTCCTTCAGATTTCCTGGCTGCAACGCCCCTTTGAATTTTTGATTGTGAAAGATTTTGCTATGTGTTGGCTCAATTTCAATTGCTTGTGAAGTCATGCTTTATTTTATTTTTGTAGTGTTCAGCAGCACTTCTGCTTGTGTACTTTCTTCTTTCACTTTCCTCAGGAGTCATTCCAATTCATTGATGCTTTTGGCCAGTAAAATGGTGACTTCCATCAAATACAGATGTCTGTTTTGTCAGTTTTCACTCCTTCCTCTGATCATAATCCAGCTTTCCTTATCATATGTTCTGCGTACAGATTGAACAGACAGGGAGATAAAATACACCCCTGTCTGACACCTTTGCCTGGAAGAAACCATTCTGCACCTCCATATTCTGTCTTCTTGTCTGCAACGCTGGTTATACTTCAGATCCATCAAGTGCTGAGGCACACCTGTCTCCTTCAGAACCCTTTGCACCCTTTCATGATCCATACAGCTTTGCTGTAACCTGCAAAGTGTAGACATGATCATCTTCTGAAATTCTTTTGTGCACTCCAGTAGCCAATGTATATTTGCAATTAGATCTTCAGTGCTTTTTCCCTTTCAGACTAGAGGTTGAACATCAGGCATTTCTCAACAAATCCAAGGTAAACTTTGTGGCATCACCTCAAGCAGCACTTTGCTTGCAGAATTGGTACATTCCTTAGCATCTCCTTTCCTGGGCATTGGAATGCATATCTTGATTGTTTCCAGTCTGTGGGCCAGTGTTTTGTTTTCCATATGTTTCCAAATAGGCACTGGCCCATTTTTGCTAGGATTTGGACTGAGTCAGACTCTGCAGCTCAGAATGCGTCCATTTGTATCCTCTCTGCTCTGGGTGCTTTGTTCCTTCCCGGTGCTTTCAGAGCAACTTCCACTTTATTTTCTAATACCGGAGGCTCTTCATCAGAGGATTACTCTTTGAATATTTGGACAGAAATAAGTCTTAGAATGCTAAACATTCCTCAGCCAGGATGGGTAGCCAGGAGCTGCTCACAGCTGTAGGACTTACTTCTGTATAAGTAGGTACAGAATTGCATCTTTAATTCTTTCCTTATCCCTCCCTATTCCTGTTACCTTGCATGCCATGTCTTTTAGAATGTCTTCTTTCACTGGTTATTTGTAAGCTACTCTTAGAACCCTTTTTTTAACAGAGGAGCAGCATAGAAATACCAAACAAGTTTTAAATAAATATTTTAGAAATGAAAGATGACCATATTAAAAAAAACCAAACCCATACAAGCTCAGGCAACTGCTGCTCTTGTTTCCTTTTTTAAATTTATTTGATTTATATGCTGTCTGATTACCCATAGGCTCTCTGGGCAATTTATATACAGTCAGAACCACAATAAAAGCAACAAAACAATAAAACAGCAATAACAATAAAAGCAGTAAAATCAATGATGATAATAATAATAAACAGCAACTAATAAAGTAAATTAAATGATATAAATAACTAGATGATAATTAGATTATAATTGAGAAGGGGAATGTCAAGCAATTAACCAATAATAGAAAACAATTATAGACATCTCTAGTCATCCAGGGACCTTTTTTCCTTTCTTCCCGGATGGGGATTTTTTTCTTGCATTTAATGGATTTTAATGCTATCCTAGCTAATTTTAAATGTGTTAATGATGCTTTCGGTATTGTATTTGTTTGCTTTTATCCCCTCTTGTGAACTCTCCAGAGAGCATTAGCTGAGGGTGGCATAGAAATGCAACCAATGAAATGAAATGAAAATACACATCCATAAAATTGAAACCCATAGATGAAAATGGCAACAACAACTAAAACCATCAAAACAAACCTTTGAAACCATGTCCACAGATTCATCCTCCAAAGCATCTGTGAAGCAAAAAGTCTTTAGGGGGTGCCTAAAGGAGCACAGAGGCAATGCCGGCCGAATCTCTTGAGGGATGGAACACTCCCCAACTTGCCAGCTTCCCCCCCCCCCACCACTTAACCTGGGGAGGAACACAGAGAAGGGCCTCAGATGTTGGCAAGGAGGGTGTCTATGCAGAGAGGCACTCCCTCAGATAGCCTGGTCCCAAGCCATTTAGGGCTCTGCATGTGATTGTGAGCACCCTGAATTGGGCCTGTGTGGAACTGGGATGATGTGCTCATGAGTGCCAGTCCTTGTTAGCAGGTGCAGTGCCTGATTTTGAACAAGTTGCAATGCCTGGACTGTCTTCAAAGGCAGCCCCACATACAGCACATTGCAGTAGTCCAAACGGGAAGTTACCAGTGCGTGGGCATCCATGGCAAGGAGCCGCTCATCCAAGCATGGATGCAGCTGATATATCAGCTGAAGCACTCCTAGATACCGAGTCCACCTGAGCACCAAGTGACAACTCAGGATCCAGAGCACTCTAAGGCCGAGAGCCTTGTTCTTTAGGGGGAGCAGAACCCCATCCAGGACAGGCTGAAAGCTCCCCAGCTGAACAGGTGGACTCCTCACCAACAGTACTCCATCCTATCTAGACTGAGTTTCAGCTTATTGGCCCACATCCAGTCCATTACCGAGCTCAGACACCAGTTCAGAACAGTCACTGCCACACCTCGATTAGATGAGAATTAGAGGTAGAGCTGAGTGTCATCAGCATACTGATGGCAGTTCAGCCGGGACCTCCTGATGACCTCTCCCAGTGGTTTCATGTAGGCGATAAAAAGCATGGGAGACAAGCCCTGCGGGACACCATGGCACAAAGGCACATGGTGCAGAGCAAAAATCCTCCAGCAGCACCATCAGAAGATGGTGGGCCAGATAGGAGTGGAACCACCACAAGGGGGTGCCCCTACCTCCCAATCCAGGCCACCTCTTTAGAAGGATACCATGGTGGATGGTATTGGAAGCTGCTGAAAGGTGCAGGAGATTCAACGGGGTTGCACTCCCGCTGTCTTTCTCCTGGCAGGCATCATCCCACAGGGCGACCAAGACAGTTTCTGTCCCAAAACCAGGCCTAAAGCCTGATTGAAATGGATCAAGAAAATCATTTTCCTCCAGGAGAGCCACAAGATTCCTGGCCACGACCTGCTCAATCTCCTTGCTCAGATAGGGGATATTAGTAAGTGGTTGAAAATTGTTGACATCGGTTGGGGTCAGGGTAGGTTTCTTCAGCCACAATTATGTAACCCAAAATGAATGGTGCCCCCTCCCTCCGCTCAAATGCTACCAAGAATGAACAAAAGAAAGGTGGAAGGAAAGAGTGACAATTACAGGGGAATTGTCTCTTAAGAGTACATGAGATTGCAGCCTACATTAAAAATATATGCCTTTACTGCAGAAAAACATTCAGTCAGTTACATACCACATTAAACATTCCAGACTAAAAGCATGAATTCAAGTTGGCCAGCTTCTTCAATGCAGGAAAAAAATGTACAAGCTTGAGAATATCACTGTGTTTAAGCTCCAGCCAGAAACAGATCTCAAGGCTGCAATCTCATGGACACTTACTGGGGAGTAAGTGTTTTTAAACTCTATGAGATTTATTTCTGAGTAGACCTACATAGGTTTACTCTGCAACATGGGGTTGCCTACAATCATTGCAAATACTTCCAAAGCCACACAGCCAGAAACTCTGGTTTTGCAGTCTTCTCAGCTGTGGACTATTACTTCTATAAAATTGGCAAAGAGAAAAAGAAAAGTCATCAAAGTGCTCAGTGTCTCTGCTTTTTTCTTTTTCTTTTTTGTCCTGTAGGCTTCATGGACCCAAACTTGCTCAAACTCATTCAAGTGAAACACTCACTGAAACAGAGGGGGGGAATCTTCTTGAAAAGTAACTTTCTCCACCAGAAAACTTATCTATACCTTCTTTGACTACCTGTATCCAATCCCATGTGTCCCTCAAACTGTCTTATGCATCTGTTATTATTTGCATTTCAGAGTGAGTGGTAAGAGTAGAAGTGAGCAGTGTATGGATAATGCACACATCCATTAGGGATGGGACAATATAAGAGAACCTCCATAGGAACCTAAGAAGAGCGCTGCAGGATCAGACCCAGAGTCTATCTGACCCAGCTGCTCACACAGTGGCCAAGTAGCTGTCCTTAGGAAACTCTGAGGGCAGGACACAAGTGCTAACAGCACCTTCTTACCCATGTTCCCCTGCAACCAGTGTACAAACTAACAGAAACAGTCACTATAGGTAGCAAATAGTCATTAGGAGCAGTAACTATTGATAGCCTTCCTCTCCATGAATTTGTCCAGTCCTCTTTAAAGCCGTCTAAATTGGAAATCCTCTTTTAGTCTTGTGGAAGTGAATTCTGAGTACAAAGACACACTGGATGGAAACGTGCTTCCCATTGTGTCCTGACTCTCCTACCACACATCCTCTGGGATGACCCTGGGTTCTGGCTGTGTGTATCCTGTTAGGCTGTTGTATTCAAGCAAGGAAGTTTGTGTCCTTTCTTGAGCACTATATGTGTTTACATCTCCTTGTTTTTGTGCTCTGTGCTGTAAAGTGGAAAGCCTGAGCTGAGCTTTCTAGCATGGAACAGATGTTGGTCCTTTTGCTTCTAGGAAACAGAGCTGCTACTACCATTCGTAGTGAAAACATGTTTTGGAATTCAGAAGCAGCAGCAGGAGTGTTGTGGCCCATTTGATCATGTGACCTGAGACCACATGATTCTCTAGGGAGCAGATGTTACTGGAACAGAACTTGGCCCCAAAGAGTGCTTTCTTAGGGCCACAGAACCCCAGTTCCAAGCTCACTTTCCTTGATGCTCAATTTAGTGTGCTCATTTTAAGCACTAATATCAAGCTCAGAGTGAGCAACACCCACCCCTCCCAAGATCTTTATTTTATCCTCTCATGGGTGCCAAACCACAAAAATCCCCACCCAGTGCTCTCCATTCCCTCCCACAGAGATCTTGATAAAAATTATCTTTTGTGCCAGTGTGAGCAGTGCAGTAAATGCTGCCCGTATCAGGAGCACTGGCATGTACATATGTACACGCATTCATGGGAATGCGAACCTCACTCCGCACTGCTGAAGAAATTGTGTGCCATTGCCCTAAGTAGTCTGGGAACATGCTCATTACAACATCTGAAAAGGGCTCCTGTGTACAGGTACATGCCCCGTGTTTGGATGCTGTGAGGGGGAGGAGTTAGTTGCACAGCCAACATCGTCTTCCCTTGCACATTTCAGACGTGTGGAAGCCAGTGAGGTTGATGCAGCTTCTCACTGAGGGTGCAATCCAGTCAGGGTGTGCTATGCCCCTAAACCAGGGGGGTGCCTGGGTTGTGAGGTAAGGGTTAGGGTTCACCTGCTGCCCATTCCACTCTGCCTTACTGCTCCATGGTTATTTTAATCATCAAGCTGGGGAGTATAGGAAGGGGAGGGAAGGAGGCTGGAATCATCATATTCTGGCCACCCTAGTCTCTCCACACCCCTTTATCTCCTCCCCAAAGTTGATTTCCCAAACTTGGAGAGCAGCCAGGTTATTGCTCTGGCTTAGAGGTAGGAATCCAAACCATCCCGGATAGCAGAAAAAGGTACGGGTTCTTCAGAATTCTCAGGAACAAGAGACACATTGGTACAAAGGGCAGAGAGCTGGGGCCAGCATTACTAGTTCAAGTCAGGAACAATTTTCTAGCGCCGTAACATGGTTGCTTCGTGCAATCCCAGTTCCCCAACCAAAGAAAGGAAAGCTCAGTGCAGGGCACTGTGGTGCATTATTCAGCTATCATTGCTCTTCAGGGGCAGGAGAGCCAGTGTGGTGTAGTGGTGAGAGCGTGGGACTGGGACTCAGAGGATCTGGGTTCGAGTCCCCGCTCAGCCATGGAGCCAACTGGGTGACTTTGGGCCAGTCACAGACTCCCAGCCCAACCTACCTCACAGGGTTGCTGTTGTGGAGATAAGATGGAGGAGGAGAATGACGTAAGCTGCCTTGAGCCCTTTGTAGGAAAAAGGCAGGATATAAATTGCAATATAAAAAATAAAAAAAAAATATATTTACCTGGGGATCATCCACACTGTGCAGACAAGGGCTTCTTTGCAAGGAAATGGGCACTGCAGAAGTTCTCATGTTCAAAGACAGCCTTCTCCAACCCAATACCTTCTGTATGTGTTGGTCTATAATTCCTTGTCTGCCCTAGCAAATAATTGGAGGGCATGAGGTTGAGGGAGACTGCTCTAAGGAAAACATAAGCAAATTCCATTTTGTTGTGTCATAGATTTTCCTAACAGGGTTCCTCAGGGTCTATGAACTTTAGTACACATACCTGGGGGGAATGAACCTTTGTTCTAGCGAATATCAGGGCTATTTCCTCAGCATCCCTGTAAATGGATTTATTCATACCACAATAACACATGCTATTAATCTGAGGTAATTGTCTATCCATTGTTGTTGCTTCCTTTAAAGCACACACTTCTAACCCAAAAGGCAGCTGATAATATACAAAGCAGATATGCAAAGTGTAGATTGCCACTCATTCTAAAAAAAGAAATGTGATGATGCCTCTCCTTATCCTATAACCTTAGGACTACAGCTGTAGGAATTGAGAAGGCAAAACACTGTGCTTCAAGAAGAAGACGACGACGATGGCGACGAAGAAGACGAGGAAGGAAGGAAGGAAGGAAGGAAAGAACGAAAGAAAGAACGAACAAACGAAAGAAAGAAAGAAAGAAAGAAAGAAAGAAAGAAAGAAAGAAAGAAAGAACGAAACTTACATGGCACCCTTTCTATGTTGAAAAACTGGCCAGACAGGTAGTTGATTTGTTGAGTACTGCCAATGGGGTAGTCATCTCCCCCATACCTAAAGTCTTAGTGGGTACCAGCTCGGCACAGACCTATCTCCTGACCAACTTGCTGCTGCCTCCCAGAATCTGCTGCCCAAGGTAACCGGTCCACCCTGCTTTATAGTAGGGCTGGCCCAGAAAACTAACACCATAGAGAGGAAGCTGCCTGCCCTTCTCCCTGACTTGCTACTCCCTCCAGCTGCAGAGGTTATTTCATTACGTTTTTGAATTATTAAAGTGCATTTATTTCCCACCTCGTTTCCTCTGAAGAAGAACCCAAAGTGGCTTGCATCAACCTCCTCCACTGCTCTTTTCCTCACTATAAACATCCTGTGAAGTAGGGTAGGCTGAGAATGAATGACTGGCCCAAGGTCACTGAATGAGCTTCATGACTGAGTGGGAATTAGAACCAGAACTCCCAAGTCCTGCTTCAATGCTCTAACCACTACATTGCATTTTGTTTCATGGTGGATCCTTCAAAAGTTCAAATCCTCATGCCCAGCCTGAGGATCTGCAGTCCAGATACACTTGCAGAAGTCCCCATTTCAATGCCTTCTATGGTTTCTTCCACACAGCTGCAGTGGGGGAATTTCCTTCAGCTTCATTCTGAATGGGGCTGAGCAATTCAGATTCCTGCTTGGGAATGGTTCACTTTTCTCCCAAGCTTAGTTCCAAAATGGAAATTCCACAATTGCAGAACCTGCCAAATGGGGCTGGCCTACCCTTAAGTAGAGGGAAGTAGCTATCTCAGACAGTAATGTCTGCCATGGAAGGCATCAGACTACTAGAGAGATGAGTTATTACCCAATTTTCACTGCCAGGAATAAGGGAGAGGCACCTGTGGCATTTTCTGCTGTGTGTGCCAACATAACTTGGCTGGATTTTTGTGTGATACATTTTGAGTTAGTTGTGTTGTGTTGTATTTTGTGTGTGTGTGTAGGGGTGCATTTGTCATTTCCTGAGGCAGCAAAGTGTTTCAGATTGGCTCTGCCCTGCTGATCAATCACAATTTTAACTACCAGGAAGACTGGAATCTGGGAAATAATGGTGAAGATGACACAGCCGCCCTGAGATTAAAAAAAAAAAAAAAGTCTACCCAGGGTGAAGGATGTTAGTACAGCAGAGGTAGGTACCCTGGTGGCCTCCAGATGTCAACTCCCATATGCCCCAGAGAACGTGGCCAATGATCAGGGATTATGGGAGCTGTACTCCAAAGCAGATCAGAGGAAATTCTGGGTTGCATGCATTCAGCCCCAGAAATATAATGTAGCATCAGAAATATTGTGCTCAGAGAACTGAGTTCTGCCATGTGCTTAAGGTCACATTATATCACTTGCAGGAGATAAAATTGAAAGTCATATTGTGACACTAGATGTATTTGCTTATTTATTAATTTGTTATGTTTATATTCCACCTTTTTTCCTTTCCAGGAACTCAAGGAGACTTACGTATTTTGCCACCTCCTCTCAGTCTTATCCTAACAGCAACCCTGTGAGGTAGGTTGGGCTGAGAGTCTGTGACTGGCCCAAAGCCACCCAGTGAGCTCCATGGCCGAGCAGGGACTAGAATCCAGATCTCCGGAGTCCCAGGCCTTCCTTAGCCACCACACCACACTGGCTCTCAAATTATATTGGTGCTTGTGTGGAAAACAGCAGCTCTCAGAATAGCAATTTTTGCATTCAGGTTCAAAATTCTGTGCTGTCCAATGGTTGATTGAAAACATTAGAGGAAAGACAAGGCTTGAATAAAGCAATATTTAAAAACAAGACAAGACAAGACAAGACAAGACAAGACAAGACAAGACAAGACAGGGCTTCCTATTGCTCCTGTGTCTTCTTCTGTGTTTGCACACATTCTCTCTATCTGCAGTTATAATCAGAGATGCACTTCTCTGCAGCAGAAGTGATCTGTACCCTCCAGTGGGGTCTACTAGATATTCCTTTGACTCAGGTGGCTCCTGCCAGGGCCGTTGTTCTAGAAAGAGGCACCAATGACCACTCTTATGGAAAGCAGCATCAAGGAAACTGAACTGCTGATCGCACAGTCCACGGCTCAGATTTTATCTTCTCCCTTAACACAACAGCTGGCCTAGGCAAATCCCCCTCTCTCATTCTCAGCCTTCTCCTCTGCTATATGGACTGTAATGATGCTGACTTGCCCTACCGATTTATTATAAGGAATACAATTCGGTAATGCGTGTGAGGCTGAAAGTTAAGTGGGCATAGTTATCTCGCTGTTAATTATTGCTGCTGCTATTGTTTTCTGGTATTGGATGCAGATTTCTAGGAGTCGCTTTTGTGCAGCAGAAATTAAGCTAAGGCTCTAAATGCGGCTTCAGATGTGGATATCTCTATTGTCTCAGGCTATGATGGATACTGCATTTGAAGAGACGAGTAGCTCCTCACTGCATATTGAGAAGCTACTCCTAGTAACCAACAGGTTATATCAAAGTGATTTGCCAGAAAATGTTCAAGGAAAAGAGCCAACTGAGAAGGAAACATCCTGTTCTGAAACCACCTCTAGGAAATATTTTCTTCCAGTTGTCCAGCCACACCACAGATGACCGCAAGACTAAGAGGAAAAGCTCAGAGTGGCTTTGAGACTGAGGACTGGAAGCTGGAATTCAGGATAAGCTCAGGAAACAGTAAGGCTCTGCTTATGAAGACAAACAGCCTTGCTCCGTTTTTCCAGCCATTGCCCCATTTTTCCAAGCAGAATCAGGCAGACAAGCATAGCCTGCTCTGAGTAAACTACCTCCTGGTTGGCTCTCAAAACCCCAGTGCCAACGGGGAAGGGCAAAGGCAAGCCTATCCCTCCCCGCCAGATCACAAGACCTGAGAGGCCAGTGCTTTCCACCCCACTGGCCAGCCTAGCCACAGAACTTCTTTCTCCTGCTCCCATAGGAACTCGTGGCTCCATCAGTTTCTTGGGCATGGGAAAAAGAAGCTCTGGGAGCAGAATCGGGAAGTGGGTCTGAAAGGAATGCCCTTCCCCCAAGGATGGCTCTTGCCTTCCCTCTCCAAAGGTCCCCTGAAGCTTCTGTTTTTCTCACCATTCTTTCTTATCGGTGTGTGGGAAAGCTCTCCAGGGAGGCAAAACGCCAGCACTCCCACTGAAATCAGCCCCACGGCATGGGACAGCACTCCAGGTGCTGTGTGTCTCAGAGCCTCCCTAGACGCCTTCTGGTGCAGTGGAGGACAATGTCCATCATTTCTCCTTTGGGTTGGTTTACCTACATGGGATGGAGCAAGAGCTCCAATTTTGCCATCACTTCTCTCCATCAACACACCTTGGGCTGTTCCCAGCTGTGCTTATCATCTCGCTGGTGGTAGCTGTCAAATTCTGTCAGCTGAGAAATGGTTTCCTAGTCTGACAGCATAAAAAAAAGAACCGGCCCCATTGGAGCAGCAGAATGAACCCCCAAACCTCCTCCTCTGGGGATTTCAGTGTTCAAATTTCAGTGTTCCAATTCTTTGCAAGCCACACAGCCTGCTGCCTGCAAACTAACACAACTTATGGAAATCATGATGCCAAAGTTAAGCTGTGCATGTTTTCCAACCACAAGTAGAATACATTTCCTTCTCCTCCATCTCTCTTATTTCCTTTGATATGCCAACTTTGTTTTTCTGTAGTTGTAAACACACAAATTATTGTCTCAGCTGTCTGTATAAGGATGTGCCAGTGAGCAAGATTGTCAAATGGGCTGGGTCCTACTTGCAGGATTGTCAACAGAAATAGTAGGGCCAGTTTAGTTTAGTATGTGTAAGCTAAGATTTAAAATAATAGTTACATGTATATATTATAATGTTTTAAATAACTAATAAAATATTAGTTCTGAAGTGAAAATGGTGCATTTATATCATTTTGTAGGACTCAAATAACCCTATAAGGTAGGTCAGTGCTATCCCTATATTGCAAATAGGGGGAGGTGAGGTTGAAGCTACCTAGAAAATCATGACAGAGGCAAACAAGCGTCAATTTGAGTCTTCCAGCATAACTGAATGTATATTTTCTCAAAAGCAATTCCTACTGTATTCAGTAGAGTTTCCTATATACCTCTTTATATGCATAACCACTCATCTGGTAAAATTCTTCTTCCAGTTCACTCCAAAAATATGAATCTGGTAGCCCTGTAATTACTGGGCAGCAGCTTCTTTTGGGCTGCAAAAACAAACCAATAAAATGTAAATGCTGTGCTAGGCTGACTATTCTCTGCCCTCCGCACATGTGCTCAGCCACTTGCGCAGGATAATTACTCTCCTGTAAAACTAGCATGGGTAGCATTGGCCACTTTCAGCAGAGCAAGTATCTCAACATTTCTCCGGGGGTGGCAGGTAGTTGCTTAACTGACTTGGGGTGCGGTGGCTGAAGACTTTCTGGGCCAGAATACCTGTGGAAGCGACTTTATGTCACCATGCATCATCACCTGCAGAAGCAGACTTGCCTTTAAAAACAGGCAACCTTCATAAGGTGCTGTAACCAGATGCTAAAGGTAGGGGATTCAGCATTTTGGATACTTGTACAGAGAAGATGTCTTTGCAAAGGTGTCGCTTGCAGGGCAAGTGTACCTGCTGAAATTCCTTTTTCTCTGTAACAATTAAATGTATGGGAGCCCTGTCCTTTTTTTGCCTGCCTACCAAACTGAAACTTGCATGGCAGAAAGTTGCTATTTATTTATCGTAACACTTCTATACTGTGCCATTTGTTAAAGAGTCATGAAGGGTTAACATTGTTATCTGTAACAATAAAGTTTGGCTAAGTCCCAGCAGAATTAGATCTTTGTGTATATTCCTAGTGAATGCATGGGAGCCATTTAGCAAGCTCAATTAGCCTTTTACCCAGATGGAGGAAGTTAAGTGCTTGATAGCTAACTGCTGAAACTCTATCCTGGAAAAGCTATATTAAGAAGAATGCACACATATAGGTCCTGGTATCTGAAAGAGTTTCTAAGCTATATCCTAGAGAGAGCTAATACCAGAAAGGTAGGTATATATTAAGATTTATTATTTGATCAACTTAATATTTATTTATTGGTTTTGTATACTGTTTGACAACTACTGTCTTGGCATGGTCTTACAATAAAAGCAGGCTAAAAATGAAGTATAGCAGCCAGTAATGAAATTTTAAAACCTAATCAGCTTTTAGTGGGTAAATAAAAGCTGGTGCCAAAAAGAATACAAAGTCTTCATTGTGTTAATATCATCCTTTTTTCCAAGGAACTTAGTGCAGCTTACACAATTTATCTTCTCTTTTCAATCTTATCCTCAAAGCAACAACCCTGTGAGGTAGGTTGGGCTGAGAGCCTGTGACTGGCTCAAAGGCATCCAGAGAACTCCATGGCTGAGTCTCAGACCCACATTCTTAACTACTACACCACACAACAAAACACACTCCTATTTAACTGAAGTGGCCATGGTACTTGAAGGAAGTTATACCCATATTTATGCTAATGGTACTCAGTACTAATATCTGAAGTGAGTTTAAGTGAAGGCTGGTGTTTCTTCATTTATTTCTGTGAGGAAAAGTTTGGTGGGAATGGCCTGATAAAATTCTCCAGGTGTTGGAGAAATTTTCTAACAGTTATGTGGTGTGTGTATTCTCGATAGCAGCAGTGGGGACACCTTAGCCCCACTGTTTTTAAAAGGCTTTTTATGCTATCCTTGTTGAGGGGACACCCCACAATGGGGAATTGTTGAACTGTTCTTGTGTCTCTCCCCCTCCACCCCCATTGGATTTTCATGGCAAGAAAAACTGAAAAAATCGTGGGGTAACTTGTCATAGTGCGAAGGCAAGGCAATTTTGTTTGGGTCCCTCAGTTACAACATTTCATGAATGCTGAATCACTGGCTGCCCAAGACCTTCTCTGAATGCGCTGCCCCAGCTGTTGTTCTGGGAAATTGGGGCGGGGGAAGGGTGGTAGCTCTGAAGGGAAATGTCCATGTGTAAGGAACAGATTAAAAATCTTCTGAAACCAGGCTGGCACAGTAGTCCCTTTGACATACTGCTTGCAAAGTGATACAAAATCATCCAACCACACGTGGGTCAGTTGCTCACTGGTCCCAGCTTGCATTCAGCCATAGTGTGAATATAAGATATTGTATAGCCAGAAAACAGGAGAGGCAGGAACCTAATTCTTGAGCAACTCAAGGGAGATACATTTCAGGATTAAAGCTCGTGAGTGGGAGACATCTTCACCTTCACATGCTTCTTGGGTTTCTAGGCTATGCATTCCCCTCTCATGGTTACCATCCGATGAACTATGAAACTCTAGAAATATTCCGGGGGGGGGGGGGAGATTCCAGATACCACAAACTAGCAAACTAGCCCTCTTTCTGAAGTGTGAGAAGGCTCTTTTTTCCTGATACATGTTGCAATGGTTTTCTGAATCAGGCCAAAGGTCCATCTTGTCCAATATTCTGCTTTTGAGGGCAGCTGCCAAGTTTATATGATCTTACCTCACTTCCAAGAAAACAATTCTCCAGGTAGTCTGCAATCGTATGCAGGGGGAAGTTGACTAGGAAAGCAACCCTTCATCTCCTAGACAGCATTTGGAGGTCATGGGATTTTGAGATTCCTGGTTCTGACTCAGAAAAGAATTCGGACCTTGGATCTGGGGATCCAGGCTCAGGCATCCACCCTTGTCTTCACAGCTGATGTGGAATCAGCCATGTCAGCTGCTTTTCCAAGGTCTTAAGAAGGAGCAGGTGCATGGAGCTCAGTGGCCTTGTGTTTTGCATTTTTTTCACTCCCAAGCTTGCTCCATGTGGGTCTCTCTGCACTTCGTCTTTGTGCCTAGTTCTCAAATGTACACACTTTTGTTGGCTTGCCCCTACTGACAAAAAAGCCTGTTAATGTGTGTTTTAGAAATGTGCACAGCTTTCCCAGTCTGTTCTTCAAATGCTTGCCAATTTTCTTTCATGAGGTGCATTACAAGCTAGCAACACAACCTTTTAAAACTGCAAATTGTGTCTGGGTCTGCATTCAACTGAGAGAAGCACGGCTTGATTAAACAAGTTTTTCAGAGTGCCTTTTTCACCCATCCTCATTCATAACACCTATATGGAGAGGAACATCTCTGCCCTCCTCCCTGATTTCATATTAAGGTAAGCATTTTGTATCATGCCCAAATAGGTCTACATTTTCCCCCTCAATGAGGCAATACACTGACACATCCAATTTGGTACATGGTTACTCAGAAGTTCCTCTAAGTCAGTATGACTTACACCTAAGGTAATATAAGGTTACACCCTTAAGTATGTTAGTGAAGTTTAATTTTTCACTGTCACCTTCATTTTGGATAAAAACACACTTCCCTTTCATGCAGCTTGGTCCAGGTTCAAGACTGTGATCCATGCACAGTAGCAACTCAAGTCCAAGCACCTGTTGATATACCGCCATGCCTAATTAAAACATAAGGCAAACACAAGCACCCTTTTCATGCATGTGGGCTGTTCTCCAAGCATTTGTTTGAAATCTGCAACATGCCAAAGCATATATCCTTGCCTACAGTGTTCCTACATGCTTACATGTGAGCAACCGTGTCTGTTGGTAGGGAGAATCCACCAGCCTCCCTGCTTGTGTCTGTTAAATGCAATGAGGAGAACTGAGAACACAAAGCATACCATGCACCTTGGTCGCATGAAATTCAGGTATGTAATTCTGCTGAATAAGAGATGAAGGAGTTCGGAGGGTGGATGCTGACAAGGTTCATGTACAGAATGGTATGTAAAGGCCTTACCATTTATTTATCTGTCTAGATATTTATATGACATGTTGGAGGTCTATTTGGGCTGAAAGGCAGGTTTCAGATTTTTAAAGTGGTAAATTATAGCATCAAAAATATGAAAAGAAACTTGATGCAGGAGAGAACAGACCTGCACATTTTCTTTCTTGTTCTGTAGCCTTCAATATGTAGGGATAAGTAGCTCTGGTGCTATGGTGGTATTAAAAAAGGAGTGCCTGCTTTGTTTCTTTAGTGGCACTTTTCTTCTTTCAAGAGCAGCCTGATGTACAGAAAATGGAGCATTTACTGGCATGGAAACATGTAAGAAGCTTCCTATATGCTGATAGCAGAGCTGGACCAGTAAACTGTCTACCCATGAGGCAAGAGGTCTGTACATGCGCAGAGACAAGTTGTGCAGCCACTCTCCAGGACTGGTAGCATGTAAAGCCCTCTGATAGGAGTCCTTAGCTAGAGGCACTACAGCTGGGGGGGAAAAAAGGTCTGAGACTTGCTAATGCTTATTGCATAAAGCTACTGCAGCCGTGGCCATTTCAGTGGACTTGCACTGCTGGTCCCAATTCAAAATGAATATATTTCTACCATACAAGTTTCTCTCTCACCCTCAAAATTATTTTCTGGATGAAGTTGAAGATGCTATAGAATTTTTTCGAACACCATTCAGAGGCCTGCTAAGCATCTGCTGTTCAGTTTCCATAATATATTAAGATTTATGGAAACAACAAACTAAAAGCCTTAAAATACTGCCCTATCATTGTAACGAAGGGCTGTTTCTCCCTCCGTCTAGGCTGCTTGCCATTTTGAAGGGTAAGGTTTCTCCATGCTGAGTGTGGACTAAGCCACTGGGTCTTGGCCCAGCTGCTTAGTCCCAGCCCATGGCATCCATTATTTCTAAGGGTGGCAGTCATGTACTATCCTGTTGAGAGGGAAGGACAAGGACTTAAGACTTCACAATTGTAACTTTCTACCTGTGGCATGAGAGGCACCTGGTGCCACATCCTCACATATGTAGGCAAGAGAACTGCAGTACATGCAACATTTGTTGACCTCTGTATCTGCTTAATGATAGAGGTGTCTATAGGTTTTGAACAGGGAACACTGCGACAAGAGCATGAATAGAATCTGCCATGTGGTTTTGTCCTATAGGAATGGGAGAACCCCATAGTGGTGTCACGCTCTTTGTGAGGGCACTCGCTGCAGCATCCCTTCGCTCCATCCCGAACAAAGCAGCTGACATCCAGCCTCTGCTGCTGTCATGGCATTAGTGTGTGGGCATGTGCAGGTGTTTTCCCAAATCAATATACTGCAGTGCCCTCGGGTGGAAATAGAATATTAGTCATGGAAGTACATGGAATATCAGTCATCAGTCGGGCAGCAGCCGGTGCTCTGTCTCAGGGAGTGAAAAGGCGCTTGGGAGTCTCTCAGCTTTGCTAGTTGCAGTGGGCTGAGCTGGGCACAGAAGCTGCCCCTTCTCTGCCAGCGGCATGTGCTGGCACTTGAGGGTGGAATTTTCCTACTCCGTCATGGAGAGAAGGCTGCTTTCGTTTATCGCTTGGCCTTGGTCCTTGGAGGATTTTTTTGCTCCACACGTAACAGGTTCTGGGCTGGCATTTGGGGCTGCATGAAGGAGGAATTTAGCTGGGAACACTGGTGAGATTCTTGATTATTTCCCTCAACTTCCAGGATATGGTTTGGTGTCAATGGAATAGGGTTCACCTTCAAGCCCAGAAGGGGTCGTCGTCCTGTCTGAGTTTTCACTCTCCAAACTTTCTTCCTGGGCTTTGCCAGAATGGGCAGGTCAAAACTCCTCCCTGCTGTGGCATTGCAAGCCAACTGGAAATGTGGCTAGGGAAGTTGTGGTTTGTTTATTCACCCCGCTGTGTGTTGGTTCTTGCTTTCCCTCTTCCAGTGAGAGTAACATGTGATAAACTTACAAGTTGAAAACAGGAATGGGTGTGATCTGTCAAAATCACCTTCATTTAGTTCTTCTCTGGCTGTGATTTTCTGCTTCAGTTTGAGAAAGTAATTTTTATCATGTGCACTTTCTATACACATTTCTCCATATATATATTCTTATGCACAGTTCTTAAATAGATGCATTTCCTCTCATAGTAATGATTCAGTGTACACTTACCCCTAATATGTATGCATTCTGTGTGCAAATGTACATATTTATTGTACACATTTTTAGCTGATAAGCTTGAGTGCAGTGTTCAGAAGTATGCAGACTTTGGAGTACAACTGCATTCTGGTTCATGCTTTAAGTCTGGAGAGTACGCATGAAAACTTGCTTCCAAAAGTAAACTGCCTGGGATTTGTAAGAGGAGGTGTGAGGCTCTCTCAGGCGCTCCGCAGACACTGCTTCTGACTGTACATGATGAGGGAAGGAAAATGACAGGCAGCTGTGCTGAAAGGCCCACTGGCCCCTCTCACTGTGGCAAATGCCACCACTGGAGAATGTCAGTCTCTTTACTAATAGTGAGAATGAATTACCAGGACCTGCAGGGAAGATTGAATCACCTTGAACCCCAGCCTTTTTATTGGAGAGATCACCCAGGCCCCCTGCAGTTACTTATGACAGCCTGCTACAGGGGACTGGTCCACACCGCCAGCTACAAGCTTTTAGAACATATGCAATGTATTTTATAGGTTTTGAGTCACATGGGCCCAGCAGTGGGGCAGTTGATGACAAAATGAAATGAACACAGCCAGAAGAAGGTGAGAGGTCTGCAGAGGGGGCTCAGTGCAATGGCATTTGGTTGCAGGATATTAGCATAACGATCACTGAGGCACAGGGATTATGGTGAGTCTTGGCATGCAAATAAAGATGATTGCAATGCAGTTAACATGGCAGCCTTATCAGTTCTTGCTGATCAGCAAAATAGCCCTGGCAGCTTCTTGGGAAGCGATCGGGTCCCCCTTCTTAAAGTGACAATAATTGCCAAACAGTAACCTGGCTTGGAATCTTTGGGTGCTTCCTGAGAAAGGGGTACAGGCATTGTATAACACCAAGGCACATAGGCAACGCTTTTCTGCCAGGATGTATCTGAGTTTTCCCAACAAGAACAGCTGCTGTGGCTCCCCAGAGCTCTGTCCGGAGGTGGTGGCAGTGAGCCCTCTTGGCGAGGAGCAGCCACCCCTCCCACTCTGCCGCCTGATGCAGGTGTCTCACCCTGCTTCTGGGTGGCCTGGCTCTGGATGCCAGGCAATCGATCAGGTCCAGTCTCTCATGCACACACTGTGCTGCTGAAAAGTAGCCTCCTGCCCAATTAAATATCTGTTTGAAGATGTCCCTCCTTTGACTTGACCCAGTTTCTTCTGGGTGTGAATGTTCTGCTGTTTGATGTACAAAACTAGCCTGAGCAATATAGAGCTTTGCCACCACAGGTGTGAGAAGAGCAGAATTTAGCTGTAAAACTGTAGTATTGTGTACCTTCCAGCACAAAGAAGAAGCCAATGTATTTATTGACAAATGTTTTGCAGAGGTCTCTGGGTGTGAGGGAATAGAACTGCATTCATATTTGTAAATAACTTATCAGATCTTTACCTTCTGGATCAATGTATAGCTTCTGTAAAAAATGTAATGTAAAAAAATGATTTGGATGTATTTTTTGAGAAAAGTATTTAAATGATTGGGCTGACTGGAGGCAAAAAGCATTGAGACTCATCACAATGGCTTTTTGCCATATTGACCCCTTCTTTTAAGGCTGGGCTTTTGTGGCAAGAACAATGATCAGAAAGATGCACATTCAGCAGGTAGTCTTTCCTAGCATGAAGAAATGACCTCCCTTGTCGAGTTGCCAATTTTTCCTTTGCTTAAAGGCACAGAAGTCCTGCAAAGTGAAAGAAAGAATGGAGGTTTTGCAATAGACAGACTTGCAGAGCATTAATTACATGGCAGCAATATTTTCAGAAATCTTAGTAAGGCAAATTGTTTGGCCTTCCCCGAAAATCTTTTACAGACTGGGCTAGAGCTGCAATTGCTCTGTAGGGTCTGCTGTATGCTGGTGTGCATTATTTTTTCTGATTTTCGGGGTGGGGGAGTGTTAATTATCTAAATCTTATTATCTGCATTTTATTGCTGAAGGTAGGAAACCTTGGGAGGATTCCTACCTTCAAAGCTGTTAGAAAAATGTTTAAAATAAAATAAAAAAGGCTATGAATGAGGCTACTGCAAGTTTGTCTTGGAGAACCTGTGAAGATTCAGTGTTTAGAGTGAAACTAACAATTTCAATGAATTCCATCCATTAGCGTTGAATTTTGTTGTAAGAGAAATGGATTTTCCTCTTCTCTTCTGTTTCCCTTCCTTTGCCATGTTCCCCATCAAACTCAATTCCTTGTGAAAGAAAAGTGTGTATGTTTCTGAAATTTGAACAATTCATACTTATCTTGTGGGGAAATGTTCACCAAACTACATGTGCTTTTTCTTTTTTTTGGTAAAAAGAATAAAATGAAACTTACAGACACACGTCAGAATGATTTTCAAAGAGAGATTTAGAAAACTGCAGTGAGCTGGGGTTCTACTGATTGACATATCTTTAACATTGTGTCATGGTTGCTTCAGTTCACTGTCTGCTGTTTTGTGGGGAAAGGGCAAGGCTGTAGTCCTAGCCAGAAATCAGTGCTTTTGAGCTACATATTCCCAGAGCGATAACAAATTGCAGTACATCCTGTTGTGATATATAAATGTAGGCCTGATACGCATGCGCACACATGCACACAGAGAGATAGAGAAGGGAGATGGACCATACATATTTATATTTATGCATATATATGCTCTTTTTCTCTTTCTGTTTAAACTGTAGTTTTGAAGTTGCTCTTCAGAGGAGCAGAAAGCGGTAAACTTTCCAAGTTCCTTTTCCAAAGATATGGTCCAAAACTGAATGCAAAAATTCAGAAGGAAAAAAAGAGGATCTAGTGCTTCTGTATGAAAGGCTTCCTGTTTTGGGGAGCAGGGAATGGAGTATTGTTGCTCTTTATGAACTTGTGCATGGAAATCTTTTCCATTTTTTCTGCTGAAAGAGCATTGGACACGTGTGCAAGCATGTCCTGCATCTGGAGCCTGGGGGCACTTGCTGTGTTCAATAAAGCACTCATAGATTAGGACATTGTGTGAAAGTATAGTAAGTTAGGTGTATCTTCTTCGGCATATTGGGTCCCAACACAATGTTTAACCAAAACTAGGGAGAGGTAGCTCTAGTAAGTTCCTTAGATTTTGTTTTCTAAGCTTCTAACAAAGGCTAAACGATTTCCATGCCCATCTTCTGACAGGTTCTTTGTCTTTGCATTCCAGCTTCTTCTGGTATATCTTGTTAAGATTTCCCCCATCCAAGTTTTTAGGGCCTGGGCTTAGTCTGTATTCCTTGAAATACAGTTTTCTACATGTCAACTCAGAAGCAGAAACTTAGGCTCAAATAAAGAGACATAGAATTTTGAACTAACTGTTCTAACCCTAGTAATGCATTTTAGTTTTCAAGGATTTATATTCTATGTGTTTTTCACAAATTATCAACCATCATTTTACAATGTTACCAGTTTTTAACACTATACATTTGTTTCGTGTTCATTCTTTCCTGTACGCTGACAAATATGTCTTTGCTACAATGATGTTAACATTTGCACTCTTGATATGGAAACCATTTCAGTTTTGTATATTCAAGTCCCTTAACATCATACACCCCACCAAATATTTCAGGCTCATTCATGCTCTAGCTTACTTGTGTATCAGTTCAAATATAGCTATCATAAATGCCTTTGCTCTAGTCCTGCTTTCAGTAAGGCTCCAAGAATAAAGTTACTGTAGTGATAAGAACTTCCTGCAGGCCATCCCACAGAGGAAAAAGTGATCTTGTTTTCATTCTAAGGCATGAAAATCCAGCTCATAAAACTTGTGGGCTTGGATTGGGGGTTTTTTTGGGTGGGGGCATGTAAAATGCATGTTTCGAAAGTGATCACATTTCTGTGTGTGTTCAATGGCTTACAATCCTTGTCCTCTAAGAATGGCCATGGGTTCTCTTTTACGGATGACAGGCCTCTGTTGGAAGGGCTGGTCCTGTCCAATACTGGGGGAAAAAGTGAAGAACAGTAGGAATTCTTGCCCATCAATATGCAGCACCTAATTAGAAGCCTTTTCACTATGAAATGCACATTCCTATATAAATAATGTCATCTCAATTTGTTTCTATAAACTAAGACATGCAAATTTTATTCAAAGTGCTGTTTGTTTTGGGGATGCATTTCCTCTCTTTTGGTGATTCATTTGTGGTCAACCTCTTGGCCTCAACAGAAGCTTCTAGTAATTATCCCTCTGCTTCTTAAGATGTGTGTGATTCTCAGAGCTGGGACATTAAGGCCTGTCACCCAGATTTTTCTCTTATTGCTTTTCTGTCTCCTGGTAAATATTTAGCAGTTTTCTATAGGCCTGATCTTAATTTGACCCTTTGTTCCTCAAAACATTTAATAGGAATAATGCCCCTTAATCCTTCTCTTGTATATGCTTGGAATTTGCTAACTGAAGAAGAAAAGCCAAGTAACTTTGGCTCGGTGACCTCTATGTTAAGACATTTTGGTATGTTTCTTGTTGCAAATTAAAGAAATTGCCCAAAATGTGTTAAGTTGCTTCTTTCATGATGTCACATGTCAGGTGTCTGCTAAATTCACAGGAGGTTGGGTGTCAGTCACTTATTCATTCATTTCCCACTTTTTTCCTATAAGAAATCCAAGGCAGCTTATATAAGTACATGAGGGGGTGTCACACAGAGGTGGGTGGAGACCTGTTCTCCCCTGCAGAGGAGGGCAGGATGCGCTCCAATGGAGCAAAGCTCAGGGAACCAAGGTTCCATTTGAATGCCAGGAAGCACTTCCTGACAGTTAGGACCCCGAGGGTGTGGAATGGGCTTCCACGAGAGGTCGTTGAGGCCCCATCGGTGAGGGTGTTCAAAGATAGGCTAGACATGCACATGGTAGGCATGTCATGAATGGAGCCAGCTGAAGCCGGGGGTCAGACCAAATGGCCCCAGAGGCCCCTTCTGGCTCGCTCACTTTCTATGTTTCTAAGTCTCCTCCACCCTGTGAGGTAGTGGTCCAAGTTGATTTCTCTTTTTGTTCATCACTTGCATAGTAATGATCTATTTGAATTTGCCACTCTGCCCATGCACTAAATCAAGCAAATGACCATAAAATGATGCACGGTGCAAAGTATGAGCTAGTCTAAAGGGGCAGTTCTTGGTGGTGGGAGCTCAGCATGAATAATTAGGTTTGTTTTTGTTTGCTTCGTGAGGTTGCAGGATCTCATGCTCAGGTTGCATGTGCTGGAAACAGCTTCCCCATTCAAAAGGTTCTTAATAGAATGTATGGTGGTAGGTATGTTTAATGTTACTGGCTTGATTAGGACTTGATGGAGTCCTATAAAACTCAGAATAAAAGTCCCAAAGCCAGAATGGAAGCTCAAACAAAATAAAACAGGGGTCACCTGTCTCCCCTGGGTGTAAGCAACCACTAACCTATTGCTTCCACTCTTGAGCACTTTCATATAATCCAATGAAAGTTCAGACAGAGAAAGGTCTGACAACTGCCGGCATCCCTAGCTGGGCAGCTCTGGAAGTGCCAGTACTCCTCTCTGACTGAACATGCATAGGCTTGCGCCCTGAACAAATTAGTAGGGCAAGCCAGTGCATCGACTCAGAAGGAAGCCCTGGTGAGTTCAGGGAGGCTGATTCCACAGTCAGAGGGTGCTGTATAAGACAGCACCTTAAAAGCTTTTAGCATCTTGGTTTTGCTCAAAGGGAATCAAAGTGATTTTCTTCCAAGCCATTTTTATCCTGCCTTCAGCAGCATGAGTGTTTTCTGGGAAGCTTGCAAAACCAGTAGATTAAAATAACAGACTAGGAAGAATAAAAAGCTAGTTTTAAAAATGTATCACATTGAGGTAACAACTGAACAGCACATTTTAAAATGATGTTGGTTTAGACATAGAAACATCACCTGGGAGGGTCTCGCCCTTAAAAGAAGCCTGAAAGTAATGTTAAATAATCAAAATAAGGGTGAATGGCAGGGAAGTCTCTCTGGAAAGAACAACCCAAAGTTGTGGCATAAAAACTGGGGACTTTTCTGATTTATATGACCCTGAATATAGAAGGTGGGACCACTCAAAGGAGGATGTAGGAAAAAAGTATTTTAGGGACAGATGCTTGCATGGGCAATGTGAAATGATTTTCTGTTCTTGGCAATAAGTTTTAACTTTTATGTGACTTCTTCATCCTTCCTGAAATAAACCCAACTTGCAATACTTTTGTTTTTGTTCAATATCCTGACCTATGAGGTATTCTGCTGGTTCGTGACAATATCAACTGTATCATGACATTTACTGGAATATTTGTAGAGGATATTAACTTCCTTTTATTCAAGAGAGGGAAACTTGGGTATCTTCTAGATATTGTTGACTACAACTCCTTTCATCAAAAACAAGAAGTGGGTGGGTGGCAAGCTCAGTGTTTGGACTCTGGAACCATTCCTCTATTTTTAGGCAACCTCTTTAAAAGATCCCTCTAGGCCTGTGAGAATAGGATTTGTCTCAAGGGTGGAAGAGGCGTTAAATTCCACAGCTGAAATGGCGAGGCCAGTGGACTCTGAGATAGCCCAGATGCTTGCTGAGAAATGAACAGCTTTGAATGCTGTAGGAAAGTTGGTGAACATAAAAGGCCAAAAGCTTTGGCATGGAATTATCACTCTGGGATGGCACCATCTCCAGTGTGGGCTGTGGCATGCATTTGTCTGCCGGTTGCATTCTGAAGCCCCAGTTAAAGGTGGGGCTCCAATGCAGTTTGGATGTGCTGGTGCAGGCGTGCAACTTGAGCACTCCTCCCCTGGGGAAAGGGGTTGGCATGGCCTTATCCAGGTAAACAAATGTGGGCCTTCCAGTACAAATGAAACAATGTAAAGGCAACGGTTTGAAATACAGGCAACCACAAGTGTTGGTTGCACACAAGTGCTATATTGGGATATTCTGATGGGATGCAAAATCATCACGTGGGCATTTTCTTACAGTGCTTTTAATATTCCAATCTTAAGAACAACGTATCCTCATATGAGATTCAGCAACAGAACTGCACACATGAAGGTTTCCAAAAAGAATTTGCTAACTTAGGTTGCTAGCTCTTTACATGAGATATGTTTCAGATATTTTTGCTGTAATAAAGGGAGAACTGGAGTCATTTATTGCCAGTTCCTGATGAAGATTCAATGAAATGGGATATTAGCATGTGGCTATACAATTTCCATTCTGTTGGTTTCATTTCAACAATCTAAGCATAGAATTTTAGCTTCGGGATCTCTAATTGGGGCGTGGTGTTTACCAAACCTTAAGTGCTGCACATATTGCTTGTAGTTGCATGATTTCATTTTCAAGCACTGTAAGCATTACTTGTTTAGATCCTATGTGAGAGCCATATAATGTTTCAGGATGAGAGCCAATGTGGTAGACTGGTTAAGAGTGCTGGACTGGGACTCAAGAGATCTGGGTTCTAGTCCTCATGAAACCCACTGGGTGATTCAGCCAATCACAGACTTTCAGCCTAACCTACCTCACAGGCTGCTTGTTCTGAAGATAAAATGGAGAGAAGTGCATAAGCTATCTTGGGATCCTTGCAAAAGGAAGAAAGGCAGGATATACATGTAATGTAGGACAGGGTATGCAATAAGTTGTAATATATAATGTAGGCAGGATATAAACGTAATGTAGTAACCATAAAAAACATTTTTTTGCATGCAACCTGCAGTGTAGTAAAATGTCAGTTGGGTGCTGCTGAGTCCTCTTGGTTGTTTGCCTTCCAATACAGTATTAAATGTTTCAAAAGAGGCTACTTTTGTATCCAATATGCTGGAACTTAAATGAAGTGTTGCATATTAAACTTAAAACATACCTTAATTACTAATGTTGTAAGCCCACTAGTGGTTCAACAGCAGACTGAGCGTATTTGCATTTGTTTTTAAACATTGAATATTTGCTCCAGTGGCAAGATCTGAGATTTAAGACATTTTGGAGAACTTTAGCTTCTGAGGAATCTCCACTGTGCACTGTATCCCAAGGCAGGCTGGCTGGCTTTCTCAAGAGTGAGTTTAGTTGCATGTGTAAATGGTATCTAGCTGGAAATATTTGGGATGGGATGGCATTTCTTGGGGGGGGGGGGGAGTTCAAACTGAGTCAGTTCACTTAAATGTAGACCAGGCAAAATTCCCACTTCTTCGTCATAGTAAGTTCTGAATGCATTGGTCGTATCTTCTTCCCAGCTCATACAAATGCATAGATAATCATTTCAACTGGAAACGGGAATGATAGGAATGCCAATACAAACTTTCTGTACAGAGACAATGTGGAATCCAGGCTCTGAACAAAATCAGGTGGGTTCATTCTGGTGATGTTGGGTGTCAAGGTGAAACAGCCTTCCCTCCAAAGGCAGCAGAAGCAAACCTAGTCCAGAATGAGGCTTCAAACAGCAACATTCTGGTTTTATTTTTCTAAAACGCAAGGTGAGGGAGGCATGTGGCAGAGGGACTGTGACTGGTATGCCTTCAGATCTCATCCGCATGCTGTGGGAGGCTAAGGATGGAGCTATGGGATGGCAGTGCTGCCAGTGCTCCTACACTTCCCTGGGAAACTATAAACTATAAGTATCATAGTTTTCTATCCCTTGCTCCTATACACTTGAAATGTTGCTGCTTTCTGTGGCATGTGACTTTTTGATATGTTGGGGGAGGGAGAGAAAACAAATTCATATCTCATCCCCCAGAATTGGGAGAATCCCTCCAACACCCATCTCTTCCCCAAGGTTTTCTTTGAAGTATAACCCAACCAGCCAAAGTCTGTGGTACACAGAATACGTGGTCTTAATACTGCCCTACATGGAGTCACCATTGTGCAATTGCGCTGGTAGTTGATTGTTTTCATGGCAATGTCATTGTGTCTTCACTGCTTTGATAACTCTGGGAAAAGGAATATGAATCTGCATAAACAATATCAGTCCATCAATCAAAATATACAGCTAGGTGGCCACAAAATCCCTTCCACCTATTTTTCCAGCATTAGGCAGATAGAATTGGTCATACTTGCCAGAAGGGAGAAATTATAACAAAGAGAAAAAAGTGGCAATCCTTTAAAAAATTACCCACAAGAGTCCGTGGGAAGCACTAAGTGGGCTCACTGAGTTGGCCTGGGGAGAAGTGGGGCCACTTTCCAAAAAACCAAATCAGAGTCAGAGCTGAAGCGGGGGCTTGGTGCACAGAAGGGCGATGCAGGTTGTGTTAGCAGTTTGAGCAGACCTGGGTGGAGGGGGGGGGGGAATGCTGGTGTGCAATGCACAGAAGAGTGGACAAAAGGGCTAGATGTGCCAATGAAGGGGGGGCGGGGAGGACAGTTGGTCCCTCAGAAATAATTGCTCAGCACTTTGAAAGTTGCTCTTGCAGTCCTGGCTGGAGACTGCTCCAAGATGCTGCCTTGGCATCCCAGAAGCAGGTCTGTAACCACTGCCTTCCAAGTGGGAGTGTCATCTATGTTTGGGATTAGGGCATAATTGCAGGGCATGGCCAATGCCTGACACCACATGCCGGCCTCAGGGTCTGGAATAGCCAGTTCATTGTGCTTCAATTCTGTTTGTCCGACGTGAGATCTAAAAGGCTCCATTTGAGTAATCGTAAGTTTAAAAAAGTTTTTCAAACTGTTCCAGTGGGTTGTGTCTTGAGCTGATTACGACTCGGGCAGAGGAGCCTAAATGCATTTGTGCTCATCAGGCTGACAGAAGATTATAGGGTGCCCCACTGAAGGAATTTCCATGCTGCCGTGCCTCCCACTTCCTCGATCATGTCATGGCTTCTAATTGCCCACAGGATCTTATCTCTGGAAGAACTTCTTCCTTTGGCAGTTGCTCATCAGGTAAGTGGTTAATATTGCCCCATCCAGCTTATCTGATCTAAACAGATCTTGCTGCTTGTTGCTTCTCTTCTCTGTCACTGCTCTGAGTGATGACAGTGTGGGCACAACGAGGAGAAGCACCACCAATATCCCCTGTGTGGAATCAGAAAAAGGAAGAGGGCTGGGCTCTATCTTACTGGTGGGTCCTGCACAGGGCAGCGCCAGTTGAGGGACAGAGGGAGAGACATGTGCAGGAGACACTTCTAAAAGGGTGAACTTGGAGGAGCCAAGAAAGCACAGGTGATAAAGTGAGAGTGTGTGGTGATGTCATTTTTGGGAGAAGGCGAAGGGGTGTGCTTCAGAGCAACCCGTGAGCTATAGTTGCTTGAGCACCTGGGAGGAGCCAGCTAGCTGTGAAAGAGACTCCAGAACACCTGTTTGGGGTGAAATTAGTCGGTGCATCCAAGAGTTGGAGAACAGACATTTCCGTAATTTCTTCGACACTGAAGGAGAGGGGGGAGTTTTGCAGCTGTGAGCATTCTGTCATATTGTGTGTCTGCTGAAGGATGTGATATATTCCTGTTGCTTCCTAAAACAGCCCTCAATTCTATCATTTTGGAGGAAAAATGGCCAAACCAGTTTTTATGTCGGTTTTATGGTTCATAATATTCATTCATCAGAATATAATAGAGAAGGAAATATCCTGTATATCACATAGGTAAAAATAGGCTAATTAAACATTGACCAAAGGAAATGACTAACAAATGCAGTCCTAGCCTAATGCTCATCTCCAGTGTGTGCTGACTAATTCAAGAATAAAACATGAGAGGCTAATGTTAATGTGTGTCAATTTTAAATGTGTTAAAAGATGAAGTCTTTACCACCCTTGCCACTCTCGGTGTTTCTAACAGGGTCCTTATTAAATTTCCATCTTTCACATTACCTCTCTTGTTCAACTGGCTGATGCTTTTGGAACTCATCCATATGAGAGTGAAGACAAATACCTTAGTTTCCAGAATTGTGGCAGAGCTATAAAACAGAGTGGTGATACTATGACTACTTTTTCACCTATTCATTTATGGATTTGTCACTGTTTGAATTTTGTTTACATGATCATTTCCAATGAACACTCAACTAGCACCCATGGCTTGCTTAATCTTGAAATTGTCACATCACCATTTCAAGATTAAGCAAGCCATAAACCAGTTAGTGGCCATTTGTCCTAACATTTGGGAGACCACCTAAGCTCCTGTCCAAAGCAGGATGCAACTGCAGCATCCTGACACACAGCCATCCAGAGAACCTACCAACAGGAGGCAATCTCTTTGCTGTTCAGCAGTTCTTAAAATTAGGAAGTGCTGCCGAAATCTGCACTTCCCACCTACAGGTTCTACCCTTTCCCTCTAGCGTGGTGGAGAATGGGTCTTTCCCATATTCTGTGTGATGTCCTTTCAGATATTATCCAAAGGCCTTTAAGGCTAGGCCAGCAAGTTAGTGATTGGTCTCCAGTGGGAGAAGGCCCCTCCTCCTCATAGTTGCCAATTGTCATTGCTAAAAGGCATGACTGTTACACCTGGTTAGCATCTCCCTGGGATAGGTTGGCAGGAACGAAGGGAGCTGGGCAAGAAAAATCCTTGTCCTGGGGTGGTAAGCAGCTCTGAGCAAACTAGGAAAATGGATATGCCAGTGCTATGAATTCTATGCATGTTTCTTAAGCATCAGTGCCTTTGCCATGTCGGCCTTTCAGTATCCCACAATTGCCTTCTGCATGTCCTGCCATTTGGTCTTCTACCTGGCCCAGTTGTTTGTGGGTTTCAGCGTGGAAGGCAGTGCTGTCCCGTCCCTCTTTGTTTATTTCCATATCAGATGGCAGGGATTAATGAAGCACTGAAGTTAGCTCATACTAGCAAACGAGTTTTGTAAAATGCTGCATAATTAAATGCATTGTTAGTTTGTTAATTAGTTCGTTAGTATCATTGTTAGCTATATTGCTGCACCCATTCCAGTTGGCTCTTTGGACTGTCCAAACTATACTTGATATTTTGCCTCCTCCCGTGGAACTACTGTGGTGGAGCAAGAGAACTGTATGCAAGTTTTGTTCTTTCCCTCCCTCTGCTGGGTCTGCTTGGAAAAAGTAGGAGAAAGGGTTGGCTTCCTGAGTTGTCACTTCTTCCCGGTCTCCTGAGACAGTTGAGTCACTGAGACATTTTTCGGTCTCTCAGCTTCTCCCGCTTGTCCCTCCTGTGGCTGATGAAAGATCAACAGACTCTTGGAGAACTGGGCAGTCTTTTTGTGGTGCCCTGGGTTGCTATAGGGTTGCGAAAGCAACCTATTTTCTCTCTGAATAAGGATTCAACTTAGCAAGCTTTTCTGCAACTCTACAATTCATTTTGGCAGGGATGCTGAGGGATGTTTTTCCACCCAACCATCCAGGTTTGTTGGCATCTTCAGTCAGTAATTGGGGTTGGCCTTGTACTCGTGGATCAGGGCTTGCATTTTCTTTTCTTTTTTTCCTTTGTGGTAGTGATCTTATGCTAGTGGGCTATCTTGACTGGGAAACTGATGATTTAAAAATGCTCTTTAAATGCCATATTTCAAATAAGGTATCCCTCCCCTGGGAGCTCCAAGAGAAGATTTGACTTGGTAAACTTGGTTTGTAGAGTAAGTTGCTCACCATTTTCAGTCCAGGTGTTGGCAGATGGGTGCCTTTTTACATCAGAATATACTTGGAGATAAACCTGTGTTCCTCACTATATGCATTAGGAAAGCCTACAAAGCTATAGCAAAGATTGCAAGAAATGGGGACTATTTAATGTGAATGTTATCTTTTTAAACATACATCATTTCTAACAGTATTTAGCTAGCAAGATAATATCATTTATCTCTGGGAGTTCTTTAGAAACAATTATCATCTGTACTCTTTTCTTCTATTTCATGGGTAAACATCCCTTTTAGGGACTGAGTCACACTGTGGTCTATGGGACTCGTTTTTTCTCCCAAAACAAACATTCATCAGTCTGCACAAAGTTTCCTTCCTAATTTCTAGCCTTGTTTTTGTGGCCCTTTCTCCATGATACTATCCCCATAGTAAACAAAAACATGAATAACAACACAGTAACTTATTCAATAAGATGCAGAGAGTCTTCTCATAAGTTTGTGCACTGCTAATTTATACCAGTTGCTTCTTTTCTGACTTTTCTAACAGTCAGATAGACTTCTTATATTCAAGTTTCTTTGCAAGGAGACAGGCAATCACACACACAAAAGAAGGAAAAGAATGAACAGGACAGAAGAGGGAAAGTGCTTTAGGAGCATTTTAGTGAAAAATGATAAAAGCAACCAGCATTTGATAAAATCTGGATCTGAAAGTAATTCAAAGACAGGTGCCTTGTGCATGTGAGGTTGCTTTTTGAGAAGACAAAGAAATCATAGGAGAACACTGTTCCTCTTCTGTCTTCTGCCAGTGGAATGACATCTCTTCTTTTATAGCAAATTGCTTCCCAAGTAAGTGAATAAATAAAATGGCACTCATTTGCCTTTTTATTTTTATTTTTTGATGAGGACAATGTAGAAACTTTTTGGGGAGGGGAGATCAAATCAGTGAAGTGCTCCAAATTACTTCCTTTCTATTGGACTGCAGAAAGAGTACCTTTGCTATTCCTAGAAAATTCTTTAAGAAATGTTGGCAGAGTCATCAAAATTTATGCATCCAGGAGCCACTGGCACTTAAGGCCAAAAGAAGAGAGTGGGGTGCTATGTCTGGTGAATGGAACATGGGTCGCTGCTAAGATCAAAAAAAGGGGGGGTCTCCTTGTCCCCCCCACCCCATGCATGCATGCCTCCTTAATGGTAACCAGATGAATTGATTATGGATGGGGCAACAGACCACAGAATTGTGTACTGGCTTTCCATTTTTTTAGGGGGATTTGTCCTCAAACTCATGCCACTAATGCAAAATTGCACACATGCACTAATTTGCACTAGCAGGTCTGCATTAGTGCCAATCCACAGTAACTAGTTTGGCCCATTTTTATAAGTCCTTGTTAGCATTCCTGTAAATTAACCAAACAGAACAAAATTCCAGTTTAGAATAATAGAAAGGTATGGGACAAAAATAACCCACTAATCTGCAAAATACAGATTCGACTGAACCAGACCCCTGCATCCCTAATGATCACCTTTCTTTCGGCCACAGCTCTAACAGACATGGCTGAGAAAGTCCACTTTATCTACATAAGGGAATCCCATGTTTATCTTGACTAGTGACACAAATGCACACTGCAGAACAATAGCTTTATCCCCTTTTGGCGTTGTTCATTCTAGAGATAAATTTGGAAGGCATTTGGATGGCCAGGCAAGACTTGAGATTCAGTTGTTTATAGTAGAACAATGGCCTGGCATGAATGTTATCAACAGAATGTTATTCAAAAGGAGCATGCACTGGGGCTAGATTAACAAGTGCACAGTGTGTGTAATAGGCTTGGGTGTGGCTGATGAATAACTGAGAGTATTTCCTCTCTCTCCTTGGCCATACCTTATTTGAATCTTCTCAAACAGCAGCTTTGGAGGTAGGCGAAAGTTCTCTGTATGTGATATAAATAGCCATGCAATATAAGTTTACAACATTTTCTGGCAATAAATAGAGAAGTGAAATACATCAAGCCAGCCAGTCACCCACCCCATGACTTAAGGATTAGCTCTAGCTTAGCACAATACATATGTTCCAGCCAGAGACAACATGAGAGCATGGCTTTTTAATCCATCTCAAGAAGTGTAGTACTATTTCTTGTCTCTACAGGTAAGACATTTCTAACTTTATGAAAAACTCTGTACCCATCAATGTTCAGGACCTTTTGAAAATGTTGGAGTATATGATCAATATTGTTATCATTGTTAGGAAACATCTGGCTATTGAAGAAGCATCAATAGGGTTGCTCTATGCATTATACTCCAGGTTTTGAATTCAGATATAAGGAGAACAAGTATGAAAAATTAATAAACTCTGGTGGTGGGAGAGTGGCTGGCATCATCTCAGTGTTTTGCCAAGAATTAATTGAATTTACTGTCCAGTGATATTTGGGTCCAGCCTTTGGACATCTTATTCATTACAATTAATTTTAGTAACTGAGAGACTTCATATTTGCCTCCAGAAACCTAAGATGCCAACAGGTCTTCAGCCTTGAAATTTGCTCCCAAGGTGCCATTTCAATGGCAGGGTTAGAAAAATACATTCTAAATACTCGCTTTCCTGCTAATGTCACTTTAGAGGTGGCAATGACACAGCCTTAACTCAGCATTGTTTGTGTATTTACTAAGTGGTGATGGTGTTGGGGAGAGAGGAATCATTTTACTACTTTGTTTCTTGATGATGCATTTTCAAAATGCAAAGGAAGTTGTGGTTTCTACAAGTTTTAACTGTATAGTAGATGAACAGGACACTCGTAAATGAACCCTCCATGGCTAATTTCTATGATGCCTCTGAAATAGAGGCTACTGGGGCAAAGCTATATTTTGTGCTAAGCACATCACATGACGGTGGCACTTATTTACTTTTACTCTAGTGTAAATATGTGTGTCCTAATTCAGATCTCTTAACCGAAATGGACACGCTTCCCATTATAGACAGCTGGGCTTCTGGTGCAGAAGGCTTCCTGCAATAGTTGAACAAGTCTGTTTGCTAGGACATTTTTCTGACAGCCTTGTCAGTTGATGTATCTCTAAGGCAACATAATTGCTTTATTACTAGTTTATTCTAATTATTGGTTTGATTGTATTTTATCATGATTTCATCTTGTAAATTGCTTTGGGATTGTTTCCAAAGCATTAAAGCCACTGCTTTGGTATTGTTTTAAAAAGTGGTAATGGAAATCTACAGAAATAAACTTCTGAGAAGACCCTTTTGAGAGCTGCTGAGATAAACACTTGGAAGTTCTTTATTTTTTAACCTCGGGCATGGTCAATTTCTGAATTGTTTCCCTTATCTCCAAGTGAATGTAATCACTTCTCCCAAAGTACAGTCTCCATTGACCTTCAGCTGCATATCAATAACCTTGTGGCTATCTGAAGGGTTGCACTGAACTCTTGTACAAACAGCAATCTTATATTGCATAACCTGAGAAAAAGTTGAGACTGTCTGTTTTTACAGTTACAAAGGCAGGGAATAGGGACTTCAATAAATTGCTACAACTTGTTGCAAGAACTGGGCAGTGAAGGGAACTCTCTCCTGCCTACGGTAACAATGCAGTTTAGCTAAATGGTTCCCGTTCTCTCAAGATGGCATTCCAGAAATGGGGCACTGGCAAGCTTATTTAGAGTGAAACCTAAGAAGGGGGAATTCTTTTTACCGGCGTTTGTTGGAAACCTGTTCTATATTTAGTTCTATATAGGTTCAGCCGAAGTAAGCATTGAACAGCAGATTGTTGCTTGCATGTGGATCTGAGAGGCAAAAGATAAAAAGGTTTATTTACTCACAAAGAATCCAAATGAGATGAACATGAAGAAGAGATGTGGGTATGTTTGTGCAGGGTAACCCGGGGCAAAAGGAAGGTCCATCGTTAGAGGGTTCTCTTAGAGAGGAAGGGACAGTGCTCTGCTTCTCTCAAGGTGAGGGGAGGGCGAAAGGGCATGTGATCCCTCCTTTGCCTTTGCAGCTGAAGTGGGAGGAGAAAAAAGGATGGGAAAGACACAGCTCAAGGAGAGAGGTCAGTCTCATTTTGCTTATGGCATTAACCATTTTCCTCCTCCTCTGGTTAGTGGGCAAAAACATGAAGTGTTAATGCAGGCAGTGTTGCATGTAACTAACAGCATTCAGTATGTTTGATTCGGCTCAAAACTTGGAAGAAGACCAATAAACCTGGAAGGATCTCTTCACGTGGACAAGTAAGGTTTTGAATAGCGGTCTAGGGGAAAAAGTTTCTTTGGTGAGAAGATCAGGACAATCCGTCTCTGGGAAGAGTGCACAAAGTTCTTCACTGGCAAGATGGAGATGGTCTTCTGCTTCTACTACTACTTCTGCCATGCACTCAAACTCTGGCAGCCCAATTCAGAAGGAAGCCTGCTTCCTTGTTTCTTAGGACCTAAACAGAGGAAAAAGATAAAGATAACTCTGTCTCTCCCCACCTCATTTTCGTCCACAGTCGAGGTGGTATAGAGGGGCTTTCCTAGTTTCTCCCTTGATGTGGGTCCAATCCACACTGGGAGACCCTGCCTGCAATTTCTGCCACAAAAGAGTGGTCCTTAAAGCAAATGCATCTCTATTTTGCCATAGAAGTTGCTGTCACACAAGGGGTGTGTGCATGGGAGGGATCTGACTTCAGGTCAAAAAACTGCCTTGCCTAAGTTTCCATGTATCCTTGCCTGGGGCAACCAGAGAAATTACCAGCTAAGTGTTCTGGGTTGACCCTGCTTTTAATGCGAGCATATCCGCCTTAGCATAGTGGTCCCTACGGTAGGGCAGCCTTCTCCAACTTGGGGTTCCTGAGAAGCACTGGGCTGCAAACCCATCAGCTCCAGCGAGCAGGACTTTGCTGGGTGGGGAAGCTGCAAGCAATTCAACCCAGCAGACAAGGTGCCAGGAGCAGTTCAATGCATCTGGAGAGTGTCCAGTGGAAGAAGGCTCTGCTGGCAGACAGCTACATTATGTGTGTGTTGGAGTCACTGAAGCAGTCGGTGTGAGCTTAAGTGGTCTCCGGGGCAGGGGGGGGGGTGGAGGACAGGAAGGCCTGGAGGAATGTTGTCCATGGGGTCGCGATGGGTTGGACACGACTCCGCGACTGACAACAAGAAAAATTGGTTTTAAATACTGTATGATAAGCTTTAATTATTTTAGTCCTGCTTGCATTTTTATATTGTATGTGTTGTAAACTGCCTAGACAGGGAGGGGTATAGAAATTAAAGCAACAACAAATCTTCAGTGAATGTGTGCATAGGTGCTTCTGAGAACAAAATTGTATTGGAGCTCATTCTACCATGTGAAAAGCCGCAGTTCTCCATTTAGTCAGTTATGCACACTGCATGCATCTACGGTGTGCAGTCAGCACCTCTGGTTAAGGGGCGTCTTCCTGCCTGGACCCACATGGATCGTTGCATGTGGATGTGTGCGAGTGATGTGTGCGCATGCACATTCGGCAATAGGGGGTTAGGCGGGTTTGGTGCAGCAAGTTGATGAGCGGGGGATGCCCTGTCATTATACTGTTACGGGGGTTTAGCCCTTGTAATTGACGGGTCCTGAAGAGCCAGCACAGAAAAGCCTATTCATTCAGCTAATGAAATACCTCTGTGGATCAGTGGCAGTAGCCCAATATTTCACAGACAACGCCTTGATTCCTTCTTCTAAGCATTATGCTTTTCAGTGCAAGAGATCTGCAAATTTTGACAGTGAACGGTGTTGAGTGACCAGATGAAGTAGCATATCAGCAAGTGTGAGCTCCTCTCCGATATTCAAATCCGGATTTGTTAATATTCCAGTCCATTTCCTGTTTGCTGCTTCTTGACCCATATGTGGACTCCTTTGCAGTGAGAAGACACCTTGGTCCTAAGCAGTCAACAGCTGGCCTGTGAAGTCTGGAAGCACCATGCCTGACTGGGGCTTCATGGAAGAGTAGTGAAAGGGAATGCAAACATTCGGTTCCCTGCAACTTGACCAGAATCCAGCTGTGCACATATGCACAGAGAATGTTTGTGTGTCTGCCTAATCACATTATCCCCCCCACACCACCACCACCAAAATAGGAAAACAAAATGCATGCTTTATGGGAGTGTTGACTCGTCTTCTGTACTCATGCTGTACTTTGTACTTCAATCTTTCTGGAAAGCGTTTAGGTCCCTGCTGCATTAAAGGCTCCTGCCAGTGAAGCATTGTGTGCTTGTGCCGGAACAGAAAAGGCACTAGAGAGGCCTCGGAGGTGGAGGAAGCTGCAAACCTTCGCTGGCCTGCACTTCTGTAAAGAAGAAGAATGGGCTGCAACCAGAACTGTGGCTTGCTGACCGGTGCGGTGATAGGGGCAGTGGTGGCCATCCTTGGAGGCGTCCTGATACCCGTGGGAAACTATCTTGTTACGAAGACAGTAAAAAAGGTAACGGACTCCTATCGATCCCGTGCCTCTAGGTTCTTGAATAGCTGACTTGGTTGCCCCACGTGATTTATGATGTGATCCCAAAGTATATTTAACCTTCTTAGGATTGCAAAGGAGAAAGAAAAAAGAAAGCTTTTAACACTTAACTAATTACTTAACTAAATTCAATCTCAGTTTCAATGTATTTCCTTAAAGAAATTATGCACTTCAAGCTGAAATTGTATGAAATGTAAGGAATGTGATTAGGAGAGAAAGAAAGCTATGAAAGGATGTTGGGAGTTCTGTAATTCATCCAATGCCATTTTCCTCTGGGATGTGTCAGACTGCTGAAAAATGAATAGATTCACTTCTGCCCAACTTCAAGTTTGCAAATAAATGGGATGGTGGGAATGGCTAATATTGTCTTATTTTAACCGTTGGTTCATGTTACTTTGGTGGTGAATTAAGAAATTAGCTCCATAGGGATCCACTGAATTCCATCCAGCTCTTTAATGCTTGTTTACTCCTTTTAATTGGGCTGTGCAACTGACTTAAATAATAATAGCATACCACATATCAATCAATGTAGGAAAATACACGTACGTTTTATCCACTGTGTGCATGGGGCATATTTTATACCTTTTGAGGCATTATAGGTAATCTCAAAAGCATAGCAAGATGCAAAAGAAATCACTGCTTCAATTCTCAAGGAATAAAGTTAGGATATAATTATTCTTATAGCTGTAACTTTGTCTAGCCCTTTTAATTCACCAAAGAATGAAAAGGGAGTAATGAGCGTATTGAAGTTTATCCACACCACCATCTACATACAGACCACTTCTGTAGGAACATTCATTTTCCTATTGTTTGTTGACATGCGTATATGAATCCTGACAATCCTTGGCCACGTTTGTTTGCTCCATTTCTATACTGCCAAACAGCTGAATTGTTCACAACAATTTCTCACAGTACAGTGAAGGAGATGCAATAAAATGCAGTATAAAATTCCAGTGCAGAAATTTAAAAAGCCTAAAATTCCAGTACTTAAAGTGTAAAACTGTTCAAACATCTAAATCCATTCCGATGGAACTACAGCTACTGATGTGCAGAGACAGGGGTGCATGGCTGCCACCGTTCTGCTATGCCTTTAATTTATCGCCACTGAACCTTCTCAGCTTTGAATGGCTTGGAAGACGCTCCAAAATGCACAGACTTGCTCAGGCTTGGACATGTTGTGCAAGAAAAGTCGTGGCTGCTGATATCCATCAGTCTTGCCCTTCTGTGGTGCATTCCAACAGCCGTCTGAAGCTGAGGTCTGTCAGCTATATGCCCTGCAGCATGGGCCGCTGATGCAAGTCTGTGCCGACCCCCTCCAAATCTTGAAGCCAGTCCTGAGGTTATGGATAGCGATTAGCCATGATTTTCATTCAGAGAATGTCTCTGAGAGATGAGAAGGAGGTCCCTACTGCATGTGCAGTGTGCTTGGAGATTTCCTGTAGGCCTCTGGTTGGCTGCTGTGAGAAGAGAATGCTGGGCCAGACAGGACTTTGGTCTGATCCAGCATGGCTGTTCTCATGAACTGCAAGCGGTTACGGGCATGTCAGCTGCTGGATGCCTGTGCAAGGGCTTTGTCACTTGGAAACTACAGCAGCTCCCAGAGAGCCCTCTGTTTGCATTTGATAATCAGCATTCTTATTGTAATAGATGGTGGACAAAGCTACAGTGCAGCGCTGTAGCTACAGCGACAGTCTTCATAATAATTTAAAAAAAAGGCCAAGAGATGCATGACTATTATGCATGTACTCACTTTTTTCCTCATCCAAAGTGAGGCCAGCAGCACGTGGGCAGTAGGGGAAGTCAACTTCATTTCCTCTTGGAGGGTGAAAGGCCTTGCAAGCGTCGATTAATTGCCCTTTCTGCACCTTCTTAAGTGAGGCTAGGATGAAGGAGGAAACTTCTTTGCCAGCTGACCATAGGTACCTAAAAGAGGCAGTGCTGAATGACCCTTTGCTCCCACTCAGGCCTTTAACAGATCTCTCTCCTCCTCTCTCTCTGCTCCAGGCTTGGGTGGCTTCCTTTTGGCTGAATCTTCTGTCTCGCTCTCTCTTCCTCACCCTGCCACCTACCTGCGCTCTGTTCCAGTCCTTGGCAGCCTGTAATGCTCCTCCTCCCAGTGCTGCCCGCATCTCTTAGGCAGTGCTGCTTCAGCACCCATTGCCCTTGTTCCCTTATCAAGCACCCACAGAACAGTCTCCTCCCATGGCCTCTGGGGGAGGATGCTGGGAACAGCCTGATCTGTTGACACCTCAGTGCTAAGCAAGTCATGTTCAGCTGCTCTTGAGATAGAAAAAACAGGCAGCTTTCAATGTGACTTGGACTTAACCTTAGCAGGCATTTTCTTGTTACTACTAAAGGGGCAATCCTATGCATTTTGGCCAGCAAGAAGGCCACCTGCTCCTATCAATTCCCAGCCAGCTGTGCCTAGGATTGCATCCTAAAGCAGGGCAAAGAGGAACTGAGACCATCACAGAGCAGGCATCTCCAAAGGAGGGGGGACCCCCCACATCTCCTGGTCCTCTATGCATCAATTGCTTGGTGGTTTTCAACCAATCACTTAATATCAGCATAGAGGCTTTTAATTAATGGTTATGGCTCATTGCAACATACCTTTGCTGACTCAAGAGCTGTCCTGAAGAGTCAGGGCCATATGTTAACTCCAGAGCTAAAGTGTGGCAATCCTTGAGGTTGTCTACTTAGGACAGGTTGAGCAAACCTGTGGCTCTCCAGAAGTTTTAGCCTACAATTCCTGTGATCTCTTACCGTTGGCTAGGGTAGATGGGAGTTGTAGCTGGGCCAAATATCTGAAAGGCCACAGTGGGTTCCCAGCTGATATAGGATTCATTCCATCGCCAGAGCAATCATTTCTGTAGATCTATTCCACTACTGGAGGAGGTTTCAGTGCAGCATGAGGTGTTAGGCTATGTTTCTGGCAGGTGGAGTTGGGCCAACCCAATAGCCATGAGCAGAAAGCATTTGAGTTAGCCATGGCAAGTAGAAAAAGCCACTCTTCTCGGGAGACTTAAAATACAGGCATACATGGCAAGTGGGTCAGTTGCAAGCTCCGTTGCAAGCGCCATGCTCTCTAGCCAACTCAACAGAAGTGTCAAATTCATAAAAACGTCTGTGTGCAGTCCCTGTGTATGCAAGCAGGAACTCTGAGAAACAAACAAGCGAACAGAAACAAAAGAAGTGAGACGATGATAATCAGGGGCTCCAGTCTCATGGACGTGATTGTATCAGCAGAGAGTGGCTGCAGTCTACTAAAGAGAAGCAGCTCATGGGTGGGGTTGGCTTGCAATTCTGCTTCCCTTCTTCAAGGCATGCATCTTCCAAATACATTGCATGAAAGGGGCCGATGCCCACCGTACCAAAGGCAATCAGCGGAAACTGAAGCCGACACTTCAGACGGGCTGAACTTTGCCAACCTGCCTGAAATTGTGAGCAGGGTGCGCACTAGAGAATTAGGAACACACCAACTGACCCATCGAGCTCAGTGTTGTTAGCACAGGCAGTCCTGCCAGAGATCCTGGAGAGCTGCTATTTCCAGACCTCCTTGTACATGACAGGGGTTGAACTCGAATGCCTTCTGCATGCAAAACAGGTGCTCTCTGACTGAGACCCTCCCCAGAAAGTTCCAATTTTGTGGACGTGTTTCCGTATGTACTCTACTGTGCAGCTCATATTCTCAAAGGCTGGTCAAATGACTTAACGTGCTCAGTATTTCCCCTTGCCTGAATGTTAGGGTGAGGAGAATCTGGACTGGGACTGGGAATCTGACACATTCCCTGGGCTTTGTTCCCTAGACTCCAGTCTACTTTTCTGGAGCCCAGAGTCCAAACTCTGGGCAAGGACGCCCAGCATTCATGGGGTGCTGACCAGAAACTTCCCGCATCCTTTTTCCACACCACATGAAGCAGCCATTTGTGGTCCTGCACCTGATGCAGAAGATTGACACCACTTGGGTGGTGGTCATCCAGGGCTCCATTCCTGGTGAGCCTCTCAAGCCGCTGCTCCAGCAACCTGCCACATCTGCTGTGGAAGGTTATTGGCTGAGCAGCTTTCCTTCTGTAACTTCCTCTCTGTTGCTTGCTTTGCAAGACTGGGCCAAGCAGGAGCAGGAAGTCTGCAAAGGCTAACCCCACCGAGTTTTCTCCCAACCCTGCCCCAGTGCATTGCATAGATTTCTTTTATCTCAGAAATCATGAGCAGTTCACTTGAAATTTGCTTCTGGAGAAGCAGAATTGTGCTCCTCGGACAATTGTGCTCCTTGGAGAACAATTTTTCTTGCAAACTGGGGTGCATGTTTTCTGCATGCTGTGCTTTAAAGGAAATTCATGGCTTTTCTTTTTCTTTTGTCACTGTGATTAATTCAACCGTGATGGGGGACTGCAAGGCCACACATGGCCATGGAGGGGAGGGTGATGCATGCTGCCTAGACCAGATGTATTTTATAGAAACTGTCGCGTATTCACATGGCTGGATGTAGGAGGAAGAGCAGGGTGGGGGGTTTTGGGTGGGGGGTGGGGATTACCTTTTTTTTATTTACTGGCAATACTTTTAAATTGCTCAGTAATCAAAATTCTCAGGTAGCTTAACATTTAGTGGGGACAAGGGCACAGCACAGAATATAAACAAAACTTTCTTATCATATAATACCAAGTTAAGCACTAGCAGAATTTATTTATTTATTTGAAACATTTTTAGCCCATCCTATATGAAAAAAAGTCCAAGGGTGGCTTACAATAATTACAATAGTAATAATTACAACAATTAAGACTATAAATAACAAAATGATAAATAGCATTCATAACCCCAACAAAATAAAAACAAGAAGTGACTGTTGATGTTAAAAACCATTTAAAATCCCTTAATGCTTAAAATGATGGGTAAATAAAAAGGTTTTTATCTGGTTCCAAAAGTATTTATTCTTTATTTTAGGATAAAGGTGCTACAAGCATGGGAGGAGTTATTAAAAAATATAGAAGAAAAAGTTATTCACTGTTTTAGGGTTAGAACGTATTGTGCTATGGTCCAATATCTTGTTGTCACTTCAGTTTTCCCTTGCCTTCCACCCCCATCTTCACTTTCTCAATTAAGTTTCCTTCCTTCCTTTTTCTTTATGGTCCACTGTGCTATTTCTGTCTATGCCTCATCCTTGAATGATCTCATCAAAACCTGAGACTCCAACTATCACTTCTGCATCAGACCTTATTTCTGTATTTCAATCCATTCTACCTCATTTTGGCTACATCATATAATGTTTCTGCGTGGCTACCTCATTGCTGCTCTAACGAAACAGAGATTTAAGCTACTTGGCAGGACTCCTTGTTTTGTTTCCTCCAGAAGACACCCTGATCACACCTTATATAAACTGAAGTGTCCAGCTTTCATTCTTTCTCTGAGAATTTAATTACTCTGGATTTTTGTTGCCCTGATCTAGATCCTCATGTGGCCTGGTAATTCACACACACTGGTAATTCTGTCTTCTGAGACATTGTATGATTGTTTTCAAACAAATTTAATATAGCAGTTTAGGCATCCTAAGTGGAAACTGGCTCAAATCAAAGCATCCTTTGCCAACTAATGCAAGTTAATTAAATTTCCATCTCTGTGTTAAAGGCTAGAGGAAGTGCGGCAACCTATGTCTCCTTTATTTCAAGGGAATGATCTGCAATTAAACATTAATTGACTGTTTTGAAACTTGTTTAATTAAACAGTCAGTACTGGGTCTCATCAACCATGGTGGTATAGTGGTTGGACTGTCCATCTGGGATTTAGTCCATACTTGGCCATGAAGATCATGGGGTGTTTTTGGACTGGTCACTGGCTGTCAGCCAAATTTACCTCACAGGGTTGTTTTGAAGACAAAATGCAGAGGAAGGCCATGTGAACCACTCTGAATTCCTTGAAGGAGGAAAAATGGTGGCATATAAGTGTCATAGTAAATAATAAGAGCAATCCAGATTTGGGGGGTTGGTTGTAAGTGTGCTGGAATGAGCTCCCTTTCTGAAACGGTGAAGGAAAATGTTGGGTGGAAAGGCGCATAAAGGTGATTTGGCTGGGCAGAACGTGGATTCTCTTTTAAAAACTGATTTTTCGAAAAGAGGGCTTCATTTTATTCTGTGAACTTCTGCCATGCTTCTTGAACAGTAGTTCTGCCATGTCTGTCCAGAGCCCAAGCACCAAGATTTAGTCTCTGAAATTGAAACAGCCCTGGAATCCATGCTCAAAGTATTCTCTGACTTTCATGATTGTGGCAAAGGCAGAGGGGAAGCTGTTTTTATCATCTACAGCCTTTCTATCTTCATTCTGAAAAAACTGTAGCTGGTCAAGAACAGCTCAGCTCATCCTTCTCTAACTTTGTGCAGGACTTACCAGGGATGACTTAGCTCATACTTTCTTTTTTAGCCACTGAGCCAATGCCTTCAAAGTACATCTAAATTAAATTTAAAATTAAAACAAGATTTAATGAGAGATACCAAGCAGACTTCTCTTGGGCCAGCTCTTCAATCCCAAATCTGATAGGCATGGTCTGCTTAGAAAGAAAACATCGCTTTAGAGCAGTTTTCTTTCTAACTCTGGCTTATAAACAATGGCCTGACTTTGTCCTTGTCTAGAATAAATAAAATACTTGCAAGGTCTTCTGTAGCAAGAATTTGTATTATGTAATCAACACGAGCTATTTAATTCAGTTCAAGGATGGTAAACCTTTGTATTTGACCCAGTCCTGGAATGTCATGATCAACTTGTGCTCATAGTTGAGAAAAGACTCAACTGGTGATCGTAGCTCATACAGTTCCTTTGTCAAACTCCAGGTACAAGAAATGCTGTTGCAGGCATAGCCTTATGGGGTGGAATTAGGGATGACTGTTCTCCAGTCTCCATCAGTAGCTTATGCTCAGACTCTGCTTTAGTTAGTGGTATTGAGAGGGTTCTGGGCAAGATGACCTCTAGTCCCCCATCTTGGACCAATCCCCCCAATCACTTCCTTGCTGACACCCCAAGCTGCTTGCTTGCTCTTCCAGTCATTTCTATACATCAAACTGGGTATCTGGGGGAATCACTGCTAGTATTTCCCTGGAGCAAACAGTCCTTTAAAGCTTGAGTTTTGGTGCTGGTTTTTCATTTCTGAATTGCTCTCCTTAGTAATACTATCTGACCAGATCATACAGAGAACAGAAAGCTATAGCACAGCTATGTGGAGTGATCTGATTTGGCAATGTGTTGGTGCTGGAGGCAAGTGAGGACAATGGAAGATATTAAATTTATAATGGAAAAAAGCATCTTCACAAGCAGAGTCAAATTATTGAAAGCAGGAGCAGCTAAGCACATGACTGTTAACTCAGCTTCCAAGCAGTAAATTGCACTTTCGAACTAGGGCAACTGGAAAATTGTCGCCAGATCGACATTGCTCTGAATGACAAGCTGCCTTTATCATCTTCCAAGAACAGTCTCTTCAATGACCTCTCCTAGTTCCCTTCTCCCCTTCACATCCTGATTGTGGTTGCTTGCTTTGTTTGCCACACAAAATCGCAGCATGGGGGCTTTTAGAAGGGGCTAGGCCAAAGGAATTGCACTGCAGGTTAATCCCTCCTCAATTCCTCAAGTCAGGCATTTGTAGGGCAGGAAAAGATGGCATCAATGCCAGCTTGACTCTACCGTGTACCAGTTCAACTCACAAAAACCAGGTCATGCCCTGAGCAAAAAGCAAGAAGCAAACAAAGCAGGCTGAAGCCAGTAGCTTCCTCAGGAGGTGACTCATACTTTATACAAGCACGTGAATGAGGAGGCTTTTGGAGCTCAGCCAGGAAAATGACAGGGGAAAAAATCTGCCCGGGCTGTATTTAGTGAGCTGCATTACATGGCTTTGTCCTGAGGTGGAGCACAAATGCAGTGGAATGGCAGTGTTTGTTGTTGAGTGTTGGTTGAGCGGAGGCCAGAGATGCCGCTTATGATCCTCCACATCACCTTCCTTTCATCCTGCTCCTTTCTGTCAAGGTCTCCCAAAGCACACATTTGCCTGTTAAGTCCTCCCAAACTTGCGAGACAATTTGCTCCCAAAGGAAAAGAGCAATTCTGTTGGGATCAGTTTTTTTTCTTGGAGGGCTGAGCAGGAAGGCTTATAATCTGTAGCTTTTGCCAAAGCCAGCTTTCCAACCTGGTGCTTTCAAAGCATTTTGGGCTACTGTTCCTATCCTCTCAGCCCCTGGCCCATTTTACTGGGCCAGATGGGAGTTGTAGTCTCAAGCATGTAATGAGGACTAGGTGGGGGAAGACTGACCTATGTTGATGTGGCAACATTACTACCTCACAACACATCTGGAAGAGATGCTTTTGTACTGAAAGGCCAGGCAGTTTCATGAAATGAAAACTGTGCATGTTGGTATGAGGACTTGGTTCAGGTGGTTTTCTGCCCCCCGCCACCTCCTACTGTAGAATTGAATTTTTTAAGTGAGAGAGAGCTGTGTGCGAGGGCCTTGTGAGCTGTGTGTAAAAGTGACAGGAAGCTGGGTGCACTGCTAGATCAAGTTCTGTACAGGTGGTGGGGGGTCACCACCTTGCATTTTGCCTTTTTGATAGGTTGCGGGTACCTCTTTCATGAATTCTTTCCCTTGCCACTTGACTGTATCAGTACACTTCCTGTAGGGCTTTTCTTGAAGGCAGCTCAGTAGCACCCTCTCATACAATTCACATGACATTAAAGAGAGGCAAAATAAAGCAGGGTTGCTTCTGCCTGGCAGCATGGCATCAACGAGCCCTCCGGCTCCACTAATTTTTCTGAGTGAATCAGGCCTCTGGCTTGGAGTACCATTTCCGCCTAGCAAGGGCAGTAGAAAAGATCATCCCTGGTTTTTCCTCTGTTGGAGATTGCATTGCCTTTCAAATGCTCGTGTATGAGAGTGAATGGCAGTGTTTCATAGAACCACAGGAATGTCAGCCTCGGTATGTGCTTGGAACAGCAGCCGTGATTACTGATGCTATTTTTGTGATGCAGATGTAACTCACAGACAAGTGACTTCCACGTGGGGAAAAATAGCCTCCTTGTGACTCTAGTTCCTTTTCCATTTGGAAACAGTTGAACTTGCAGTACTTGCATAGCCCTTTCCTGAGAAGCTGCAGTGACCTTGCGGCCTTCTCCATTCCCTGTCTCACTGCTATATGGCAGAAGTTTGGTGCTGGTGACAGAGCTAGGGATGCTCAGGGACTGAGTGTATCCATGGAAAGAGCATGGGGAGGGCTGTTTCCTCGGGTATCGCGGCCGTCCTTGGTAGCTGCTGCTTTGCCTTCCTGCATCACACAGAGGCAAGGATGGGAAGAAATCTCTTCTCCCTGCAGTGCTCATTTGGGCTGAACCTTCCCTAATCACCACAGCTGATCCCAACCTGGGTCTCCACTAGAACTTCCACATATGTGGTGTGCAAGGAAGGCTGCTTGGATTTCCCATTTTGCTTTGATACATGGCAAAGGCCAACTGTTGGCACGGTCTCTTGGAAGCACATTTTGGGTACAGTCTAGTTTTGCGAGTGTTGACATGCCTGTCTGTCTGCCACTCTGTAAGGCTGGAGTTTTGATTGTGGAGCTTTCTTCTTCCTTGTCGGGATGCCTCTGCAAAATGTGCACAGAGCAGCCTGACTTTCCACTCAGAGTTGCTTCATCTTGTTAATGAGCAATAGAAGGAAAGGAATTGGCTATTGTACAATCAGAACTGTGCCAAGGCTCTTCTTGTAATATCTTTGTGTCTCATGAGGCCTTCCCACATGACCTACAATATCAAAATAAACTTTCTTCTACTTTTTGGCAGGGTCACGAAAAAGCCACCCACAAAAACACACTGATCTTTCCCCTGCTTTTTTCAGGCTACTGATAATTAGTCAGTGCCTTTGCAGGCGATTAAGTGGACAATAAGATCCACTTCTGCCAGACTTCCTTGTCCTCCCATGCACAGATATCTTCATGCAATGAGATTACTGTGAAATTTCAGCCAGATCTGCTTAGGGACGAGTGAGGAGGCTATTCAATCAATACCTATCATGTTAGCACACCTAATTCCTTACTTTTGAACCAAAATGTGAGTGGAAGCTTGGTTATCTGAGAATTTATTTATTATTACAGGCATTTATATCCTGTCCTATCACCAAGCACTCAGGATGGCTTACAAAATATAAACGTACAATATAAAATGTCAATTATTAAAACAATATAAAACACATCACACACTTAAGAAAAAGAAGGAAAAAATAGAAAGTGCAACTGTGAAGGGGAAAAGCCTAAAACATCTAAAACCATTGGTTATTAAAAATCATGGTCGAATAAAAAGGTCTTTACCTGGCACCAGAAATGTATAACATCAGATCTCTATGGGGAGCAGATTCCATAGTCTGGGCGCCACTGTGGAGAATGTGTGCTGCTCTTGATTCTGTAAAGAAATTCTTCATTTCCCCCCCAAAAAACCCATACTCAGAAGTTGGAGAATTGAGCATGTTAGGTCAAAATAATGCTAATAATTCACATATTGGGAGAAATGACGCTTATGAATTTTCATGAAAACTTTTTAAAAAACCCTTAATATTTAGGATAAAGTGAATGTAACACTAGAAAAAATTTAAAAAAGACTGCAATTGACAAGAGTCATAGAACGCAGACTGATAAACTAGAAGAGTTGGAAGGGGCCAATAAGGCCATCAAATGCGGCCCCCTGCTCATTGCAGGACTCTGAATCAAAGCACCCATAAGAGATGGCTGTCCAGCTGCATTATGAATGGAGAACCCATGGCCTCCTTAGGGAACTGATTCCATTGTCGCATTGCTGTAACAGTTAAGATGTTTTTCCTGAGATTCAGCCAGAATCTGGCTTCCTGTAACTTGAACGCTTTATTCAATGTGTTGAACTCTGACATGGTCAAGAAGAGATCCCAGCCTTCTTCTGAGTGACAACCTTTCAAATACTTCAAGAGTGCTTCTATATTTCCCTTCGGTCTTCCTTTCTCAAGGCTCAGTTCTTCCAGTCTCTACTCACAGGGCTTTGTTTCCAATTCCCTGATCATTTCTGTTGCTCCCCACTGAAGCTTTTCCAGTTCGTTTATATCTTCCTTAAACCATGGTACTCAGAACTGGACACAATATTCAAGATGAGACCTCAGCAGTGTTGAGTAGAGGGAAACTAGTACTTCCTGTGATTACAAAGTGACACTTCTATTAATGCAGCCCAGAATAGCATTTGCCCTTTTTGCACGAAAACAAATTGCTGACTCATATACAGCCTGTGGTTTTCAACAATTTCAAGATCCTTCTTGCTTGCAGTATCTCAACTATGCATTTACCTTCTGTTTCCTAGGGGCAAAACTTGACATTTGTCCCTGTTAAATTTAATTCTGTTGGTTTCAGCCCAGTGCTCCAACCTATGAAAAACATTTTGAATTTTGCTACTTTCTTTCAGGGTATTACCTAACTCACCCAATTTTGTGTCATCTCCAAATCTGCTAAGCATTTCCTACTGTTCCTCATTGGTTAGTCATTAATCTAAATGTTGAAAAATTCTGGCCCCAGGACTGAACCCTACTTATTAGTTCTTCCCAGTTTTGAGAGGTTACCATTGATAAGCATTCCTTGAGTCTGCCAATCCACCTGAGAGTTGTTTCATTTAGTCCACTTTTTAGCTAGTGTTATAATTGAAATATTATGGGTTACTTTGTCAAAAACTTTGCTGAAGTCATAATATACGACGTCCACAGCATTCCCATAGTTCCACCAGGGAGTTTCCCTAATCATAAAATGAGATGAGATTAGTCTGGCAGGACTTGTTCTTGACAAATCCACGTTGGCTTCTAGTAATCGCTGTACTATTCCTAAAATGTTTGCAGACTGACTGCTTAATAATCTGCTATAGAATTTCCCCAGGGACTGATGTCAGACTGACTGGTCTGCATTTCCAGGGTCCTTGTTCCCCTTCCTCTTTTGAAGATAGGGACAACATTAGCTCTCCTCCGGTCTTCTGGTACTTCACTTGTCCTCCATGAGTTCTCAGAGGTAATAGGCAGTGGGTCTGAGAGTTCCTCTGCCACTTACTTTATTACTGCAAATGCACCTGATTGATCCCTGAGAGTGGAACTTGTTGAAAGTAAAGAGGTGCTCCTTGGCCTATCAAGCTTAAGCTGCAATCTAGCCCTTTTGCCAAGGAGGACATAGAGCATTTTTCAGGAAAAGACTGAGCCAAAGGAGAAATCAAGCAGTTAGATTTCTCCTTAGTTCTTTGTCATCTATTTTCATTTGCTGTCCTCATTGAGTTGCTGAGCTACCATTTCTTTCCTTTTCCTTTTGCTATGCACGCATTTGAAGAAGTCTTTTTTGCTGCTTTTAGCATTCCTCACTGACCTTAGCTCATTCTTAGTTTTAGCTTTCCTGAAACCATCCCTGCAGTTCTGTGCTTACCTGCCTATACTCTTCCTTTGTAATCTGGTCTTCTTTCCACTTCCTTATACCTGTCCTTTTTTAAAATTTATTTTTGTTTGTTTTCAGGTCTTCACTAAACTTTTTGTGAACCTGCATTGACTGCTTCCACTGTCTTTCACTTTCTTTCCTTGATCACAATTGTGCCTTTAGAATGTCTTTATCTTTTTAATTCCCAGCCATTTTGGACTCCTTTTCACATTATAGTCACTTACTACAGGACCTTGCTCATCACTGTTCTCAAGTTATTAAAATTGGCTTTCCTAAAATACATGTTTGGCTACCCTTGGCTTTTACTTCCTTTAGAATCAAGAATTCAAGTATGACAGGGGTCCTCAAACTTTTTGAATATGGGCCAGTTGAAAGGTGCCAAGGATAGGCGCAGGCCGCCAAGGCAGTGCGGGCAGGGGGCGCGGGCGGGGGGGGGGGGTGCACGTGCAGAAAGGCAGGTGTATGTGTGTGTGTAGAGATAATTTTCTCTGAGCAAGTCCAAAACGATCTCCTTGCAGGTAAGCCAGCGCCCCAGGGCTGGCTTGCTCACAAGGAGATCGTTTTGGAGTTGCTCGGAGAAAAGGCTCTCCCAGCACAGCGCCGGCTTGTTTGCAAGGAGATCCTTTTCTCTGAGCAAGTCCAAAAAGATCTCCTTGCGAGCAAGCCGGTGCCTCACCAGTGCGTGCACACGTGGCGAGCTATGACGGGCCGGATCAATGGGCATGGCGGGCCGGATCTAGCCCGTGGCCCGTAGTTTGAGGACCCATGAAGTATGACCTGGCCGCTTTTCCCTTGTCCCCTAGATTACCCCTGTTTGTTAGAATCAAGACACACCTCCAGTTTCTTCCTTCATTCACATCTCTAATAGATCCACCAGGGAGGCGGCGTACCTGGCAAGTCCATGGGTCTCTGCAACATGTGTACATTTTCATTCAGCACAAGCGTTGCTCATTTCCTTTGTTGTAGACCTTAGTATCACTGTCCTTGCCTGCCTGGCCTCCAGCCTCTTGCTTGCCGTTGCATGGGGTGCCCTGCAGTTCTACCTCTGCAGGCTGCCCTCCAGTCCCACCCTCAAGCACTGCCAGTGCATCCGTAGTTCCACCGCTTCCCCTGGTACAGAGCATCTTCCAGGTCTTCTGCTCCTGTCATCCTTTTCCAGGGAGTTTCCTCTACTTCATATTCTCTTGCCTGAAGATTCTCCCCTTCTGTCTCATCTTGCCTTTGCTCTGCTAGCTCCTGCACTTTGCTTTGCTACTGCACTTCCACTGCTCTGAGTTCTTTATCTTCTCATATTCCCTTGAGGGTGGACACTCATCGCTCCAGGACACTCATACTGTTTCTTCCAAGGGGCAACTACTTTGCACTTGTTGTGTGTGTAGACCAGGCTGATCTCAAGTAAGAGAACAAACATTGCATGGACCTTGCAGGTCACCAGCACTGGAGAGTCTTTTCCTCCATAGTCTCCATTCCCTTTTTGATTCTAACTTACTTGTGCTCTTAGAATGGCCTGTGGTTTGTCCTAACTTCCCCAAAGGTTAACAGCAGACTTGTGGTATATAAATGTGTTACAAAATACAAGCAAAAAGGAAGAAAGGGAAAAATTCAGGGGATTCCTCTTGACCTCCCCTGTCAAAGTTCGCCTTTACCCTCCTGTAAAATCCCCTGTTCAGCCCAATGGGCCACTCCGTGGAAGCTCCCTTGACCAGCTGGTACAGCTTCTGCTGCTCTGCTCAGCTGGGAGTCCAGATCCAGGATGAACTGACCCACGTCACAGCAGCTGAGGGTCACCAGGTCACTCCCTTCAGTGCCCACTCTCAGAACACACGCCTTCAATCGCAGTTCTCAGGAGCATGTGGCTGCTTCAAAAGATAGCCCATCTCTATCCTGGGACAAACATCTTCTTGATCAAAAGACCCAGCTGGCTGCTAAAATTCATTTAAAGCTTGCTGTATTTAAAGAAATATGGGGTGGGGGGGAGTTACATCTCTGTGTGTGCATGTGATTGTCTGGAAAGGAAGTAGGCAGTGAGTGATTCCTATAGCTACAGTGTTGTGGCATTTGTTAAGCAGGTGTTGATAACTTTAAGAAGCAAAGAGGAAAAATGTAGCACATTTCTTCAGGAAGAAATCTTTTTGAAGTCAGTTGATCCTAATATAAACTGTAAAAGGAGCGGGGAGGAGAAGAATCCACTTGCAAAGTGCTTCATGAAGGGCTCAGACTTGAAAGAGCAGTTTGCCTCAGCTAGTTCATATTAAACTGACTGCAATTGCACATCAGGGGCATATTCTACAGGATGCATAGGATGTATCTTGACAGAAGGTCAAGCAGCTAAGTTACCTTGGATATGCTGAAGATGTATGTCCAGGTCAGTGTACTCTCGGTGTCAGTATTTCATTCTGGACTACTTGTGGAATGTGGAATGGTTTTGGTTGACTTTACCGGCTGTTTGGATTCCTGAGAGACTGTCTCTTTGCACAAATAGGTATTGCTGTGGAATAAAATGGTTTCTAGTTAAAGTGTCACTGAAATATGAAGCTCTTTGCCTAAATACTGTTTTTCAGGAAATGATACTTTGGCTAAGATCACTCTGAGAAAATGAGGAAAGCATTCTGAAGTACATGGCAACCCTTAGGTCTTTGTTCTTGGGGTTGTTGTATATGAGGGAATAACATTGTCCTAGACCTTATTTAAATATGCCGAAGTTCCCATGCCTATGTTTATTTTGTAAAGTCACCAAAAATACCATTCCCCCTCTTTATTTACTCAATTATTTTACAGGAAGTAGTAATTGAAGATGGTACAACTGCGTATCAGAACTGGGTTGTGCCAGGGAGTGCAGTCTACAGGCAGTTCTGGTTCTTTGATGTACAAAATCCAGATGCTGTAATAAAGAATGGATCGCAACCAGTACTTGAGCAGAAGGGTCCTTACACCTACAGGTAAGTGAGATCTTGTGAGTTGGCTTTGCTCTGTAGATTTGTAGGTGGGCTGGTGGACAGACAAACTCAAATACTGAGGCATGAGTCCACTGTGCTCTAGCGTAGTCTTCCCAGCCTGGCATTCCCCAGGTGATTTGGACCAGATTTGGACCCATTAGTCTCAATGGGAGGTGGGGTTCAAAATATCTGGAATGCACTAGGTTTGGGAAGGCTGCTTGTGGTTGATTTGAACCTTTATGTCACAGGCTGGGAAACTCTTTTCATCCAAGGGAAACCTCCATTTCAGGAGGCACATTCTAGTGCAGCTGCGACTGTATGCCATCAAGTCATCTCTGGCTTATAGTGACCCTATGAATGAAAGCCCTCCAAAATGTCCTCAGACGACAGCACTGCTTAGCCATCTCTAAGTTCAAGGTTGTGGCTTCCTTTATGGATTTAATCCATTTTGTATTTGGTCTTCCTTTTCTTCTGCCTTTGACTTTCCCAAGCATGATTGTCCCGTGCTGGGTGGGGTCAAAAGCAAAGGGGCTATATCGGAGGGGTTAAAATATCACTGTACTGTAAAGCTCTTTCCATCAGTATCTTATTCCTAAGGAAAGACATTCCAAGCTCTTACTATGAGAGGGGTGGCTGCACAAATGCCCAGGAACAACCAAATGATCAGCTGGAGCCAGGACCAAGGGAAGGGTTGGGCCATCTGAGGTATGCAGGGCTGAATTTGACCCATGAATATGAGGCTCCATACCCACTTCACATGCTTGGACAATACACAGACTCACCATTCTTCCTTGTCTTCCCCCCACCCTGCCACCTTCATCTCATCCATCAATATAAATATAAATATATATAAAATAAAGGCCAATCTACTGCTCCAATACTGCTTCATAGATCAGCTAGCTACACAGTCCTGCCAAGTGCTATCTGTTGGAAACTGGGCAGAAAGGCATTCTGAAAATCTCTCCCTTGCCTTCAGGAACCTTTGCATTTGTTTTCAGGGTGGAAGGCAAGGAAATGGATGCATCATGATGGCTGAAAGTCCAGCCTGAGGGCCAAATTTTATTTTGTTGGGGTTTTGGGGGCTGCCTTCCAGTGGTGGGGATGATGAAGGCAAAAAGGGATGAGGACATAAGCAAAATGGGAAGCTCTGAAAGACCAAACATACCAGCATCTTAAAGCCTTTACTGCAGGTAACGGTTAAACTGTAAGATTTTTGCATACAAATGTTGTTTGGTAATTGAAATGTAGTATATTCTAATGCTTTCTAGAGTAGGGGAAACAGGGCAGGTTTGTCCTGCCCATATTTAACACTTTTGCTTTTCCTTGGTTTCTCTAGGACTATTAACCATGTTTAGGACTCTTCCATTGAAATTAAAGAAAACTCAGTCAAAACTGCTGAGCCTGGGCCTGGGCCTGGGCCTGGGCCTGGGCCTGGGCCTGGGCCTGGCCTTGACCTGGGTTGTTCATAGTTTAGAAAATATTCCATGTGGAGTCACACTTTGAGCTTCTTCTCAATGCTGCCTCTTCCATGATTGCAAGATAGCATCAGAAGAAAGGCCAATAAGAACAGCACAGAATCATAAAAGCAGAGTTGGCCACCAGGGCCATTGGGTCCTGCCCCCTGCTGCAGGACACCAATTCACACCATTCCACTCAGATGGCTGTCCACTTTCTCTTTGAATGTCTCTAGACTGGGAGAGCCCACCGCCTCTCCAAGCAGCTGGTTCCACTGTCATATTGCTCTGACAGTGAGGAAACTTCCCTGATATCTAGCCTGAGCCTGGGTTGTTGCAACTTGACTTGCTTATTCCGTGTCCTGGGCAGCTGTTGCCCACTTTTTGGTGGTGGTATTATGCAGTCCTTTTGATTAATACTCCTGTTTGCACACTTCAGGGATGAGAATAATCCAAAACCACATCTAGAAAAGCCCTATCTGTGCATGCAATGTAGCACTGGAAGATTTGATCAGCATGGGAATCATGTAATTTACCCCTGTACCCAGATTTCCATGTTTCCTTTGAGCTTAACTGCAATCCTCACAGCATCTGCAGGGAAGGAATGGATTTCCTCAGCAGTGCCATGTTGTTGCGAGCTATCCTGGTTGCACTGCCAACATCTGAATGGTATTGAATGAGAATTCATTTTAGGAAAGTCCTGCTGCAAGTAGAGATGAACCTGCTAGAACGAGTTGGTTGATATGGACCGATACCACTGTTTGTGCATTTGGAATGTACTTGGATTTCATACTGTCCTTGGAGGAAGCCAAGGAGAACATGGCAGGCTTTGGGCACTGTCATGATAAGCAGAAGCACATCAAAAAGTATCCCTGAAGAGAGGAAAAGTCCAATGTTCATGCAGAAAATTCATTCAGCCTGCTGTATTAATGCTTGTCTGTCCAGTTATAATGGTCCTGCTTTTACTTTACCTGCTAACTTTGATGTGGAATGTCTTCCTTTTCAAAGGGTGCGATACTTAGCCAAAGAAAACATCACAGAACATCCTGACTTCACAATATCTTACATGCAGCCAAATATTGTCCACTTTATGCCAAGCATGTCTATTGGGACGGAAGATGACAACTTCACATTTGTCAACCTTGCTGTTGTGGTAAGTGAATCCAGTGATGGAAACAAAGAGGGAGGGGTCTGAAGATCACAGCGATACCATGTTTTCAGGGTTATGGGACATTGCTTTCTCTCATGCACTCATCTTCCAAAACACACCGGATCAGTAATATGGCAGCCAGGCTCAGTTCCCAGCAGTTAATCGGTTTGGCCAGAGGACACTTGTCATTTCTTTCTTCCTGTGCTTGAAAAATACTGCGGAGCTTACATGAAACTGGTCACACTCTCCCCTTCAAGCATTCCTTGCCTTAACCTTTGGGGACAGAGAAATCCCTTGTCCATCCTGTAGTTGGCTTTCCCGAAAGGCTACTAACAATGTGCCAATTAGTGCCAGTATAGCAGCATCTCCAGGCCCACCCAGTCCTCCCGAGATTGTGGGTCTTAAGGAAAGTACATTGCCGAGTCCTCTGGAAACCTGGCAATAGAATACTAGTTTGCATCAGCATAGATGATATGGATGCCTGCCTTCTCTGCCTCCCTTTATGCAAAGGTGTGAAATCTCTCTCCCCCTCCCCTCCCCTCCCCTCCCCTCCCCCTCTCTCTTGTTCTTTAAATTATCTGACCATACCATGTTAATAATAATAGTTTTGGATGCTAAAATATCACAAAAGTAGTGTCTGGTTCTGCATTTCCCCGTATAGAATTGGCAATTGCCAACCTGATGACAGGCTGAATCTAATGAGTACCGTAATGAGAACCATTTTTCATGCGTTGATGAATCACAGCCGCTTCACTACCAACAAGTGCATCAAATTAATGCACACAGAAGCCCCTGAATGCCCAGAAATGCATTAACCCCAAATTCCTGTTCTTCCTTTTCGTAGCCACTCTGTTTTTCAACTATGTGTGCACTGGAAAGGAAAGGAAAGGAAAGGAAAGGAAAGGAAAGGAAAGGAAAGGAATGGTGGCATTAGCCTGTAATTTAGCCTCTCATGTGCTCTTTTGTGGCTGGCTTGGGGATGCTGGGAGTTGTAGCCAACATATCTGAGGGCAACAGGGCTGTTCTGCACCACTCCCGCATGGCAGGGAACGGGGGCATAGAGCGAGATGGCTCAGGTGTGCAGCTCCAGGCACTCTTGCCGCTCTCCAAACAGACCTACTTTGCGTACAGAGCCAGGTGCTGCTGCTGCTGCCTGATGCAGCCTGCGCTCCCAGGGCACCACTTAAATGCCAAGCCAAGGCCAGCAGGGGCTAAGGGCCTGAACTGCTGTCCTGTCCTGAGTTTTGCCCACCTGGCTGAGCAACTAAAGTAGCAATGAACGGGGCCAGTGCAGAGAGGCGATGTGCCTGTTCTCAGAAGGGCATCATGCCTGAAATCCTGGACAACCGCAAGCCCTTGCCCTTGTGAGCCCATGCTATCCTGTCTCCACTCTTTCCCAGGGATATCACCTTCCAGGCTTGGTGCTTGGTTTCTCCCCCCTTTCCCTGACTCTTCCCCTGACAGATTGCATCAGGGATTTTAAAGTTCATGCTCTGGGTATTCAGAAAGGAAATCTGTCCATGCGATTGTGCACATTGTTCACTACAAACACAACTTTGTATTGACTTAACCAGCCTGCACCAAAGCAGTACCCTGTAACTGCTTTGAAATATAATCCTGTCAACTGTTATGGTGGATAGCCAGGGATAATGGGAGTTGTAGTTCAAAACAGCTGAAGGGCCTTCCCTTCGGAGACGTCTGGTTTCATTGCCCGAATCCTGGAGACTGAAGATACATAATGTCACTGGAGCTCTCGCTTTAGAGGTATCTATTCTATCTCCATTACAAAGAGGGAATGCTGAGATTACACTTGAGCTATGATCTATTTTGACGACCCTTGGTCTTTTCTCTTTCCCAGATTATCGGAAAGCAAGCTGACAGCAAACCCTATCATACCTAAAGCGGTTAAATGTTAACTGAAGCCTTGAAAAAAAAGTTGTACCTCATGCAAAGCCCTGCAGTTTATGTTGTCATCCAAGTTTATGTTCAAGGGTTTTATTCGCAAAGTGACCAAGCAGATTTGGTTTGATTCAGTGACATGGCAAATAGCTTATTTGCCTCAGACTGATTAGGAAAACCACCTGATTCCACTTGGGGCCCAAATCTGAGGAACCTCAATTCAGAAATCTGAAGCTTTGTGCCTCCCACTGACTTTCACTGGAACTCAATTGAATGCCTGTAACTTTTTTTTTTTTTTTTTTTTGCTGCTGCTGTTAAACAAAATTGGATGAATCTTGCAACCAGCATTTGTTTATGAGTGGATGAAGCCTGACAATATCTAGACAAAATGGTACTCTACTCCTTTGTTGTGTTTTCCTAAACGGAAAGCTGATGCTGATTTGTTCCTAGAAAGAACTGGATGAAATATCCAGGGTCAGCTGCCCCTTCTGAGGAGATAAACCTGCCAAGTTTCAGATGAATAAATATTGTGGCAGTAAGTGGTATAAGAACAGCCTTTGCAGTTTTGAGGGTTTGAGAAAGGACAACAGCCCACTGCATATTTGCAGACAGTTGTTAGGAAAAAGATGCACACCGTACAGCAGCTCTGGATCTGGCAAAAAACCGGGAGGAGAAATACAGAGGATGAAATGCCAAAGGGGAGTTAGAGAAGGGGAGGGGAACATCTTTTCCTGCCGGTGGAAGCTCTTCTTTCCAAGGGTTTCCCATGTCTGGGTCGGCTGCCATCAATTAGTATGAATCTCTGAAACACCGTATTTTCTCAGCTACCTGGAGAGAGCTGAGCCCTTTGCCAAGGAGCCTTTCTTTCAGCTCAATCCAGTTCCAGAACCCAACAAAGTTTGGGAGTTTCATGATTCATGAGAATCTGAGTTCAGTGAAATCCACATTCATGGGGGAGAGGGACTGATAATGGTTTTGTCCAATTATCCAGAGATCAAAGTAATCCTCCCCCCAGTCTCTACTGTCAGCAGTTTAGTCAGCCAATCAGAAAGTGGTTTAGTAGCTGGCCCATCCAAATGATTCAACATCTGAGTTACAAAAAGAGCTATCCAGTTTCAAATATCCAGTTGGGCTATTTAAAAAACAGCATATGTATTTTGGATGCGTGTTATAGATAAGTCTATTCCGGGTTTCTCACATGGTGCCAATTTTCCAGATGATCTAGGAAGAACATCAGAATTTAGGGACTTGGTACATATCTTCACTTTTGTTGATTTTTTCCCCCTGTTTCTGCTTCCATGTGTGGATGTGGATAGGGTTTCTATAAAAATGGTGCCCATTACAGAGACATTCCTAGCAAGATCTCAGAAGGATAACTCCAAGGCCTTCCCCTAGGCCTGGGCAAATATGCATGAAAAATAGCTTAAGGCTTTGTTTTCTGTCCAACTGACACCAAATTTACAGACCGTGCAATAGGGCAGGATGGATGATGAATATTTCAGGCCTCCAGCTGTATCAAACAGTTTCCAAGCAAGCATGCAATGCTTTACCTTCCAAGCCCCACCAACACCATCAAACATTCTTAATCTTCCTGTCCCTAGAAAGAGAAGTACCCAAGAACAGTGAACACTGCAGCAGCGCTGTGATACTGTACTTCGACATCCCTGCCCCAAAGTACTGGGATTCGAAGACCTGTTATTTGTGACTAGTAGCTGGTGCCATCAGCTCAAACCCTTATTGTTCCTCTCCTGCTGACTGTAGAGTTTCAGTTTGCAGGCAGGGAAGGTGTCTTCCTCTTTATTTAACTAACTCTGTTGTACATAGGAAACCAGGATGCTGGGACCAGTGTAGCCTTGCCAGTACCATCCTAGTTTCCCAAGTACTCCCAGATCTTGTAACGATTTCATCTTACATCCAGCCTCCCTAAAACTGTACCTACAGCTGCTCTTCTAGTATTGTATACTTGTATTGACTGCAGTCATCTCCTAAGTCATGGGCAATGTGCATTTCTGTCTGTTCCAGGCTGCACCTGCTTTGTATCCGACTCCGTTAGTGCAAGCCTTGATGAACATGTTCGTTGTGTCATCAAAATCGAAGCTCCTTCAGACCAGATCAGTGAAAGAGATCCTCTGGGGCTACAAAGACCCTTTCTTGGCAAGCATCCCTAAGAAAGATGTTCCAACCACAGTCGGTGTTTTCCTTCCTGTATGTATGCATCCCATGGAGAACTCGAATCATTTGTAACCATGCCAAGTAGAAAAAACACATCTATTTTAAAGGCCATTAGAATTTAGAAAGACTAGGATTAGAGACTAAAACCCCATATGCTTATAACAAGTAACTGGATGGACTTTACTTAAAACACATACTATGTGTGTTTTCCCTTTTTTTTTTTTTTTACCCTAGGCACAAAGGTCCTGATCCAAATATTTAAAACTCCCTGCTACCCTCATGCTGGGATTCCGATGCCCCTATATCTAAAAATGAAAGAACTTCTCACTGCAAATATGTATTTAAAGTAATGTATTTTTAGCCATAAGCTATGCATGTACCTAGTTTAGCAATTTTTTAAAAAAATCAACTCCAGAAGTCCCTGGAGTAACATGACTTTTGTGTCTCTCTACAGACTTCATCCCCTGAGAAAGAATAGTCTGTGGTACTCATTACCTCTGTGCTATCATGTTGATGTGGGACTTTAACCGAATCTCCACTTTTAATCTTATGCTTAAAAGATGCAAATTCTTGGTTTAAGAATCATGCCATTTTACATGATGGTCTCCTGAAGATAATCTGCTGCCCTGCCTTCAGTCTATGCAAACACACCTTCCTACCCTTAAGAGCTGTGACTTTAAATGCTGGTTTAGAGTCCAACCTCCAAAATCATGTGTCAAGAAGAAATGGATGTTTCTCCATTATTACTGAACTAAAAACTAATTGCGTATGTCCTCTCTCTGTCTCCCCCCCCCCCCCGTGTGTGTCCTAAAAGTACAATGAAACCTTTGATGGGCCCTACAGAGTCTTCACTGGGAAGGAGGACACTGAAAAGACAGCAATAATCCAAAGTTACAAAAACAAAAGGTACCGTCTATTTGAAAATACAAGTCCGTGGATTGGTTGACCTTGTGGGGGAGGTTGCTATTTCTCAGCTTAGCCTTGAACAAAGGAAGTCAAATGGCTTAGGGGAATGAGTTCTTAGGGGATGGGTGGATAGACATGAGATGAATCTTGAGCTTATGAATTCACAGCCTATCAAATCTGGTCACAATGTACTTCAGTTCATGCAGAAAAGAGCTCTTGTACACTTCACCAATGCTCCTCCAAACCTATCCCAGTGCCAGTCCAGGACTCCTGGTATCACTCCTCTCCTTGGAATAAGGCCTCCTGCATTTCTAAATATAAGGGTGCTCTGTGAAGATACACGAACATAAGAGAAGTCATGCTGGATCTAGTCCTGCACTCTGTTTACACGGGATCTCGCAAATAGAATATGAGTGCAGCTGCCCAAGTTCTGGCTAAGTTCCCCAGCAGCTGCTGTCCATACACATAGTGCCTCTGATTTTGGAATCAGTTGATGGTGTTGTATTGGTTTGTCTGTGATGTAAGCTGTTGTAAGAGCTTTGGCTATTGGGTGATACAGAAATTAAATGTATCATGATCGCTGGTAGCTGAAGTGGCATCTAACTACAGGACAGTATGTTCAGAAGAAACCTTTATTAAAGGAGAAGGATGAGATGCATTTCCTTATTCCAAATGGCTATGGAATGTGATATGGATATGAGGACATTAAAGGAGTCAGAATGAATATAGTTTTCTCCTCCCTTTTTAAAAACAAATGTTCCATCGCCATTGCTGTGCAGTTGTATCTTGGACATGGCAAGGGTTCATGACAAAGGCCTGATGCCTTTCCCAATCTCAGCCTGGCTGCAGTCCCAGTAGCCTTGCATACTCCTAGAGCTGAATGGGTGGGACAGCCACATCATTAACATCATAGGAGTATCTGTTCTAGAAAAAAAAGTCCTTGGCATACATTGGACTTGTCTATTGATAAAGTGAAATGTTGAGCTAGACAGACCTTTGTCTGGAAAACACTGTATGGCCTGGGCTGATCTAGATCATCTTTGTCTTTGTTTTAAAGCACCGTTCCATACTGGGATCAATACTGCAATATGGTCAATGGTACAGGTAGGTGTTTGAGTATCTACCATTACTGGTTTTCTGATACTGAGGAGATCACTAGGTAGTGTGCAAGCGTGCACAGATACCAGCTCTCGTATCTATGTAGCTAATCTCAGCTTCAAAAAGACAAGTGTACAATTAGTGTTCTGTTTACTTACCTTTATACTACTTCAATAGGTTAAGATATATATTGCCATTCGGTAGAAACAGATGTACCCCCATGTTGCCACTGAGCATATTCTTACATATGGTATTTATTGTGGGTTTTATTTTTTTATTTTTTTGTAATTGTGAGCTGCCCAGAAGTGCTGTGGCACAATTGGGTAGCATACAAATGTTTTAAATAAATAAATATGATGCAGCATACATATGAAGGCTCCACTCTTCCATTATGTAATCATCTAATGAAGGTCCTTTCATTCCTTGGGCATCATGAAGTCCTTTGTTGGTCTCTGCAGTTGGAAGGTGGAGCAGTAGATTTATGGAAAGATCATGTTCTTGTAGTACCGCGGTGCCATGCTCTGCATGCAGAATTGATCTGTGCATCAAAGAGGCTTGCTTGAAAGTTTGCACACCTTGAACACTAGAATCTTCAAGGGTTGGAGCAGCTATGCCAGCCCTTGAATCATTGAATAGAATGGAAATGTCTGCCTTGAATCTTCTCAATCTTTCTTCCTAGTCTGGCATTTGCTCTTTCCCCATTGCACTCAAGGTTATCCCAAGAGGTAGAACAGTGAGTACCCCTGCAAATTCAAGCTGCATAGAACCCAAGGGCAGCCAAGTCCCCCCTTAAGGCATATGTACTGTGGGGCTTACCTATAGGAAGCCATAAGCATTAGGAGGTGCCCAAGAACTTTGTTAAAGATTAATTCAGCTGATTCACATTTTTAGTTGATCAGGAAAGACTATACTATCTCATGCTTATTAATAAATAAGCATAGTTAATCACTTGGAATTGGCATGGGAAAAGGAACCATAACTCTAGATGTTAATAATTAGTCCTGCTGTTGTGCAAAGGTATGCACTGAGCATATTTTAGGCAAGTAAATAGCCAGAACTCCAACTTGAGAGTAAAATTATGTTCATTTTAGGAACTTGGCAACTAGTTGTGCTTATGAAACTTCTGATATCTCAATATCTTTCTATGTCCTGGTGTGGATCTGGTGGCCCTTCCATTCTGGTGCAAAGTTTTTCCTTGGATGCCTGTGCTGAGTCACCCAATGGCCTCTTCCTCTATATTCAGGGCTACAGGGATGGATCATCTTCCTTTCCAGTCAGCCTGCATTTATCCTCCAAATACTACCACCACACTCATGAAATGCCATGCAAGCAGAGTGCCATTGCCCTCCCTCCCTCCTCTACCTGCCCAAATAAATATAAATACACCACTGAGTTAATTTCTTCCACCTTTGATTCCGTTTGCAGATGGGGCGTCATTCCCACCTTTTCTCAATAAGGAACAAGTGCTGTATTTCTTCTCTTCTGATATCTGCAGGTAAAGGGCATCAGGATGTGTTTCTGTCTATTTGATTTACCTGGCAGACTTCCCAGACTGTCAACACTAAAACAGCCACAGCGTGGGAGATTGGAGCAGGATATTTTGTGCCGCCAGATTTAACGGCAGCAGCCGGAGGGTGTGTCCCTGCCCCCAGTCATGACTGCTGTGTTGGTTCTTAGTTAAAACTACCTCTCCTCCCAGTACTACAAGGCAAAAATTCAGAGGCCTGAAGAACCCCAACACCATAGCCGGACGTTGTAGGCCTTCACATTTTAACTGCATGGGAATCTGCCAATATTCAGTAATTTCACTGGGGCAGTATTTCTTCAGTGTCTCAGGAAGAAAATCACAGAAAACCAGAGACCCAAGCTAAGACTAGAAAGTGACTTCTGTTTGTATGGGGGCTTCTTAGTGGTGGCACCCCAGTTATGAAATAGTCTCTTCCAAGTGGTTTGGCTGAAGTCTACTGTGTCCTTTTGAAGCCCTTATAAAAACCTCTTATACTTCTAAGTCTTCTGGGTGCAATACTAGCACCAATTGTTTCTATCTACTTTTAAGTTTATTTCTGCCTTTTTCATGGGCTGATATCAGAATGAGCCTTCACACATTTAGCTTTGCATTAATTTCTTTGTATATCCTGTAAACTGTGATGGGAATCTTTACTGAAGGGAGGTATAAAAATGAACCATAATCTGGTTGAAACACCAAGTAATACTTTCAGGCTTGTTGAAGCCACGCTGTGCTTGAAGGGAAGTGACTGCCACTTAAACGTATAGACAGATCCTTAAATCTGGTCCTTTTATCCCATTATTACCCAGGTCAATCTACGGCCTATTTGACAGTGAGCAAGTTGTGAAGGACATCACACTCTATCGCTTCATCGTACCTCCAGCTGCTTTTGCATCTCCAAGAGAGGTTCCTGAAAACATTTGCTTCTGCACAGAGAGAGAGATATCCAGGGACTGCACATCAGCTGGGGCACTGGACATCAGTTCCTGCAAAGCAGGTACCAGATTGCAAGTAGGAGCTCTTGAAGCATCAAGTTTTATCACATCCTTGCATCCCAGTGTCGAATCTTTGCTGCACATTTGGATAACCTTTGATACACCAAGTGCTTCATTCAGCATTTGGAACGTGTGTGTTTGTCCAAATAGACTACGCAAGCTTTGTAAATATGCACAACAACCCACACCAGTTAGCCCACACACAAAGGTAATTGGCCAAAGCCCTTCTCCTAACCATGCCTTCTTCAGAAGTGAGGTTTTCTTACCACAAGGGAAAGGACTCCCTCCCTCCCTCCCTCCCTCCCTCCCTTTCTTGGTAGAAGCATCCCAGTCAGGTAAAGTCCTCACTGGGGAAGTGCTAATTTATGTGAAGTTAGAAGTCTTTCAATTGCACTTTAAAGTCTGAGTCTTTAAATTGTACTTCCACATGCTTGCTGTTGTGGCGTTGTTGAAAACTGCCTTAAAAGAATTGGTTTTAAAAATGCGGTGGGGGGGACCGTCCTGTAGGGGCTCCCAGAATAATTCAGATTCCCAGCTCGGAGGCCAGAGACAGTCCTCCAGGCTTGGAGGTGTGACTGTCCCCCAGTTTTGGAGATGTCAGAGGAAGTGTTCTGGGAGGTGCTCTCAAAACAGAGAAGAGCCTCAGACAAGAGTTGAAGATGAGAGTTAAAGGAGGTGTTTCAGGGGCATGGAGAGGAGACCAGAGTTCACCTGCTATCCTGAAGCAGCTCCAGACTCCTTCCCTCCCCCAGATGCTAGACAGCTAAAAATGGCTGCTAAGCAAAAGCACAGAGGAACTTCAACTAGCCCTTGATACTCTTCCTGCTTCAACTAGCCCTTGATACTCTTCCTGCTCTGCATCAGAGAAGCAGCAGTTTTTGTGCTGAGAAGCTTTTCTCAGCAGGGTTGTGAACTAAATGGGTGAACTAAAGCAGACAAGTAGCAAAAAAACAAAACAGGCCTTTAGTACTGTGCTGAAATCACATGAATATTGCTCCTAAGGACATGCAGAACTTTCTGCAATGATGGGAGATTATGTGCTGCAAGTCCATACTCAGGAGATGCAAAATTGAAATGAGGCTTGCATGAGAGGCAGCTTCTCCATGTTTTGCATGTTCTTTTGCCAGTGCAAGAGCATCATGGTGCATGTTGACAGGTCAGAACTGCCGTGGCACAAGGCGGCAGCTGTAGGGAGTGAGAAGGACAGTTGTGTTGTCCCAGGGCATGCTGATCTGGACTTGAAGAAAGAGGAGGAGGAGCAGAGGAAGGGTTGGTTGGACTGTGGGTGGCCAATCCAAGGTGTTGTGATGAGAAAAACGGAGGTGCTTCTCTCAAGGCCAGACTTGCCAGGTGGTCAGGCAGTCTCTGGGAATAAGCAAGATGTACAGCTGGCAGGAAGGGACTTGGAGCAGGGGTGTTTCTCAGACTCAGGTGGGATAACCATGGCTCTTCATCCCATGAAGCTTTGCCAGCAGAGGAGAGTGGTCAGATTAGAGGACTGGCATGCATAAAAGAGGCATACTCCCTTTCAGAAGGCCCCACCAGAAGGGATGGGGCCCAGGCATGCTCATAAAGAGGGGAATACTAGATTGGGTTCAACAAACTGATCTGTGCATGTTCAAAGAATCAAAAAAATGTTTTAATAACTAAATAAATAAATAAATAAATAAATTCTGGGAAACACTTTGGTCAATAAAGAATGTTTTGAAGAAAGGTCCATGGCTTGAATGGGAGAAGGAAGCAAACAGAGCTCACTAAATTTGCCTCTTAAAACATAAGCATCATGCTAAGCCCTGGATCCTTTCCTTTGGTCAGATTGCTAAGGGAGAATGTAACTTGAGAATGTAACTTTTTCCTTGAGAATGTAACTTTTCCTGGGGGTTCAGTAGCCCTTGAGAGGGTACAGCATGCCAGAGGAGGAAAAAGGGGAGAAGGACATCTCTTCTTCTCTGATGGGGGATTACCTGCAGCAGACAGGAAAGGAACCAGGACTCAGAGTGTCCAAGAGATGCTGGGAGTCAGAGAGGGGAGTCGTTCTTGTATGCATCCTTTGCCCTTCTGACCATCCAGCTTGTCCACTGTAATTCCATGTCAGAGCTGCACACTGTGCACCAGAGAACAGGCTGCCCATCAGCCCCAAGCCCAGTATGGCCCTCCAGGGCTCTCCAGGCGGTTGTGCCTCCTTCCCCTTTCCCCAAGCACCACTGCTTTGGCAGTTTCCTGGCTTTTGCACATGTCCCCCACTCCAAATTCCTCTCTGAAGGCTTCCTTCCTGGCAGGAATTGCTCGAACCCTTCTGATGCTTTGCCTTTCACCCCACCTCTGCTAGAAGGCAGCCCCTGAGAACTTGGTGCTCAGCCCACAGCCCTGCTCTACCGCCTTCGCAGGAAGCTGCACGCTTGTTGTCTCAGGTGACCGCCACGTCTGCTGAGCTTATGCAGTGAGTGTCCACATGATGTCTACAGATAGCATACATGCCTATGTGGGAAAGCGAGAAAACAGTCCTCTCGGTCCTGTTAACTAGGCACAGCAGACATTTCAAGTCTGACCTTACAGACTGTTTCTTTTCCCTCCCTCCAAAGGAAAGCCAGTATATATCACGCTACCCCACTTCTTGTATGCGAGTGAAGACGTTACTTCAGGAGTTGAAGGGCTGAGTCCGAATCTGCAGGAGCACATGACTTATTTAGATGTGGAACCGGTAAGGCACGGCACATTGTAGCTCATCCCTGTCATTGCAACAGAGGGTCATTATGCCACCCAGAGTATTACACTTTGGCAGCAGAGCTAGGACAGTTAGCGTGTGCTTCCTTGACAGCAGGAGTGTGCGATTGGTTCAGGCTTGGAGAGTTACTTCTGGTGTCAGACAAACACACATGCTTCCCATTCCACATGCATCAAGCCTCCCTGACCACTGACTACTAGGGATCATTGCAAATGGGCTGGAAGGTGGATCTAAAAGTTACTCCCATCTACCAGTGATTGTCACTGAAATTGCTACTTCTCTGCTGGTACAAGCAGGTAAGTGGTGATCTTGGAAGCCGCAGAGTAGTCCTGGGGCCTGCCGGCTTCAGGGTCCACACAGGGAGTGGCCAAGGGCTGCAGGTTGTGCACCCTTGATTTACATACTGATTAATACTTGTTTTAAGGACTGCAGGTGGCGCAGTGGTTTAAACTGCTGTGCTGCTGGGCTGGTTGATCAAAAAGGTCGCTGGTTCGAATCTGCACTATAGGGTGAGTTCCTGTTGCTCCGTCCCAGCTCCTGCCAACCTTGCAGTTCGAAAGCATGCAAATGCAAGTAGATAAAAAGGTACCACTTCGGTGGGCAGGTAACAGCGTTCCGTGCACTTCGGTATTTAGTCACACCGGCCACATGACCACGGAGACTGTCTGTGGACAAGCGCTGGCTCCCTCGGCTAGGAAACGGAGATGAGCATCGCCCCCTAGAGTAAGGCATGACTGGACATAATGTCAAGGGGAAACCTTTACCTTTTAATACTTGTTTTCTCGGCTGGTTTTCTGAGAGCTTCCATTTTTGCACTCCCATTGAAAAAGGAGGCCTCTGCACAGAATTTTTACTGAAATATTGTAAATGAAAACCACCATATTTGTGGATACTGGCACTTTTCTCCCACAATGCCGCCTCCTGTCATAAAATCAACCCTTAAGTAGGGGGAGAGAAGAGAAAAGAATGTTCTACTACAAACAGCGATCCCCACTCCATCTTTCTAGAGAAATGCTTATGTCCCTTTCCCCTCCATTTCTCTGGCCACAGATAGGATGGAGAATGTCAAGCGGACATTTCTGCCCAGCTCTAGTTTCTTCCAGGCCTGCACAGAATATGAAAGCACGATGCAAAGTTTCCAGGGATGTAGCTTTACAGTCTGGTTACTATAGTGGTAAGCAAGCAGTTCCACCCAAGTCTCTTCATTGCGCTTCTCCTGCCCAGTCAAGGGTGAATTGATCTATGACTCATTCATATTCACTGTCCCAAAAGAAAGTGTTTAGCTAAGTTAGCTGCAATCAAACCATATAAACCATGTAACAGGCTCATTTGCTGACCGTACTCTACAACTGCCTCTCTTTTGAACCTGACCTACATAAACTATTTTCTCTCTCTCTAATGTCATTAATCGTTAGAATCAACCCCCGTCGTAGCCTTAAAATCTATTTGTTCTGTGTTTTTTAAGACAACAGGATTTACACTACAGTTTGCCAAAAGGCTGCAGGTGAACTTATTGGTGAAGCCAAACAGCAAGATTACGTAAGTATTTGGTATCCCCTTTTTTCCTGACTGGGAGAGAGATGCCACATAAATGCATGTTCAGATGATTTGTGTTGGGCTTATGAATCCTGTGTGGGCTTCTACTCTGATCAATTCCAGGATGTATTCTTCACAATCATAGCTTTTTATGTATTAGTTTGATTCTCCTCAAGATTTTACATTACAGAGAGGATACAACAGTCTTTCCTAATCTGGTGCCCTCTAGGTGTGCTGGACATTAACTGGTTGGGGAATTTGGACGCTGTAGTCTAGCGTGATGGAGGATACAACGATGGGGAAGGCTGGGACAGCAATTTTCAGTGAGAGTGGGCAGCACTGCGTGGAACTCCTTGGGCTTCATTGTTGCCCTTGCTAGCAGCCCTTACCTTTGCTTCACTGCATTTTGGTAGCAAAGCAGCAACAGTGGCAAAAAATGGCCAAATTTGGCCATCGCAGGCCACAATTTCAGTTTGCTGCTGAAAGTCAGAGGCGGAGCCTGGATCGTTTTGATTCTGCTGTGGCTGCTGAAATTCAGCAATGGTTGCATGGTTTTGATGGTTCCTGGCAGAGTAAGTATGGTTGAATTACTTGTGAGTAGACATGTGTAAGGTTGCACTGAAAGTAAGTTTTGAGATTTATCTTCAGGAATAATATTATTATTAATTACATTTCTATGCTTCCCATAGCTGAATCTCTCTGGGGAGTTCCCAAGGATCATAGAATCATATGGTTCGAAAGACCATTGGGTCCAATCCCCTTCTCAATGCTCAAGTCTCCCATCCAAATTCTAACCAGGCCTGACCCTGCTTAGCTTCAAAGATTAGGTAGGATCAGGCACTTCATGCTATAGATAGATAGATGAGGAATTTTGTACCAGATCTTGCCAAAACTCTTTAAGTTGAGAGTGTACAGTCCTTCTGTGCTGCTTTAAAGGGATATCTAGGTTTGCTCAGAAGGCAGCAAACATTCTTGGCTGCATTTGGTCATATTAACAGCTGTCATATTGATGATGGTCAGTCTTAATGCAGATCAACCTCTCCAGGCCTCAGTTTTTTATTTTCATGTTACACTTAAGCAGACCTAATGAAGAACAGAGTTCTCTCATAGGCCACTTGCTAGCAGATTTGGAGAAAACAGCTACATAAATATGTATTCATTTAAACATTTAAACTCATGGTAGCATCCAGTATTAATTCTCTGTAGAAATGACCAATTGCAAGGCATGAGACTTAAGTTACTCACAATTGACTGAAGTCCCACTCATTTTGAGAGGTCAGTTCTACACAGAACTAACAATGGATGCTACCCAGTGGATCAATCCTGTGGCCCCTAGACAGTGTCTGAGAGGCCATAGGAAACTTCAGATTTCCATATCCATCCTTGGAGCTGGGAATCAGAGGCCGAGCTCCCTTTCCTAATTCCTTCCCAGCTGATGCAGAAACGCTTTTGGTTGAGAAAGCAAGCCTGGGATGTTCCAGGTAGAGAGCAGAGGCCTGGAGAGGTGATAGGATGAGCTATCCTGATGCCTCTACATTTTTCTTCATTTCGCTTCTAAATACAGGTCTGAGTGTACAAGCAAGGTAGGGGGACAGAGAAAGAAGGTACCCCCTGCCATACCTCCCTCTCTGCATAGGATGATCATAAGCCTCTGAGTTGGCAGCACTGCAGGCATCGCAACAGTGCTCATAGTATTGTGATTAGTAAACTTGCACTGAAGACAGGACTCCGGGCATCTGTGCATTGCTGCTTTTCTTACTCTTAATCCAGCTCTTCAGAATGGCATTACTCTAATTTCATTTTTATATTTTTATTACAGGCCTTTAAAAAAAGTTCAGAGACCCTTTCTCTTTCCTATTCTGTGGCTAAATGAGGTGAGTGGGTTTTCTCCCCTCTCATCTATCATTTCCCTTACTGTTAAAGAACTTCAGGTGCATATTATTTGATAGCAAAATGTAATTTTTAAAGTGAGCATACACGCAAAGGCTTGCCTCTGTGAACAACTGTGCTTTTTAATAAAGTGAAATTATAGCTTAGGTATTACATACTTTCTTCCACCACTTTTTAAAGCAATGACTTTCCAGGGTCATAGGGGCCTACCTGGCTTTGATTTCCTATGGAAGAAGATTAGTAGAAGCCTCTGTTGTCCTGTAATATTTAGACTTTGTTTTAAATGTGTCACCTATTAGTCCACCTATGCTCAATCTTAAAACACTCCAGCAGAAGCTCCCCTTGCATGACAACATTTGCTGGAGAAAGGCAGCGCTCCAAAAGCACTTTCTGAAGCAACCTTCTCCAGATGTTTTGGGCCAACCCCCATCAGTCACTGCTGACATGACCAATGGTCAGAAATGGTGGGCGTTGCCATCCAAAACATCTGCTGGGCATCAGGTAGAGGAAGCAGTTTAGGGGCTCACTTTTCTCTGATCCCTCTCTTGAACTGCAGCCTATCTCAGAATTGCTAGCTTCCTGTTTTCTCTGGATGATGGTGGAAGCCTGGGGTGAGAAGTGAGATTAATCAGTGATCTCTTTCTGAGGTCCGAAGTTACCAGAAGGCAGAGCAGCTTTCTGCTGACTACTCTTAAGCAACATCTGCTGCTACTCTTCCCTCGTTCTTCTGCACAGCTGTCCTGAGCCACACAGCACCACTGTGGAGAATGGAGGCAGAATTCTGGGCCTGTGTCCTTTGGGAACACATGTTGGGCTCCTCGAATGGAATGAGTCAGAGAGGTGCAGCAATTTTAGCTGTCCCTTCTCCTCCAAATCCAAGGGAACTGCTCTGGTTCTAAACCAGTGCTGGATGTCAGTCATAGACTGGGTGAGGGCAGCACAAGTGCAACTTTATCCAGCCGAGGCAGAGGTGCTTCTGGGTAGTCAGATGGCAAATCGGTGAACTCAACCAGTGCATGAAGGCTCTTCCCAAAGATCCAGGTTTGCCGTTTGGGTGTATTCCCATATTCAGCCCTGAAACTGGATGGCCAGGTCTGAGTGGTGGCCAGAATTGCATTTTCACACTTGAGACTAGGGTACCCACTGCACCTGTCCTTGAAGACATCTGATCTGGTCATATTCACCCAAGCCTAGACTGCATCCCTAGGGTCCACATGGGGCCTCCTGCTCAGAAACTTCAGCTGACCCAGAATGCTGCAGCCAGACTGAGCCTTCCCTTCTTTTGACCCTACTACCTTCAGAGGCACACTCAGTGATGATATGAAGGAAGGCCTTCTCAGGGTCTTCTCCCTGGTTGTGGAGCTCCTTGCCAAAGGAGGTCAGGTTTGCTGTTTTTCTGCCAGTGGGCAAAGAACTTTCTATTCAAGCAGGGCCCTGGGGTGCAAGGGGACTGTTGGGTAGGGTGCTGTTTCCATTCAGTGATTGCTTTGTTTTAATTGTCTTTTAGTGCATTGCTCTATTAATGTTCTAATCCTACTGTATCTAAAATTGTAAGCCACCTGGAATTCTACTTTTCTTGATAGAAAATGGGGGATACAAATCAATAAATGCAGTGCACAGGTATTTATTGATCTGTAAATAAAGTGATTGCTTCGTCAGCAGAGTTTGCTCCATGTAGGAAGGTTTTGGGTGTGTTTTATCTAGAGTGGCATTCAGAGATATGACACCATTTCCTGTGCTTTCCACATAATCCAACCCCCACGTCCTGTGCAAGTGCTCCAACAGCAGATGTCTTCACTTCTTGGAACAGCTTATCTCCTAACTCTTCACCCAACCCCCTTTCTTTCCTCTCTTGCTCCATCTTGTGTTGTAATCGCCAGTCCATTCTATTGTTCATGAGAGAACTGGGTGGAACCAGCCTTGTATTCAGGCTGCTTTAAGTTACCAACATGAACTCTAACATGAGGATTATTTTTATAAATGAGATAGATTGCAGCATTAAATCTAGCAAGGTCCTAGCCTTGTGCACTTCATCTTGCAATGACATAACTGTCTCTGGCTTCCCCTCTCCTTTCTCCAGTCAGCTGTGATCAGTGATGAAAAAGCAGCATTCTTCCGAGCCAAAGTGACGGGTAAGATCAAGCTGCTGCACCTGGTGGAAGCTGTGCTCATCATTGTTGGCTCTGTGATGTTCCTGGCATTCCTGGTCGCCTTTTTAATATGCAGAACACAGAAATCAAAATAAGTAAGCAGCTGCTGTAGCAGTTCTTTTGATGAATTTTTATGATGCGGTTCTTTTGGTGTACCCTGTGGTTTTTCAGTTTTTCCTGGAGTAGATTCACTTCCTCCCATATCTGAGATTTGTAAGCCTCAAGTTCTTTCTTTCCTGAATGCTGAAGAGTTTCACAAACATTACTAAATGCTTAGCAAAAACAAATGGAAATGATATTCTCACCAATCTGTACTACCCAAATGCTATAGGTGCAGCTCTTCCTAGCATGGAGAGGCCTGTGATAAGTCTGCTTGCCTTCTAACTATTGAAGTTGAGAAGTTTCTTCTGAAAAAGAGTATATTCAGCATAAAGGGAGTTGAATACACAGGGATTCTAAGCTCAGAATTTCAAGATCTAGGCATTATTATTATTATTATTATTATTATTATTATTATTATTATTTATTATAACATTTCTATGCCGCCCCTTGCCGAAACCTCGGGGTGGACAGATCTGTCCATTTCACCTTCTTTTTCATTTATTTTTTTTAAAGTTTCTTGTTCTTTTTGACCAATTCCGGGAATTTTAATCCCCCAAACTGAACTGGAATGAAATTGTTTCCCATCTCTATGCATGAGAGACAGCTACACTTTTGCCATTTTGTTGAGTTCAGGCACAAATTCTGACAATTAACTTTTCCCCTGAACTCAGTCCTCCAGATCCTTTGGGCTGCAGCTCCCCTGCTTCCAGATGATAGCCCATGTTGGCTTGGGATGAAGCTGGTGGGAATTAAAGCTCCAAACATATACTGGGCACCAGGTTGGAGGCTGCTATAGCTGAATCCTGCCACCTCGGGGGTGCTGAAAGGCATCTTACTGTCCCCTAAGTGCAAATAGCAATTTTGGCTCCTTAGGAGTCTGGTTCTAACCAAATGACAAACACCCAAAATTAAATGGTCACTGGCACTTTCTCAGCCCCACAATTCTGAGAGGTGCAGGAAGTTGACTTGCTAAAGACTAGCCAATAACCTTAGAGTAGGGAAAGCAACCTGGGCCTTTTCACAGTAGAGGTGTGGAGGAAATTAATTAAGTTCACATTTTTGGGTGAACATCTCCAATGCATTACCGTTATCTGAATTGGGACACAGTAAAGCATCGGCATCTGTATATTTTTACCACCAGAGTCCAGATGTCAAACAATGCATAAAATGTATATAGTACAGAAAACTGGGCACAAAAGTGTGTATATTGCAGAGAAATGCATACAAGAGTGCTTGCCTCTGGTGGAACCTGCCTGCAGCTTGGAATGTGATTTGAAAAAAAGAGTCCAAAAATGCGGGGGACTCCTGTGTCAATGGGGACCCTTATCCACTGAAAAGCATGGGTGGCAGAGCGCCCTTCCACCCATGTTCCACAGCAACTGGTGTACATGCACATACCGGTGGTAGCAAATCATCATCAGGACTCATAACCATTAAACAGCCTTGTCAGTCATGAACTTGCCCAATCCCCTTATAAAGCTATCAAACTGGTGGCCATCAGTCACTGCATCTCGTAGACGCAGTTTAACTGTGCACTGCATGCAAGAGCATGTGAATAAGGATAATGAACAATGGTGGATAGAAGGTGTATCTCCAGACATCTGGGACTTCAGCTCCTAGGAATCCCTACCAGCACGGCCCATGATCAGGTATACCAGGAATTGAAGTCCTAAACATTTTGAGATCTACTTTCTGTCTGTACCTTTCTGAAAGGACCACTGTTGCTAGGCCAGGAACTGGGCAGCCAGCTTGCTTTTGGCATGTCCAAGAACTATTAAAGCCATCATTAACCATTGGGAAGTTGCGGGTAAATTTCACTAACTCGCCTTGCTTTCTGTTCTCAGCTATCAAGCTACAGCAGAGGTAGGCAACAGTCCCTTCAGACTTCAAGCAAGGGAAGGGGGGGATTAATCTCCCTGATGACCTTTCTGATGGTATTGCTGGAGTGTGCTTTTGTGAGTGAAATAAGCTGTGAAAGGAACGCCACCTCAGTAAGGAAGTGAAGCATGGGCCTCTTGGTTGAAGAAGAGCCATTTAACACCAAGAGAAAGACTAGCATGAAATCTGAATTTCTGAAGTCCTTTGAGCTGCCTAGTAACACAACGCCTTCAGCTACTTCAAAGGGAACTGCGATCTGGAACCAAGCCTGTGCTGTTATTCATGCACCTCAATGTCCCCTCCCATTGTTTTCTACCTTGGGACTTGTAGAAAGAGTCACTGGCCAAAACTGCCAAGCATCTTAGACGCAACGATATCCTACTTTCATAAATATGTGCAATCCTCTTTCTCCTTCCACCACTTTGAAGAAACGAAGCTGAGCTGTTCTTCCTGTCTTCCAGATATGCGCATTGCTTGAGTCCAGACCCATAGCATCGGGGTGTCAGTAAAGCTGTTGTCCACAGCCGCCTCTGTTCACTTGTGTTTGTGCTCAACTCATTGCAAGTACACACTCACGCACACTACACTTCTTGCCACAGATGTGGAGAGGAGCAGGCCGAGGTCACACCCAGTAATTACTCTCCAAAACTCTTCTTGTGCGAACCTGTAGAACTTGACTCCAGAATGTTTTTTCAGACATTCTCCTTGCCTTGGAGCAATATGAACAATGCCAGTAATCCTCTGTTATGCCACATTTGTGTGTTTCAGGCAAGCAGAAGCTCAGTCCCAGAGGCTAAATGCGTTGCACACAAGGCTTCCTTCTGGCTATTCCAGTGGCCTCATCTAAGAAAGGACAAATAACTGATTTTTGCAGATTCTCTGAACAACATTTCTTGCATTCATTGGTGCTCTTCTTGTGGTTTCATCCAAACCAGAAAAGTTCACATTTCAAACAGGAAAAAGTGCATTTTTTACAAAGTGTACCAAAAATGTGCACCTCCTTCATAGAGTGTGCAAAGACCAGTTCAAGAATTGCAAGGCATTCTTGGTGATCTTGCACTCCTGCTCTTTGCGGGGTGGGGGACAAATTAACATGATTTGGAAGCAAAAATAAAATTCTTACCTGGCCCTAGTCCAACCAGCAATGTCTGGGTGGTTTCTTGGCATTTTTTCCCCACTCCAAAACGTTGAAAAGCCACCCTTAAGGGTAGGTTACTTGTGATCAGAGCTTCATGCTAAAATATGTTGGGAACGTCTCCAAAATAGAATTTAGTATTCACATGCAAAAAAGGCCTGCCCCTTTGGTGTATGTGGTGAGCTTAAAGGCTCAGTAAGCGATGGAGCTGCAAAGTCCTTCCCCTCATCTAGGTGGACCTTGGGAGCAACTGACCTGCCAGAGAGGTGAAAGATGCAGGCAGCAGCTCACAGGTCCACATCTGCACCTTGCCCAGTATGAGCATCCCAGGGAACTGGCTACTCCACTTTGCTCCTCCCTTCCTTGGTGCTTTTCACCTTTATAACTTGGATGTGACTGTCTCTGCATGTACATAACTCCAGATGCCCATTTTATTATGTTTATGTTGAAAATATATTACCATTGTCTACAACGAAATGGTGGTGTTGATTTCCAAGCATTTCTCATTACTACATCAGAAGTGCACACACTTTTATTCCTGGAATGATGGTGTAAGCGGGGGGGGGGGGGTGTTCAGTGTGAAATTACACAAGCTCTGAATTTTTGTTTCCTGGTTGCTGTAATATAGCAGGAACATGGGAAGGCAAGGCATAATGCACAGGGCAAAGAGTTGCTCCTCAATCAGCCTCTTAAAAAGCACTGCTATTTGTTTCATTTTTCCAATGAAGAATGCAGAATGTGTCCCAGAGCAGAGCCTTGGCATTGAATCAGTTTCGCCCTTGCTCAGTGAAAGGCTTGTCTTCTAGAAACACTCCTGTGAGCACCCTTGCAAGGCAGTACGTTTGAAATGCCCTGAAGCATTTGATTACACCAGCCACACTTGGCTTCTGAAGACATTCTTCTAACAAGGCTAATCAAGGGTATAAACTGGAAGTAAATCTCAGAGGAAGAAGAAAAGGCACTTTAAACTAGTGCTGGCCTGAACTCCCACCTCCATTCTTCTCCCCTCTGCATTTTTCAGCTGCTTTTTGCTGATGACATGGTCATGTGGAGTGCAGTGGCAATTTGACTGTTATTTATTATATTTCTATCCCACCTTTTCCCCCTCCAAAAAGGGTGGGAGCTCAACATGCCTGACACCATTCTCTTCCTCCTGCTCTCCGTCGTATCCCCACAGCAACAGCCTTGTGAGGTAGGTTGGGATGAGAGTCTGTGACTGCCCCAAGGTCAGCCAACGAGCTCCGTGGGGACTAGATCCCAGACTGCCGGAGGCCCAGTCCTGCACTCTTAACCACTACGCCATGCTGGCTCTCTTGCTGTTACCTTACAAGTGACCACGGAGGGCCGCTAGGGCTGGAGTCCTGCATGTTTCATTTGGAGCCCCCATCTCTGGTGTGCCTCTTACCCTATCATCTTGTGATCATGGGCCACTGCTGAAATGAGGGCCCTGATAGTCAGTCTGTAAGGAAATCAACCCTGACTGCTCTTTAGAAGGTCAGGTACTAAAGCTGAAGCTCAAACACTTTGGCCACCTAACGAGAAGGAAGGACTCCCTGGATAAGAGCCTAATGCTGGGAACAATAGATGGCAAAAGAAGAAGGGGACGGCGGAGAATGAGGTGGCTGGATGGGGTCACTAGAGGGGTGGGTGTGGGCTTGGGTGGACTCCGGGGGCTGGTGGAGGACAGAAAGGCCTGGAGGAATGTTGTCCATGGGGTTGCGAAGAGTCGGGCACATCTTTGCAGCTGAACAGGTCAGTCTCTGCTGCATCCATGCCCCTTTGATTAAGCCTCTTTTTGCCCATATGTGCTTCACCAACTCCTGAGCAACCCTCTCTCCACTCTTTCTGCCTGAGTTTTTCTGAAACCAGCTGCCCTTCCTTCTCCTGTCTTTGCGTCCTATTTTGCCATGTGGGGTGTCATTAGGAGGCAGGTTCCTTGATGACACAGAGCGTAAAGCACATATGCATCAGCATAAGCGAACGCATACTTCTTTCGCCCCTGAGGACATGAGCCCCGGCAATTTTTGGTACCTAGTGATGTCCAGTTAAACCAGCTGGGGAGCTGTTCTGCCTTTGGATGTCTTCCAGGAATCCCCCTCCAGGCGACATGGTCTCAGGATCTGGCTGCTTCCTCTTGAAGGTCGACTCTTTGAAGTTTCGTACATGCTGAATGGGGCCCGTGACAGAACCTGGCAGACTAGAGTAGAGAGCGAGCCTAGGCTGAATGCGTCTGGCATGCTGAGGGGTTTTCCATTTTATTCATCCAGTTATTTAAGTTTTATGCCACCCAGTAGACGCAGCTCTCTCAGTGGTTTAACACAGCCCCTAATGATACAATACATTACAATAACTATCAAATTCCTTGTTACAGTTCCGTTTTCCTGCCTTAAAACATTACGAGGTGCCAAGTGGCATGTGTTCTTGCCTAGCGATCTTCCTTCCTTATGGCTTTCTGCCAGTCTCCGGTGTTTCCCCTGCTGCCTGGACTCTCTCCGTGACAATGGGAGGATGCTGCCTCCATCTCTCCTCTCAGGGGCTTTCCACAAGCAATGTGACTGGCCAGCCAGTTGCCTGAGGAGCAGCAAAGAGGTTTTCCCCCAAATTCCTGCACCCCAAATGAAAAGGAAGCCAGGAGGCAGCTTGGAGAAGCTGCTGGAAGGATAAATTGACATAGCTATTTCCATAATAATTCAAACCAGCATGAGAGGCAGTTCTCTCCAGAGACCGAGGCCAAATCTTGAGCAGGGAGGAAAAACAGCCATTTGGCTACCATATGATGTTTCAGAGGTAACAGCAAAAAAGCAGTTCCCATATGTGCACACGCTGTTTCTTACGGAAAGATTGCACAGAACATCCCAGAACCCATTTTGTTTGTCATGGGGTAATTTTCTCTCTCCCCGCACCCACATGAGTTCTCCCATGCAAGAACCAAAGAAAAAAACAGACTCAAAGCCCTGCCTTTAACAGACAAACCCACATTTTAGTACCCCAAGCCATTTCTCGACATATCCTTGGGTAAAACCCATCCATGAACAAAAAGGTGCATTTCTGGTCTCTGAATGTACACTGTACAGTCAGAAGTATGCTATTAAGATACTCAAAACTCAAAAAAGTAACACTTTCTTATTGGCGAGAACTGGAATGTTAGGAGTGCTGTGAATATTTTCCAATTCTGTAAGAAATCTGCCTCTGATGAGATGAATGTTCCCCAAAAGGAATTCCAAGCTTACATCTCAGGTGCCTAGATTAGTCACTATCCCAGGAAAGCACCCAATAATTATTCAGAGCCGGCCATGGGTTACACCTTGGCCATAACCTACATAATAAAATACTTAAAGATGCTGAACTAAAGCGTTTGGATAAATCTAGCAGGGCTCTGTGCCTTGAGCTGTTGCCATGTGGACAAATGAGGAGGCCAAAGTTTAAAGGATGGTGCCTTGTTCCTAGGGATATTTAAAAAAAAAACAAAACAGATTCCATCCATTTAGCACATTTCTAATTGTGGGAAATTGCCTAGCATTCTTGGAACTCTGCAGCTTGCAGTCTCAACATCTTGAATTAAATCTTGGGCTTCAGTGAAGTAATTGGGAATGCTGCCATTAAGTAGATAGGTGATACTGCCAAAACGTAAGCTAATTGAATAAATGTAAATTGATATGCCATCCAATAGTGAAATTGCAGATAAGCGATTTAGACGATGGCCACCAGATGGCAGTGCTACATTTCCAAGCCAACTGTTGTGGGCTTGGTAAAAAAGGAATCGATTTTTGTAGAAAGGCAAGTACCAAAGTTTTATCACTGCCCCAGGAAAATGTTGAGGTATGTATAATTGAAGAAGTGTCCATCATTGGCAGAAATAAAAATTATTATAATTTATTACTCAGAGCTAGTATGGTGTGCTGTAGCAATGAACTACAGTTGAAAAGTCCCTGAATCAAAATTTTTATCAGCCATGAACTCATTCGGTGGCCTTAGGTAAGCCATTCTCTCTTTTTCTTATCTGCAATATGATAAATTATAATACTGTCCTACTTAATAGAAGTGTAAGGATTTTACTGTTACAGAGAGTTGGTAGGTTGCATTAAATGTATCCTGTTAGCTGAAAAGTTTTATGTTATCTGCAATAGTTGAAAATGAAAACAGGACACGAATATTTGTGCATAAATAGTTTCCATTTAGTGGGAGTGCACAATCTCTTCCTGTAGAGGGGTAGGATTCCATTTTGGAAAAGGTTCAGGGGCTGCATTGAGGCTGACGGAAAAATTGCAGGAAGATAGGCAGGCAAAGGAAAAGGAGCTTGGGCCAAAAATACTGGTGCATTTTAGCTGAAATCTCTTGTTCCCAGTAAATAAGCCTTAGGAGAGCTGTTTAGACCTTTTAGAGCAGGAGGATCAGAAAAAATAAAAACCAGGAAGCCACTAAGCTCCTGGCAGTCTTAGGAAACAGGCTGCACCAGAGGAAAAGGCATGGCTATCAGGAACCCCAGGAGAGCTGGCTTTGGTTGCAGGCCTGAGGTTTTGCAGCCCAACGTATAAAGTGGTCCCACATCAGATCTGCGCAAATTAAAGACATGTTAATGTGCGTTATGGGCTTGAGTGGAAGTGTATTCTTGTAGCTGCCATCTGATGTTGGAGGACCTGCCCCCATTCCTTCCTTTCCCAGCTCATCAGGATAGTCCCTCAACCATCTCTGTCACATTTTCAGGAGGTTTGGGGGGTTGCTATGGGAGGGGAGGGGCTGGGAAGTCCACTGCACATGCCTCAGACTAGCTTTGTACGTATTTGTTGTGCCCCTGTTGGGTATTCAGTCCACTCAGCTTCAGTGACGACGCAGAGAAGTGGAAATGGCCGGACTTGAGAAGTTCAGGGAAGGAAGAAGCTGAAAGCTGGCCCTCTTCCTGATTCCAGTCTCAAAGGTGTTGTCTGGAACATTCTTGCTTCTCCTGGCTTTTCAATAAAGGCCCCATTCTGCCCTTTTTTGGTATGGAAGTGGTGGCCTCTTGGTAAGTTTAGCTTTCTCCTTCTTTTGGGGTTGTGAATGTCTCAAGCACGGTCCATCTTGAACGTGAAGACATGTGTGAATTTGGGCTCAACTTATCAAGCCAACTGAGCTGAACCCTCCTCTGCCAGCCAAATGCAATTGGCACAAAGGCTTATAGCACCATTGTGCATCTGCCAGTCATAGAGCTGTCAAAGACAAGGTGTCTGCAAGAAAAAAATCGTTGGCAACCCTCATTCGCTTCTGCCATATCGAATACAGAGGAATTCAGTTCCAGTATCTGAAAGCTGGACATTCAGTGGCCATATCAGTCCATTTTGCTTTCCGTACATCCATTTTTTGGGGAAGGAGATAAAATCTCAGTTTTTCTATTTGTGAATTCTTAATAAAAAAAAAAACACAACTAAATGTGACTCTCTTATGCTACTCCATGGCTCCATTTTATTCACAAATATTTTATTCACAAGCTATTCTTCAGGACCTTGTAGAGGAAGAAAGCGATCTCTGGCTCCCTTCCCCAGCATTTCTGGTGCTGGGAGGAGCTGTTGCATTTGAATCCTCTATGCCTTCAGACAGCTGTGGGCATCTTGCAGCCCTCCAGATGTTTTACCCTACAACGCTTATCAGCTCTAGCCAACATAGCTGACGATGAGAGCAATGGGTCAAACATCTGGTGGACCATCTACCAACCCCTGTCTTAGCGCATCTGATGTTTCTGCAGGACAAAGCTGAGTACCTCTGTTGTGCCGGAGGACCCACACTACAAGATAACATGCTCACGGGGAATGCTGACGAATTATTAAACTGTCGAGGAATTATTGGTGCCATTGTGATTGCTACTGCAGTTCACTCCTTTTAATGTAAACTTTCAAAGGACTTGTACTCTCCCAGCTGTTCAAGCTTCATGTTCTCAAGTCCAAAAAGAAAGCTGTGCTTGGTATAAAACAGGTTTTCATGTCCTTGGGTATGTTCATCTGCAGGGAGTTGGCTGAACAATGTACAGAGGTTTTTGTGTTCCCCCCCACCCCCCGTTGTGCTGTTAAGTACACTTGCTGTTGGAGGTGTTGATGCCTTTGAGGTCACCATGGTTTGCAATGACTTCTGTGTGTAAAGCCCCAGGATTTTATGTAGCTGGGAAGCTCTCACACAATGTGCTAATGCATAGCATGGTTAACTAAGGGACATAAGGCGAGCAGAGTTTTCTGGGCCCACCCAGCTCTATGGGGAGCATGCAAGTTCCACAGTTATGATCCCCACCAAATCACCTCCTCAGTTCCAGCCAAACCTAAAGGAGAAGTGCAAGGCAAGAGCCAAATCCACATTGAAGATGGGATGCGAATCTTTGCCGGGATCTCCCGCTTGAGCTTGACATCCTCTTTGGAGGAGAGCACTGGAGAAGGGTGCTGATGCTCGCTTTAGTTACCATATGCAGATGAGCATAAGGGGAAAGAAACCGCATCAGCTCTCCTAGGAGAACACTGAGGCACAGACCCATACCCGATCCTCCAGGAGACATGCACGCATCTTCCCCATGCATCTTCACCACTTCCTGGCGGTGTTTTTCTTGCACGCTGCTCTTAGCCCATGAGCACAGTCCGGGGACTGGAATACAGTCTTTTGTTCCAGGAAACTGCGCGATCCTTCTGGCCACCTGGTCATATCAGGTATCTAACGGGGCAATGAAGACCATGTTTGTGCCTATGAGCATGTGCACTGTCACTCTCTCCCACTCATTCACTCTGCAAGTGTTTCCTTTTGTAGCATCTGTACCATGTCACAACACTATGGAGTTGCAGCCTCTTCCCTTCATCTCCCCAGCCACCCTGAATGACAAAAGGAGGGCGGGGGGAAGAGAGAGAGAGAGAAGATACTTTCACAGCAGTCTCTATGCTTCCTGCTATAGAAACCTTACTCCTTGAATGTCCCTTGAGTACCCCTAAGGAAGCTGGCAGAAACCTTCAATCACTTTTCCTAGGACACTCAAGTAACATTCTAGAAACATTCTGGGAAGTAGAACCATAGAGTCTGTTCCTAGAGGAGCTGTTTTAGTTTTTGTCCCAGCCTTTTCATCAACAGTGGCATATACTGGAGGTCTGGGGGCCACCAGACAAGATGGGAGAAGAGGACATGCCCTTCAGACTTGACTTTTTGCACCCTTGATCTAAACTATCTCCTTCTAATCGACTCCCATTAAAACACCCCCTGAACATCAACAAGCCCTTTGACTCATTAACCTGCAATCCACTCCCTCACAACAGTGGTTGTGCTTGCAGCTGGTTTTTACCCATAATCCCTTGCTTTCTCAGTCATCCTGGCTCAGACTAAACCCCCTCAAGACCAGCCTTCTGTTCAGCATGTAGCCAGTGGAAAACCCACTGCAGGACAAGAGTGCAGCGTTCTCCTCCCACTGGGCTTCCTCAGCAATGGGAATACAGACACCCGCCTGGCACTGCAGGTACCATGGTCATGACTAGTCGATATGGTTAGCCTTCCCAGCTGTGAATTTGCCCAATTTCCTTCTAAAGCTATCTGAAGTGGTGGCCACGAATGCACCCTGGGTAGCAAATGCCTTGCTTTGACTACGCACTTGGACGAATCATCTCAGGATAGCAGGTTTCTCCCTGCACTGCACCTGCTGTCTGCAGATTGTGTGGCTTGGATCTAGTCAAGGCTACTGAGTGGCTTTACAAGCTGGAAAGCTTGGAGTACCTTCCCGTTCATTTCATTGAAATGATGGATTGTTAGCCGCTAAGCAGATGCCTGTTAATTTCATGGGAAAGAAAGCAATACAGCAAGATCCGATTCCATTTCATCTACGGGTGGTTAAAAATGCCCACTTTTAGGAGGTTTAAATAGGATCCTTTGTTGGCATTTGCTGAAATTCAAAAAAACATTCTAGGAGAAAACCTTTTGCTCTGGAGAGCAATGTACACTTTTTGTTTAGCTGGGGATTTATTAAACACCAGCTTTTAGCATCTGGAGTAGTAGGAGGCCAAAACAAACTGTACGCTTCACATATTGTTTAGCTCTGGTGTGGTCATTTGATTCCTGAGAAATGAACACATTCGGCATGTGCAGAACAAGCTCGTAACCCCGAAGAACCGCTGTCTAGCAAGCACCAGCTGCGGTGTGTGTCAAGCCAACTCAACAAGAAGAACCCCCCCCCCCCCACACACACACACAATTGCTGTGTCTGCAGCTGCTTCAGCACTCAGTATCAGGAATGCCTTTTAAACACAGACCAAACTGGCCTGCAGGAATTAGAAGGTCCAGGACTTGAAACAGGAGGATGTGACCTCTGTGACAAGCGTGTTTTGATGCATAGTGGCCCTTTTCCTACAGTTGGGCCTGTCTCCCAAAATGATACTAAATCTGGCTTACTTCTGGGTTTGGGGTTTGCTTTTCACTGAATGCGACATGCGGTACTTGCCCATAATGAAGATAGGCTAAGGCCAAAGGGTCTTGCAATAGACTTATCATGGCAAATTACATGGGATTCTGTAGTTTGTTGCCCACACAACTTTCATTAGTTAGTACAGAAAATATGGATCATGCAGAACAATTGCTCACTCTAGATCCCGCCCAGGGAAAAAGAATCACCCTAGATCTGGTCTGTGTCAGTTTTGTATGGATTCAGCCATATGTCTGGGTGGTGGTTCTCCATGTCCCTATGAACCTCTTGGGGCAGAGCCTTCTGTGTCCTGCTCCCTCCTTGTGGAACTCCCTGCCTCTTGACTAAGGCAGCCACCAGTGCTGTTTCAAACACCTGCCAAAGGCAGTTTTATTTAAAGCAAACCACTCATTGACCAGACCTGATGGTACAGTATAGTTGGAATTGTATTTAAATTATTTCCTATTTTGATCCCATTTTCTCCTTTCATTATTCACCGCTTAGGCATCTTGTTGTATTCAGAGTCATGAATAGATCTTGTAAATTAAGAAATAATGCAGGAATAAGTACTGTCCATAGAAGCTCTCTTCTTATATTGGAAAAATGCATGAACATTTGCATTTATATCATAGGTTCCCTTAACTTATATATTTTTCTGCACAGTTTTGGAGTCTACAGGTGCATTGTAATAGTCAGAAAACTGCAAAATCCATAGCATTATTGTATTGTTATTGTTGGCGTATTTGTCCAAGAAGTGTGAATTAGGTCAGTTTACTTAAGAATATGGACTGTGGAGACAAAATAATAGAATATGTCATTATTTGCTTTTTTATGGTCTACATCTGCAAAGTGTAGACTGTGTTGCTTATGGCAACTTTGCCATTGACATGGATCCAGTGTGAGTTTGCACAACTTCTCCCTGAAACAAATAATGAGCTCTCCAGAGAGGTTCACCTGGTGCCTACACTGTGGACCTTTTGGAGTCCGCCAAAGACCTTCTGACCTTCCCAGACATTTTCCTCCTTCAGTCCCAGATTTACACTGATTTTAAAAAAACCAAAAGCTGTTAGAGACTGTGTCTAGAGGGCCATTTGACTTTTTGGAGCCCAGCTCTGAGTTTGGAAAAGAACTCTGAGCTTGGAGCTGGGGATCCGTATTAAAATCTCTTGCCCTCCCTTTTCCAGCTGGCGAGGAAAGAGCTATCTCGGCTGCTTCTTGGAGAAGGCGTGAAGGGCACATTCTGGAGCGCAAGGGAAGGGAGCTGCCAAGATGCAACATCTCTTGGGGGAGCCTCTGCATCTTTTCCTTCCCCCCTGAAGCATGGCAGTTAAACAGCTCAGTCTTCCATCTAGCTGCTTTTCAGAGCAGGAAAGCCGCAGAGAGCAACTGTTGCCTCCATACTGCTCCCACCCTGTGTAGGATGCCCACAATCTTCTGAGTTTGGAGGGTTGCAGGCACCTCCGTTGGATCACACCCTTCATGCATTTTAAATCTCTGCCTCACTGCTATGTTTTATTTGGGATTTATATAGCTTTGATCCTGTCGCTTTAAACCTTTTAAGCTGGCAATAAACTATCTTTATTGTGTTTTATGCTATGAATTTATGAGCTTCCCAGAGAGCCTCTGCTATTGGTCAGTGCGGAATTGTAAATAAAGATAGAGATTGAATTCAGCCTACTTGAGTCCCAGTTTGGCTTTCTGAGGTCCCCTTTCTCAGGTCAACTCTGCCCCTTCTTCGCTTGATTTCTAATGGTAGACATGCTTCTCCTTACCCTTAATTACTAACAATAATGCTTCTGAAAATGCTGGTAGTTTTGGCATTGCATTGCAAGCTCCCAAGAGCGTCTCTGAAAATGGGCTCAAAAAAATCTGAACGCTCTGCTCTAAGACCAGCTGGGCTGATGTTCCAAGGAACGGTGTTGTAGGGATGCTCCAGGCACCCGAGCTTCCAGTTCTCTGCTAGTGTGCCTACATCCTATGCTCCCACCCCAACTGAACAAATTTTTGAGAAAGGAAGTACACTGGGAAAGGAAATAATAATTGAGGAAAGAAGTGGAATGAAATAAATAAAAATACATCAGTCTGAGCCAAGGGAGTGGAGAAGTAGAATACAAGCTTCCATGAGATGCTCATGAGAGGGATTTTGGACCAGACCCAAGATGGTCCACAACTTGTCCACTTCCAATGTGCATTTGGCTATTTTTCAGTCTTCGTGCAATTGTATCCATTAGGGCTCCTCTATGCAAGACCATGTGATATCTCACTCAGGGAACTTGTGAGGCCGTTTCATGATGTCCTCCTCCTCCTGCTGCTGCTGCTGCAGCTGCTAGGCCTCTCCCATGTTTCTAGCCATTTTCACAGCCTTTTGGAGAGCGAGGATAATGGCCCATTGAATGCTAAAGCAGAACAAAAGAGCCCCATATCGCCACAGATCCCTACGCTGCAGCTCTCCCACAGCATCGCCTTGTGCTTGGTCAACAGAATGTATAGAAAGGTGGAAAATGCAAACCCTGGAGAAAAGCGCCCCTGCAAAGGACACGCTTTTCCTCCTGCAATGACCAGTGGGAGAAGCAGGCTCAGTCAAGCAGCGGATGAACTCCGTCGTTCAGAGAATCACTTAGAGTGCCTCCCTGTGAAACTGTGGGGATCCTGGACACCATGGGTGGCTTTTGGAGCCTACTTTGGGACATCAGTACATCCTTACCCTCATGTGTGTTGAATGAAGTGCTGGCAGCTGATATTATTGGTGGGATCATCACAGGGCACATGAACCTGGACCCTTGGTCTGTCCCAGCATGGCTTTTCCTATCTTCCTGTCACCCTCCAAATTAAAACCATTTTTTAAAAAAAGCAAGAGGGGCAGAAAGTCCAGCAGGTGACAAGAAGGACATGAATAGGCATGTCAGTGCCCTGGTCACTTCGTCATAGATGCCAAGCATCACTGCCAGTTCCCTTCCTTACATTTACACTGAAGGTAGAGCAAAGATCTGGGCAAAGATCTATCTTATTTTTGAAATGGGCATGTTCTTTCTGCACTATTCCCAATAATTCATGGACAAATTAGATCCAAACAGGTCTTGCAAAATGCTTCCTAAACCTCTTGCCTTCCCCACTTTTCTAGCTAACCTACTTAGCTCCCTAAAAGTTATGTTCCAGCAGAAAATAAGGTATCTGAAGAAGATGGCTTGTATGGCCCAGCGCTGATGTTAAAGTCTTACCAATGAAGTTCCAAGAACAAAAACCTCTAGCAGATGCAATTTGCTAGGGCTTCAGTATCCCAAGTTCTATAGTCTAGATTTGTCCAGCTGGCGTTGCAGGGCCTGGGCTGTTTATTAAAAAATGTTTAGGAACAGAGAGGGTCAACCAGATGTCAAAACTCACAAGATGTTAGTTTCATAAAGACTAGAACAGGGGTAGGCAGAAAGTAGATCACAAGATGTTTTGGACTTCAGATCCCAGAATTCCTGACATTCACCATGCTGGCTGCAGCTTCTGGGAATCCAGATATTTGGAGACTTTCCTTCAAATATCTGAATTCCCAGATACGAGGGGATTGTTCACTCAGTGTCTTCCCATCTGATGAATGATTTGATGGATCCTTAGTTTCCAAAGAGATATATTATTCCTCACAGCTGCAATGTCAATATATTGTTACCTGGACAAAACTTTACTCACTCTGCAGGAGTTGTCCTTTTTATAGTGAACATTCTGGTCCACCACCTTGAAAGAGAATTCTGGTTCTATCTTGTTTAACACCTGCTATTTTGAGTTCAGTTCCTTTTCACAAGCTGTTGCCAGAACTTTCTTCTTGGAATTAACAAGAAGAAGTCAACGGTCAACAATTGGAATCATCCTTTAAGAGCAGTGCTAAGAAAATAAACATAAAAGTGACAATCCACAGAGAAAACTTTACAATCCCTTTCTTTTTATAGCCCAGGAACCCAGATTTTCTCCCTTTTCTCAAAGACAGTGGTATGTTTAGACAGCTGATGGGATGGAGAGTGGGGACAATAAGGTCTGATGTGTCTTGAAACTTGTCCTTACCAGTGATTTCAATACACCTCTCTAAATCATGACAATTGGATCTGATTATTCTACAAATTCCTCCGTGAAGATTTGCCACATTCTTTAAAAGATGTTCATAGTCAAAATCCAACTTCATTTTCATTTAATTAGTTTATCCAGGATCAACAAATAAGCAATGACACAAAACCAGGCATGAACAAAGCACATGTTAAACGATGGACAAGTGAGCATAAGGACATCGGAAAAGCCATGCTGGATCAGACCCCAGGTCCACCTAGAGCTGTACTCTGTACACAGGTGGCAAACCAGCTTCCTGCAGGATACCTCAAGCAAGGGAGGGTGCAAGACCTGCCCAAGCAGCTGGTCTATGCAGACGTGCTGCCTCTGGACAAGGAGGTAGCACACGGCCAGCAAAGTTACCACTGATGGCCGCCCCCTCCCCCCCCATGAATCTGTCCCATTTTGAAAGCCATCCAGATGGGTGGCCATCACCATCTCCCACGGCAGCAAATTCCATAGTTGAATTATACACCGTAAGAAGAAGGGTCTCCTTTTATCTGTCCCAATCCTGCACCCCCTACCCCATCAGCTTCAAGGGATGACCCTGGGTTCAAGTGTTATGAGAGTGGGAGTAAAATGCCTCCCTCTCTGCTTACTCCACATCGAGCATTAATTTAAACACATCCATGATGTCTTCCCTTCCTCGCCTTTTTTCTAAGCTGGAACGTCCCGGTTGTCATGGTTCCTCCTAGGGGACCTGTTCCAGAGCTCTGATCATTTTGTTGCCCTTTTTTGCCCCCTCTTACGACACAGAAGACTGAAGAGTGAGCAGATCAGGAATGGTACAAAAAGTGCATCTCATCCCCTCCCTTTGAGTATAGTCAAATCTTATTCCACAATTTAACATGAAAATCTTGATCCTGACAAGTTACTCTTAAAAAAAAAAAAACTTGGAAGAGGCCATGTCGAGTTTGTGAAGCAACGGATTGTCTGTGATCATTCGTCTCGCAACGGATGGTCTCATTTCAGCTAAGGACTCAGATTGGCATAGCTTTCTCTCCAGGTTCCGAGAACTACATCTGGACAGTGGCAAAAGTTGTTAACATTTGGCTTCATCACCATCTAGAGACTGCTTCAGGTATTACATGTCCTGATCTGTAAATGTACTAAGGGCTCTTGCCAAAAGTGTTCCTTTGCTATGTCTACTGACTTGCTGAAAATAATCAGGATCAGATATCTGAGTGGAAGACTTTTAGAAAGCATTGTAAATAGCACGGGACATGTGGATGCTGATATCAAAAGCCACAACAAAGCCTGGATCAATTATTTGCAGTCCGCTCATCCCACTGCAAGCTGTAAAAGTTCGCACACTGGGAGCAGGTATGCTGGATTCATGCCACTTGTGTCTCATCGAGGGGAAAATTGTACAGGGTGGGTTGGAGCCAGACTTATTTGGGACTCAGGAGATCGGGGTTCCAGACCCCACTCAGCCATGAAGCTCAGTCTCAGTGGGAGACTTTGGGCCAGTCACTACCTCACAGGGTCGCTGTTGTGAAGACAGAATGGGGAGGAAGGTCTTGCAACCCCCTCTTGGGTTCCTTGCAAGAGGAAGAAAAGTATGGGATAAATGTACCAAATAAGTACCTAAGTGGGTTTCAACATAGATGTGACTTAGATATGTCTAAGTCTGAACCCAAACTTGAGTGCAGCGTTTCTGCGTGCATGCAGAAGCGTTCATTCCACATCGCATATATAGAAATGTAGAGCTGGTATGTGAAATGGCCCCAGCTGAAGCTGGGAAAGAATGTTGACTGAATTGAAAAGGTCTTGAAGAATAGAGCCCAGCTCCTGCACCCATGCCCTCCGTGCTGAAAGAGAGGGTTATGCAGTTTACGATGAGGACCTTTCCCCTGGTGCTGCAGCCCCTACTTGCAAGCCGTGACTTAGGCTAAGAGGGAGGCCTTGGTTCGCTCTTGATGGAGAATCGATGAAGTGGCATTCTTAAACTGTTGCAATCCTGTGTTGCCCATGTTTTGGGCCTGACTTGTACAGGCTGGGAGGAGCCAGGTGATAAAATCTGGCTGCCACAGCCTCTATGCAGCCTGCATGAGCACAGTGCAAGTGTTAGTTTAATTATATGCTCCAATTTGCATGTGTTTCCTGGCAACTGCAGCTGATGGGATTGAGGAGAGATAGAATTGCTTAGGGTGTGATCTAGTCAGGATGTCTGTGAACCTCCTGAACTTGGAGGCTTACGGGCATCCCATCAGCCCTGGAGGAAGGGCAGAGGCAGCCTCCACCTCCCTGCAGTTCCTAAGAACACATGCACATGGTGGGCATGTTGTGAGCGGAGCCGGCTGGAGCCAGGGGTCAGACTAGATGGCCCGGGAGGCCTCTTCTAACGCGCTCTGTTTCTATGTAACGTAGGAAAAGCCATGCTGGATCAGGCCAGTGGTTCATGAAGTCCAGCACTGGCCACATGGGAGACAAACCCACTGTCTACAGGGTGCAGGATGGGTGCAAGACCTCCACCTGCCCAGGCTCCCCAGCAACTGGTCTATGCAGGGAGGTCCCCTCTGGTCAAGGAGGTAGCACATAGCCAATAAGGCTAGTTGCTACTGGTAGCCTCTTCCTCCTCCATGAGTCTGTCCAGTCCTTCTTTAAAGCCATCCAAATTGGTAGCCGTGCCAGCAAATTCCATAGTTTACTCATGCGCTGGGTGAAGAAGGACTTCCTTGTATCCACCTTGCATCTGCCACCAATCTGCTTCATGGCATGACCCTGCGTTCTAGTATTAGAGGAGCAGGAGAAAAATACATCCCACTCCACTTTCTCCACAAAATACACAATTTTGAACACCTCCATCCTATCTTCCCTTACGTGTCTCTTTTCTAAGCTAAACTGTCCAAGTTGTTGCAACCATTCCTCACAGGGGAATTGCTTCAGCCCCTGGAACATTTTATTTGCCTTCTCTCCATGTTTTCCAGCTCAATAATTCCCTTTTATAGGTGCAGTGACCTGAACTTCATTTTAGGTACAGTTGCACCAAAGATTTTATATTAATGGGAGCAAGATCCTGGTAGTTTTCCTGCTCTTCCCGCTCCTTCACTACATGGCCGGTTTCACTTGTCTACCTGGGGCACTTCGGAGTACAAGAGAAGGAGACGGCAGAAAACACACGAAGCATCATACCCTGGCCTCTGCAGCCCCCTCTCCTTCCTGCCCATGGGACTGTCCCTTACTCCCTCTCCAAGGTTGCATTCCTGACTTCAGAGAGGGACCCAGTGCAGGTGTTTTTCATTGGCTGCAGAGAGCGGGGAGGAAGGGCAGGCAGTGGATTTCCTGCTGGGAGTAGGAGGTGCTTCTGAACCTGGATCTGGGAACATGAAACATCCTACACCCCAGGAGGTCTATTGCCCATGGTGTCATGAGCTAGGTGTTCCCTCCCTGGCAAGACAGACTCTCCTTTTGAAAGAGTCTTTTTCTATATAGAAGTCTCTAAGTACACAAGTCTCTGAGCATACACGAAGCAAAATGTTGAACCCTTTCTGCCCCCCTTAACCCAAAGCCTTATGAACCCTCCTGGGCCTGTCTTGGGAACGAGGGGTGCTGTGGAACCAGGTGCACCTGCTTTCTGTACCCTGAGCCCCAACTGGACTTCCCTGTGGCAGTGACGACGGCCCTTTGGGTCCACCTGCTCAGGAGGCAGGAGTTCCTCATCCGAGAGACTCCCCATCTCCAGATCCCCTCTCTCAGGATGTTCTTGTTGTTCCTCTTCATTCCCACAGGTGGGTGGACTGTCCTTGAAATCACCTCGTCTTGAGCAGGCACAGAGAAACTGGCTGCGCGGGTGGAGGCCCGTCCGTTACAACAACAATTCCGTTTCAGAGTTCGAGCGCTCGGCCCTGCCTAGGCCAGCCAACTCCCCATCATCCTCAGACTCAGAGCAATCGGTCCCACCAAAACAGGCAGCTTCTCATGCGTGTGTGGGAATCTTGCCAGAGCTTGAGCACAAGACACATGGGATCACTGCTCCCATGGCTTCCTGTGTTGGTTGATGTTCCCGCAAGGGGGAAGGGAGAATATCATTTCCTTCCTGGCATTATTTCTCCACTCATTATTTTGCTATAAGAAAAGAAAGTTAAATAATCCAGCCATGCTGCTATTATTGAAAAGAGAGCTATTGCAAGGAAATAAATAAGCAGACCTTCCTTATCTTATTTTTAGGATTTTTTTTTAATGTTTAGCCCATATGCTGTGGCCTTTGTAATTGTTTTTAGAGATGTTTAATTTCCTATGCTTTGATTCGTTTTTAATGTGTTTTTATTCTGTTGGTATGTTTTACATTGTAAGCCGCCTAGGAAGGCCTCGGTAATTATAGGTGGCCTATAAATATATGTAAATAAATGAACAAACAAACAAATAAAATCTATGTGAGAGCTGACAATTCGTAACCAATCCATCCCTCAGTTGCAATCCATGGGAACAATAAACTAGGCAATACCTGGCTGCAACAGGAATTTTTTTGATTAACATTGCAAAGAGCCTGTGAACTGGGCTGGTACAGACAGACACTGCAGAAGGGTTTGATCATAGGAAAGGACAGTGCTGGGTGATAAAGCCTTTTACTGAGTGCTATGCAGGACCTCCGTGCTTAATGCCACTTAGGTTGGAATGCCTGGGACAGGACAGGCCAAACGCCAGCCTGAAAAGAACCCAGAACCAACCAGGCAACCAGTTCAAGTGTTCCAGAAAAGACTGCTATATTTCCCCCACTCCCCGACCTAAAATATGGCCAGAACTATTCTTCATGCCTGGCTGTCCCTGGAAAGGTGTTCCATTAATTAAGGCTCACCATTAATAAAAATTAGGAAGGTGGCATTCTGGTTCTTAAGGGAAGATTTCTATTGTTTGGGGGGCAAAGCAGCACCTGGAGATGTTTTTAGTAGTGCAAAACACTGGCATGGCCCATCGGGCTGTATTTATCATTGCTTTGCACCAAAAAGCAGTGCGCAAGTGTGTTCTGGGCTGTGCTGTCTGTGCTCCATTGCTTCCCATTCAGACGTGGCTGTTTGGGAGACAGGCCAAGCTTTCATCTTCAGCTCAAGCAGTGGCTTGTAATTTGCATGCATTCTTGGCTCGGAACTGGCAGAAGCACCCTGGGCTTGTGGGTGGAGCGCCTGCACTGGGCAGATCCACTTACAGCAGCAAGAGCCAGCTTGGTTGGCAGCGGTGAATGTGAAGAAGCCAGGGGGCGGATCTGGGTTTTGAGGAAAACAGCTTGGCATCGTGCGCTGAAAGCTGTTGTGCAACATGACTTGCATCCTTTCCAAGACTTGAGTTGGCCGACTGCGGAGTTGGCTGCAAAGGAGAAGAGATGCTTTCTGCAAAGCTTTCAGCTCTCTCTCCCCTCCCTACAGTGACAGTGCGGTTCAGCGCTGTTTGAAAGAACAACTTGTGTTCTTGATAGCGAAGTGAGTCTCTTCCTTCTCTATTAGCTCTTCAGGCTAATGGGAATGCAGGGAAATGGCTCTTTCATTCTTTGGGGTGAAGTGAGGGGCTCTGAGCCATTCACTGGTGCACAGCTCCAAGTAGCACCATGTCCACGGGCACGTGATGAACCTACCTGTGTATTTACAGTCTAAGGCCTCTTCCAGGTGCCTCCTCTGAAGGATGCTTGGAAGGGAGAGGACCTTCTCAGTGGTGACCCCCAATTCCCAAATGTTTTCCATGTTGCAGCTTGCCTGGTGCCAACTTTGGTATCTGCCACATTAAAACCTTCTTTGTTGTTTGGGCATTTGGGAGTGTAGATACAATTTTAATCCAGTTTTGCATTTTTCTTGTCAGTTGTGCATTTTTCTTGTCAATTGTGCATTTTCAGATGCAGTGTGTTGTGTGTGGTTGTTTTGTTTTCTGTAAGCCGTCCAGAGACTTTAGAATTGGATGGCATATAAAATCTATAAATAAATGAAAGGATGAATGAATGAATGAATGAATAAATATTTTTGGAATGCATGTCTCTCTCTCTCTGTCTCTCTCTCTGTTGTTTGCTTAGCTGCTTGCATGTGCATATTTTTAACTATTGGGTGGCATAGGAACATAAGAATGAAAAACCATGCCATGTGCCTGATACCATTCCTTAGAGCTCTCAGCACAGATGGGTCATTGCAGAGTTATCACGCTTGCTTGGTGTGTAACAGCCTTTCTCTTTCTTCCTCTTGACACTGCAAGAGCTATTTTTTAGCCTTCACCTCACTGCACTTGCAGTGCCTGCTGATTTGTATTACGTCATATTATCATTTTCCTACAATCAGGGAGACTCGTGAAAACATGAGGGCATGAAGTGCGTGTGCGTTCACTCGAAGAAAAGCCCTGAGCAGACTTCATAGGCAGTTCCTGGTCTGAGATGGGCGACTTCACTGCATTTCCAGATGCAGTTCCCTTTTCAAAAACTCTCTAAATATTTCAGCGAGGAATTAATGCATATTTTCCAGGGAAATGCATGCAGCCTACATATAGATTTTCATGGCTTCTTGAAACAGCAGAAAATGGGATGCGAAAGATTTATGAGTGAACACAGGCTGCAGGGACGTGGATCGGCACTAGATGACCCTCCCTCCCTCCCCTAAGAAAGTGTAGATGCTTAAGCCTCCCAGGCTTGCAAACAAAGGGGAACAAATGCATGTGTGCATGTGTGATTGTGGCAGGAGAACTGCAGACACGGGGGACATCCATGTGCATGCATATGAGCATCCAAAGTAAACATTGGGCATAAGCCATTTTCAAAAGTCGGAATTAACCATGTGATGCTCCTTCCTTTTTCTCTTCTGTCTCTCCTCCCCACAGCACTTTATTTGGCAGACTTTGAACCTCCCCAAGGGGCTTCGCAATGAATTATGAACACCATGGCTCCCAAAAGTGACGGGTGCCACTTTTGAGTATAAATCGCAATGTATGTAGCACAATGAATTCTCAAATTCCCTGCCTGCCCCACCCTCCCATTCGAAACTCTGTTTTTGGGAACAACCTGGGGAGACTCACTGGACCTTATAATTGAATGCTTTGTTACATCACGTGGCTCTTTTCAGACTTGGTTATAGCAAAGTACATCTTGTGCATGTTGGGTGTTATTCTGTAAGTGCGACTGGAGTTTCGGTGAAGGACCCCGAGTGATGTGCTAAACCAAGGCAGGTGGTGGTGCAGTGGCTGGAGGGCTCCCAGGGGTGCAGCGCAGTCCCCTTTTGATTAGAGGGACTTTAAAGCAGGGTGACCACTTAGCCATCCCTGAAGGAGAAGAAATGTATCGTCCAAAAAAGAGCATTCATTTGCATTACATTTGCACGTGCCAATGTATGCATGTAGGTGCAAACAGAGAAATAATAGCTAAAGTTGATCTAGAAAGAACAGACTTCTTGGAGAAGAATTGTTTGCCTGGGAAGTCTGCTGTGTAAGCACTAACTGTTGTTGACCAGCAACTTCAATTCTCCCCCCTGCCCCACCTCTCCTTGTAGTTCTTTGACTTCCAACTAGATTTGGACTAGGCACCTCCTTAGATAAAGGACGCTTTCTAATAGAGGACAGTCCCCTGTTAGGCAGGACAGCTGGCCACACTGTGCTAGCATCTGCCACCCCCTCAGAAGCCCTTGTTCCATGCAAGTGTAGCAGTAATTCTCTCAGGAGCTGATGGAGGTGGGGGCAGATGCATTTGTCCCCTACTGTGATGCCAAATATGTTGAAGTGGCTTGGTCCTGAATGGGAATGGGAATTCGCGGCCATGCGCTTTACAGAAGACCTGGTCCAGTGGGGACAAAACTGCTAGAACGGATTGGTGGATTTGGATCCACCCAGATGCCTGCACTTGTGTACTTTCCTTGGAAGTTCAGCTAGCAGCTTCCAAGTCTTGTGACGTGTGTCTCTGTTGCCATGACAAGTGTCTCTGAACTTCAGGATTTACTGGCACACCCCTGAAGGTAGCTGTATGACCACCTTGAATTGTCACCTCTGTGGTGGCCTATTTTGCTCTTGCTACTCACTTATGTAGAATTCAAAATGGCAGCGGCCAAGTAATGGCAGGCCAAGTAATGTACGGAACAGCTGCAGGATGGGGCTTTGTTCCTGAAGGGATACAGAATGTCCAGCAGCAGCCTCTTCAAGGCTGAACAGCTGCTCATTCGCAAGTGGTTCACCAGGGAAAACAGATGATGGTCTGAGAGAAACTTGGAGGATTAGCAGTGCTCTCTCCTGGTCCAGAGAGTTTGGGAACGACTGTGCAAGAGGCTCCAATAATGTATGCATCTGATGAGAATCTGCGAAGGATGAATGGGGCTTCCCACTATGCAGAATTCATTTTGAAAATTGGCTGAGGTTTTCTGTATCCTCCTCCACCCTTGCAAATCATGGTTTCTTGCAGCTGTGCCTGAATAGAATTGCTTTAACAGTGGAGATCCTGAAGTATCAACAGCGTTAATGCTCATTGAGAGAGCATGGCTACAATTATCTTGTCAGCTAAGTGCGCCTGGCACATTCAGCTTGTCACTCCCCCAAGAGACTGGCAAAAGAATTTTGTAAGTATCCCCTTGTGAAATCAAATGAGCTGTTCAATCGTGCTCATGATCCCACGTGAGTTACCACGGCTCTACCCTGTGGTATTTATTTATTTAAAACTTGTATGCCATCCTTTATGCAAGGCAACTTGGGACAGCTCACAATCAATAAATAAAAATCAGATACATTAAAAACAGTCAATAAAATCAAATACATTAAAAACAAACAATAGCTGTCTTACAGCCTGCTATTCCAAGTTTTCTATCAGACAATTCTAAATGTGCACCACTATGAAGGGACAGTCGGACTTATAACTGCAGAAATTCTGCTGAACTATGAGTTTCAGCATCACCGGTCCTAACCCATAAAATACATACGCAGCCCCTTTGTTACTACACAGCATGAAAAGACAGTGAACTCCTCTCGTGGGGATAGAGTGAGCTCACACATCATGGGTGAATCACTGCTTTTCCACACGTGGGGATGTTGGAACCTACATGCCAGCAGGAGGGTGGCTCCACCCAATTTGGGCTTCGGCCCTGCCCACATCTGGCATGCTCTTCACCTCCACATTTGCCTGGAGCTCATGTAATCCTCTGGCTGAAAAACATTCCCGTCTTTAATAGTAAGGGAAACAGGAGGGTTACCATTTAAGGGGCATGCTGCTTGGGGATGGGCTCCTTTCTGAAAAATGTGCATTATTCTAGGAGAATGGGCCACGCAGCCCAAAGGTCAGATGCACTCTGGTTGCATGTATCTTGTCCAAAGGATGTGACCTTTGATTGGCCATCGGTTGCACCCTGCAGGCACAACTCCTGGAAGAACTCCAGGAGGCAGCCCAGTTCAGGTTGGGCTCTCCCGCGGGCTTGAGGTTCTTCACTCCACCCACTGCATTTCGGCAGTGTTACTTAGTGGCAAGGAAAAACACCTCACTGTAACCCAAGGCCAATGGGGAGCATGCCCTCCTGGGCAAAGCCAATAGTAAACAGTGCAACGGTGAGGTCTCTCAGAAGGTGAGCCCTCGTTCAAAGACCTTGGTACAGGGACTTCCACTTTTTGTTTTTAGAAAGTCAGGATGGAAGGGTCTTGCTATACACTCCATTGATCTGGAACCCTGCTTTTGCAAGAAGGCTCCCCTTTTTATTGCACACACCTCACTTGTCCCAAATGGCTTGGCAGTTTTCATATGGCAGCCTATTCCCGAAGCAGTTGCAGAACCTGAAGCTAAAATGAGAACCTGGTGGGCTTCTTATCTCTTTCTCTTTCTGGGGAGACCAAATAGAGTTCCTCCCTTCCCCCATCTGTTTTTTGGTTTGCAGGAGAAAATGGATGGATGGGATATTTTTAGCTGAAAAAAAATGTAAGGGGAAAAGGTTTGAACCTTCTCATTCCCCCGCTCCTGTTCCCAATGCCTTCGGAATGGACGAAGCCAATCTTGCAAGGCAATCTCTGAATGAGCCTCACATACAGTTTGGTCCCAAGGGACTGATTTTGAAGAGACAGGATGCAATAGAGAGGACTTCTGCTTCAAAAGTGATTTCTTTTTTGGAACTCTTCCTCTTCCAAGAGGGAGACAACTCTGAAGTCTGAGGAAGTCCAAAATTTGGGCCATGCACAGGGGAAAACTTGGATAATGAGAACTAATCCTGAGGTGCTGAGAAGACTGTCCAGCAAAGGTGTGAGGCGGAGATTAAATCAGCACAACAAACGCACACCGTTTCCTCCAGTTCTACAAGCCAGTGTCTTCTTAAGGTAAATGTTTGCTGAAGCTCCAGCATCTTTGGATTTCTTCCAGTTGGCCTATTTGTAGAGTTCTTGTGTGTTTAGCGAAGTAGAAAGTTGATGGAAGTCTCTGTGGGTTTCCACTTTAGACCAGCATTTTCTTTAATGCAAAGCCGAAGGCATCTTCTGGTTCATACAGAAGTCTGGCATTTGTTCCAAATACAGTGAAAGCAGTTTCAGTTTGGAGAGCTTGTGAAATCCTGCTTTCTATCTACATTGCCTCCAGTAGCGGTCACTGTGACACAAGAAGTCATTGAAAAGCAGTTAACTTGGTTGACCTCTTTGTGATTAATTCTTGAGTGGAGCGTGCCCATTGAAATACAACCAGTCTTTCTTTCTCACTTTTAATCATGCATTAGATACTTAACACGCCAGATTGCACTTTGCTACAGTTAGCCTGGAGTGGCTGCCTCAGTAGGCCCATACTGATTCCATCTTGCCCAGATCCAAGAGCCAGAAGCTTCCCTTTTGTAACCAGCTGCCGGTCTCTGCTTAAATAGAAGGCCAAGACCCCTGATGCCGGCTGTAAGGCCAAGCTTCACCTGTCAGCAACACAATTGATTCCCAAGTCACCAGGTGCCCGAACAATTAGACTGTTCCATTATCCACCCCAGTACTGGGGATCAGCCCTCACTGGACAAATACCAAGAGAGTCTGGGAGATAATCCAGAGGGGAGGTGCTTCACTGCAAAAGGAAAGCTGAAGGTTTTTCTCCTCCACTGCAGAAACAAGCCTCCCAGGAAGTAAGGGAGCTTGAGGGAAGTCCAGAGGAGGTCGCCCAAGTTTTCTTTGGTACAAGCTCCCAGGCTATTTTGTAAACCTCCTTGGATTCCTTCCAAGATGAAGAAAGGTGATGTTGCAAGCCAAGGTTCCTCCTTTGAACAAATGCCAGCCACAGGTCTTTTCCTTGCAAAACACTCTTTATTGCTTCTGAATGCAAACCTGCCAGAATGGATCTCTGAGCATGTGCAAAGTAGCTTGTTGAACCTAATCTAGTGGTTACCATCCAAAATTCTCCTTATGAACATGTTTGTGCCTCAACTCTCTGCAGGTGAACATGCCTCCTCTCAGTTTATCCTGTTGGACCTCTCGCCTCTGCTGGTGTTTTGACATGGCATCCAGCTTAGAAAGGAGGAGATGGTCTACATCTGAGAGATCAGCATCCCCAGGGACTCTTCCCTCTGACTGTGGGTCCAAGTCATTCCCAGGAACAGTTCGGTGTGGCAAAGCATTTCCTCCTCCAGCTTCTCTTGCATCATAGGACCTTGAGCTGATGCAGGCTACCAGATCTCACTGAGACAACCCTCATCTTCTGAATCTGAATCAACACCTGTGGTGTGGCTGCCCCATATCCCACAGGTTTTCTTCTCAACCATTGGAAATGGTGGAGTCCCCTCCATGGCTTCAAGAAAGTCTTCCAAAATCATAGAGGGAACTTCATCTTTGAAGGACTTCAATGTGTTCACTTCTTTCCTTGCCTTTTGATGTCCTTGATGCCCTAAACACAGAAGCAGGACCAGGTGCGTTCCAGACAATATGGAACAGAAGGGTGAAGCAGAATCTGCAGAATCCAGGAGATGTCTCAGCCTCTCCACCTTGCAATGGGGGAAAACATTAAGACAGCCCAAGTTGGAGATTTCTTGCCAGGGCAAGGAGAATGTGGTTGGCTTCCTGGCCTGAGTCTGTCATTTTGCTAAAATAAAGTAAGCATCTCAGTAAATCTGTAGTTTCTCTTACCTTCACTTGAGCACACTCTTTGCCATTAAGGGTTATGAAATGGTACCCACTCTGTTGGGAGTGAGAAAGATGGCCACTTTGGGGCCTGTTCTCAAGGATTGCTGGCTGGACTTCAGAAGAATCGGAATCAGAATGTGAAGCAGGGCTGCGGGGAGCCTGGGAAAGTGGGCCATGCTGGGGCCCTGCAATGGGAGAAACAGAGACACTTGTGCCAAGGCCAGGGTCCCCAGGGGGGCGGGCTTCCTCTGAGAATAGCCAAGACGTGCAGCTGACTGGAGGGGGCTCAGAGCAGGGGAGTTTCTGAGACAGGCCAGGTAGCCTCTGCTCTTGAGCCCATGATGCAGCACCAGCAGAAGAGGACCGTCCAGTTGCAGGATCGGTGAGCAGAAAGGAGGCCTGCCCATCAGCAGAGTTCCTGGAGGGGATTACTAGACTGGGTTCAACAAACCACTCTGGACATGCCCAGATATTCAGTCTGGGAGATTTGTGCTTTTTGGCCAAGAAAGAAGGCATTGCAAGGAAAAGGTCTGTGGCTTTTGAAGCTGCAAAGGAGGAACCCCAACGTGCTCAAGCACTCAGTTCAGGATTTGTGTGTGTGTTTTAGGGCTGTGGCATGTTACAGCTTCTTCAATCCCTACTCAACATGTTATAGTTAACCTTTCAGTTATAAGTTGAATGGAAATTTATTTAAACTTGCAGGAATTTCTGTTCTCTAAAGAACATTCTGGGTTGCCATCTGGAAGGAGAATTGTGATTTCTTTTTCTTGAACAGCCGGTGTTTAGTGCTCATTATTTAATGAGCTATTGCCAAGATGTTCTGCTTGAAACTAAGGGATCAAGTCAGCAGTTAACAGTCGGGATAGCCAAGGCAATAACCGGGTTCAGACAACACAGTAAGCCATGATGGTGTTTTACCTTCATTGACCAGTCATGTATTTCACCATGGTAAGTTTGGTTTTTAGAAACCACAATAAGGAATAATGGTATGTTTCTCTGTATGTTGCCATGATGTCTAAACCCAAGATCCTGGTGCCCAACTACCACAGAGTCCTCTAGAAAGAGTGGCAATTGCAGAAGTCACTCTAGCCATTTAGCGTCTGTGTGTGAACCAATAAGGGGACCAATAAGATGTGGACCAATAAGGATAGGCAGGATATGATGTACTTGGGATTGAATTTTATTCACAGTGGTTGATGGGATCTGTATGTGTCAACAGTGGGAGGACTGTCTGTTGGGTAGATAAAGGTGAAAAAACACAAGTGATGATATCTATGCAGCATCGCTTGTAGTTTTGTGTAAACACAGCCAGGATTATCCTTCAAGGCCAGATGTTAGTAAGAGGCAATGTTTCCTAAACTGTGCTAATGAGTGCTGCTGCTTCTGAATACTGAGTCATTCCAAGGAGTTACTGCGGCATCATGTTGGAAAGATACATCAGGTCGAAACGTGCTAAAGTAGCAGCCAGCACAGGTGAGGCAACCTAGAGACACATCCAGAAGTGAACAGTAGGTGCAAGTGGAAGAAAGAAGAGATCCCTCCTTTAGTGTTTCCAATTCTTGAACTCTGATCCAGTGCTAGACCTAATGTCTAAGGCTGTCTGTACAACTGAGATATGGATTCCCAAAGTATAGACCATGGGAGAGGCTGATTTGCCTTAAGCTTTACATCCCCTAAAACACCCTTTCCCAGTTTGGAGCCCTGCAGATGTCTTGGCCTACAACTTCCAGCATTCCTGACCACTGGCTGGGATTGATGGGAGCTGAAATCATCCAGAGGTCAGCAAGTTGGTGAAGGAAGGTTTAACCTGCACAGGTAGGAATGACCCATTCAGCATTGATTTCCCCTATTTCTTGCAATAAAGGAACCAAGGGAAGGACCAATGATGCAGAGGAATAAGGGGCTAAGAAATTTGCTTCCCTTCACCTTTGATCAGAGTTTACCATTTTCAGTCTGAAGTCCCTGCATTTCTGAGCTTGCAATATGATTCACAGTGTAAATTTAACAGCATGCATGCATTTGAAAACGCAGACTGCTGAACAATCTCACAAACACACTTTAATCAATGAAAGAAGAATGTGTATATTTCAATGTGTGCAGAACTTGCGTATTTTGTAAAATGTTCACAGCATTTCATGGGCAAAGGGGAAGAAAAACAGCGCTTACAGTCTGATACCAACTTATATTAGAATGAATTTCGAGATGGTATCTTGAGAACAGTTAGCCTGGATTTTGCTGATGCACCCACCACTGTTCTGATTATGGCTACTTTAGATCTGAGGATACTTAGGAAGACACAAAACCACCTGAGCCAAAGATAACACTGTTTATTGTATACAGTGATGAAATATGGATTCAGATCACTAATAAAAAGCCAAGGAAAGCCTTCATTCCCCTTCTTTATGGTGTGCTGGTTCTCTGAATAATCCAGGGGATTCTTGGTGGGCCTCCAAAGCTGCCTGGGCAAGCAATGCCTCAACCCCGAATCCCAGGTCAAGAACAAAAGGCAAATCTTGCCATCCATTTTCTGGTTCCTCTCTCCCACTTTTGCAGAGCCTATCAGGATGAATCCAGGATCCCTCCACCTTCCTGGGAATGAAGCTGTTTAGCTAAGGCCATGAGGACTTGGCAGGCTCTCCAGGAGCTTTGTTGGCTTTTGGACACTGGGAAATCTCACTGCACTACAGTACCTGTTGAACCTCAATAACCCATTTTCCATTTTTCTGGTACAACCTGAATAATACAATCTTTAAGTGGGCTATTCCCACCTACAACTGCCAGGCACAAGGGAATCTTCGAAGCTTCATCCTTTGCCCAGATCATCTGTTTTCCTGAAGGAATTAAATTTAAATACATAAATGGCCCAATCTTACCGTCTCTTGATGGCATCCAGGAAGCCAAAGAGATCTTCTGAGTCCCAGTTCTGAGATTCTATGATCTCAGAGCTGGGACTCCAAAAGTGCTTCAAAGGCTGCTCCAGGGCTGGAACATCTTCTACTTCTATCTTGGTGCTGAACTCTCAGCTTTTGTGCAGGTGCCTCTTCCACTACTTTTTTGTGCTGCACACATGTTGGTGTTTCTAGTAGAAAATGCCACGAGGTCTAACATAGAAGTGATTGACAAAGCAAAAAGCAACACAAATCACGCAACAGCTTCAACACCCTTTATTTCGCAGGCAAATAACATTTGGGCTATCCAATTAAATAGCACTGTGTTATTCTTTTATGTTTAATTCAAAATCTAATGCGTATTCACCTTCATGGGTTTCATCATGCTAAACTATACATATACCATAGTTGGTGGGAAACAGGGTGCTTTTTAAAAGATCTACAGTACCAATGATCACAAAGAACACATGGCTGAATCAAGATTTCATCCAACTTTACAAACAGCAACAAAAGCAGTCACAAGACATATTTAATACACAGGATGAAAAAGTTTATCATTGAGTTGCTCTTTACATTTGGCAAAGTTATAACTAGCAGGCAGGATTTTATTTTTTAAAAAGAATACAATTATATACATTATTCAGTATCCTCAAAACAGGAAGATATTAAATAGCAACAAACAAACGAACCAATATTATAAACTTAAATGTTCATGGCACCTACATGGAAATTGACTCTGAACAGCTAAAAATGCTAGCAAAACACTAATGGAAAACTACCCTGTACACTTTAAGTTAGCTTTGTTCATGACATTTTCAGCAACTGTGTTGAGAAGCAAACCTGTGGGATTTGGGGATGACACAGAACAGGTAAGGTTGGCCCAAGAGAATTTACTCTGCTTTTGCCTCCCTTGTCTCATTCCACAGACAGAAGCCAACTGGACTGGGAGTTTAATCTCCCCTGCACCTGACTGTGGCTAGTAATGGAGGACACAACAGGGGTCATGGCTTTGTTCTCCAACAACTTGCTCCCACTCACTCAAGCCAGCCACTCTGCTCAATGATTGGCCCTTTCCCAAGGCCCAATCCTCACAAAGCTAGTTGCAACTAAACCCACATTAAAACAATGACAATCAAGTTAATGAGAACTCCAGTTCAGTTCAGTGGGTTTCAGCAGGATTCTATTTCATGTAATTTTGGTAGGTTTCTGCCCTGAACCTCTCAAGCTAGATTGAAAAACTAGTCTGGGTTTCTTTCTAGCTGGACCATGTGGAGGAAGAGACGTAAGAGGAGGTTCGTGGCAATGATGATCACACAGGGTCAAGGATCCTTCTTGGCAACAGTGCTCATGGATGATCTGGGCTGAATGGTGAGCAGCGAGGAAGTCTCGTTTGCTGATAGTATCAAAATATTTAGGGTGGTAAAGCACAAAGCGATGGAGAAGAGCTCCAAAAGGATTCCTCCAGGTGGTGGTGGTTGGGGAAATAGACATTAAAGCGGAACGTGCTGTTCAATGTGAGCAAAAGTGAAGTGATGCAGGCAGTCTTTATATTCACATAGAGGTCAATAGGTTCTGAAATGGTGGTGACCATCCAGAAAAGAGGTACTGGAGTCACTACAGAGAAACAACTCCATAAATGTTTTGGATGAGTGTGCAGAGGGTATGGGAAGAGTAACAGTCTTTTTAGGAATCCTTAACAATGGGATTCAAAAAAAACTGCCCTATATTATAATGACGTTATATAAATATATAATGCAGCCACATCTGGAATATTGTGTGCACTTTGTCATATCTCAAAATGGCTACTGTAGAGCAGAAAAGGGTGACCTGAATGGTTGAAGAGCTGGAAGAAGAACTGTTCAAGGCAAAGTAATGATGTTCAGGGGAAGAATGGGGGTGAAGACATCACAGTTGCATTGATTTATGCATGGTGTAAGAAAAGTGGGTAGTGTTAGGTGAGCTCAGAACCTGAGCTCATCCAGTGAAGTTGAACCATGGGACATCCAAGGACAGATGGAACAGAATGTTTTTTTCTAGCAGTGCATAGTTAAAATGTGGCCTTCAGAGCTCCACACAATGTGGTGATGACCACCAATGCAGATGGCTTTAAGAGGATTAGAGAAATTCAGGGAGGATAAGGCTGTCAGTAACTGCACATCAGGATAGCTCCAGGATCATAAGCCCATCTCCACTGGCTGGAGGACCAAGAGCAAGGAGGGGCTATTGTCCTCACCATGACTGCTTGTGGTTATGTCAGAGCTGGCCCACTGTGGGAAACACAATGCTAGACTAGGTAGACTTTTTGGTTGCATCAAGAATCGCTCCTCTTGTGTTAGCCAGGTGTCAAAATGGATGGCTTTCCAAGAGCCCAGTGGGATGGTGGGTGGGTATGAACATGCCAAGTTGTAGAAAAGAGAACTCCATTCCAGAACTCCTAAATGAAAAAGTCACCCACTGCCTTGGAAGGAGCAACCATGGGAATATGGGAAAATTGTATTTGATTGGTTCAGTGGAGTCCCTTTGAAAGTGAGCTCCAGCAGGTCCCCCCCACCTTCCAGCTGCAGGGGTCTTCTCTCAAAATCCTGTGGGGCTGGCAGTCCTAAATGACAAAGCAGTATATACATGTGCTCTTGAATTAGGTGAAGTGCAGAACTTGTACATACATGCATATACCCTGCGCCTGAATCACAGGCGAGCTCATGCCATGCCCCACACTACACATAAAGCCCTAAGGAGTGCTCTTCCAGAATAAACTCATGCAACCCCCCCCCCCCCGCCAAAAAACAGGAGAGGCACACAGTTTGTTGCGGGCTAAGCAGGTGGTCCTAGCATTGGACATGGTGCTCTAAATGTGGTGGGAAACAAGGAAGCCACACTTGCCTTCTTTGCCAGCTGGACCTAAATTTGGCTCCCTGACCTGGAGGTTCCACGCTACACAAGCTGCCATAAATATGAAGGATGAGCAAAGCCTTGGACACATCACTATCCTCTAGTGTAAACCATTTCACATGAACCTATGTATAGTGATCACACTTGCTGAATCTCACGTATGCTGAAGATCTACCACAGCATGGAAAGTTGGAGTGGCTACAAATCAACTCGTAATCTGTTTAGTAAGAAAACTCGTAAGAAAAATCTGGGTGTTTGCTAGAGGAAGAAATTCTGTCATGCAGCAGAAAGGGGAAAAAAGTTCGTTTAAGTTGAATTCCTTAAACAGTCATGCCATTGCAATGATACATGAAGCAGCCTTTAAAATATTACTCTGGAACTTGAGGCACTACTAAGTTAGTTAACGGATCTGCGCATATTGCCAATATTCTGTTTTTAATAAAGAATGAGTGATCATTCCATGGGCCGAATGGTTGCCTATTCAGATTTAACCACACCCAGCTGTAAAAAGACTAAATGGTGCCCGTGCTGTCCTTCATCTGGAAGCAATTACAGCCATTATAAACAATATTAATGTTCTATCAACTGTCCTGTACAGAAAATGCACAATGGAAAACCACAACATTCAGACTACAGGAGGTAGTTTTTTTCTGTGAAGCCCAGAACAATATTTTGTGTTTACTTTTAACTTAGATGGTATTAGTAGTTGTTCACTAGCATTTTCACTGGGAGCGCCTTTTGATTGTGACAGTTGAGATATCACTTTGCTTTTATTACCAGGGCCACATGTTCCTCCTTCCCTCCCATATAGAAGTCTTATTATTTTTTTTTTCAGTTGCACACTCGTAGTGGATAAAAATTATTTGTGTGACACTGAAGCCCATACAGCACGTGCTTTTTGATAAGGCGAGTAGCTCCATGAAGGAAAAATATGAGCTCCATAATGCGGGCCCAGCGACACACGGTGCACAATGAGAATGCCACAAAAAACAGCATCTGGCTGATACGTTTTCTCCCTTTCCCTCACAATGCTTAGGAAGGCTTACTCTGGCATGTCATCAGGTTGTGAATTTTACTAGCCCACCATGCATCGTTGCCTTAATGACGGCACAATATGATGCTGACCTGCCAAGGGCTGAGCTTTCTTAAACGTTGCAGAGAATGGAGAGCAACCAGTCACAGGGCTTGTGTTTCCAGCAGCATTTCTATGGTGTGGCTCGGCCCTGTGCTTTACCACAAAGAAGATGTCCTTGTCACATCTGAGGCCAGGATGCTAGTAGTCTCCGAAGAGCAGGGCCAGGAGGTTGTCCATGGACCTGGGCTAGATTATTCATTTCCTTATGAACTGTGGAAGGCTGAGAAACGAGAGCACAACATGAAGTTACCTGAAGGGTTTCGGATGGTAGCCAAAAGGTGGCATTTTATGCTGCCACATTGCTCTTATGGAGACCACAACCTTTATGAGATAAAGATGAGATCTGGCAAATCATGAGTGAAGTTTCCCCACAGATGTCCCGTACCTGCATAGGCAATGTGGACAGGTTCGAATGCACCTGCTCTCAAAGTTTCCCTAAAGGTGCAATTCTTCAGGGAAGTCAGATGCTTACAGAGTGCATCTTGGGCAAGTGGGAGGAACACAGAGGTGAAAGTTAGCGCCATGCGTTTCTCGCTTTGCAAACCACTCAGGATGGGTCCAACCACTACAAGCAGCCACATTTCAACAAGGTGCACCACGACTTAACATCATTTGCAGGTCAGCTTATAATGCTAGACCCGGCCCCGAGTGCAGTCACCCACAACGGAAATGCCTGTGCAAAAGGAGTCACAGAGTGACCTTGAAGGGTAGTTGATTCAAATGGATGGCAAGACCTTTAAGATAATACATAGTTTAGTCCCTGCACACAGTAACTGACACGGGAGCTTCTTTGGAATAGCTATTTCTCGTGCCGCTCCACTAAGGGCGAAGTCTGTCAAGGAAGGGGATATTGGTGCTGATGCACCACCCCCAGCCCTCTGCATGCTGCACGCACAGGTTACAAAGTTTGCATTGGTATACAATTGATATAAAACTAACAGGCAATGCAATGAACCCACATTGTCATCATCTGTATGCATTGCAGGAAGCAGCTGTACCTATCATGGTGGGATCTAGGCTCTTTGGGGAAGTAGTATTCCGATACGTGTTTTAGGGTTGCTTTCAATATAGACAGCATTTGAACATCCCACCTCATATGGTCAGAAAGCTAACAGTAAATGAGATTCACTCTCCTTAGTTGGGCTACATTCAAGCAAATGTTTCTTTCTAAGGCTACTTTTAGCTTCTGTTTTACCCTCAGAGGGGCTTTTGGGTGGAGTTTGCTTCTGTGTCTTGCTCTGCACAAATGGACAGTGCCAAACAGCCAAATTTAGGCACTTAGTCACAGTGATTTCAGTGGAAGAGCTTCAATCCCACCCAAAGGAAGTCACTGGCACTAAAAAGTGCTAAACTTGGGCAAGCCTCTGCCCTTTTTTTCCTCCTGGACTCTCCTTTGTGAGTGTCCTAGGGCAGATTGCCATGCAGAAATGGTTACCCTGAAAGGTGCAAGAACACCTGCTGCTGTTTAGCAGGTTGCATCTTTGGCCCAATGATGCTCTGCTAGTTTTCTTTTTCCACACACAAAGATCTTACCATGTCAAACCTGGTTAGAAGAGATCATTGGATGCAACTAATCCCACTGACAGCTAAGTAGATTTACAGAAGTGAGTGTAGGATTGCAACCATAATCACTATGTCTGTGTTACATTTCAACCAGTCCTGGGCCATTAATACTAATATAGGAAATGACATTTAAATGTCAGCTCTTATTTTCTCATTGCAATGTACCGTCAGCAGAGAGAACCGTATACCTTGAAATGGATAGAAGAGATGTCTGTAGAATCTACCACCCCAGTGTACATTTCCTCCTACTTCAGACTTCCTTTTCCTTCCCACCTTGCATAATTCTACACTGGAAAGTGTGTCCATCCACTCCCGTTTCCCTTCTCCAGAAAAGTAAATGGATGTTGAAACACTACAGAGGAATCTGGGTTAAGACAAATGATTGAATTCTCATAGTTGAAAGTATAAGGGTCAGTTTGATCTTATCGGGCACTTCACAAATGAAATCTCTTTGGATTTGGTGTTTTCTTTTTCCTCTTAAGCCTTGATAGGTTGCATCTTTTCTTTCTTTTACCAGGCTTGCTTTATTTAAGTTGTTCTATGCTTTCTGCAGGAAAACCAAAACAAACAAACAAAAATGCTTGAAGGAAGATGCCTCCAAAAGAAAAAAAAACAGGGAGAAAAAAGTTTGATGCCCAAGACAAAACTTTACGATCCAGGCAACTGATTTCTTCGGTTCCTACTTTTCCGGTTCATGAGGGCCTTTAACTTGCCATAATCTCCTCTCATCTTCTGGGAATCTTCAGCCTGCTGCTGCCCAAGCTGCCTTGTGTCTTTGCAGTACTGATTAATCATCTGCAGTTCTGAATGGCTGAAAGACCCAGCCAAGTCCTTTGGATGAAACTGTAATGCCTGGAGTGAGCTGGCCCAGGTCCAGGGGGACCACTTTTCCGTCATCAGGGCTACTGTGTCAGAATCTAACACCTTGAAGTTAACCTTTGCTATGGTTTGCTTGAAGCTGTTCTCTGTCGCAATGCAGTGGTAAAGTCCCCGGTCTGTCTCCTGAACGGAGCGAATTAAGAGCCCTTGTTCAGTGGCTATGATTCTTTCATTAAGCTTGACCTAGAAGCAACACAGACAACATATGTTCTGACAGCACGGGTTCGAACAAGGAACATGGCAAACCCACCAAACATTAATTACAAATTTGGTTTTCAACAAGAAATACATTCTAAGCCAGGTCTTTTCATTCTACCCTCCAAAAACAGCTGTCTGAGAACATACTAAAGACTTTAGCAGCTTTGCAGAAAATGTTAAAGTATTATCTGTCAGTAATGTTGGCGTTACTTCCTACATCAAACACTGTGATCTGGGACGCATTGTATTTGTGGATCGTGCGTTCTGTGCCTGGCAGTAGAAACTGGCAAGATTGCGGGAGGATAGGAACACAGGTCGCATCGCTCCCTCAGCCAAGAAGGCACAGGGGTCGAACTCACAATCCACACTACCCCACTAGCACACCCCTAGTGAAAGGGCCGAGGCTTCACTTAAAATAGCAAGCTGCATTTCCCAGAAAACCTTTATGACATTGTGCTCTGGGTGGAAGCCAGGCTTCTGCACCTTAGGGCAAGAGGCCAAATCCCTCCCACCTGGGCTCTCCTAATCTGTCTTGGTTCAACTTTTCTGGGATAAGGAGGACTGATGCCCTCCCCAAGTCCTTCTTGCCTGCTTGTTTTGCATTGACTCAGTTGTTTGCCTATTCTACTAGCCACTCACCTACTTGCTGCTTTTTCATTGGAAAAGGAATCTTAAAAAGATGACTCAGGCTTTCAGTTGTTCAGTGTAATGAGCACTGGTTACTTCTGCATCTTTCTTCCTTGCTTGCTTTTTTCACCTACTTACTCATTTTACTTGCCACTTTTGTAATGGGCAGAGAGAAAATTAACCAAATTATCTTGCATGTACACCTTAAAGTAGGAGGTGGACTGAATGCGATCAGATTTAAGTCAGTTTTTAATTTGACTTTCTAAAGCCAGCAGTGGCTCTTAATCTTCAAGTATTTTATTCTAATGTTTATATTTTAATTTAAGATTATAATTATTTTAATTTTAATTGTTGTAAGCCGCCCCGAGGCTTCGGCGAATGGGGCGGCATAAAAATGTTTTAATAAATAAATAAATAAATAAATAAAGTGCTAGAATATGTTTCAGTGGACAACAGAACACCTGAGGAAGTTATTTGTAAATAATCTTCCTTTTTGTTTCACTTAAGGAAGGCTGGGCTATTACAGACCATTACAGAGAACTGAAACTTGAGAGCTATGGAGAGGACAGGAATGAAGAATGCGGTTATACCACACTTAGGAAAATTCTTGTGGCTCTATATATTTTTAGTTCATGTTAATTCCTTGCTATGAAAGCTTCTCTTATCACCTTTTCTCCCTGTTCCTTAGACATATCTCCTCTATTGCCCTCCTGAATGTTATGTCTGCTGTTCCCTTTTCAGCATGTTTGAAGCACAAGAGATTTTGCTGTTGGCACTCTTCATGCAGAGTACAGAGGACATGATATAGCCGAATCCTCAGTGGTTTGACTGCAGTAGGGTCAAGCACTACAAACAACATCCAAGGCCCTCTTCTGAAGGAGATTTGAACAATGGACGGGGCCTTCTTGGTGATGGTCCCCATTCCCACAATTGTGAAATGTTCTTTCCAGTGACATCCACCTGGCTCCAACACTATAGTCTTTTTGGTACAAGTTTAAGACTTTCCCCCTCCTCTCAGTTTCTTAATTCATTTGTTTTACTAGATCTTGTCACTATAATTTGTGTTAGCTATTTTAAAACATTTTAACCTTTTGCATGTTGTAACATCTCTTGTAAGAAGGCTTGAGACTTTTTTTTTTTAAGAAAAAAAATCTAATAAATTTAATGAACAACAAGATGTTTAAAACACTTCCATGGAAAGTACCTTATATAAAAGTGCTATATATGAACAGAGCTGTCCTAGGAAATGTTGGAAAGTCTTGCCACTCTGAGGATGACTGGCTAATCCCAAAGCAATTTCTATATTAAGTAACACAAAGCACATGTTTGTACTCATTAAATAGAATATACCTTCCATACAAATAGTAGTGAGGCTTAATTGCTCGTTCATTGCACCATGCAGCTCTGCGTGTGTACATTTGGGCAACACTCTCGTGTTTGTCCAAAGGAAAGGGAGCACACAGAGCATGTGAGCTGATAGCCCACTCACAAATTGTGTTGCACAGCAGGAGTGAACAAGTTGTGGAGGTCTGGAGCCACATCTCCCACAAATCCCACCTGGAGTTGCTTTCCCAGTCCCCTTGCTGAAATTCAGCAGCAAGGCAGTGGCACCAAAGAAAATCTCCTCCATGTGAAAGAAAGAGGAAAGGTTCATCACCATAATTCTGTACCATGGTGGGACTGTCCCTGCTTTGCTGCAAGTTATTCCTTTTTGCAATATTGTTGCAGTGCAATTTCAGCGAAGCTAGTGGGGACCCAGAAGTGTGTGTTGCCCACCCCTGTTGTGGTGCCAGCAAGATTTCACACACTCAATTTGTATATAGGTCTCATTCAATTTGTACATAGGACTCATCAATATCCTGCTTAATCTTGGAAGCTAAGCAGGGTCAGGCCTGGTCAGAATTGGGATGGGTGACTTGAGTGTATGATTCTATGATTATTGTTGTAAACTGCCCAGAGAGCTTTGGCTATTGGCAGTGTAAAACTGTAGTAGTAGTAATATTGGTGGTAGTAGTCATAGTAATAATAGTAACAGTAATTGCTGCCTAATTACTGCAAATTACAGTGCAATGCAATGCAAAGTATTTACTCATGCTGTTCTGTGAGGGATGATAAGAACTTTGTTCTGTGCTCTTTTTCACTTGACTTTGCCTTGATCTCTCTGAATGCAAACATGAATGTGAACACTTTTTCGGTATGCACAATGTGTATTTTTACAGGGAATAGTTTGCATTTCCCCAAACTTGCAATTGAGTTAAAATGCACACTTTAAAAATGGAGTTGTGTGTGTTTGGAATTGAAAAATGTGTGTGTGTGTGTGTGTGTTTTTAAGTATACATTTTCACACTTTAGGGGAGAAAAAGTGTGTGATTTCAAATGTTAAAAGGTTTATTTTCATTGTTCAAAATGCACACTTGTCCTGTTCTCAAACTCAAGACTTCCAATTGGAGTTTGAAGATGGTGAGCACCACCTGTTCACTCATCCCTATACACAGTCATGCAGTTTTGAGACATAACCCAATTCAAACACATCTTCCCTCCACTGATAACTTAGGGCTCTGGACTGAGATGACTCACCTCTTTCCTTCTGTCTTTATCTTTCTGTAAGAGCCATTTAACAGAGGCCTGGGGAGATTTAGGTGTGCACTCAAGGAAAGTGGTGTTATTCTTGACTCCATACTGAATCACCTCTGCTGCATTTCGGTAACCTAGAATTTGAAAAAGGCCAGATAAAGAATAGTGCTTCCCCTCCTCCTCACTTGGGAGCACATTCTGAGGATACTATCAGGATGATCATACTGAAGATAAACAATGTGGGATAAAGAAGCAGGGAATATTTGAGGGAACTACAGCTTTAGCCTACGCCTTGCATGCTCTTTCTTCTTCTCTATTAGAAAAATCCACTCTTTCTTCCCTCTTCTTTGATTTGTTCTAAGCACTTATTTGTAATATTAATTAACATTCATTGATTGCATTTTAATTTCAGTTCCCCACCTAGCCATGAGGCTTACTGGGATGGTGTACAAGGTTCTTCTTACTATTTTAACCTCTCAGCCAGCTTGAGAGGTCAGTCAGGGTTAGTGTCTACCCCACTATCATCCAATAAGCTTGAATTTGAATCTCCTTGGCCTTAATCCACTTTGATGTAACCACGGTTAAGCCAAACCAGGATTACCTACAATGATGAGTTGAAAATCTATGGCAAATGGCAGTTTGGTTTGCTTTGACCATGGTCAATCTAACATGGTTCTCATGCTAAAGTAAACTACAGGGAAAGGAGGTGGAATGAGCTCATGGCACATTTCTGACATTCTGTAATCATGGTCAGAAACGATCAAATGTCCCAAGATTTGTACTAGTGCAGCATCAGCTTTGTTCACAATGGGTGCTTTGAAGCAGCATCACTTGCTTACTGTGGTATTAAGTCTGTAACCTTGTTTTGCAGGAATATTAACCATAAGGCTGTTAATGGATCATAATAAACCTGACATTTTATGGAAGTCAAAGTGATCTTATATGCGGCAAAACACCCTACTATTTGTGTCCTTTTTCCATATTTTGGGATCACCAAGTCATCACATTCTGAATGATTTTTTTAAAGGTTGACCTAAAAGTGGGAGGGCTTTTTGCAGAAGCAGCAGCAGCAGCAGCAACCAAAAACAACCTTTTTGGTGATTTTCATGGGTGCCTTTGAAAGGGGGGAAATGCAGGCACAAATGCTTTTGAGGAAAATCTGCCACTGAACAGCAAGTGAGGAAGTCCCAGTCTAGCGGCCTTCAGAAAAGGGCTGCAACACTCAGGCTGGGCCCACAGGGGGATGGTTGTGTGAGGGGAAGTGCTTTGGCTTGGCCAAATCTAATTGGTTCAATGGCCAGTGCCACACATGATGCCATCCCTGATTGGCTGCAAATGTTCTGATCACATCATGTTTGGATGTTAGCAAAAGGGCAAACACACACAGTGGCTGGGGAGAGGTACAAAAAGGGGTTGGAGTAAGGGGCTTGGGGAGGGGATTGGAGAGCATTTTGTCCTGAACATATTTATAACCAAGCATTTGGCAGCACTGTGGAAAATAAATGTATTTTTCCCCCATAATGAAATATTTTGGAAGCCAACAGTAATTCAGCTATCTTAATTGTCTCTATGAATAGAATGTGGGAAATGTGTCATGTCTGGTGTTCTATTTTTAGAAACTCTTTTCATTAAAGTCAAAATGCTATGGCCTTATGATACTGGACTCAAAAGCAAATGCTACTCCAATTAAACAAAAAGACAGTGGGAGAAGAAACCCCAGCCTTTAAAAAAAATAGTAGTGAATGGCTATTTTCATTTTTGGGGTGTGCTTTTCCTTAAATACATTGATTCTGAACAGTGTTCACGCCAGGATTTTGGAAAGATTCACACATGGAGGGAAACTTTATCTGCAAGAGACTGTGTATGCGAACTGGGAACAGTGCTGTGAGCAGAACCCCTGAAAATGCCTGAATTTGGCATCTTCTAGAGCAACTTTCACCAATCTGCTACTGGCAGGGGTTTTGGACAAAAACTTCAAGGATCCCTCACTATACAAGGGTGACTGATGGATGTTGGAAGCTGAAAGCACCTGGAAGGCATCAGGATGTGGAAGAATGCTCTAAAGTCAGACCCAGTTCTAAGGGCACGAGCATGACAAGCTTGTGAGCCGATCTTCCACTACAGTGACCGTTGTTCAGCTGCACAGATCAAGAGCGGCGGGGATCTTCGAAGCAGCATGACAAATGATTCTGGTGACCTCTGCATTCGGTGCATTCACACTCAAGGCAAGCAGACAAGAGCAGCAAAGTGGCTGGCGGTGGCATAAGCTCAGCCGGGGATGCTGCCCGGCTCTTCCAAGCCACCTGTGTAGACACAGCTTCTCTAGCACTCAGGCTGCTCAGGTTTTTAGGTTTTCCTTTCAGCTGCAGCTTGAGTGCCCCCCAGACAAACACAGCACACAAAAAGGAAGGGAGGAATGTTAAAAATGCACGGGTGCTCTCTTTTGACCAGTAAACCACAGGGATGGTATGAATCACTTAGGAGACCAACCACACGTTTTAATAGCCTGGCTGTCTTTCAGTTCAAAATACCTTTCAGGTTAAATCCTCGGCACTGAGTCATAGGATTGCCATGCCTCACGTCTTGTCTACGACTCCTCCTATGAAATTGAAGGAAAGATGAATTTGCAAAGATTACTTAACAATAGCCAGAGTATTATTACCAGAGGACAGTCCTGCATCTAGAGGAACAAGTCCACACCCCTGAATCAGCCATGGAGACCAAGGTCAAAGCTTTTTATTAGGAGGCTGAGTCCTTCTCTGTGGTGGCCCCAACCTGTGAAAGACCTACCACAGGAACCATGCGAGACTCCCTTCTTGACAGTTTTTAAATTCCCATTTAAGATCTTGGTGTTCCAGCTGCCCATTTTCATTCCATAATTGTTGCTGTTTTAAGTGCTTTATGATTTCACCTCATAAACTGCCTTAAAACGACTTTGCTGGTACAAAAATACAGTATTCAAGAGAAATAAACAAGCCAAACAGTTGAAACTAGATTTGGGCACTAGATTGTGCTTCCACCCTTATCTTAGAATCAGAAGAACACTTTTGCCCTGCTACACCTTGACCTTGAACATGAAAATCCAAAATGGATGCTTTGATCTGCTCAGGACAGATCATAGGTCCCAAAGGTGAGATGTTTCTAGGAATTTGCTTGTTTGGGTCTTTCAGACAGATTGTATTGGAAATAGCCATACGAAAGGAGGCTATCTGTCTGGTAAATAACTGAGAAGTAGAAACATTTGGTTACGGAAGCTGTGTCGTGGGTGTATTTTGAAAACATGTTCCGATACCTCCAGGCCCTGATTTGGGAACAAAAATTAGCAGGCATCCAAAGGGCAATGAAAGCAAAGTGGTCTGTAGAAAAGAGTTACTACTTCTGTCTAGACTTGGAGACTTGGCTCCTGTGAGGGATGGTTTTCTCAATCATAATCTGTTTTTATAGATAAAAGGAGCCACTTGTTTCCTGAACATATAAAAAAAGACTTCATTTCATATGCATTTATTTTTCCCCCACTATAAAAATGAACAGGATTAAAAAATGTTATCTGAAGAACAGGACTCATTCTTTTGCCAGCATGATGGATATCTTAATATCAATTCTCAGACATTTTGAAAGGTTCAGATGTATTCAGTTACCATACTAGCCATTGCAAAGTCATTCTGAAACTTGAAATTGCCAAGCAGTAAGTGCTGCCTTAGTCCAGAATACCTTAGAATCATGGGATTTATGGTGAATATAGAAATGCAGAAAACTGTAGTAAAACTGTGTGTTAGTTTCCTAAAACATTGCAGAATAGTCAGTGCAGGTCCATATTAATTTGGCTTCACAGACACTTTGAAATACGGGCACATAAAAGAATTCACTCTTGAACAATGTAGTCCCCCCTTGTCAATTGTAGTTTGGTGAGTTGAGGACTTATGGCACATATCCTAATTTTTGTTCATTTTAGACTAGGCAGTAATAAAGAAATAGTCTTGGCTTAGTAATAAGCGCACATATTTTGTACACCATATGATACAGTCCACCAACAAGGTATGATTGCCTGCCAGAGGCTTGTGAAGTCCAATTGTCTTGTTGGGGCTTTGCTGCTTGTGACCACAAACATGAATGTGAGTGTGAAGTACCCAGAAGGCCATGGTACATGGTCAGCACATGCCCAGGCACTATGTTTGTGAGCAGCACATTTTGCATGCCTACTGCAGAAAGGTCTAGGTTGGAATTTCCGGTTGGAAGAGGTCAAATAATCAGAAAAAGGAAAGATTCTTGGGAGCTGATTCCAGGCAGTCAGGATGGGCAGAATGAACCTGAGATGCTGGGTGATTTCAAAGATAATCAGTACGGAACTTTTTCATCCTGAGATGACTATGTTCATACTGTCTGCACCAAAAAATACATGTATAATCTCGCTTTGCCCTATCTATCACCCTTCCCACCCTTGTGGGTTGGACTACAATTTCCAGCCTTCCCCAGCCAGCCACTGGAGCTGAGAGTTGTAATCCAACTGGAGGAAAGCAGGTTGGTAGGATCTGTTAACATATAGCTGGTAGTTACAGAGCATCCTTTAGACCAGTTTTATCCATCCTGTTACTTTCCAGATGTTTTGGATTTAAACTCCTATCATCCCCAGCCTGACACCTAATAGTCAGGAAAGCAGGGAATTACATTCCCAAACATCTAGTGGAGGACTAGGCTGGGGAAGGCTGTTTTAGGCTGTGATGATAACTTTTTATTCCAGCACAACCATCCAGGAAACCCTAAACTAAGCAGAATTAGGAAGAATGCAAAGCCATCTAAACAGTTCCCCTTTGGTATAAATCATGTTCTTTAGTTAGCTCTTATAAATGGAGAATTGCATAGAAAATGGATGTTCTAAATCTCTAGAAGCTCCCATCCATTTTGTGCCAAATAAAATTTTGTGCCAACAGTTATAACAACTTCCATGGAAGAAGAAAGAAGAAACATTGCTGCCAGCAATTATGTTGTTAATTATCAGGTAATGAAGAGTTTTGGTTTAGCTGGCATTGGTCCAACAAGAAAAATCAGACTCTTGGTAGATTAAATAAACTCCAAAATTTATATTGCAACACTCTGAGTATCAAAGTTGTGTTATTCATAAGTGAATGCTTGTAATGGCCAGACTTCTCCAACAAAAATGGCTATCCCAGCTTTTACAGAGTTATCAGTGCAAGACATCACATACCCAGCAACTGGATATGAGGTTACCTTTTGGCTTCCACTGCTTCTTGCACATCCCATCAGACTACGTAATATTTATTCACCTTTTTCCCGTGGGGTAGAACCTGGAACAGGAATTGCCATCCCACGCACAGTAGGGGTCTCTGGCAAGACAGCAGTCCGCACAGGCTGTCCCATAGATATGGCAGCGGTGCAGGGAAACTTGGGTGACACCTTCCTCTGAGCTGACGTAGAGCTGTTGCTGTTTAAAGGGGAAGGGAGAGATCTATTTCAGGTGATGAGAGCAAGGGCAGGACTTGAGCTAGGATGCAGCCAAGAGAGGAGTAAGCTTCCGTATTCTCTCAGAATTAACAGTGGAACCAAGAGAGGAGCTGCCAGTAGGTAGCATGCCAAAACAGGCAGGGGCACCTCCCAGGTCTGTATGCCAATGTCAGGATCTGAGCCACTCCAGGGCTCCATCTGCTGGTCTTGCACCAGAATAATGGTTGCAGAATTAGTCCCAGACTCTGCTGCAGCTGTCAGGGCCTTGATGAGCACCATGCGGGAGCCCTTATGAACTAGCTCTTCCCTCCAGAAGCTGCCTCAGCAATGCTGGTCTCCAGTGAGCTATTGCTAGTCGCCTCACCTCGCCTCACCTTGGCCAGACTGCGCCTTGCCTTGCTCTGCATCCTTCATTCAGCTCTGGCCTTGGATTGTTTGTGATGCCAGCTCTGGACTTGTTCTTGGACCCTGAGCTTGTACTGCCTCGACTTCTGCTGTCTGGGCCCTGGTGTATCAGCTTGGTGTCCTGCCTCCCACATCCCAGACCCTTACAGCCTATAATAGGATAACTCCCAAATAGAAAACCCTTGGGAAGAATGCTAGCACATTTTAAACACTGAGGTTCACCGTTGCCTTCTCTCAGGAGCTGGGCTAAATTCAGCATGGAGATCTGATAAATTGCTTTTCTCTCTGTATTTTAATTTCTCTTTCCCCAACTAGAAATCTGAATGTGAGGCATAGTGTTGAATGGAGTCACTGGCTTCTACACTACCTTTTTCCATGATTAATGTGACAAAGTAGGCACTGGCTGACTAGTCTATTTTCTGTCCATACCAGTTTGCATGCATTTTCTGCACAAGCATTTACATTTGAATTGTATGCATTTCCACCAAAAAATATACATTCTGTAGGCATTTTCCAGTAAACACACACATCTCCCCTCTCACCCCAAATATGCCATTTTAGCTCCCTTTTGAGCTATGAATTGTGTTGCAACATTTAGAGAAATGCATAGTCCAGAGCATAACTGCATTTCAATCCATGTGTTCAATGCAGATTTGTGACAACTTGAAAATGTGGGCCAATAGCACTACTCTCCAACAGCATTAGTCACAAGAGGCCTACACCCCTCTATGTATAAAGGAAAAAGGGCCAGCCACTTTGCATTATGTATGGAAAGTGTACATTCAGTGTGGACATGTGCAGTGGATTGCACACACTTGTCTGTTTCAAATATGACCATATGCCCTGTAAAGATAATCCAGCCAGATTTAAGAACTTTTAGTTCCCATCAATTGCAGCTGCAGAAAGTTAAGCTGGGTTTTGCACCTCACACACAGAAATCAAGAGGATATAAAACTGCCCATCTTTGGCTGGGCTCTACTCATGTGTACGTGTGCTGACCCTTTGAATCCAAAGGATGCCACAGTGGTCCATAGCAAAGGGATGGATGTGTTTGGGCACAGCTGACCTCTTTCAAAGCTCTGCCTAGCCACAGAGCACATCAGTCACTCTTTCATCCTAAGCCAGCTCAGGTAGGTTGAGAGACAAATATACTTTGGGAATAGGATAGCAATGAAGTCATTGTAAATGGTTTTCACTGAGAGCTGATGACCTTAAAGGCCACTGAAATAAATCAGTCACTGACTTGACTATGGCTAGTTAGAAATTACCTTAGTCTGGATCCACCCCAAGTTAGATATTTGTTCGGATTGCAATCAAATCAATATTTAACCCAGATTATAACATTTTAGGGTGCATGATGACTGAGGGAATTATAGGACTTGTTTTCTGTTTAAACATGTATAGCATCATGCATCTAACAAATATGTTTCTTCCCTTTACCTTTTTAGACGAAATGGCCATTGTAGTTATAGGAGCATTATTCTGTAAGACAAAAATAAATGTTAGCTCCAAATCCCAACCTTCTATTTTGGTTAACCATAATCACAACATTTTCCAGTTCATAAAATGACTGTCCATTCTTCTAGAAATACATTTTTCCCTTTCACAGCTTCAAAGTATGCCCTTCATCATTCTCTCTGAAAATGTTTGACATGGATAAAATTCTGCACCATGAACCTAATTTGACAACCTTAAGCTCCTCAGAACAAACACTTGAGAATTTTAGACAATTCTAGATGAATAGCCCTTAAAGAGACACCCAAGGGCTGAAGGTAGTCAATTTATGCCTTCAAACCATCACTTTCTGTTTGCAGCAAATCCTCATATTTATGTTTTGGAGATTATAGCATGCAGCATTGTATGTCACAGCTAATATTTAATTAGCACATAAGCAGAATGAGAGGAATATCTAGTGTTTCCTGCATTCGATACCCCAGAGGACACAGTTCTGCGGCACGGCTTTACATTATCAATGAAACATGTCAGCATTAAAAATGAAGTGTAGGGCCCGCTTGACATTTTGTTTGCATTTGCTGCATTCAACAGGCATATAAAGTTAGTCAATGTGGTGCTCTCTTTCCTTCCTTGGTCTTCAGCTGGATATAGGGAAGAATGAAAGGGCACGCTGAACTGTATAGGCGCATCATGCTAAATCAGAGTAACAATCTGCACTCTCTTTTAAAACACATGCTCATACACACACCCTGGGTTAATGGAAATGAGTATGAATTATTGTTCTCCAGTACATGGAGCAACTGGAATAATCACATGGAAAAATGAAGTCATGGCGGATCGAGCTGAAATCTATCTGGCTAGAAGAAGAAATGAAGTGTGAGAAATGGTGGTGTAGCAGTTAAAGAGTTGGACTAGGACTCACTGGGTGATTCTCACACCAGTGTATCTCGTGAGGTTGCTGTGGGGATAAAATTGAGAACAGGAGGACCATGAGCTGCCCTGGGTTCCTTTAAAGAAGAACAAAAAAAGACAGGATATGGTGGTGATGGTGGTGATGTTGAAGGTATGTTGAAGGTAGAACATTGACTAACATCTAGGCTGCCTAGGATTCCCAGTAGGACTAGGCGAATCTGCAGAGAATGCTAGATGATAGAGATCAGACGCCGATCCTCCAAGTCTACTTTTCACGTTCTCCAGCCAAAGGGCATTATCAGGATCAGTTAACAAAGATTCATGGTACTTTAACTGTTAGAACATTCGCTGAATGTGTTCCTTGCTGTATCAATGACGGACAGAGAATTTCTTTCTAGTAATCCTACAGATGGGTAGATCCCAGAAGGTTTACATAAGCCTACTTCTAGACTGGATCACACTTATTTTGTTGTGAAATGTTCTGTTGCGAGGATATCACCACATAGCAAAAGTAGCAAAGGGTGCATCCTGCCTTCACGATAAGGAAAAGCTATAAAGTTTGAGGCTTCTCAGTTTAGAAAAAAGGCAAAGCGATGATGGGGAGCTCTGTTGTGGTAATTATGCAAAATGCATTTACTGCTGTTAGGACACACAGTAATGGATAGAGTAGAGTTTCCACTGTGTTAAAAACATGAACTTATGTCACACACAAGTTTAATTGTGGGAACAATGGGAAGAGTTTGAAAGGTGATGTACGTAAGGGAAATGGCTCTTTAAAAACAGTGTTATTTTTTTCCTATCTATGCAGAGGTATGAAGGAGTAAAGTAGTGGAGCTAATTCAGTTTTTTTATTTTTTAGAAAAAATGACAGCTCATCCTATTCTTCACAAAAAATTGTGGAAAAAGACAAGAGAGAGAGGAGAGATATGGAGAACATGGTTGCTTCCTTCACTTCTTATAGGGCGAAGCCAACAGGATCTGTGTTCCCATTCCTTTCCACTGAAAAGCAATTCCCAAAAGCAAATGCAGCCCTTCTCCTGTGCTATCCTGCGTGAGATGAAGTACCATCAAAATCAATGTGATTTATTTCAGAGTAAGGCCACTGAAGGTAATGTAATAAGTAGACATGCATTTGGCTCATTTTCAACTTCAGTTCCTTGAGGGCAAATGGAATCATTCCAGACTTTATTTTTCCTGAAGGAAGAAGAGGGAGGGCAGGTGGGCAGAATTTCATTTACTCTCCAGGTACATTAGAGGTTGTGGGGAGGCAGGAAGCAATTGTAAAAGCCCTGAGTTGCTGCTATTTTGCTGAAACCCTGACAGGACATTTGCCACTGAAGCCACTGCTGCTGGCCCAGAACAGTATTTATTTATTTATTGCATTCGTATGCTGCCCCCTAGCCAGAACGCTCTCTGGGTGGCTCACAGCTCAATCATAAACAATAATACAGCTAAAAATAGAAAATACAGATAAAAATGACAATAACAAACCATAAAACATAATAGGGTAAAATACAATATAAAGGAGCAGGAGTACAGAAAGTTTAGCCCACACTGGAATATGTTCCTTGGGAAAAAACTCAGCATATAAAAAAGTTATGATAGAACTGGTCTGAAGAGGTTTGGGATATAATGTCTGAATAGCACAAGGGGGGCAGTTTGGGGTGACGATCCTGTGACCCACTGAGTCAGGCACTACAGTGCTGGTAAAAATGCCTAGCGTAGATTATGGTGTGTGAAATAGGGCTGTGCAATAGAGGTGTAATAGATTTTTAAAACATTTTACAAGATGCAAAGAAAGTTAACTGAAAGACTTTTTCTCTCTTTCTCATAACACTGGAAACGGGTTGGAAATTCGAGAGAGACAAAGGAATATCCATCAGAACATTGCATGTAATAATAAAGTAGATTTTGCTGCCACAAGATAGGATGATAGCAACTGACTTCGATGATGTTAAAAGGGGATTAGATAAATTCATATAGGATAAGGTTATCAGTGCGTGCAAGTCAAAATGCTGATATACTGCCTCTCTGTACCAGTTGCTGAGAAGCAAAAGGAGCCTCAAGTCTTACATCCCATTTCCAGTAGCCCCCGTACACATTCGTACACATTCGGTTGGCTACTGTGGGAAATGGGATGTGAGATTAGATAGTCTTTTTATATGCTTATGGAAGTTAACGGCTTTCTGTGAGGAGGCTCCAAAGCTGCTCAACAGATGGGCACTACAAACAAAAACCTGGTCCCTGGAAGCTGTCATCAAGCTGTCGTCTTCTCAAGGTGAGACTCAGAATCAATACCCGTGAGATATCATTCTGCTTCACAAAACAATCTACTCCTTCAAGCACAAGAAGTGCAACCTCAGAGCTGGGAATTCACGTGAGCGCAAATTCTAAAGTTACCCTGATGTCATGGTGCTTATGCCAGTGAATTGCCTGGATCAGTGGCTTTATGGAAGTGAAAACTTAGCCCCTGGTGCATCGTCAAAGCAATCATTGTTGTGACATTCAAAAACACAGGCAAGTCGACGAGCTATGTGCCTCTTAGCCACAGCACTGCTTTCTCCATGCCATTCCATGTCCAGCATGTGCTCATTCACACCCAGCCACCCTGGCATCTGAGTAAGAATAGGGTGCTAGGTGGGATGCAACATCACAAATGGAGCAAGACTGATGACACTCAAAAGAATTTAAAAAAATGTTTCATTAAAAGTCATAGAGTTTTGTGGCCCTTCGATGTGGCAGATTGAATGAGACCATCATTTTTTTAGGGCAAACCCTGCTTCACTTTCTCTAAGGTTTACATCTTTTTCTTGCACATATCTGTTCCACCCTGTTTCTGCATCAGTTTTGAAGTCAGTTTTGAAAATGTGTATATTTAATTAGTTCTTTTTTCAAGCATTGTCCTCTAATGTAGACAAGTTTCCACAATATTTTTTCCTAAAGTACATATTGTATACTTATTTATTGATCAAAAGAGTGTATCTTAAAGTTCAAAGAGGTGCAACACCCAATGGATAATTTTGTTCTGATCTGTGTCTTACTTTGGAAGTGTGAATAGGATGGTTCAAATTAAGAGACTTTCTTTTCTTTCTATAAAGAATATAGACACACGCATCTGCATCACCAGAATCCCATATACACCTCAGGCCATAATACTAGCCCTGGTGCCTTCATTTTGCTAACTTCATCTCTCATAGTGTCCTTCTCATTCTTGAAATTCTGAAGAAAGGAAAATTTCTAATGCATATATATGAAATATGAACTTATTCTCTGTAAATTCTTAGATAGCCAGAATAGCACCATCCACTCACAGGAGGGAAACATCAGCAGGCTTGGGGAAACTCCAAGGTATGCAGAAATAATGTGGAGAGGCCATAAAGGAGTATCCAAAAACAGCCCAAAGAAAGGATGTGATGATGTGGTGACTAAAACAGTGGAGGAGTGGGAATGGATTATTTTAGGAAAGAGCTTGGCTGGCTGAAGCTCCAAACAGTAGTACTCAATACTACAGTAGTTTGCTGCAGGCTCAGTTTCTTGACTAGAATTGGTTCTGCTTTGGTTCCACTGACAGAACAGAAGCTTACTGGCTTACTGCTATTCAATTCATTCTGTCTCGGGAGCAAAACATGCTGAATCCACTCTCATGCCTCTGATCCTCCATATCAGCCCATCCTCACAGTGACAGTCTCTTTGCAAAGAAGAGACTGTTCCTCATGGGCTAAGACAGCATCTGATCTTACAAATGTGTTGGCTGCTGAATTAACTGCAGGCATCTCAGTGAGATCCTGGCTCTGTGATCTAGTCACCCCATGAAAAAAAAAATAGCCACTCTGATTTAAGAATTCTAAAGTCTTCACCAGGAGAACAGGAGAAAGCTGGCTCCCCCAATAGGCCAGTTTTTCTCAGGAGCTTAGAAGGGGAGAAGCACGGACAATTAGTGGCTAAGCAGAGAGAGGATGCGATAAGGATAAATAAACAACAGATGGGGAAAGGCAGCCAAAGGCCTTAAAATCCCCATCCAGCTCATCCCTTGGAGAACTTTCAGAGTGCTTAACAGAAATGCCAATGAAGCGTTCCAGGCTTTGGCCTGGAAACAAATGTCGGGGACTAATAACGCCCACCACAAAATACGGGCTCCAAAGCTCCAAATTCTTATCCACCCTGGACTAAATTCAAACAAGAGAGGAATTTTCAGTCCCTCCCCTCCCATCCATCTCTGTTACCATTGCCTTTCCCAAAAGCTCTGCCACCCCACCAAATGTAAAAAAACCCAACCAACCAACCAACCAACCAACCAACTGATAAATCTTTCTTCTGCTATTGATGCTTAGGCTGTGGACAGAGAAAAGTGTTTTGCCTCTTCTTTTCTCCATTGTCCCAACACATTGTCTGGCTGTATGCCAGAAGGACATGGGGAGAGGAAGAGGCAGCACTCCCAAGGGCTTCTGAAACTGCTAGCGGGAGCTGTAGAATATCTCTATTTGGGCCCAGTCAGAATGAAGCATGGCTCTCGCCTAAACTGCGGAGAGAGAGAAAGAACTCAGCCTCCAGCTGTTCCAGCCCAATGTGAGAAAGAGAGGCTAGTCCAAGCTTGGCTGACAGGTAGCTACTTCTTTTATGCAGAGGATAAATTATAGTCAGGATCTGATTTGCAAAGACAGCTGCAACTCCTGAGAATAGGCTCTTGCATGGGCAAGGGGCACTGCCAGCTCCTCTTGTGCCCAGTGCTGTGTGGTATATTTTGAAGTGGAGGTGCTGGAGTCCCCATTGCCTGAGAAGAGAGTCAGTGCGGTATGGTGGTTAAGCGTGTGGGACTGGGACTCAGGCGATCTGGGTTCTAGTCCCCACACAGCCATGAAGCTCACTAGGTGACTTTGAACCAGTGTTCAGCTTCACAGGTTGTTGTTGTAGTGAGGTTAAGACTGAGAGGAGGAGGATTGTGAAAGCCACCTTAAGTTCCTTGGAGGGTGGGCTATAAATAAACTAAATAACCAAATAAAGATGTGTGTCTGCCCCACAGCCCAACATTCAGGTGGTTGTATTGATCCATAACGACCACCCAGTTGTACCTGCTCTCATCTCAGTTGGGTCCTCACTGCCCATTTATGGCCAGGCTACCCCAACATACTTTGCATGACAGCAGGAAACAGTTGCTGTGCCCGTTCTTCCTCACTCCCACCCCACAGCTACTGTGGGGATTAGTGCTAAGCTCCCAGAGAAAGGGGAAATCTGAGGGGTGGTAGGAGACTATGCTGGTGCCCCTGCTCCATCCCATCCCAGAAGCTTCATCCCTTAAAGCCTTGGCTCCATTACACCATTGCTTCCATCTCTTGTAGAGGAGCATGAGCCATGCAAGGAGAAGCCAGTAAGCTTTTGTCTCATGATGGTTGGCAGGAGCATTTCCATCCCATGAGTTAGAGAAGGACAGTTATGAATGTGGTGCAAAAGTTAGCATGCCTTGTGTTTTTAAGGGTAACACAGAATACATGGGGGTTGATTATAATACAGTAATATGGCTACTGTTCTGATTTTTTTAAAATATTCAGTTATAGAGGGATTCAGAAAAGTGATTGACAAGGACGCTTTCATTCTGTGGCTTTTCTTCCTGCATTTTTTATCCTTCATATCAAACACCCCTAATGTTTGCACTTTCAAAAAGCACAGGAAAGCAAAAACAGGGTTTTTTGCTTGAGATTTGTTTCCTAGCATCCGAAAACTCATTGGATAACCAAAAAAGCAAGAGAATTTGGCATCTTGCTGCAAGTGATTGCAATCATGATATAGCAAATGGTATGCAGCTAGCAGCTGCTGTAACATACAAGAAATAAAGAAGCAGCAGCTACCAAAATCTTTTAAGCCAGGATGACAATGCAAGAGAAGCAGCATTCTAAATGTGCTACAGAAGATTTAAGTCCTCTTTCTTCACTTGGAAACTCCAACAATAATATAAAAGAAGTTCCAGTGCTCCTTATTTGATCTCCTACCAGACATTTCAATCTTGCCAAGCTACTTTCGATCAAAGTGTTTTGACAAGCATAAAGCTGAAAGAGACCGACCTTAAACACTTCCAGTTCCTCTAAGATGAGTTCTCCACTTGCAGAGAAGTTGGTGGGCAGGACCACAACCTTCTGTACTGTGCCCTTGTCTGGAATACAGGAAAAGGAGCCAGGGAAGAAAAGGAAGGCCATGGTGGGAAGGGAGGGGGAACAAAAACAGAAGACAAGAATCAGACCATATTCAGGAAAATTTCACAATGAAGAAAAGAGTAGACGAAAGAGCATTTCATCAATGCACTTGAGTGGCACAGACCAAAGCAAAGAGTCAGCAGAACTTGCTGCTTCTGGGCAGTAGCAGCAGCTTCGATGAGCTTGGAAAGCACTGCAAAAGTTGCTTCTCTGGGGCCATTACTTTGGATACAAGTAGTTGATACAGATGTGCTTGGTTCTGGATGCTGCCTCCACCTCCCTCGGTAGACAGACCACTCAACTGTAGTTCTGGTCAATTAGCTTTTATCATGAAGAACTTACAGACAAACAAGCATGGCCTTAAGCTACAGACTAAAATCCCCGTGCAAGCTATGAAGACAAAGGATCAAAGCTGGTGCATGTTGATGGTACTTCTCTAAGCTCTGGTGGGATTTTGAGGTGACAGCTTCATAAATGGAAGCAGACACAAAATGATGCTGGAGGATTACAGTCCATCTTGTTCAGGCTTCTTGTTCAAGACCCACATCTGGGCAACTCTTGACTGCCAGACACTAGGAATGATATGCTACACAAGTTGAATTTGCATTTGATGCCTGACTCTTGGATCTCTGGCTCCCTCCTCCTCCTCCTCCACCCTTTCACTAGATTTTGACTAAAGGAATGTTCTGGGCAGGGGGGGAAATTGCTCTCTTCCCCTCTCTTTCTGTGAATGTGTGTATGGCTGCCAGTCTGTACAGTCCGAACAGTTTCTGTTCCCAACTTCACAAAGATTTCAATAGTCCCTAGTTTGATGCATCAGATCCTTCAAGCAAAGCCATGCAGAGTCAGACACATGGTTTGTGAATGAAGCTATGCTGGTTTGGGTCCCCAGGGATGGCCCCAGCCTGAATGAAAAGAAGCCTGGGCAAATAAAATATTCTTCGCCTGGTACCTCGAAGACTTCAAAGGTGGAACCAGAGGAGCCTCTCTGAGGAGGGCATCCTGCAACTTGGGCCACCACTTGAGTAGCCACTGACCTCAACTGACCTGGGGAACGGCCACTAAAGCGGAGCCTAAAGTCCAGATAGGTCTACATGGAAGAATACAGTCTCTCTGAAAGTCAGTTTCTTAAGGAACAATCCCATGCAAGTTTAGACAGAAAAAAGCCTACAACACCCAGAATGCCCCAACAAGCTCTGCTTGCAAAGGATTGAGCCCTTATTCATTTATCTACTATATCAAACTGAAACACAAGTTCAAGAAAAGCCTTTACCTTTTGTTAGATTTGTTTGTTTGTTTGCTTGTTTGTTTGTTTGCCACCTGATGGTTGAAACTCTCTGGGCAGTTTACAACCATCCATAAAAACAAGGCAATAAATACAATAAAATATTATACTTTTTAAAAAGCTGAAAAAATCAGAATTGCACAGGTGAAGTAAAAAATAAAGGTCATGTGAAAGATGCATTGTCTGAAAAACTGGAAGAAACTCATTCCATTTCCTATTCCTTACAAACATGGCAGCCAGATCACTATATGTTGTATATTATTGAAAAGAAAACTAAGACACCCTTGACAGCCTTAACAAGTGAGGGACTCTTCTTTACATATACATTAGCCATCAATTTTCATAGGGATCTTTGCTGCAGCAACCTATCATGCATCATGTCATATAAGTTATTCCACTTATTTGCATGGAGATAGTCTTCTAAAGTGAATTTTAGAGTGACCGCCACCCACAAGGGAAGCCAATGTAAATGGACCATGAAGAAAAATAATCGGAGAAACTGAGGAAGGGCTATATTAAAGTACTTGACTGATCCACATCCTGAAATCCTAGCATTTACTGACATTTTCTTGTAAGCTAGGTTTCACCCAGGAAATCATCTGCAGTAATAAAAATATGGCGAGAGATAGGCATACAAAGAATAGTTTGGGGAAGTAAACAAGCAAATAGCAGGCTCTCTGAAGGCTTCCCCCCCCCCCCCGCATAATCATGGACAGGAAGTGAATGAGCTAAACTTTGCCTGCCCACAGTCTGTAGCCCACTCAGGCTTTCCCACAAGGGCTAATTTCGTAACACCCCCCCACCCCCCCACCACACACAGAGCCTGTTCACACCCATGGTTTCCACATAATTCACTTATAGCACTGCAGTGTGACTAATTCAGGGCAATTTGGAGTGTGACAAGGGTGTTATTTCAGGTCTGTGGTAAGCAGTGTGCCAGGTTAGGGATACGCAAGGGAGCCAGTGGGGGCAGTGGATTGGTTTGCCCAGTTTCTGGCACATCAACCCAGTGGTGCCAACCTGCTCTGACCTAAGTTGAGCCACCATCAGGACTTAAACTTGTAAAGCAGGCTGTAATGTGCACCGTTTGGTTTGCAGCCAGAGAAATTTGCATAAAATACAGCTGCAAATGGCCCAAATTGCAAATCGCAAATGGCCCAGAAAAAGATCTTGGCCAACTTGCCTGGCTTTAAAGGAAAATGCAACTTGTGGTCCCCTGCAAATGAGGAAGCTGTGAACCCGACTCAGCCACTTTTGGTTCTCATGTTGGTAAGACGCTGAACACCCGCAAAGTGCAAGTGGGTCAAGTTTCTCAGGGTGTCCCATGCTTGGGTCAGCTTTTATTAAGCAGGCCTAATCACAGCAAGGTGGAAAAGTCTTGCTCTCAGATTAAGTCAAGATCAAGTTAAAGAAACAAGCAGCTGTATTTTACGATCCCCAATATTAATTAATTAAATAAAAGGCAATGCTTTATTTATGGTGGGAGTGATTTGAATAGATACCTCTGAATGCAGCCAAGTTTTGTGCTACATTCCAGCACAGTTCTATTTCCCCCTTCAAAAGTTCTCCTGGTTTTTCTGTGCTCCACCCAATTGGACCAAAGTCTTGTGACATATGTTGAAGTGGCTCCAAAGCTATAATCACTTTGCCAGTCTACGCCTCCCTTCAACTCAGTGACTCCTCTGTCCTGTTGTTCTGTGAACAACACCCACTTTCTTCTGGTCAGACATGCCCAACCACTACAAGTTCAACTTAAGTTTAAGAAATGGCTAACTTGTTAGCAAGTATTTTGCATGTAAGTGTGAACAGTGTGTCCACAATTGTTGATTAACAACAACTGTAGAGTGAAGGCTGCAAAACAATCAGGAAGCTTCTATTTCATGTGGCACCTCTGCCATGAATTCAATGAAGTGCCTTGGGCAAGCTCTTATTCTGCAGCCTAAGTCACTCATCTGTAAAACAGCAATTGAAATGCTGCCCTATAGTCCATGCTTCTTGTAAGTAACATGGATATAAAGTGAGTATGGAGACTCTGAAACACTGTGTAGATGCTATGTATAACTAGCATTATTATGAATTCCATGCTTTCTTATGAGAATGTGAAAAGAAGCAGAAGAAATGGGAAGTTTTAAAGTATACAGCCAAAAGACTAGGAAACGGAACAAACAGATGTAATGAAAGGCAGGATGAGGCAAGGAAAAAACAGATGAGAAATCTAAATATTGAGCAATATCTTCAACATATACAAGAATGTCCTATAAGAATTATGACTGTTTACATCGAGCAAATGTATGATTCACAGCACATATAAGACTTAGGTAGTACAAGATGTCTGGCAGCTTCACAATACATTCAAACATCTAATTCAAGAATAAGGTTTAGATCTGTCCATATTTATTTAATATAAGCTAGCCAAGAAAGAACATTCTAGTCACTACTATAAACTTCAAAAGAGAGCTTTCACAACAGACCTATAAACGCCATCCCCCAAAACAAACAAGTAAGCAAAAGACAACAACTGAAAGGGCAAGCTGTCCACATCATAAAAACCACCACCACAATTGTAATAAGTACTCCAGATGACAGTTTTATGGAGGGGCGTCTTCCTTTGAGGTGGCCCCTCTCTTTTTTAGGGATGAGATAAACTACAAGTATAATTCTGGCTCTCAAAAATGCATGTAATGTACACATCTAGATCAGACGAGGTCTGATCTCAAGGTCAAGAAAACAAAAAGAGAAGGAAATGAAAGGCCGAAAAATAAGCTTTCTCCCTAAATTCTGCTCAAAATCATGTATGCCAAAGGATAGCACAATGATCCTTCTGGGGTGGCAGGACACTATCTCTAACATCTTGTACATTTCAAGAGAATGCCAATTTTATTTAAAAAAAACACAACTTTTGTGCTGCCCGCAAAGTTGTTGAGTTGTTTCTCATCTGGAACCCTCACATTGATTTCAATAATTCAGTTCAAGTGCAACTGAGTACCAAATTGGAGATGAATGTGTTGTTGTGAGAAATTTTAAAAGACTTAGCAAACTCTCCTTCTTTCCAATTTTAGCCAAAATGGAAGGGTTCTGTTGAGGAAAACATCCCCATTATTTCAAGGAAAGCAAAATGAGTTCAGATAAGCTTAGCAACATTTCTTGGTGGTGGAACAGATGTGGTGATAAGCCTTTAATGTACCTTTTCATGTATGAGCTGTATAGTTAAGACAATTTGATTGAAGTTATTGTGAAAGCTCCACCATGTCCCACGAAGGAAAACACTTGGTGACCAACAACCCAAGAATGGTGTAGCACTACGGAAGCATTATGTTTTCACAGAAATGAATCCCCATGAGGGGAGGACAGGGCTGTTCTTTCTGGCAGAACCAACCACTTTGTCCTCAGCTGGTCCTACTCCCTGCCTTTTACATCAAGTGGGAGAAGTCTGCAGCCTAGGACCTTTTCTGCAGATCTCCTTGTTAGGATTAGGATTTCAAATTGCACTGGAGGATTACATGTGAGAGAACATTATCCTCTACACAAAACTCTGTGCCCCTCTAGGTGACAGCAGTGTGATGGAGGGGCAGAGAAAGACTTAATCCCTGTGTGTGTGGCCTCCTTGAACATTTTGAAGCAGGATGGAAGAATCTGTCAACTTCAGTTTCATCATTTTCCACTTTAAGCTTGCTTTGCCTGAAATGTTGAGAATTTTTGCATTTAATTTAAAAAATCCTCACTAAAATATTTGGATTCCTAAAGCATGCATCTGTATATGCAATTTTGCCTTACATATGCATTTCTGACAAGTCATTTTCCTAACGTAACTCAACATTATTTTGTACATTTTGGACATTATTTTCCCTAATATATCCAGTGTTGTGTGCATATTGTGATTAGAGAACTCCATTGCAAAATTTGGCACTGTGCAAATTTTAAAAGATAAAAAGAACCACACTGTGTGCACTGATTCAAGAATGTGAAAGTACAGAATGTGTGAGACTTTAGACTGAACATCCCTATGTTGAAGCAGCTTCCCTGTGATGGTGAAATGTATGATTAGCCATTAGAAGGGAATCGCTGCATGACTATGCATGCTACTTTCTATCTGCTTCGTCAATCATCTGCAAAATGCCCTTCCTCAGCGTTACCATAAGCATTTCTAGTTTGCATTTTTGGGGGGTAGGGGGCAGAAAATACTGTGCGTGTCTTATCTGCACTATGCCGGGACAGGTAGGGTTAGTATGATCACACAGAATCCAGCTTGCTTCCATTTGCACTGCTTTTTTTGTGCTTGGGCCTGGTTAGGAAGTGAGCTGAGCTGAGCTGAGCTGAAAGGAATTCTGTGAACACTCGTGGGATTCCTGTTGTGCATCCTGGCAACCTTTTTCCATAGCACATGCAGCACAAACAAAGCCCGCACGTCCTGTGTGCAAAGGAGGGATGCTGCTTGTGAAGGCTTCGTGCAGGCGTGATTGCTGGCAGGTGCTCACGTGAACATTCAATGCCAAGTTGGACTGAGAGCTGCAAGAAAGTGGACCAGAGTCGAGGGAAATGAGCTGAGGGAATCCAATGGATTGCACTCCCAAAAGATTCTTCCTCATTTTTACAACCACTCTCATTCTATTATATAGAAAAGACATTCCTTTTGAAAATAAATTTCAAGGAGATGAAAAAATCAGAAATTCCCATGCAGTGGGTTCAAGGTTACTGTGTTTATCTTAATATGAGGTGGTTGGACAGCATTCTGTCCTTCATTGTGTTCTCAACTCTCCGGCAGTCCATGGCCACCTCAGCTTCCTACACTTCAATTAAAGTCCAGGAAAGACATCATGAGATAATTTCACTCATTGGGCTTTTTCAGACCAGGAAGTGCAGCAGCCTGGGAGGCTACAGAGCAATGGAGAAATATGAGGCCAAACGAAATGCTGGGCAAACTCAAATAAAGTCCAAATACATTATAAAATACCTTGAGAATGGGGGAGAAAAAATGAAGCCTCTTTCACGGGAGAAGAAAGTTTTCAGATGTTGGGACAGCACTAGCCCTACCTTTTTGCTGGAATGGGACACAGTCCCACTCAGACATGTTATATATAGGGCTTTTCAGAGTAATGGGATTGTAGGCGTCTCCCTTACAAACAAGAGCTATCCAGCATCTAACACTTGCAAGAGCTTGGAGAAGGAGCAGAATCCTGAAGAATGACAACTACAGCTGAGTCAAAATGTCTCAGGAAGCATTTTTCTCAGAGGAATTCTGAGATTTTCTTATCCCTCAGGAGATATTCAGGGTAGAGAATTTCAAGAGGCAATTTGTGGACAACTCTACCTGTAACATCAAGTTCTAGCCAGCAGGAAAGATTTGTTAAAGGCAACCCTGGGAATTCACAGCTAAGTGAGAATTTCAACACCCTAAAATTAGGGATGTGTGTGACAATTTCATTTTTCCTCAGAAAACATGGAAGAATGCCCCTTTCAAAGCTCTCAAAGTTAGCATGAGTTTGTGTTGGCTGAAATTGTGGTTCAATACGCGCTTACATTTACTGGGAAATGAAAACATTCCCCTTTGTCGTTGGAGCTCTGCCAGAGAGACAGGCAACACCAGCAAAAGTCATTGAAAAAAATTCTCTTTACTGTAGGTGTGCAGCACCAATACAAAGTGAGCCCTTCCAGTGGTGATCAGCTTATTTTCATTTATCCAACATACCCCATATTCAAGTTTAATTTGGCAATGACAGAAATATCATAACGAGGTACATTTCTAAATAAAGGCAGGATATATCCATTTGTAGTAAATATTTGTTACTTTTTGCACAGGGTTATCTTATTCTACACTTCATTCCTTGGTGTCAAAACATCTGCCTCCAGGCTCATCTTTACACATTTTGACCATCTTATATCTCTCTGATAGAATACTAAGTAACTGACCCTTGTTAAAGTCAGGAAAAAAATGCTTTAGTTCCTCCTTCTAGTGCTGGAAAATCCTTAGGGAATTCTTGGGCCACATGATTAATAATGGTTTATGATCATTACATAACAGTTTGTGTGGTTTGTTTTGTTTAAAAGGTTTTCTTAACAGAGAAGTTAAACAGCAACAGCTTCTAATGCCATTTTATTTTACTCTGGTTCATAATTATACCACACATACAAATAACCCAATTGTCCAGGAGATCATTTGTCTTGCTCCCAATTCCCAGGCTGTTTTGCATAAATTGCTTCCATAAACCAGCTTAGAGGAAACTTGGAGGAAACTTGCACAAATCTGTTTGATTACCTCATTTTTACAGAGTAAACAAGCAGATGCAAATAGTAAGGAAGGGGGGTAAGGCCTGAGATGAGCGGCAAGGCAGTAGAGAACCCTGGCGATCCTGATTGCATCATGTTTGCCCAGCGCTACACGCAGTGGGATATACATCACACAGTATTATTCTAAGGAAAATATCATATGATTGAGCAGTAATAGCAGGATCAGTTACTTCAAGAAAATAAAGACAAGTTAAGGGTCTACCGAAAACCCCTTCTGCTCTTCAGAGATAACCCTTATGGAAATCTAGCAATGATGGTGCACACAAGTCAACTGTTCCTCTTGTTTCTGTAGGGGATTATGAAGTGCATCCTACGCGTCTCTCTTTCAGGGCTGGCTTTTGTGCCGAATGCTTCCCCTTTTCATCTGAGAGGCAGCTCCATTTCTGCTGGAGATAAAAAGGCTCCCTGGAGTGCCAAGTTTGTTCAGCCATCCCCCAGGCCTGTGGAGCGCTTTAGGGTACCTTGGGATGAATGGCACATGCTAAATGCAAGATCATTATCATTCAGAAAGCCACGCAATATGTCACAGGAACAATTGCCTATTTGTGGGATTTATTTCATGAGTTTTGTAGCCTTTGGAAAAAAATTCCATACACACTAGCAGTGCCTGGCAAGAAACAGCTGCTAGGAACTTGACACTATAGGCGAAGGTCACAGAGGACACTGTGCATTTATTTCCCAGTAGTTTACAAAATTTACAGGGCTGATTGTGCCTTTCTTCTGGCATTTCTATACAATGAAAAGCTAAGGGGTTCTCTCCCCACTGGCTTAGAATCAATTACTAGTACACAGGACTCAGTTATGCACACAGATGCATCAGAGGGTACAGAATCCTTAGAATAAGCACTATTTCAGACTGCAGATACCAGTATGCCTGATTAATACTGCTTCTCCCAGAGCACCATGATAATAACTCCACATTCTCGAGTCCCCCTTCAGACACGCTTGCCCTCCATAATTGAGGAGATCTGGAGATAGGGGTGTGGAGATAGTCAAAGATAAATGGTGCAATCCCAGGAACTCTATCATGGCTAGATCAGTCCTGAAGCTCACCTGCAGCTGGAGTCTCTGAACTTGGCATGGAAGCATTCTTAATTTGAAGCATGACTTACATTGCAGACAGTGTCAGATATGACTGACAACATTTCAGTGTTGCTTGGGAACTCATCCATCTTGCCTGAGCTGAAACGTCACCCTGCTGCCAAGTCCCGTTTGCCACTGCCAAAGGGCCGCCGCAGCCTCTGCCACCAATTAGCAAGTCTGCCAGTGTTATACAATGCCGTTTTTGCACTTACCCGAAGGAAATGGGCACAAATCTTTTAATTAACTCATCGACCCTATTTGAACTGTTCAAAGCTGTTGTGTGCAATTCGTGTTTTTTAACATTTTTGGTAGCTCAAGCAAAGGGAAGAATCCTATTTAAAGCACTTGCAACATGGCTGCACCAAAATAAGGATCGATTCAGAGCAAGAGGACTTCCCGCCATGCGCATTGACTCCAGTGACTCTTGCAGATTCAGTGAGAAGATATCAAGTGAACTGCTTCTCTTTATGAGACTGAAAGTACAACAAACTCTTGCATGCAATGCTTTAATTTAACAGCCAAACAAATCTTTATTAAGCTTCTCACTGTTCCTGATTTTGAATTATTGCCTTGATGCACCCAGTTAATTTACATACTCTAAAATTTTACATTGAGGGAGTATATGAGAGACTTTGTAAAGTTGTAACTAAAATTTTCTAAACTAAAGAGTATGATGATGATGATGATGATGATGATGATGATTAGCAACAGCAGCAGCAGCAGCAGCAATAGTAAAACATGCCCTGTGTGTGAAAACAGAGCTGGTTCAAATGAGCACTGAACTCCTATTGTGCACTGCATCATTTCAGGTCTGACGCAGAGACAGCCTATCAAGCAAAGAACAAGAGAGAGGGCAGTGTGTGCAAGAAAGGTGGTTCAGAGACTGCAAGGGCTTCCTGGTGGCAGGTACCTGAGCATCCTGCAACATTTTCCTCAGCCACCAAATGCTAGGAATGGAAGGCAGTCTCAGCACACTGTCTCAAGGGCAGCTGTTGAGAGGCTTAGTGCAATTTACATGGGGAACGGGCACCGCTGGGGTACAGACGGAATGGGCTCAATGCCATTGGTGACCCCATCTGCTAAGAATCAGGGTTTCGCTTCACTAGCACCATCTTGGAAGCCCAAGTGGCATTTGTGGCACTCCCGCTCATCCACCCATGTCCCCTCCTCCCCACAGAGATAGTCTGGGCACCATGTACAAGCCCCAGGAACCTCCAGATTAGAAGACTGCAATGTGTAACCTCTGGATCTTGGAAGACTTAAGTACTTCAAAGGCTGTCAGAAAGTTTTCCACATGCTCAAAAGACTGATTATTATAAATTATTATTTATACTAATCATTATGTGTTATTTATTAAATCATTATTTAGAATAATCATTATTTATTGTTTATTAAATTATTATTCATTATTCATTATTTCATTTCTATATCCACAGCTGAAGTTCTCTGGGCAGTTTACACTATCTATAAAAACTAATGGTAAAATGCCACAAAAATAGCAGAAAAATCAGAAACAAAATTAAAAGTTTTAAACAGCTAAAAAGCAGATGATAAAAACACATGATCCAAACAGAGTGACTCTGAAAAACTCTTCTGGTGATCCCTCTCAAGCCCCTGGGTGGCCAGGTAAGTTCTTAAAAGCCTCAGAAAAGAGAGCTGTCTTGACCTGGCACCGAAAAAGTGACAGCTTTGGTATCGTGGAGAGGTCATTCTATAGATGGGGGGTGGGGGCACCACTGAGAAAACCCTCACCCTTGTTGCCCCCCTCCACACTTCCCGTGCAGTTGGCACTTGGAGTAAAACTCCAGAAGTTGAGTGCAGTGTCCAAGCAGATCATGGCTGGGAGAGGTGCTCGGACAGGTACTGAGTCCCCAAGCCATGCAGGGCTTTATAGGCTAAAACCAGCACCTTGAACTGGGACTGGAAGCGTACAGGCAACCAATGCAAGTGGGTCAGAACCAGACCCACTTATATGTTTGGAGCTACTGATTCTAGTTAGTCATCTGGCTGCCGCATTCTGCACCAGCTGCAGCTTCTGACAGATGCTCTGTTGTAGCCAGTTAAATTTCAATAAAAGAACTGCACTTCTACAGTTTCAATCTGGGACTACTGAAAGGGAAGGAAAGAGGGGAGTCACTTGTTCATGACACTGTCTGAGATTTTGAGATTCTACTGTGCAAATCAAAGATGGAAAGAACCTAAAACCGTAGTTGTAAGTCTGTCTTACCTGTTCCAAGAAACAAAACATGGTATCTTCCATCTGCAGCATTGACCCGATCAACAGCTATCTTTGTATATTTGTAGTCTGTGCCTGTCCGGATTATTAAGGGTCTCTTGTGGACAGGGTAAATGGGATTAAACATCAATGGGTGGTTCCTGATGAAGGTGACCACATCATCTGGAAATTCCTTGGTTGTTCGGATGTTGGGTGTGAAGGCTCCTCCAGGGCACTGTGAAAAGTTCATGACAATCAGGGCTTAGCAACTATACCAGTGCAGTTTTAATGTCCAGTTCTTTATCACGTTCCATTTAGTGGGACAAATGTGCATCACTTCACCACAGTCCTTTTGGCACAAAGTGGGAATGCCTGAATCAAGAATATTAAGGATGAGCTATTGTTATCCTTAATATTGATTAACTCTTAATCAGGGATGAGCTATTGTTCAAACATTACCAGAATTTAAGTACACGTCATCCAACAATAATTTAATTTAGATCTTATTAAAGAAATGCCTGGAGACCCACGCCTATAAAATTGTCTTTTCCACGTCAACTCAATATGTTTTTTTGAAGCTCCTATAAAGAACACCTGTGCAGCTGGAAATTAAGCAACCTATTATAGAGCTGACCTAGCAAAAATGCAAAGCAGGTACATATGTACATATTCTGGGATGGAGATATGCATTCCAAAGGCTCATCTGGTTCTCAGTGAACATGACAGGTATGTCTGATGTAGAAAATAATGGATATCTTCACCAGGGGCTATTAATCAACCACTACTATACATAATAACAGCTGGAACATTGCCTTCTAGCTCTTAATTATTGGTCAGAATGGTACATCAGGACTCCTAATGATCACGACACATTTACTGATCAGAGCAAATCGCCACATACATACTTTCACTCAAATATATATGTGACGACCAGTATTTCCCCCACCCCCAAAAAATAAATACATAAAACAGAACTGGAAAAGTTTCTGGAAAAAGTGTCCAATGATGACCTTAATCTAATTTAGCATGTTTGCTTGATTCATTCTTATTCTCCAGTATGCGTAAGTTTTCCTAATAACGGCAAAAGATTTGAACTGAAATATTTTATTAGGGGGAAATTCAATTAACCACACAATAGAGTATAAATGTTATATTGAAATATATTCAAAGCTGTATGTGGAAATCATTTTATTGGAATATTTGCAAAAATGTAAAGATAATAGCATATCCTTCCTTATGAGATTTACTTATATTTAACCAAAATGTTACAGCTGAAACAATGCACTGTTTTTAAGGTGTATTCCCAAAGAGAGCTGATATAGCAACAGATGTATTTTCTTTTGCTGAGATGACCGGAGCACCTTCAGCTGCACTCCTGCTCTGCACTGCTTCTCGGTTCCATTTCAAGTTGAGAAAAGCCCAATTCAGATCAACGGGCTGCACGTGCTCCTTCGCTAAGGGGTGGACGTGGCTCCGTGGGCACCGGCTGTGGCACTTTGTTGCACGCATGCCTTGTTGTGAGATCTCATGGGCAACTGGTTGGCTGCCATGCTGTGAGCAGAATGCTGGGCTAGATGGTCCCTGGGCTGGTCCAAGCATGGCTCTTCTTATATTACGAATTGAAACAAACAGTAATCGCAGTCTTAGTCTCAGTTCTCCTTCAGTTTTTTAAAGCATATTAAAGACTGCTAGCAATAGAGGATGAATGCACCATTTATAACTCTGTTCCAGACCAGGAGCCGACTGCATTGCACACAGGACGGGTTGCCATCCTCTACTTTTCATTAGGGTTTGCCACTTCTTGCCTTAGAAAAATAGGTTATAAAGATGCATATGCTATATTTATCCCATATGCCACGATTGTACAGCAGCCGAGACAACTGTGGGTAAATGCAGACTTATATGGTGTGGAAAGTTCTCCATTGGAATACAGTATTGGAAAATTCTCTGCCCTGCATCACTGGTGACATCACAATCCTGAAGCTACAAATAGCTGGGGTGGCATATGGAATGATGTGTGCAAGGCACCCAAGACAAAGTTGGATGCAGTAGGATTTGCCATGATAAAATACTTCTTTTGAGGTGTCTAATATTGCACACAGCTGCAAAGACCCTGGCACAGCCCTACCTGCCATTTAACCATGCGGGGCGACATGACTATGCATCCTGGAATGGAGGCTGTCTCCAATATCATAGCAAGAGATGGACTATTTTGCTGGATTAGTAGGAAATCTCCAGGGCTGCTTATACTACAAAGGCAACATAATAGATCTCCATGTGTGCTCAAGTCATAGCAAACTCTCCCTCCCTCCCCCTCCCTCTCCCTCTCCCTCTCTCTCTCTGTTTTGGTGATGTAGCAGCTGAGCTTACTGGAATGAGTCTTAAGCAGATTTATGCTTGCACCAGACCCTTTACATAAATACTGCATTTTAACAGTGTCCTGCAGCTTTTGTAAAACGGAAATATTGGCAAGAAATTGCACAGCCACAATGAAGGCTAAGATGTCCATGAAAGGCAATGTCAAAGTCAAATCAGATTAATATAGTTCTATATTTCACTTGACCTAATTTTCTAATTGACAACAGCTGATGTAATCATACACTTGAAAGAAAGACAGACAGACAGACAGCCAGACAGAAAGATCCTGTTATGGATTTTCTTACTCTCTCATGCCATGTCTTACTCTCTCATGTTTCTTACTCTCTCAAATTCTTGCCAGGATTGGTTTTAGCTTGTCAGGTGTTATGGGATTTGAACTATAGTTTGAAAGTCACAACACCTTCTCCACCTGATGCATCGTCCACACCTTCCACAAAACCTTTCATGGAGCACTGCAGCTTCACAGCCCCCCTACATATGTTACACTAACAGCACAGGGACCACTGCAATGCAAATCTTTCCTGAATTACCAGGGGGATGTGAGAAATGTGAGCCAATGTGAGCGAAGCCTGCACTTCAACTTCTCTCCTTGGCAACCTTATGTCCTCGGCAAGGGTCTCCAATGTAGCTTGGGCATCTCCATGTGATCCAGCAGTACTCTGGAATTAACTCTGACCCTTCAGGAGCCAAGAAAATATTTGCTATGCAATTCACTTCCCTGATTCGGTTACCCTCCCCAACCCACTGCTTCACCTTAGCTTTTCTCTAGGAAGAGACACGTGGCTTTAATAACTGGAAGAAAGACATGAGCCACTATACCAAAAAGGCTTACAATTTAAGTTTCCTCCCTACTTGTTCTCACAACCTCTTTCCAGTTCAAAATCAGGAACCTCCCCCTTGCTGCTGGGTTGCACCTCAGAAGTGTACAGAGACTGGGTTCATACAACATGATAATCCAGGGCTAGCTTCTTGTGTTGCCTGAATCTAACAATATGGCTTGTTAAACTGGATTCAGACTGCAAAACTAACTGTCCTGGCTTATAAGCCATCATGGCTTATCAAGCTGTGTGAACCCACAATATCTTTTATACTGGGAGCCATTTTGGGAGGATTTCAGCCCTAAAAGGTTTCCCATTGATGCATGATGCACAAACAGTTGAGCACATACTTTGTTTGCAAATGGTCCTATGTTCAAACAACTCTGGCAAGGCTGGGAAGACCTCTGGTGTTAGCCTTGACCCATGGTGGACTGACTCAGTGTCCTACCCATAGCCAGCGCAAATGGGGGGCCACTGCACTCCCATAGCCTCATCTCCTTCCGTGCCACCCTAAATAAGTCTTATGGAAGAGGAGAATCTCAAAGCTCCCATCAGAAGCTGTGGATTTGCAGCGGTTGCTCCATGTATATGCAGTGTAGCAATACGAAAATGTAACTTGTTTGTAAAGCTATTTCCACACCGGGCAGAGAAAAGTCATGTCTCTATTTGCCAAGGAGCCACAATTAATGCTCCAAAAGAAATAGCCCTGTGCAGGCCACAAAAGAAGCCTCTTCATACTACCTCTGGATAATATCTCTGTGTATGGCCCTACAAAAATTAACCAACTATCCCTTAGAACCCTATATGTCAGAGCTGGGAAAGATTATCTATCCATCCATCCATCCATCCATCCATCCATCCATCCATCCATCCATCCATCCATCTATCTATCTATCTATCTATCTATCTATCTATCTATCTGGGATATTTCCAGCCTGTCCAATCACTTTGGGTCTCTGGACGGCTCACAACAGCTTATCCTCAGGATAATCTTGGACTCATCAGCTCAAACTATTCTGTTCCATGGTGAGGAAACATGGGAAGTGCAGTTCAGCAGTGTCCAAAGGGCTGGAGGTGCCTCGACTCTCCCCTGCAGGCTTTTGACTAACAGAATTTCTCCTTTACTTGAGACATGATGTAAGGCCTCTAATGCACTCTCTGACATGCTATAGCTCCTGATGATGATTTGTATAAAGTCCAGATGACAAACAAGATTTAACAGACGGCCTCCTGCCCAGCATGAGTCGGTACATTACGTCATTAAGGTTTTCTATAACTCGTAGTTGATTGCGGCAGAAAAATCTGCAATGACTGGTATTTTTTGAAGGGATGCCAAGGCCTGCAGGGCCTGGCTCTTGCCAAGTGAATCGGTTACTGAACTAACCTTCTTCAATTTCACTTTAACTGTTGCTCAGATGGCTGCCTTTAGAAGAAGGTAAGAACTGGATTCCTGAGTCAGATCAAGGTCTGTGTGCTCTACCACTCTTTATCCAACGAAAGGGCGGATGCCTCCTAGAAGTGCACAAAGACTCTGTCATCCTAGCACCCCACAGCATCAGCCTGTCACATCAGCCTGGAGCCACTTGCAGATGTTTTGGGGAAAATGCAGCGAATCCTGTTGTCTTCCTGATCCTGGATCCTCAACTAACATCTTGATTCCCATCACCCCCATCTCATGGTCATGAGGACTGGGCATTATGGATGCTGTAGCCCAACAGCAGTTGGAAACCTGAGGCTGGGAACCAAATGGACAATTTAGGGTCCATCTTTATGTTTCAAGTCCCTTTCTGGGACTGACACCAGAGAAGAGACGACAGATTAACTTAATACTAATATTAATTCACTCTTTAATTTATTAGATTTTCCTCATGCACTGTGGCCAGCACCAAGGCTCGATCCCCATACATTTGAGATCTGCATCGGATTGTTCTGCAAATGTAGGAACTGAGCAGCAAAGAGAAAAGCTTATCACTATGATTTCTTTCTTGCCCTCCTCCGGGAAGTGTAATAGCTGGGATGGCACTTTGTATAGCTCCTCCCTTCCTAACAACCATCCCCAGAGTGCAATTGGTTCAGAGCAGGGACTCTGTGGACAGTGGTACATAGGCAATTCCAGATCCTGACAATGCAGGGTTGCATGAACAGCTTGCAAGTACTTTATTTGCATGGATGGGGTGATGCTTATCTACAATGGCGGGGTGAAGCTATTTAGTGCTTGCACATTCATCTAAACTCTAGTGCCTTGTGCTTTTTTTGAACATGCAGATGAGTTCTAACTCCGTCACTGGCCACTAATTTCCAGGCCATATCAAGTCCGAAGTGCTATTCCAAGAAGCCTCTAAATCTTCAAGGAATCAAATAAAAATGTTCACTGATATTACTGTCTTAAAAGGGAACGTTTAGAAATTGTCTTATGTCTGCAACAGACCTCTTTTTCTGCCAGTTAAGAAGTGCAAAGCCAACTAATAGAGGGAACTCATCCCAGTTGTAACTAAGTAATGTCTTTCCTCCTCCTCAATTTGCCCTGGGCTTGTTCACATGCTTTTGTTAGAAATTAATACTATTGTTATCCTGCGTAAGAGAACACAGTCCTCTTGATCGGAACAAACACTGTAATGCTTTATACTCTTTCAAGCATGCCTCCTTCTTATGATACAACCACAGGAAAACTCTAGCATTCTTTACTCTGAGGCAAATTGCCTCTGGGTCAAAACTAGGAGCCAGACTAAATAATTTAAAATCTCACAGCCTTTCCAGGTCTGGACCACTTTGGAGAGGCGGAGGAAGAGGATTCCTGCATATTTAAATTTACTGATGTGCAATTTTCCTTGCACATGCTAGTTTTCACCTGACCCTCTCTTGGTTCTGCTGGCCTTCTCTATGCAGGCAGTTCTTAAGCGAGGGAGCATTTGGACCTGTGCCCCATCTACTCCCCGAGTTGTGTGTATTCAGGGCATGCAACAGCAGGGATGGGCGAATGCACAATGTGAGAATTTGCCAAGATTCTCTGAACATGAGCTCACTGTTTCTCTCTCCTTGACATTTGAGATTTTTGTTCATTTTTGTGCAAATAAGGACATTCCATGGAGTGGCTGGCCATTGAACACAACAGTTATGCAGAGTCCTCACATCTTTGCATTTGTGCAAATTTCCAAAATGCCACCATTTCCTTTATAGATGAGAGTGTGAGTGATTTAAAATATGTACATTTTGAAAAAGTTGTGCATTTGGAGAAAGTTGAAAGTGTTTTGAGCTGGCAAATAAAGGCATGTTTGGAAATTTGCAAACTTTTCAGAAGATGTGTTTATATTCACATTCAGGATTATAGACAGGGAGTTTTCAAGTAACCTGAGAATGGGAACAACAACCCAATACAACAATGACTTTCCAGAGGTACCAACATCCACTGATCATCAAATCAGCCACCACCCCATTTGCTAGTAAATCTAGTAAAAACAGCAAAAGTATGTTAAAGTCAGCAATAAAAAACAGTAATAAAATAGCAACCATGGCAAACAAATCTGGGAAAAGCCGAAGTAAAATACTTTGTTTTTGGGACTTTCTTAAAAGACTGCAATGATAGGACCTAGTGGACCCCTGGTGGCAACTCATTCCAGAAGTGTGGGACCACTGCAGAAAAGCTCTTTTCTTGCATGGTTGACGATCTCAATGCCCTTACAGCTGGGTAAAGGGACAAGACTTTTCTTGTTCTTACGCTTGCAGGTGGTTCTAAAAGTAATTTGGTCCCATGGCTCTCAAGGTAAAAACCAACACTTTAAACTGAGCTTGAAATCACACTGGTAGCCAGTACAGTGGGCACAATACATTCTTATTTGTTTTTTTATTTAGACATTTGTATTCCTCCTCCTCCTATCTCTGGGCAGCGTATATCTCTTGACATTATGTTATCAAGTTGCATCACATTCCACCAACGTTCAGGCCACTGCATTCTGCACCAGCAGAAGTTTCTAAATCATTTTTAATGCCAGTGCCACATAGAACACATTTCAGCAGTCCAGTCCGGATGCCAGTGAAATGCAGATAACTGAGCCAAGGTCCATCTGCTCCGGGCATGCCTGTAAGCACCATAGCAGACTGGGCTAGTAAAATGCACCTGCAGCCCCGTGGGCTTCAGCAGTTAGCACAGAAACAGGAGGAATCCCAGGCATTTGGTCTTTGAAGGGGAGTGTGACCCGATCCAAAACTAGCTGCAAACCTCCCTCCAGAGTAGTTGCTTTCCTGAGCCATGGCATCTCCATTTATTCACTTCCCAACTCTCCAGTTTTATCCAGATGAGAGGGTTCAAGAATGCCCTGCCAAAGGGAGCCACAAGAAGCTTTCCGATTTTCTCTGCTCTCTAAAAGGCTGTGTGTAAGGCTTGAGTCACCACAGACAGTGACTGCAGCCAAGAAATTAAAAGATGCTTGCTCCTTGGGAGGAAAGCTATGGAAAATCTAGACAGCATACTAAAAAGCAGAGACATCACCCTGCCGACAAAAATGCGTATAGTCAAGGCTATGGTTTTCCCAGTTGCAATGTATGGCTGTGAAAGCTGGACCATAAGGAAGGCTGAGTGCCAAAGGACTGAGGCCTTTGAATTGTGGTGCTGGAGGGGACTCCTGAGAGTCCCTTGGACTGCAAGGCGATCAAACCAGTCAGTCCTAGAGGAGGTCAACTCTGACTGTTCTTTAGAAGTCCAGATGCTGAAGATGAAACTCAAATACTTTAGCGACCTAATGAGAAGGAAGGACTCCCTGGAGAAGAGCCTAATGCTGGGAATAAGTGATGGCAAAAGAAGAAGCGGGGGAGCGCAGAGAATAAGGTGGCTAGATGGAGTCACTGAAGCAGTTGGCGTGAGCTAAAGTGGAATTCGGGGGGTGGTGGAGGACAGGAAGGCCTGGAGGAATGTTGTCCATGGGGTCGCGATGGGTCGGGAGTGACTTTGCAACTAACATTAAAAGGCTTGAGTGCACTTTGTAGACCTCATATGGAGACCTCTGTGCATAACTCTGCAGGTACGCTGTTTGCAATATAGGGTCATTTTTCCTGGGAGCTGAGAGTGATACTTGAATTATCGGGAGATGAAAAGGACCTTGGATCCTAAGTCCATTTATTATCTTTGGTTTTAGAAGGCCATGAGGGCATGATATAAAATCTGTGTGGGTGAGACTTGTAGATTTCATTCCCCTCTCCACCCCATTTCTTCATCATGATTTAGCTACTACTATAGGCCTTTTTAGTATTGTGGAGAAAATTATAATTACCCTGACACCAAAAAAAAGACAAATTCAGTGCCAACCAGGCTGCAGTGGGGAAGTTGTTCCAAAGATGGGGGGCCACTGCAGAGAAAGCCCTGCCACTTGTCGCCACCCTCTGTACTGCCCAACATTACAAGAGTTCTTCAAAAAGTTTCTGCATTTTTAAAAATTCTATTTAAAAATTCCAAAAACAAATTACATCACTTTTCTACATAGTCACCTTCCTTTGCAATGCATTTTTCCCACCGTTGTACTAACTTTTTAATGCCATCAGCAAAAAAAAAATGTACAAAATATAAAAGTACGGAAACTTTTTGAAGACCCCTCGTATGTTCAGAACTGCTGCAACAAATTAAGTGACACAATATACTGGTCAGACTATCCTCTGATTACAGTGCCTAAGGCTTATATATTGGATATAGCTGTAATTTCAACATGATCACTATTGAATATTTATTTGCTTAAAATAAATTTTCCGAGTATTCCATATATTGCAATCCATAATCTTTGTTTTCAATGAAATTCATTTTCAGCCTGTAATATGCTTTAGAAGACACCTATCAATCTACTTATCACTCCAAACTCTTTTCTTTCAACTGCACTTGAAATTGTTAATTATCTTTTCAGACATATTTTCCCCTGCCAGTGTGACCAGCCCCAGACTCACTAACCCTCCATGTTAAAAGAATCATTGATTTCATATGTTACAAAAATACTGCACTGAATAATGAACCTCTGGAATGCAAGTTAGACAAGTTACAAGTTATCTTTTATTCACCTTTTATCTGTCAGAACTCTGAGCCTTGTACATTCATTTATCTCCATGTGAAGCTGAATTGCTCTACTTGACACTAAAAGGAATTAAGTTTCACTTGTGCCTTGTACTGTTCAGACTTGAAAACCCCATATGCGGGAACCAGATCTGTCAAAGCTAATCAAATTATTCTAATCGTCAGTGCCATTAGCAGCCATTATGCTTCAGTTACAAGTTTATCAGCAAAGCTCTCACTGCTAATCAGCTCAGTAACTGATCTTTGCTAACAAGGCTGCTGCAGTTTCTCTATCTGGGATTGCTGAATTGTTATGGTGGGTTCCCCCAGGATTAAAAAAAAAAAAAAAGACAGGATATTAGGAATTAAATTGGCCGTGACCTTAGCAGGGAGTTGCATTCATTTTTTACTTTAGGAAAATCAGCATAAATTATTATTACCTCCTTAGCTAGGGAGCCACCCTGCACTGAGTTAAAACACTGGGTCCATCTTGCCATGGTAGGGACTCTCCATGTTGCCAGATGGAGATGTGTCCCAACACAACTGTGCCCTGCCTTCGCTGGCATTAAACCCAGGCTCATCGGAGTCCTGCTTGAAAGATGCTGCAGATTAAACACAGGGTATTCTGCGTGCAGCTATGAAAGTTCCGCTACTGAGCTTTTGTACTGCCATCACTTCCATATCGAAAGCTGTACTTAGTGCCTACACGCTCCAGTCACAGCCATTTCCCGGGCGTTCTATTCGTTCCATGCAGGGGGAGACTGTTGTTCATTTGTTTTCCAAATACGAGGAAACATTCAATCAGCCTCAATCACATCAGCAACAGAATTGTCCCAGGGGTTGCTGCCTGTGGATTTTATCTTTTAAGTCATTTTGACACAGATTCTGATGTGAAGAAATTCTTTTTTTTTTTTCTTCCATCAGGCATGACTCAGTTCTAAAACTAAGAGACGGCACAGCTCCCATAAGTAGTTCCCTCATGCCAACAGCCAGTATTGGCCAATTGCCCTGACCCAGTCAAAACTTTCCTCCCAGTGTTTAACTTAAATTCATCCTGTTGTTGTATCCTAAACTTGGGGCTTCTTGTCTTGGGGCTCATGAATAGAATGTGGATTGTTCTGCCTACTTTTCTATGGCCACCTTTAAAAACTCTAGTCTTTTCTTTGGGCTACATGTATTGCAGAGCCTTCGGTCTTTCTACTTATATCACAATCATCCACTGCTGCCTTTTATCATCTCCTCTGCCTCTTAATTCTAGCCAACTTGTCTGTATCCTTCCTGAAATCACCCCACTCACCACCACCCACCAAAGCAGCTTGAACATCCCAGGGTCAGCCCAAACCAATGCTGAGTTCAGGACCATCAAAAGAACACAAAGGAAAGCTGGAGTTCCGTGGCAGCGTACTTACAGTCCCGGGGCGTGGATAGGGAATTCTTCCTTGATAAGGAATCAGCTGATGGTTTGGGCCTTCCTTGTGTGCAAACGGCCCATTGAACACCCTCTGGATATCAGACAAGTGGTACACGCACACGGCTGAGCCTTTAAATACAGAACTGGGGAAAACAGGGAAAAGAAAATCTGATCACACCACCTTCTTGCATCTAGAACAAAGTGACTCTAAAATCATTCCTGTAGGAATATTGGAGATGCCCAGAACAGATTCAAATGAGTTTGTATTTCTGGGAATCCAACCCATGAACTCAGCAGCAGGACAGCCTTCTCCAGACTTGCAGACTAAGAGAGTGTGTGTGTGTGTGTTTAGCTTCCAAGATGGTACATAAATTTAGCTGCAGAAAACTATGAGGAAAATAAATACCCAACTGAAAACATGCATTTTTCCTGCAGATCACAGTGTGAAATTATGCATTAATGAGGGAATGTACATATTTAGTGGGGTTTGAAAATTTTTGGAAGTGCAAATCAATGCAGAAAATACATATGCATATGAATTTTGTGCTGTGGCCAACTGTGGCACTTGCTCATGTGTATACAAATCTGTATGTATTCAAATATTTGTGGAGTTTCTTCTCACATAGCTTTTGAATGCATGGCATGCCAGGAGATGGTAATCCACTATCCCTCTATGAACATACAGGAGCTTTTATGCTCATGCTCCAGATTGCATTACAGAAATCTCTAGCTGTTCCCCAGTATTGTGATTGTAAGGAGCAGATCCTCAACACTGGCTGGGAAAGTTACGCTATTTCCTAGATACTGGAATAGGTCTGACTTAGAATTCTCTCTCAGGTTTCATTTGATATGAAGGTTTTCAGCTTCATGATCATGTCTTTTCCTCTCAGAATCTTACAAGATATACACATTTGATCATACTAAACAGGCTGAATATCTGATTCATGAAATAATATACCATGACCAAGTTTGTTGTCTTAAAATCAGCTTCCATATTTACTGATCTCTCATTTCTGAAATAATGGTAAGCATGGACTTGAGGGGGAGAGGCTATATTTCATAACTCAAGCAATATACCCTTTGTCTAATTTATTACATTTTCTCCATACAATTACTTTATCTCAGAAAGGCTCTTGAGAAAATGGGCTTTAATTAAAATTAATTACAATTCTGGGCCGCAACATGTTTCTGCACATCAGAGGAAGACAAATCACAGGCATGACTGCCAAATGAAATCTCTTACAATCTCTACTTCTAATTATACTATATGCTCAATTTAGAGTTATTTTTTAAAACGAATAAAAAAATCACTGTGGATACGTAGTAAAAGAAACCCAAGCCAGTGTCAACCTTGCACAGAGCAAAGGAATTACCTCCAGGGCCTGGAATATACTCAGAGCTCACTTTGCTGCCACCTTATATGGCTTCCTTGCTTTTTGTCCATTTTCCACTCCGCCACATGAGTTAGGCAAACCAATTTTCAGTTCAAACATGCTGAATACATAATGTAATCAGAAACGTGGCCTCTCTCCACCCCTCCTGCTAAGCTTCCTTCTTACATTGTTCATGGAGCACATTATAGAGTCTCAGCTGTTGACATGATTCTTTTCTCGATTGCCAAGCAATTAAGAAAAGAATTACCATATTTAGTGCTTTGATGAAAAAAGGGGATTATCTATTTACTGTGGAGGGACCCCTAACAGAATTACAGGCACACAGCTGCCTTGCATATTCAGCACTTGCTCGCACGAGCAAATATCCAGGACCCAATGAAAATCAAGGGCAGTGTCCAATGGTGCCCGCGGATCCACAGTGGTGGTGGTGCCAGGAAGCTCCACCGCCAGCACAACACGTCCTTCCTTCAGCAATCCCAGAAATGAGCCCAAGTACTCCATTCTGGAATGGGGTTGGTCCACAGAATCTCCTTAAGAACATAAGCAGAGCTACTGGTCTATGTAGGAGAAGGACTGGATAAATTCACCGAGAAGAAGGATACTGGTCTTGTTAGCAATATGCTGCCTAAGCATATCCGTTGCTGGGAGTTTGGACAGGCATGTGCTCTTGCCTGTGAGACTTTGTGGGCAGGTGGTTGGCCACTGCAGGAACAGAATGGCCACCAGTAGCCAAAGATAGCCTTCTCCTCCATGAATTTATCGAACCTTCCTGGGAACTCTGCTGACTTCCATTAGCATTTCAGCTTCTTTCCAGTTACTTCAGGAAGTGCTGGCTTCCCTTGTCTCTGGAGGTGGGTTCTGCTGGCACACACACAGCATTGCACACCAAGTTACTAAACGCTTGCTTGCTTGAGATATTTATTTATTTATTTATTTATTTATTTATTTATTTATTTATTTACACTGTAGCTACTTCTAAGGGAAGTGTTAGTAATTGAAAGTGTAGGGTATATATCACTTCTTGTCAGATAAAAATTTGTTCTTTGTCTTCCACACAATGGCTAAAGAGCCTACTCATACAAATCAGCAGTAGGAAAATCGTTGTCTTTAGCATTAGAACAAATAATTTACCTCCAAAGTATTTCTGAATTTCTGAAAGAGAGTGACATGAGGACAAATGTGTCCTTAAATGGACACCGACTGGCCACCACAATTATTTCCCCCACCCTCATGTCAGAACCGGGGTGAGGAGAATTGCACACTGACTCTTGCCACTGCACTAGTCCACATCATGCAAACCTGGCAAGGGTGGTTTGTTGCCATGGGCAATAAGCCACCCAGTACCCATGGGCTGTTCCAGCATTCTAGATGCATCATAGGGCAAGCTGCACCAGCAGGGGTAATTAGGCAATTCCTTTCGACATGCATAATGGGGAAAAGAAGCCATAGTGAGACTGTGCAAAGAAATCTAAGTTTGTTGAAGCTCGTCTGCCCAGTGTTTCTTTCTAGACTTGCTTGAAGCAATGCTGCAGTCTCGTTTTCATGGGAAAGATATGATAAATGGCCTTGGAGGAAAGTCTCAAAAGAAGCACATAATCAGCATGCTATAATCTCTGGGCGATCAGATCACTATATTTGATGACTGCGTGATTCTTTATCAGACAAACGGCCCTTGTCATGCTATCTTTGCATGGGAATGTAAATGCTTCTAGTATTGAAAACATTTGCTTGTAATATTCTAATTAAAACCTTTCCTTCAATGATATAGATTTACAGAGGTATATTTAAGGATAGGTACCTCACTGGTCTCATGCAAAAGTCCTTTAATATTTGCTTTAATATCGGCATAAGATTACCTGGATGTTGTGAAAATGCCATATATCAGTGTTGTTCTTGGGTTATCTGTCTCTAGCAGAAACACATCCTCTGTGGAGAACAAACAGCACTCAATAAATCACTGCGCACAACTTGGTGATTTCCAAATGCAACCCACATGTCCTGAGCTTTATTTTATTCATTGCACCCTTAAAGGCCTCCCAGACAGAGTTTCTTTAGGGCACGGCCCAACCAGGATGTCCATGGTCCTCTGAACTCAGAGCTTTCAGGCATCCAATGCAGGGTGAGAGGAGCTTGGAGGCAACATTGCTGCCTAACCTTGGCACTTAGGAGGCAAGGATGCTGAGCTGCTGCCATAATCCCTTGCATTGTGGAGGCACCGATTTCCACTACTCCTCTCCATACCTCCTGGCATGTCCTTTAAAGCCCTTCTCCAAGGTCATGTTTGGACTTGGAGAAGCACCCAGCTTAATTCTTTCTGTGCTGGGGTGTGTGTGTGTGCGTGCATGTGTGTAGGGGCTGCTCCAAGCTTGGAGCCCCAGTGCAAATTTCTGTAGTTACTGCTGGGATTCTGAATAATTCTCAGGCCATCGAGACAAGATTGCACTGCCCACTCTGATACCAATTCAAACACAATGAAACCAGCACATATAAAAAGTCCAGTAGGCACCAGAGAATGCAAATGCTAAAAAAGTCAGTAGCAGCAGGAAGCTGTTCCATTTGAAACCAGTAGGCTTGTTTAGACTATCAATGGCAACAAATATGCTTATTTTATATCACTAGTAAGATACCTTGTACAATATAAATATATCCCTTTATATTTAGCTATCACTATCTCTATCATCTTTATCTCTGCTTCGACCTCCATCAATCTCTCCAGCTTATATGGTTTATATGACAACCAAATAAATTGAAAAGTGGGTCAGACTAGGTTGCCCCATATTCTACTTGAGAAATACCCCTTTCCCCATTTGTAGGGTTCTGTTTGAAGGTCTGTTTAAACTATGTCTTAGGGTGCAATCCTATGCATATTTAGACAGAAGAAAATCCTATAGTATGCAGCATTTGCCAGCTAGTTATGTTGGTTGTAGAATGCTGGGACCTCTAGGCCTCTCCCCCGCCCCCACAACACACCTTTAAAAGTGCATGGATAATGCCTGAAATCCATGTGTGCAAACTGCATTCAAATTAGCAAATGCAAATCCATATCTACTTTTGTCCTCTTTTTTGTGGGGTGCATGCCCAAGAGTCAGCCTTTGTCCCTCATTGCTCTGAGGCTCTCATCTTCCCCTGCTGCTCCTGATGGCTGCTGGAACTTCAGTTCTGTTCCTTCCCTTCTAGGGCACCCACATTTCATCCATATAGCATGGAAACCCCTTAGCAGGAACGCTAACAATCATCATATGCCCAGAACTAGGTGCTAGTGGCAGTATCAGCTGGGAGAGGTTTGAAATCACCACAGCGAGAAGAGAAAGGGCAAAACCCTCTAGACCAGATCAAGCCTGCATAGAAACCAGCAGCCCCTGGATGGAGCCAAGCCAGCATATGCCATTCCCCTATCACTGTGTGGTAGAAATTCTCTGGAACTGGATTGTCTGAATATATGTGACCATTTATCCAATTTCCTTAGTACAATATTTATTTATTCAATATTTTTGTACTGATATAAATATAGTTGCATTCATCTATTTGTACATATAAATACATATATTATTTATTCAATATATTTGTCTCATCAGGCAAAATTTTAAAATAGTGCCAAATTCCAAGGAAGCAATTTTTACATTGCAGATGAGGTTCCGGTGAATAGATACGTATTCTTTGTGCTACGCTGATAATAGAGCTGCGTTGAGGTCCACCTTACGATGAATCTTTCAGACAAGCCAGCTCATAAATATTGATGTAAGAGTAGATTGTACAAGCCCCTGTGGAAATGCTTATGTGAAGCTGAGCGCTGTGCACTCTTGTTTAGGAGAAAGTTCCACTGAACTCAGTGGGGCTAACCTCTGTACGGCAGAATTCGGTAAGAATTATTTCTTATGGATAATATAAGCAACCATCAATGCTAACTGGAGACCATATGTGGAAGAAACAATAACTAACATACAAACAGGGACAAAATGACAAGAGTTTGAGCCTCCTTTTCCCCCTAACGTTTTCTGCGAGATTAAATAACCTTTGAAAAGGCCACTGCAAGAAATGAGTTCAGTGCAACATATCAGGGATAAAAAAGGTATTTAAATATTTAGAGGCTGCTATCATTCTACCTAATTCATCAAAGTAGGTTTCTGTGCCATCTTCATCCATGACTGAACACACAAGTCTGGCTTTCAAGTAGGTCGTCCACTTGTTTACGAGACTACGCTGTCCACCAATATCATTCTGGGTAGAAAAGGAAGGAAAGAATGCACACATTAAGAAGGGAGAGAAATCTTCCAACAGCAGCAAGCCCTTTTCAACAGGGCCTTGGACTTACAAGACACACTTTTCCACCTGCCATTCCAAGTTCATACAATTAGGATTACAGTGATTGAATAGCAAGTGCTTCTACCAGGTATTTGCCAGAGGAGACCACGCCAAGGTGTGATAGCCCTCAAACAGGTATGACATGTGGTTCTCCTTGGAGTGGAGGAAAATACTGCTCAGTTTGCATTTTTATGCAAACTTACACAATTCATGCTACCCAAACCTATGAATGGATCGAAAGGCAGCTAAATGTCAACATTTGATCTGCAAATTTGCAATCAATATTCATATATCAAAAATACTGATGGGACAGAGGCATACCCACAAAATGTCTATATCGCATAGAGGTATGCAGAAGAAAATCAGCTGCAAAAATACATATATTTTGAAAAATGGGTACACAATATGTACATTTTGAAAAATGCACAGGAACACACACATTCTCATGCAGACTTAAAAGCTTAATGTAGGAAAAATGAGAAGCTGAGTGGAATAGATTTGGAGGTTTGTCCATCCCTAACTTTGTTCAGTTACTGAGTATGTAGATCGGCCATTAATAAGCTGAAATGAATGGAGCATATTTAACTGGCATCCATATGCAGGATTACTATATATAAGAAGGTACTTGCATTTATTTAGGCAAATACTTGCATTTTTTTAGGCAAAAGAAAACCTCTCACAGACAAGGGTGAGGAATTAGGAAACTTGGGGGAATCCTCAATTTGCAAGAGTACAAAAAAAATCTTTAGGAGAAAAGCCCTACAAAGTGGAGGCAGGGAGGAGACTTGCAAAAAAGAATAATAAAGACTGTGCTTATTGCCCATGGAGTGCTGACTGACTGCTGGGAAAAAATCACAGAGCACCAAGAAAGAAGGCCAATGGAATGTAACTGAGTCACTGGCATTCTGAGCACAGAGCTCTCCAAGCTACAACATCTTGCTGCAGGTTCTACTAAATTTTAGACCCTGTCCAATTCTTGCTGAAAAGATTTTCAATGCCAAAGTTCTAACAGAGTCAGCAGATAAATGACAGCAAACATGTCCAGCTCATATTCTTCCGAAGCTTGTTTTTGCGCAATTTGGCAAAGACAATTCAAGTGGAAATGTGCCCCAGGCATTTGAAGAAGTCATCTAGACTTCATTATGACAACAATGGTTTAATCATATTTGATGTCTTCTGAAAAAAAAAATGTCTCTGGAACCTTGACAACAGCAGAAAAGTAAAAATCCTAAATAATGTGCTATATTTCTTTGACTCAATCAAATAAAAAATAAAACAGATTTATTCCACTGCTCAACCCTGTGGTTGAAATGAGAAAACTGAACTTGTTGCCAGGTTAAACCAGGGGTGGACAACCCACGGTCTTCCAGACATTGTGGTCTACACCCAGCATCTGTCAGCTTTGGCTATGCTGGCTGGAACTAAAGGAGTTACAGGCCAAAACATCTGGAGGGACATTCTCATGTGAGAGAAAATGTACAATGCTGAGAAGAAGTGAGGCAGAGTATAATAGTGTTTGATGAATGCTATGGGTGTCTTCTCACGCAACTCTTTTGGAAGGTGGAGCTGTGTTGTGTTCACATCATTGACAGTGGTTTGTACCTTCATTTTCATGAATCAACAGAAGCTGAAATTGCTGCCTTTGTGCACTTCCATCCCTAGGATGGGTTGAGCAAACTAACAGGGGCTTGTAATATAAATGGGTCCCATGCCAGTCACTGTGGTTATAGCAGTTCCCATTAATGATGGCCATAGATGTCTAGATTCAGGTTAACAGACATAAATACAGTAGTTGAAAAGACGTAGACAATGAGACTCTTTCAGATTATGTGATTGGATCAGAGTAGGTGGCAGCCTCGGAGACCCAAAGTACAGCAGCACAGAAGTCATCATCATTACAGACGGATCAGTTCCAATGTCTGATACGCCAAATGGGGAGAATGGCTAAGCACTATTTCTACCAGAAAATGTATACAATAATGCACTGGTTTTCTCAGATCTGTAGATTACAAGGGAACATGGTGGGCAAATATATCTAAATATATCTGTGGAACACGTGGAATGTTGATGTTTTCTGTAAAAATAGCTAGTAACTGCTAAGTCTTCAGGGTTCACATTGTGCTCCTAAAACGAAATCAGAAAAATACACAAGTTGCTTGTCCTGCAAGAACCTGCCCTCAAGGAAATGGTACTTCTAAGAAAAATGGACTGAAGGATTATCCCTTTTCAGGCATTGTGGTAGCAGTGCCAGGGAAGATCTGGATCCCAGAAAAGTTAAGGCTAAATGCACAGTTTTAAATTTCTTTTCTAAAAAGAAAAGTGAACACCGGACTCTAGTTTCCAACATGTTTGACATCTTTGATTATGCTGTTGCCCTGTTAAAAAAAGATTTTATCCATTTATGTGGAGCAGAAATGATTAAAAAAACCAATAATGCTAAATACTTGTAAGCTTACTATAATTGAGCTTAATTAACAAACCGTTCGTTCTAGCTTATGCAGATCACTATTCCACTGAGGATGCACATCATAAAATCAGGTATGAGACACTGTATGGCACAGAGCCTAACTACGTCCATTCAGCAGAAGAGATGAAAGGAACAAACCACCGATGCCATTTAAAGGAGCCATTGAATTCTCACAACCTTATTCAATTTCAGTAGGGGCTGAAAGGCACAGGGTGCAGATTCTGCCATGGAGCAGCCTGGCTGCTGTCTGATTTTCCTGCCTGGACTGCCTGCCAGGACTGCTGGTGGTGGGTGACAGGGTCAGGCATCCACTGCAGTGAAAATGGTTATGTAAACCCCTTGCCCTCCACCCTGGAGGTCTCAGGCTCACAGCCTCTGTGCTGCCCTGGCCTTGATGTGCCACCCCTACCCAGCTCCCTTCAGGAGATCCTGCTCCTCTGCCCAAACTGATCCAGAATTCAGCTATCACACCCCTGTCCCCCCACCATTGTGCCTTAGATGTGCAATTCAACCAGAATGGCCCCGCATGTTTAGATCAACTTATGGACACTGACTAATTTTACCATGGGGAAAGCAAAGCCCTGCCCCCTTTGCTTGCCAATTAGAAGGTGGCTACAACTCCTTCTCAGCCTTGATATCTTCTGGCTGCTGCAAGATCTGCTACAAGCAAGTCTGGGTGAATGAGGAAGTTGGTGATGGCAATGGTTCCAATTCCTCCAGTGAGGCTTCCATTTCTGAGCCTCGGGGGGAAAGAGAGGATGCAGCTCTTCCCAGCCTAGTTTTCCTTCCAATCCATCCCATCTTCATCAAGCCAATTTGCCTTCCAGTACTGTCAGGCCACAGGGAGGGATGGGTGCAGCTGGGCAGATGCCAGATTCGCTTCTTCCTCCCTTCCTCCACCCACCAGTGTTCACAATGGTGCCTCCTGGTAAGCAGGGACCTCGATTTTGTGGCTCTCCATCCTTGGCCTCCCACAACAAAAACCATCTATTAACCAGCCTTTCTAAACAGATCACCAAAGGAATGTTAGGCCTTCTGATGGTTTTGTACAAGGCATTCTTGCTTCTTGATCCAGTGCACCACCTTGAGAGATAATGATCAGAATAGTGTATGAAAAAGTATTGCTTACAGGACATATTCTGGCAATCATTGAGTGTATTTGCTTGGTGCTGCCACTGTTGTCTGTCAGTTTCTCCTTGAAAAAGAAGTACACTTTAGCATCGTTTGGATCTGTACCATCAGGGATGAGATGGGCATCCACAAAAATGGGCTCTGAAATGACACAAAGATGTGTTCCAACTGAGAACATGAAGCTCAAACACTGGGGCCATGCCCAACAGAGCAGAATACTGAAACCAGTTGGGACTATCCTGCACTAATTTATGGCATCCACATATTTCCATGGTTCATCATACAAGTCCCTGTAAACAACAAGACAATGGAAAATGGAAGATATCTGGAAAAAGCATCTTCATATAGCCTTCTAATATTGGTAATACTAAGCTGGGGGGTTAATTTTTAGACAGGTAAAATGAAGAGGCAGTTATCTGCAGGCTTGGCATAGCCTCAAGGGTTGCAGATGTACAAAATAACAACAGCCTTTTAGAACAAATCATAAAGCAGCGGAGGTGGATGAGCAAAAGCAGCCTCCTGAAGATTAAGCATGCTCTCAAGAAAACAATAAAAAATTAAAAGACTAAGCATGCTTATTGTCTTGCCTTTGGAGGAAGGAATGGAACAACTAAGAGGGGGGAAATGTATGGAGTTTTCTGGAAAGGGGCATGACTTGCTGGCTAGAACCCTGAACAGGAGCTCTCCATGCTTCAGCTTTTTTTCCCAAGCCCATCACAAACGATCACCTCAGCAAACTGATGCATATGTTTCATTGGCAGTCCACTTTGCCATTTCTCCAGAGCTTCACTTCAATCCACTAACCACAGTAACATAATCATACAGAAACCTTGTGGTGAGAAGAGCCAACATCTGAGATTGGGCTGCTTCTCCTGTGCGGTTTCTACTTTTGTTTTGCTTTTTACCATGGCATGGAGCACTAAATGCTAACTGACAGCCACGTTGCTCGATAATGCTAGAACTGCCGCAGGTGGTAGCCTAAAGCCAATGAATGAACCATACATTTTAACTAATTAGTGGCACCTTAGTTTTAATGGAAGTCTTTGTAACTAAATGGTTTGGAGCAGCACAGTATCCAATGCAGACATGAAAAGTACATGCAAGACAAAACAATCAAATCTTGGCATTTAAAAAATAATATACAAGTTCTGGAATTACTTCATGTCAAACACGAGTATCAGCTAACTTTGAGTTGTGCTGGACAGGAATGCACAAGCCTGACACACACGCATGCACACATGCACACGCACGCACAGAGCAGGCCACTTACTGGGGGAGGTTTTCTTATTTCAGTTCAAATTCCCTGGCTCTAGAGACCTCATAGGACCTTCCATGCCTATAATTTAAAGGCATTAAGCCCTCTGGTGTTCAAAGGAGGTGATGCAGTTCTCAAAGCACCATCGAGAGCCTCCTTCCCCAACCTGATGTCTTCCAGATGTTTTGGACGGCAACCACCATAGCCACGCTGCCTGGGAATTATGGGGGTTGCAGTCCATCATATCCACAGAGCACCACACTGGAGAAGGCTGCAACATTTGATAGACTCACAGGAAGTTTATACCCCAAAGGTTTGATTTGTTGCCTGTACCTGTGAGTCATTCAAAGGCAGGAGTCCCAGCCAAACAGTTTGCTTTCCAGGTACCTGTTTAACAGGCTGGAAAAGCAGTTTCTCTGTCACTTTAGTTCTACAAGTCAGAGAAAATGTTTGTGTAAAATATCACCTTCTAGTGGAGAGGTATTTTACAAAATAGGCTTAAATCTGCATTCCTCAAATCGCTCATCTTGGAACAGCATCAGTTGCTTTGCAGTTTGGCCAGCACTGTAGGTTGCAGTCACCTGAGTCAGATCAAATTCATACTATTGGTCTCTAGGCAGATACCATTATCTGTCTTTAACCTTGTGGAATCTACAATCAAACATTATCTTCAAAATTTGTATCCTAATTTCAATGGCTATGTTGTATTTGGCTATGAGATGCAACAGCCAAATTATGTTCTCTGCTACAAAGACCTCACATTCATTTCCAATGTTTTTATTCAGGTTTAAAATGTATGCATTCCGTTTTTTAAAAACTGGAATTCAATTTGCCATTCTTGATAATTCTACAATTGGTATCCTTTGAATATTTCTTGGATAACTTTGCATTATATAAATGGTAATCCTGGTAATCTTAACTTGAAGTTATCCAAAGGTCAGCTCAGACTCAATGGCCTATTCACAGATAATGGTGGCAAAATTAAAGGTAATTAACCCACAATTCGCTGCTCTGTATTCTTGCTGTGTGCTTTCCATTTTGCATAATCAATCTCTAACTGGGCAATTATGAGGTTTATTTGTGACTTGTGCATCTGGACATTGTGTGCTAGTGTTGAACAACCCTAGTGAACCTGACAACTGACTGGTCCACAATATCTGGATTTGTAAATGATGAATTAACCTCCAATTGGGCCAACAAATGTCTGAATGGCTAAACTGGCCATGGAAGATGCCCAACACATGCTGCGGCAAATCATGGTTTAATGAATTTGCCCACAATTCGCCACGGTTATGTGTGAACACAGGGCCCCTGTGAAATTGCCTCTGGAGCACATGGGGATTTGCCGCTGAGCTTGTGCGTGGGCCTCAGTTCCATGGCAGCACCATTTGTTGAGTGGATGGTGCATATGCAGCCACTGCAATGGCAGCAGTGGCAGAGATGTGGCTGAAGCACTCACATAAGCAGCACCCCTGCCAGTGGCACCTCTGTGTAACTGCAACCAAAGGAGAAGGCCAGTTGTGTCCTGCAGGTTTAATATGAACAGTGTTTATGTCACAGCAGATTTGGCTCCAGAGATTTTGCATGGTGTTTGAACTCCTCCAATAAAGGAAAATGCACACATTTCTTGTGCACTTCCTTCTGTCCGTCCTTCCTTCCTTCCCTCCTTCCTTCCTTCCTTCCAAGGTTTCATATCCCGCCCTTCACAATAAACTTTTTGCTTTATTTCTGATGTTATGTCACAGCAGATTAACACCACATGAATAAAATGTTGTCTTCTCTGTAATTTTGTTGGTTGTTGAGCCTAGAGAGGTTAAATATGGTCATCTTACCACTTAGCCATTTGGAGTTGTGCTGGTCAGTCCTCACCGCATTCCGCCGGGTTAAACTGCGGAAAATGGCAGCGTCAGTCCCCATGAAATCGATGTACATTCCTGAAAATAGTTCTTCGTCTGCAGAAAGTGAAAGGGGGAGGGGAAGGGGAAGTGAGTGCACTCAGTGGGGGGAAATCATTTTTGGCAACCTATTTCTGTTTGATACATGGCTATTTTCTAATTCTGTAATGGGCAGAATGAGAGCAGGATTTCCTCTGAATCATCACATACAAAATGCCAGGTCTGCACCAGAGCAACCCATCTTAATGGAAACCCTTGGGCAACCATATCATTAAACAGGAAAGCCTAACCACAAATGTGGAGAAAGCTTTTCAAGTGAAATGCTATTTAGTGGTCAAAGCTGTGAGAGACCAGCTCTAGAGAATGGAAAAAGCAACACAAGGGATCAACTGCTGCTTCCTAAAAGAAAAAGACATCCCAGGTTATGTGCCATACAAATAGCAAAAAAGTGAGGGGAAAGTACCTTAATGGCATTTCAGTGCTGGTATAAATAGGCAACCCAGCAATTTGCAGCTGAAATGCTGTGAGGGGTTTACCAACATGTGAAAGGGAGAAAGGGAAGACTGCCTTCTACAAAAGGTACTTCCCAAGTTTTGGCACAGCCACCAGAAAAGTCCTTCCCTGATTTCCAGCACAGAGTATTAGTGGGGATGATGGGACACAAAGAAGGACCTGTAAAGGTGATCTACATGAGCAGACAAGCTCACTTGGGGGCGGTATCAAACCACTTCAAATGTCCCAGTCCTAAGCCATTCAATTTTTAAAAATTAGCATTCTCTAGAAAAACTGCACTCCATATTCCAGTATGGAGATTTCAGAGCAATGTACAATAAAGATGAAAAACAGAAAAAGCAGTTAACTCTACCACCACCCTTTCAAGTACCTTTCCTAACCAAGAAGTGTTAGTGACCGGGCAGCTGTTAAGAACCCAGGAGCCCCGGGTGGGTTTCTTCAGGAGTGGCCACATGCTGCCTCCTTAAGGACAGCAGAAACCACTTCTTCATGCGGAGATGTGACCCCCACTCCCTGAACAAGCCCAGTCAGGCCCCTGAGCCAGACTGCGTGAGCAAGAGGGGGCAAGGATCGAGAAGGCACATGCATTCCCATAAGTGCTGTGTCTACTGAACCGGATCTCACACAGCTGGGCAGATGGTGGCGTCAGGCACCTCGAGCAGAAGTGCACTAACAACAGTGCTAAGTTGTCTGCAGACACAGATGATGTCATCCTCAAAGTGTGGTGCACAAAGATCATATGGGGTAACTGAAGGCATCAGGGTCCCATTTGCTGGGGGAGTGTGATCCGCCTCCAGGCAACTCAGAGAGCTCTTCTGGATAGGATGCAAATGGAGACGGCGTGGCAGCACAATAGGCATGATTGTGCACTGTGCAGCATGCTCAGTCTTGGGCCAGTTACGCACTGGCGGACATCTGGCCTGCTTCATTGCCCACAACCTCCCAATATTCCAAGGAACAAAGCAAGCTATAGCCCTGGAGAAAACAGGCAGGTGCAGTCAAGCCAATGGCTTTCTGAACTGCACTACTCCACAGTGAAAGGCCTCAGATGGGTTACCAGCTCTTTCCACAGGAAAATCCCAAGAATATTTAGAAATTAATTGGATTCCACCCATCTCCTGAGTACCGTGACTACAAGTCTTACCAGGAAATGGTTCAACCATGGCAATAGGGTCATCCAGACCCACTCAATTTTCAGATTAATCACATTACAACTTGGAGAAAAGACCAAAACAGTGGTATGATCTGCTTCATGTGCTGGGCTGATGGCAAACTGATACAGTGTCGTGGTTCTCATGGAGGCCATGAAGTCCTGAGCTGAGACTGCACAGGCATCCTCAGCATAGAAATGAAAGCAATTCAGAGCCGTTCTGGGTTCTTCCAATAGCACAATGAGGATCATGTCTGCAAGCTCAGTCAGGAAAGTATCTGGGCAGCAGTTCCCAACTTTAAAATACAAATGCATGGTGGAGAAAGGCATCAGAGGCTACTAGTCATGAAGGTTGCATATGACCTTCAGTATCAGAAGCAGTGATACTGCCTCGGTATACCAGTTGCTGGGGGACAAGAGTGGAAGGGTGCAATTGCAATCATGTCCTTCTTGTGGATTTCCCACAGGCATCTGGTTGGCCAATGTGGGCACCGAATGCTGGCCTAGAAATTCTCCAGGCCTGATTCAGCATAGCTCTTCATATGTTCATTTTTCCATCTGCTTCATTTTTGTTTCCATGTTCTTTTTTTAAATCAGCACTTTGACTTATTCCCAGAAACAAATTGAAAGTCAAAGCCTTTTAATCTTTTGTCTCCATTCCTCTGTCATGGACAGTGGGTGAACTCAATACCTTTGGCCCTTCAGGGCTTGTCAAATTCAAAATATGGCACTCTGCTTGCTGACCTATGCACTATGGGAAAATCTGCCCTGGTATCCTTCACATTTCAGTAAGCTATTGAATATGACGGAGGGTAATGTACACAAAAGCTGAGCACTTTCAGTTAGAGCCAAAGCAAATTTCAGTCTCAAAATGTTTCAATAAAGGGAATTAGGCATGCAACCTTTGCTTGTAATAATAGGATTATGGACCTGAATTCTTTTGCACTGGAGAATTCAGCTCATATTTCATGGAGTGCGTACAGTACACATAGGTACAAATTACAGGGCTTTTTTTCTGTCTGGGACCAAGAACTGAAATTCCATAGTTAGCAAGGCAATTCCGAGAAACAAAACATTAGCACAAAAAAAAAAAAAAAAAAAAGCAACCACCTCCCACTGCCACCGCCCCCTTTCCATCATTATTGAATTAACTACCATCCAGTGGCAGACTTTGACTGAAGCTGGAAATGGCCTTCCAGGAATAAGAGACAAATTTTGTCCACAAGACTATTCACGCTCTTGTACTGTTGGCGGCTGTCAAGGTCACAATCTACATGTTTAGTGATGATGCAACCAGTATAAAGTTTAGCCTTTAGCTGCCTTCCCTTTCATAAAAACAAGAAAGAAGCTGCTGCAGAGGGCAGGTTGGACGACGAGCTCTGATGATGAGACCACACCATGCAGGAGGTGTGTGGCTCATACTGAAATGTGGAATCAAACTGTATTGGCCTCGACGGCAAGGAGCAGAAAGGAGGCCTGGAGATTGAGCTGTGCATCAGGAAGTTCAAATCCAGATTCAAAAGGAGCCTCTGCCATAAACTTGTGGAGGGCTAGTAAGAATGACTAGCAAATGCTAAGCCAGCTCCTCCAAATCCAGATTTTGTCTGGAAATGGGCAAAATGGAAATGAATTTTCACTGCACTGCACTTTCTCTCTATCTCTCCCTGTCTGACTCTTTGATATAGTCCATTTCTGACCTCTCGCACTCATTCATAAAAGACCTTGCCATGGCTGGTCAAGAGAGTAAAGAGATATAAGAATGGAAGCGATCAATAGAATGTCAACCCCACAATCTACAAAGAATGCTAAGCGAGGCCTCCATATGAACCATTCATAAGAAATTAGGACTTGAAGTAAATTTGCAGACTCTCACCACAAGTACATTGGTTTCAGTGCTGAAGTAAGAGCATATAACTAGGCAACCTGGTATGTCTCCCCTCTGCAGGATCAGAATGAACCATTCCACCAAAGTGCAGGGGTAGAGAACTTGTAGCTCCCACAATGCTTTGTTCTGCAACCCCCCATCCCTCACCACTAGCTATGCTGACTAGAGTGGATGGGTTGCAAAAAAAAAAAAAAAAAAAAAAAAATCTGGAGGGCCACAAATTGCCTAAGAGGTTGTTGTAAGGATTGCTTTAAATAGCATGAAGCAATAGTATCAGTTTAAAACACTAAGAAGCAGTACTCCATAATCTCTTGTCATTATGGCCTGCAAGAGATCAGGGTCATGGTTCTCACAAAAGGTTCATGTTTATACCCCAATTTTCTTTACAATATTAAAACTGGGAAGAGGTTGTGTTGTTCTTAATCCCACTATACACCAGTTTTATTAGTTATACCTTAAGTATTCCTAGAGACTTGTTAAATTCCCCCAAACAATTTGTCTTAGTGAGTGCAGCAACTAACTCACACACTTTGACATTGCTTCTCTTCTAGTACATACTTATAGTTGCATTTGTAGCACCTTAAAATCTTTTCTGGGAAAGAAAAGGAACAGCCAAGAACCATTAAGTCTTTTTGCCAAAAAGAAAGGAAAGGAATCCTGCACCATGGTCTGAACTGGGTTTGTAATCTATGGTTGTGAGAGACTCTGATTAACCATGGTTAGCACCTGTACTCACATCAGGTAAAAAGTCACAAATAAAAGGAAAGGGAATCCATTCCAGGGGAAGGTATGCCAAACCAATGTTTGCAAGGATCCAGATTCGTAGCTTCAATAGACCTGACTGACCAATATATGTAGAATAACTTTACAGGCCTGAGGTGAAAACTGTTTTTCTTACAGATAGGACCAAATAAGACATTGTGCTTATGGAAAGTTAGAAGATGATAATGTAGCGAAGTGTGAATACACAATATTCTGAAGGGTCAGTGTTTTTTCATATCAGAGAACCATTGTGTATTTTTTTTCAAAAACTGCAGGGATAAAAACTATTATAAAATAATACTTTGGTGGGGATTCCACTGATTTTAGTACAGTTTGTTTAGTTTATCTTGTTGCTGGTAAATGTTTGGAGCTTCATTTAACTGTTTATTACAATCCATTCCCTTCTCCTGCTTCCCAGGTTTTTATCATAATAAACATGCTTATTTTCAGATGCTTGGAAAACAGAGAACTGCCCCTGTACAACACTGCTCCTTCCTACCCCCCACCATTCTCCCTCTCATTGTCCCTCTCTTTCTCTCTCACACACATGTGCCTTTCTTCTTTTTCTAAAATGTTCCTTTCACAACCCAGGACAGAGGTTAAGTAAACCATCCTCTCCCAGCTGCCAAAGACCTGTTGATCTTGGTGGGATGAGAAGAATTCAAGTTCCAAGACTTGTTATGTTGAAACCAAAGGACTAACTCGCTGCTGCATTTTGTTTTTGGCTGCAAAACCCATGCACTAAGGTCAGTGGCATTCTTCCCTTGCTTCAGGTCAGTCAGAGAAAAATCTAGACAGCGGCTGCTTTCCCCTTTGGCAAGGAACACCAGCACGCCATGCTGCTGGCTTTGTGACACTGGCATTAGATACAGGCTCATGAACCCACTGGCCTTCCCAAGGATGGTGCGAAGTGTGTGGGACTTTGCATGTATAGGAAAGGCAGCGGCTGCCAGCCTCCACCAGTCAAATGGCAGCAGTGCTCTACAGGAAGGCATCTGATTCCAGGCAGGCAGCTGGCACAGCCCTGAAGAACGCCTGCCAATTATGTAAGAAATATGCTGGATCAGGCCAAAGACCTATGAAACCCAAAGACATGTTGCCTTTGAGACTGGAGGTACTGGGAGCCATTGATAGCCTCCTCCTCCATGAATTTGTCTAATCCGCTTTGAAAGCCATCCAAGTAGGTATCCTTGGATTCATCTTGCTGAATGAGCAGCCATGTGAAGAAGCACTTCTTTTCAGCTCTCCTGAATCTTCTGTTATTCAGCCTCTTGGGATAGGTTGGGTCTTGGCAAAATGGAAAGGGGAGAACATTTTCTATCGACTCGCTTCACTCCATGCATCACTTTATAAACCTCCATCATATCCCCATAAAACCACTTTTTAAAAGCTCAAACACACCAACCCCACATTTATTCATCTGATTTGTGCACCACCTTTTATCAAGAAAATGGCTCTCAAGTGAAGTGAAGACACTAATGAAATAATTGTTTAAAACAATAGTGAAACAGACAGAGGTCATATGGGGATGCCTGTATCCCTCCAAACTCATAGATTATAGGCATCCTACAGAGGGCAGGAGAAGAGAAGGAGCCAAGCTTGCCTCTGCACTCATCTTGTTCTGCTTAGATGGCCGATTTCAGCCATCTTACTGTGGCACTTCAGAGCAGTGGGAAAGGCAGCCAAGGAGCTGTCCAGAAACATCGTATCTCCTCCCCACCTGAGAAAGCTCTTCCCAGTGGTTGCTCTTCTGTTCTCAGAGAAGCAGCTGGCACAGAAAAGGGAGATTCCCAGATATGGACTCAGAGTGACTTTTGATCCTCATAGTTGGGAATCTGAGAAAGCCAATGGCTGTCCAGACAGTGCAGTGGACACAGCATTGCACTGCCCAATATACAACAATAATAGAATAAAAACACTGGCGCCCTTCCTCATAAAGGAGTCGCTCCAGTTCTCTGCTATGATTCCATAGAGATCATTTTGGAGCTCTTTGCAATCCCTTTCTGAGCTATTTGGTGCCACCCGCCAACTTGGCCACCTCACCCCTTCATTTATGTGAAGAACCAGAGAGCAAATTAAAAAGAAACATCAAATGAGCACAACTAATGCATTCAGGATGAAATTCAACCCACAGTGTGATTTCTTAACAATATGCTTTCATTCCAAAATAAAATTTCTTTCATTTCTTGCTTGGAAAACTGGAGTAGTTATGGTGCAGATGGTCCAATTTTACCCTCAGCTTTTGTTTTAATAGATGGACAGTTTACAAGGCTCTTTTATCAGTTTCCATGCATGCTGAGGTAAAAGGTAGGTGTGACAACATACAATTAAACAAATAAACAGGATGTGGTTATTTTGAATGCCAAATCAACTAGAATTTATGTACTAATCCAGCTTTATCCAGTTTGATCTTAATTGTGAGAAGAGGATTGCTTCCTACTACACAAGCTGAATATCAATTATATAAAGACAATTTGAACAGCTAAAATAGAGTGCACACAAGTTAGTGGCAGAAAACCAGCAGAAAAGAGCCTCCAAAGCTGTCTGGAATTAAAACACATTTGGCTGGTCTAAAAGGCCAATAATGATGAAGTAGGGAGAACTTCCATGGGGAGGACAGTCCATCATCTCAGTGTTCTTCTGAAAAGATCCTGTCCTAATTAATAGTCACTCACTGAGGTTCAGATGGTGAGGAAGCAAAAAGCAGGGATTCTGATAAAGATCTTCATGTCCAGGTCAGTTTCTTTAGGAAAATCTTGTAATCTTGTAGGGGATTTGGTCAAAAGGTCAGGACCAGATCTTTGTCTGTGGCCCAGAATGGATTTGGAAATGAACAACATCATAAAAATCTGAGTTAAGCCATTGTCAAACACACTCTGTAGTGAGTCCTTCTGATTACTTTTCCAAAGGCTGTCCCAAATACAATGCATGACAATAAACTGATGCAGTCTTGCAAAAAAAAATACTATCAACCCTTCCCAAAACTGCTAGCCTGCTAACTTGGCTTCATTACTCCTCCACCAGCCCTTTTATTTCTATGATGGGTGCAAAGGAAGGGGATTCTCTCCTTGAGTAGTCTTTCTTAATAGATTCCAAATCCAAATCAATTTCCAGGTCCACCTTCCACCTCTATGTTGCTTTTTCTTTAAATCGAAATTTTAAACTTTCTTTCTTAAATACACACACACACACACACACACACTTAGTATTATATACCTGCACTATTCTGAAATTGAACTCTTTTCATTTATTACAATATTCAAACCTCATGAATCAGTCAAATCTAATAATTATTCAAGTCTCCTTTCTACAGCATTACATTTTTTTAACAAAAGAAATCATTAGTTTATAAAGTTGGAAAAATATGTTAAAAGATCTCAAAACAAAGAAATTTAAAGACAGGAAATAGATTACTACAAAGATCATAGGAGTTTATATATTATGTACTCTGACAGAGACCTAATGAAAATTTTAAGATTCTTGCTGAATTTAGCAACCGTGTCTTCATGAAGGTAAACCACAATTATGGCAATGTTCTAGAAGGGACCACTTCCCTGAACTATGACAAGAGTGGAAGTGGAAGTAAAAGTCACTGACAGATAACTCTTTCCAGTTCCTTGTCTTACTTTGTGGCTTGATTAGCTTACAATACCCAATTATTTCACTCTCAGCTCAAAATGATCTAAGCTTGCAACATTTCTAGTTGTTTTCACTTACTGATCATAACAGAGACGGTATTCACATTAGGATTGAAAGAACAGCGCCCTTTCCCAGATTCGCATTTGGAATCGATTTTGAAAACTTGTTCCTGTAACACAGAAAGAACATGTGACATGAACAGAAGGATGAATGAAGGGCCAGATTTGGATGGTGCATCCTGTGAAAAAATGGCTAAAACATAGAGCTATCTTACAAACAGCAACAATATTCTCTTTTCCTGCATAAAAAGCAAAACATCTCATGGCATCTTATAGGCTAAGTCCCTCCCCTCCCTCCTCTTTTTGGTGGCATCTTTCTGAAAGATTTTTCCCATTCTTTAGGTCAGAGCTCATATTTGCAAACATTTTTATTCTTTGGCTTTGATTTTGCAACCCAAGGTGGAATAGCGAACAGTGTATGTTACCCTTCCCATTGCAAGGTGCACATGATCTAAGGCTGAAGAAGTTATTTTGGCTTTTAAGGCATAAAATCATGGCAGTGCCTCTCTGTTGAAGTACAAATACAATAAAAATGCATCCAACAACTAACAATTTGCTGCCCTTTCAAGTCACCCCAACGCAGTTGTTGCTGCCTCACTCTGCATAATGGGAGGGATAACCCTGTTTAATAATAAAATGGAGATAATAGGAAATGCCTAAGAGAAGGGAGAGACTGAATCCCAAAAGGGAAGGCACCATTGGTGCCCAGGCAAACTTGTACAATTCTGGATGGAAGTATATGGCACAGACTTTTCTTTGAGTCCCATATGATGTAAAGCCTGGAAATGGCTAGGGGTTAGTCTCGTCTGCAGGAAGCAGAAGCTTATATTTCTAGTATGCATGCATAAGCTATGGAAGCCAGCCCAGTAATGGACTGATAAAGCAAAAGTTAGAAATGGTCTTTCCCTTCCACACTTTGGGTATTTACTGCAGGAAACACTGCTGTATACTCAGAAGTACTCCTGCGGCTGAAATTTGTGGAATCAGCCCTTCTCAGACTGCCTAGGCCTTCCAGGATTTAAAACCCCATTTCCCATGTACAACTTCAACACTGACCACATGGGCTACTCGTATGAATGGAAACATTGGGTTCCATTTTTTTTTTTTAAAGACCTTTTTGCGGGTGCTCCATCTAGAGCTAAGTGCAGTCTTCCATATCTCCTATCTTCCCTTACCATTGGTGAACCTGATGGAAGATGTAGTTTAAAACATCTAGAAGCACCCTTGAAAAAGGTGCTTCTTATTATAAGAACCATCTTGCACAATCATACCAAAAGTCCATAATAAAGTATTCTCTGTGTAAGTCTGGTCAGCAATTTGCTTCTGGGAAGCTTCACAAGCCTTGGAATGTGGAATTTAGAGGTTCTTTCCTCAAATTCATAAAATCTTTTAAAAAGCCTTCTAGGTTTGTGCCCATCCATACAGTTGTGGTAATGAACCGCACGTGGTAGCTATAATTTAAAATATGTATATACTGCTTTTCTATTAAAATACCCCAAGTTGGTTACAAACTGGTTGATTCTTACAAAATATGTTTTAAAAATCTAATAGAAATTATTTAAGCACCACCACCAATACGAAGGCAACCTAAATTTGGAGAAACAGGCTAATAAATGCATCAGCTACCCATTTCCATTCAAGGCACAATCCAATCCAGATGCTCGTTGGCTAGCTCTCCAAGTCCCGAGGATCAGTGTTATCCTATGCATCACAGAAGAGTGGAGGTGAAGGTCATTTTTGCACTCCTCCTGCCCCGCAAAACTCTTGGTCAGCTTGCCTTGGAGCAAAGGGGAAGGCGACGGAAAAACCACCAGGCTACATCATGTCTCGGTCACACCAGTCAGGCCCCTCCATCAATCCTGGAATGTCAATCACCCCCATCTCTGGAAAACCACCCAGTACGCTTCTTTCTCTGCTGGCTGCAAATGTGGTGGGAGGAGGCCTGGGCTCCGAGTCCCACCTCTTGATTTCAGAGGAATTTTCTGACCTCATAGCTGGGACTACAAAAAATCTTATGGCCACCTAGACACTGTGCATGACATGCTGAATTAAGGTCATTTCATGCCGGATAAGCAATAAAGGAGTTGGTGCCAGCCAAGACTGCCTGCAGAGGGCAATCTTTATCCAGGGTACCACAACTGAAAAGACCCTGCTCAATCAAGAGATGTGGGCTAATTGGAAACAATACAGGCCTAGCCTATTCTAGCCCAGCTTTGAATATTGCCAACTATCACATGGAGTCACATTTATGACCATATGAGATCACAGCTGAGCAGGACCGGACCCAAATAAATTGTCTTTCTTTCTTTCCCTCTTCATTTCCTTTCCATCTGCCCAAACGGCCTTTTGGCCGAGCAATGGCAAGCTGAAAAGTGAGATTAGAAAAGGTATTGCTTGTCAATAAGCAGTGCAAATTCTCACTAGGCTTTTGCGTGAGATGCAAAATGTAAATGCACACACTTGGGCCAGTGACTTCGTACAGCTGCAAGAGGATCAAAGAGGGGGAGGGAATGTGCGTGAAATCTTGACACTTGAAGCTTTTGCTATTGTTGGCCTGCACAATAGCAGCAATGTAAGTGTGAGGCCTCAAGTCAAGTGTCTAACAAACTCCAGACGACTGAGACAGCAGTTTATTTGATCAATTGATCACAGGCATGTGGCTAAAAGAGACAGGCTGGGTGAAGCTAATTCCAGTATGCTTAAGACACGTCTCTTTATTTTACAGTTTTAAAACAACATATTTCTGCTTCTTCTTGCAGTCTAGCAATTGACTGTAAATTAATCGATGTCACGTTTATGTCGGCTCTCTAAAACAATCAAGCATTTCTCCTTATGTTATATGGGGGTGGGGGGTGGTTGTTGAAGAATACCTTGAAGGTTTCTTTCAAGATGAAACAAGCTTTCAGATTAGTTCTGAGAGATAATGAGAGAGTGCGGTGCACATGGTGAGCATTTTGTGTCCCAGTGAGAACCACTCACACCCTTTTTGGCAAGTTTTGCAAGTGTACAGTGAAAGAAGTAAAGATGTATGCCGGTCCAGTGGGGAAGAGAAAATGCCTTCTTTGCCCAGATAGCCCAGTCACTCTTGCTGCATAATAGTAAGGGAGAGTAGGGCAATTCAACCACCAAAAAGCAGCACTGGAAGAGAGAGACCATCCACTGGGAGCTTGAACCAAATGGATCTGTCCTTCCTCTAACCAAGACCAGCACACATGGACTAAAAGCAAAGTGTCTGGCTCTCTGTGCTCTTCATCTGGCTGCCATTTTAGGAAATCTAACAAGTTCTATGGACTAGGATGTGATCACATTCATTATGTGATCCCTGACTGGCTGGGATCTGGCTCTGAAAAAGAAAGAAGCTGCTTAAATGTTCTTTAAAATATTCAGATTGGAGCTGTGAACAGGTCTAAGCAAATGTAATTAATGCTCTGCTTGGTAGTTTTCAGGGATTCTTTACTATTCAAAAAGTAGACATTTTTCTGGAAAATTTTTGCTTGGAAAAACCTGATGCAGATGCTGCTCTCGATTTGCTATGTAACTCGTAAGTTTGCAATGCTTGGGGTCAAGAGGAAAGAGCAAGACCACACAACTTGTGGTACAGGTCACAAATCGTGGGTGTCTAATGATAATCTTTCTGTTCTTATGCTGGGCTGGGACTAAGCAAATCTGTGATGTTAAGTTCTTCATAGGCAACGCTACGTTATTAACTAACTGTTCAGTTTGGTGGGTCACAAGTTGGTATACTCTTAGATGTGCTTCAGTGACGATTAGAATACATGTTTCCTTGAATCATGAAGCTCCATGTGCCAGAAACCACCTCTAAAGACTGTTATATTTACAAAGTGGTATCAGCCACAGCTTTAGAAGCTCCTTGGAGGAAGGACAAATGCAAATATGGATGATAATAGTAGTAATAGTAATTAGTCATGGTAGTTGTTTTACTAATAATAATTAATACACATAATAGGACATTATTAGTTGTATTATGCATTATTATTCATTGATGCACTGGTATAGTAGCAGGCAAATGACTGATATATAGATTAATAGATTTCCAAGACAGCTATACTCTTAAATCCTTGATCCTTTCAAAAGCATTTGGTCAAATGTTATGGAGAAGGCCTTCTACACAAGCCCAAATTCCTCATGGGCATGAAATAGTAGCCAGCAGTCTGATTCTTTGGACCTCAGTGAGGTACACAAAGTTAAGTGAAATGATTTGCATTGACCTGTGAAACAACTAGCTCTGGTGGACATGATAAAAACCATAGGCAAAAAAACTGGGGGGAGGTAACCCCTTTTCAGATCAAGCTCTTACCTCAGACCTTCGCCCTCTGTTGAGGTAGGTACACACAGGGCTGAAGGCTCCACTCCCACAAACGTAGAGGTGAGTGCGGTTGAAAGTCTGGATCACCCGGACAAAATTCCCACAACCGTGCTGGGGAAAGAGAGAGCAAATCAAATGCTGATAGACCAGCAGACAAACACTGCAGAACATTTAGACTAGTACTGGGTATAAAGGGCTGTAACTGGAATGCCTGTGGCTCCTTCCCTCTTTCCAGTGTCACCAGCCACTGCTGTTCCCCTTCTGCTCTGCATTCCATCCTGCCTGCTTTTTTCTGTGTTTATCACCTTGCCGGATGGGTCGGGTGCATTAGCAAATAGCAGGGGGCCTTTCTAGGATAGTTCTGGCTTGGGTGACCCACCTGCAGGACAAATGTGGAGCCAGCAGCCACACCTCGCAGTGCTGTGCCTGGGTGCAGTTTCAACTGAAAACGCTTTCCTTGTTCATAAGATGATGGCTGCTCAGATGGTAATAGGACATGTGTGGCAGGATACAAAGCATACTATGGATCATACTGCATTATATTCACAGGCACTCACACTCACACTCACATACACAGAAATATTGGACTTCAACTCCAGAATACCAGCAGGTATGCTGGGAACTGGAGCCCAAAGCATCTGGTGAAATACCTTCTGCCCACCCCATGACTTTTCCACAGTAAGACTTGTACACTGCAGCTTTCTTCTCAGAAGAACTGTTTTGGTTGAAGCAGGATTCAAGCAGCATAAAGAAAGAATGTCATTAAGTGTATTAGTCCCCAAAGCATTGCTTTTCTAAAGCCTTTCCCTTTCACTTCTTGGTCTGCTGTTGTTTCAAAGGTGGAAGCAGTCAGCAAAATGTAGCCCTTTCTTACTTGTCTAGACAGCTTCCCCCTAACAACACTGAAACCTGACGTGCATGTAGCAAGAGCCCCGGCAGACGCAAAACATTTAGCCTGCTTTCAACATGTGACAAGATTTTCCAAATGGAGAAAGTAATCATGGGTTTAGGCTGCTCTGTGTACTTCCCTCTTTCCCTCCTGCCATTCTTTCATTCTTTTGTTCATTCTACCCTTTGGGTCTCTGAGCAGTGCCTGCTGGTGCACTTTCCACACAGATGTTTCCTTTCCAGATGTGATGTTATGGAAGACCATGTTCTGCCATCATAGGCCACATACACGAATGTCACTCAGATTTGTGTGCAGATAAAGCACTTATCACTGATAAACATTCATGTTCCATTCCACATAGCATTCCATTTTCCCATGACACCTGTTTACACGACATCCCATAAAAGGCTACAGCAACGGCTGGTGGTACTTCACACAGCTGGAAAGATGCTTACAGAGTAACCTTGCCTGATGAATAGCCCAGACTTCTATAAGCAAGTATTTTCTCAGCACTGCACCCCAGTAGATTTCTGCAAACAAACCCATATGCTAAGTTCTTCACAAGCATGCTTCCTAATTGGGATACTAATCCCCAACACCAAATATGCAATTTTCATGAAAAAGAGTTAATATTGAACATTATGTATACTCAGCAAGCTTCTGAACCTCTGTTTTGGATCCACAGAAGAAAAGAGCTTTAACTCTTTTGCAGAGTTTAAACAATTAATTACAGCTTTTCGGGATATGCCAAACTTCAGAAGAGGGACACTTGTTAAAGTTCTGGTTGCACTTGCCTAAGATTTGATTCTCCTATCCTCTCTTGGATGTGGTGAAGACTGCACAAAGTGTTTTTGCCACATCAATTTTATCTTGGTTCCCTCACAATGAGAGGTTGTATTTGCTCCATAAACTGATTCTACTGTTGACTGAAATTCAGCAGAATTTGGTAACTGCTGGCTTTCAGGTAGGTGGAACATTCAACCCACGAATACTTCAGATATTCTGGGGAGTTGAAGACCTCTCTTGAAGTTTGGTGGGATAACATTACTAATACCTTCAGGTTACAACATTGCCAAGGATTGTTGCCAAGCAGCTAAAATACAAACTGTTTGCAAAATCAGCAACATTGTGATTCTGTGATGAGTACAGTCCAATAAAAAGAAATGCGGGAAATGGCAATAATTTCCTAAATTATGGTGCCTTTTAAAAAAAGAAGAGTGCCTAACATTATAATCCATGGAAGCTTACTGGAAAATAAGCAAGTTAAGCAGTGTAGGTTATTCCCATGTAGTGACTACTGTGATAAAAGCCTGTCTACTTGCAAATAAGACTCACTCATTTGAAGGGACTTACTCCCAGGTAAGCACACATAGGATTGTGACCTAAGTATCATTTAAACTTTGGCCAACCATCACTCTCACTTTTACATTGATGGCTTTTAGTGATGAACAACATTTTGCTATACGGAAATAAACATTTTTATTTAATGCTTGCTTCAGTCTAGTACAAAGTGACTGGCACTTTGCATAGTAAGAAGGCGTACTGATGCAGTACCAATCCTTAGCATGTGTGATGTATTATTAGAGGGCTACAGACTTCTGCTAAAGGAAGCAGACACCACACCACAATTTTTACTCTAATTTAATTAGCCAAAATCACTTGAATCCATTACTAGTGACATCTTAATGGAAAATCCTGTACTCAGTTATGCTCTGCTGATCCAATATTTTCTTCCCCTGGAAAGTGTAAATCAAGATAAGATGGACCTGCAAAATGTATGTGATATATTCAGATATACTTTTAATTATATGTCTATGTCCAAATAAATTGTTACATAGCATAGGGCAATACTGCTATTATTTAGTTAGGATTGGAAATTGCATGCCTGATTTGGCCACTGGCAAACAATATTTGATATAGTAACCCTCATATGTACCAGTGTATAATGTTTAGCTCACCTTTGAGTACCAAAGGAATCTTCTGGAATGCTTACAACTCATAATCAAAAATGAGATCAGTATAAAATGCTACCAACAGGAAAGCAGATGAACTCAGTTCAAAGATCACAACAGGATTAAATTGCATCCAGTCAATATCATCAAATATCTTGCCAACTAAAAACATTTTAAAGGAATCTAAAGTAATAGATACTATTTAGTAAACTTCTCTGGGCATGGATCTTCACAAGTAGGGTGATATCACCAAGAAGGTCTAGATTTTTCATCCCGATCTTTTTAGTGGGACTTCACCATAGAGCTTCATTGGTGTCCTGCCATCATTTATGTCAGTATTACTGGTAATGCGGTATCTTACGGGCCTTTTGAAGAATGCCCAAGGTGAGGTACGCTACAGTCAGATCATGACTAGGCCACAAGTGCTTGGCTGATTTGTTCAAGAATTGCTTCAGAAACAGGAGATGTAATGGGTAATTGGCTTAACAGATGGGTTATTTTGCAGGATTCTTGTTTCAACTCCAATAATAGCTGTGCCACATTTACCTAGTTTAAGGAAGTTCTGCTCTTTTTCAGGCATCTGTTCAAAATGTTGGTTTATAGAACCAATAAAAGAGTCTTTATGATCGAGCAGTAAGTGCTGTTGGAATGTACAGGGACTTTTTTCCCCATATGAAAGGACACATATACTGCCTGGGAGCCTGTCCAGGCACTTACATTAGCGTTAGCTCAGCAGTCTGCAATATATTCTCTAGGAGATATGCAGAGTTAGCATTATTAATGATATCCATCACTAGCAACAAGGTAAGCAAGAACTAGGTTTGGGGGTTAAACAAGAAAAACACCTCTGATCCTGCACATAAGTAGTGTGCTCATTTTTCCAGACAACAGCCTGTGAAAAAATCTTGTTTGCTTCAGAATTTTGCAGCACCACTCAGCCTGCAGAGTATTAAAAGAAAATACACTTCGTCGTCATTACTTCTGGCTGTGCCCAAGTGCGCTGTCTCAGTGGCCAAATCTTTAATTAAAAGAAATAATGAAATGCTTACTGTGGGATCTTTGCCAGCCATTTTGCACTCGTCAACTTTGGTCGTTGATGCTGGCCAGAAAATCTGTGTGGAAACAAAACACAAAAAAAATTAAAATGGGTTGCGTAATATTAAATGCATATTTACAAGAGTGGGGAGAAATTATTATTTCCACTGTTTTCAAGCTACCACACTCCCTTCAAGGCATGCCTAAACTCACAAGGTCAATATTTTTGTAGATCCGTTTTGCTGCAGAACGTATTTCTTCCAAATGTTTCTTATGGAGAAACCCTGCCAAGGGGCTAAGCTCCCCTCCCACCATGTTGGGCGAGTTCAGCATCAGTTTGAAAAATGTGCTCCAAATATATTATGGAACTGCAAGCTGTTCTAAATTAGAGCATTTCAGAATGCAGCACTTTAAAGTTAATGGCTGTATTTGTCATGTCAAATGGGTGCAGGTCCTTGCAGGTCTGTGCCATTATGAAGACATATATAGGCAGAGGACCTGCCCTAACACTTATTCATCTGATTATAGCTAGGTGTAATCAACAGAAAAGCATAACAGAGCTTTTTGCACACTCACCAAAATGCAAACTCTTAACTTGTTTGCATGCTCCCATCTTGCGCTGCATAGCCCTGCCAGGTTCTGTTTGTTTGTTTTTGAATGGAAATAAATTCTGTTTGATTTTATTTTCAAATTAGAAAACACATTCTTTCAATCTTTATAGAACCAAGTAAAGAGTCTGCATGATCTGGCAGTGAGTGCTGTTGGGAACAATCACAATTCCAGAAATGCAAAATGTGTCCAGTTTGCATCTAAATTTGGGTGATACCATTGGAGAAATTCATTAAAATAATAGTCGGAGTGGATTCCTCACACATCTCTATTCTTCTGCAATAGAAGTGTAAGGCACGAATATGGGTAGAGAACCAATTTTTGACATCTTTCCAACTCGTTAGAAGAGTGGAGAGGAGAAAGTGTATGAAATGACCTTATGCCTGCAACAGAGTTGGCCTTCTACTTGTATAAAGGTATCTTCTGTGAAAACTGAGATAATAGATGATCACACACTGCAGACGTGAAGCTCACATAATTCCTGCTTGTCACATGCACCACGGGGAAGAATCCTGTTCCTTGCCTGGTAGGCGGGTGAAGCAGACTATTGTGAACCTCCTTAAATGTAAGTAAGACATCTGACCATGTCACCACAGCAAAATTGGGAGGTTCCTTTGAAATTTAAAGATCTTCAGGAATTTCAAGGAAAGTTAACAAGAAATTTTATAAGATCCCTGACACTTTTAGAAAAGATAATGGCATTGCATACACTCAGGTGATGCTGAATTTTAGCTACCGCATAGAAGTCCTGCCTAGTTAAAACATGCATAGGAAAGTCAAAGAAGTGATTAGATTTGAACATTTTTAGGGGACTGGACCAGTTAATCTTTCCTGCCCAAAGACTGTATAAAATGTAAATCAAAGATATTGGGAGATTAAAACTGTATGGGTTGCAAGCCCTTTTAAGGTCTTCAAAAGCTGATCCTTCCAAAAGTGCATCACTCACAAACATACTACAACATAGCCTTGATAGTTATGAATGAAAATACTTCTACATCACCTTTCTGTCCAAAAGGGCCCTTAGGATTATGTGTAGTTTGAAACTAAGCATAAATGTCCAGAGCATAGAATGCAGCCTTTAAACTCTTCGAATCCACGTCTTTAAGGCCTGCCAAAACTCGGCAACTATGGCTCATTCTGACTCCATAATCAGGTCCTGTCCTGTGCACAGAACCTCAGAAGAACACTGCAAATGAATAGTCCTCTCTATAACTGAGAAGAGATGCAGGCCACTAATGTACTAATTGGGAGGGTGTGGTTTGGTCAGCTCATGTTGGCAATGGTAAAGCTGTGGCCTTCCAGAATTGTTTTTCAACTCCCACAATTCCCTACAATTTGCTGCACTGATTGTAAGATATTCACAAGAAACTCAGCTTGAAGGATGTAGTGAAGGAACTGCAAATCCCTCCTTAGGGTGATTGACCTCCCACACTGTAAATCCCTGAAAACTATGAAACCTTTGACTTTTGGTCTTGTTATGAGGGAACTGAAGACCAATCAGGATAATCAAAGATATTTTCTTGTAAGTGTTCATCAGTCCAGGTCAACAGTGCAAAATGCTAAAGTCTAACAGAGAAAGCTATTGACAAAGAGTTTCTTCTTGGATGCCAAAGCTGAAATGCAGAATGTCTCCTAAGAAAATATGTTCTGTCAAGCTTCCAGCTGAAGTAAACCCAAGAGATTGCACTAATTTCTTGATAAACATCTCAGCTGCAGAAGAAGAATCCTCCAGGACACACCCAAATTCAGAACAACATTCAACTCATCTCTAGTTTGGTCAATAGAAAAACATGTTTTTAAGTAACAGAAAGGTGAACACTACACTTCACACGGCTGGTAAAGCTTATCGTTCTGTAGGGGGCCTTGTCTACCTGTAGTACAACACTTATGCTCTAAAATGTGGCCTTAAGATATGGTGCTTTAGGATTTCTCCCTTGCTTTTGGAGGATTCCATTGACTTCACTTACATTAGCCCAGCAATCCTACCAGCTTGTTCCAGCCTAGCATCACTGGCCATGTTGGCTGGAAATGGGAGGAATTTCAGTCCCATGTATCTGGGGAGCACCAGGCTGGGGGAAATCTGCCTTGCATCAACTTCCTAAAGCACATGAGCAAATGTGTTTGCCATATTGTAGGGTGCGGTGTGTGCCTGCACAGATATGCACATACTAAAGCTGAGCGGTACAAGCTTGGCAGTCCTCTAGGGCCACTCAGAGGTAATTCTGAGTTTGGGTAAGTTAGCTTACTTTCAGGGAAGTCGGTTGAGACTGTAGTCTAAGTTGCCTAATGCCTCAGCAGTGAGTTAAGCTGAGATTTCTTCAGTAGGAGCTTTCCATTGTACACTCTTGCAAGGAAGCAGCTGGGCAGCGCTGCGGAAAGGAGGGACACCACCAATGGATTCCCCCACGCCAGAGTGAAGCAATGAGGGGGTCACCATTCTGGTCCCCCTTTCTCAGTCGATTTTTAAGAGAGACATTCCCAAGACAGAGCCTGCAAAGTGAGGGAATACACTGCAGTGCACAGTCCCTGCTGTCACCCAGCTGCTTCTTGCCCCTGTTGCAGGCTTGTTTGCACGAATTCTGGTGCATGCAAAAGATCCGAATGGAATCTGCTGGGTGCAGCTGCTTCTTTCTGGTATGGAAGAGAGAGACACAGGGCTCCGTTCCTGGGGAGCTGCAGATGATCAACGTTCTTCTGCTACAGGTGATTCATAAGGGCTTGGGGCTCTGTTCCTGGGGAGCCCCGAGTGATCACGCGTCATCTGTATCAGTTGCAGCAGACTAAGTCGCTGCTAGATGCGGCACAAAAGAGGGACCCTGCTAGCAGTCATGTGGGGCTCAGTTCCTGATGAGTGCCCCACAAATGCTGACCAGGCTCACCAGGAATGTGCACACAGAGCCTCTGCAAAGTGGCTGGAGAGCCCAGGCCAGGGAATCTGATGGATTCCTACCCGCAAACAGATTTCTCACCCATCCATATCTCAGAGCCAAGCTTACCACACTGAAATACTACACTGGGGTTCAGAGGACACCACAGTCCAAAAAGGTAAAAAGCAGCATTGCTTGTCTCGTGGTGTGAACACCCACCGCCCGGGTGTATTTAGCCATATGCGAGGTGATGAACTATTTTTAATAGCTCATTTTTAATGGCTACATAGCAGGCAAGGACTATGGTCTTCTATATCACAGCCATGCTTTTTCAATTTGGCTAGCATTGATGGCTGAGCATTTTATTTCCATTCATTTATTTTAAGAATTTCACAATTATTTCATATATAAGGAGAAAAGAAATCAAGATATGAAAAACTGAATACCAAGGAAAGCAAAACTATCAGATTCATCTATCCCTAGTTTATTGCTGCTACCAAATTTCATCTAGATTTGCTTGGGCAAAATTCTGCTTAGAATGAAACAGAAAGCTGTTCTGAAGGAAAGGAGAAGCCTTGCAAAGAAATGAGAGAACATTCTTAAAGGGACTCATGATAAATTTTCTCTGTCTAGGAGTGATTTGCTCAGTTCCCATCTCCCAGATCTGAACTCAGAGCTGCACACAATTTGTGACCAGGAATCCATAGATTTCCCAGATATGCACAAACACACTTTATTTATTTACTTTCCATACTGCCCAATAGCTTTAGTTCTCCAGGCAGGTCACAACAATAAACACAGCATAAAATTCCAGTGTGCACATTTTAAAGTTAAAATTCCAATATATAAAAAATAAAATAGTTTAACATCTAAAACGTCCATTAAAAACTAAACCTAATTAAAACAGCAGACAGAACCCATCGTATGTCATTAAATGCCTGGGAATGCAAGGCAGTTTTGACCTGATGTTGAAAAGATGACAGTGTTGCTGCCAAGCAGGCCGCAGTTCCAAGGCAGGCCTCCGTTAGGAGTCCATTTCACATTAAGGTGGTCACCACTGAAAAGGCCTTCCCTTTGTTGCCTCTTCCTGAGCCTTCCTTGGTGGTCGGCAGTCCGAGGAAGGCCCCAGATGCAGATCACAGGGTCTGAGTAGGTTGAGGTCAGAAGGGGTGTTCCACCTCTTTAAAAATGTATACATTTACAAATGCTCAAAAATTCATACAGAATCGTGTAACTTGCAAATTACTAAAGCTGCACACAAATCTATTATTATTGCATTTCTGTACTACCCATAGCTGAAGCTCTCTATGACATGTTAAGTCACCCATCCAGATTTCAATTGGGTCCAACCTTGCTTAGCTTCCAAGTTTAGGCAGGATCAAGCACTTCAGGCTATACAGAATTTACACACACACATTGCAAACTCGTGTGGTAATAAGAGAAAATGAGCTCCCCCTAAAACCCCTCTGACAATCTTGGCAAGCATGGAATTGACAAATCTGTCCATCATTAGACTGACACAAAAAAGTAAAGAACAATAAAAATAGGATTTTGGAGGGGGGAGGAAAAAACGTGCAGCTGCTATGCATAATGAGTAAATGTAAGTTTCTATGACTGCTGGACATATTCCACATTGTAGCAGTCTAATGTCTGGTGATAGTGTAAACTGCCAATAATATATAGAGTTACAGTTACATTTATTGTGTCTATAAAGTTAGCAGTTATTTTCATTCTGGTTCAATCTGTGATGTTTCAGCAAGCCATTCTGCACAGTGGATTTATCATGAAATAAATCCCTAATTTCTTTAATGAAGTTAGCACCATCAGTGTGAAAGCATGTTTTCCAATTAGATGTTGAATGGGAGATTAGTGAGCGTGGTAAGATTCTGTGTGTGGCTGTGCCTGTTATTAGGATATTGCCTGGAGCCATACATGTTTATACAGGAGACCAAAGTTGAGTAAGAAGCCAGTCACCACATGGTGGAAACTTCATTTCTGTGCATAAGGGTAGTCAGAAAAATGCTGACAACTGCTAAGGCAGTTTAAAGGAAGGGATAGCTAGCGTAATCTGCTCTTAAGGCACCTGATGACCAAAGACTTTGTCCGATGAGGTGGGCAACTGTTGCAGTATGTGAAACAAGATGTGCTTGGATTGTGGCCATAGGAGATATTGGGTAGCTTGAATGGTGAAAGTGTTGAATAGGAACTTCACTCCGTCTACACAGAATATCCGCACCTACTCAAACTTCGGAGACCTTCTGCTGGAAACTACCCCAATATAAAGGTGATCAGACCCTGTTTACTCCATCATCTCATGGTCCAACCTTTCAATCTTATCATACCTTGGTTATGACTTGTCAATATCACTGCTGACTTGTACCATGTGTGAAGGACCTGGCAGGCATCTGTTGAACAGGTTGCCCTATGAAGGGGAAATTCCAGAGGGTGGTGATGGGCAACTCTTTGCTGGCTTGAGATGCACAACCCTCCTTTTGTTAGACATGCATTCTGTAGAGTAGTTTTCAATAACTGGGGATGAAGTGAGGATGGCATCCCTGGGTCAGAATCCAGCTTAGGCCAAGATACAAAGGTGGCTGGCGAGGGTTCCAAGAAAGTGGGCATCAGCTTGTCTAGATCATCAAGGATTCCTAAATCTGATCACTGCACCTAACTTGTGGTGGCAGATGGAGATGTTTCTCATGAAACCCAATTGAGAAGGAGGAGAATGCAGTGCTTTTTTTGCATGGGGACCAGGTGAGGTAAAACGCAGCAGTTCACCTGGCTGGATGCTGCTGCTGTTCCGGGGGTCACATAACCCTTCCTGGCACAATTATCATGCTGTTGTGTTTTTAATTCATGTGGCCCTCGAGAGATGGGCCATCTCTTTCCTTAACCTCCATAGTAGCTCCTAAAGACCTACAGAACACATTCTCTAGGCCAGGCCATATATGAACAAAACATACGTCAAACAGTATTAATAGAAGCTCTATTTGTATGCAGAACAAAACAGAGCAGGGAGGCAGACACACAACGTAAGCACCACATGCAGCTTCCATTTAGACCTTCTTGCATTTTGGGCTCCGTAAGAACGCACTTGCATTAGATCTGTGACTATAAACTCTGCCTGATCAGGGTTTCTGGTCCTGAAACTTCTGCAAGCATTCCCATGCCTCATGCCAAAAAGTAGGTGACCAACAGCATAGGGTTTGAGAACTGCTCTCAGTAGTTGTTCTGCTATCATGGGGAGACCAAGTAGTGCTAGATACTAGGTTTGGATGGAGAAAACTCAGCTTCAGAACCTTGTTTATTTGTAGAACTCTTGAGATAATCTTGGACAAGTCACTACCTTTTAATTTAGTCCATCTCACAGGGCTAGTATCTCCACCAGGATTATCTCCACCAGCTGGCCGTGGCTCTCCAGCAGGGTACTTTGCTAGCCCTACCCAGGGATACCAGTGACTGAAGCTACAATCTTACGCACCGAAACACGAACTTATGGCTCATTCATTTGGGAAAGCCTTTCCAGTGGTACAATTCAATACCATTGTAAACCAACCAAATTTGCTCTTGACTTCAGTGGGAACTGGTTTACTCTCTATGGCCACAATCCATGCAAAGCTGGACTGAAATCAAAGGGGCAAGTTCACCATATCCAACTTTAGTCCTATGGATTTCAACATGACTAACAGCCTGTAAATAAGGGTCTGTACACATTTGTATTAAAATACAACAATGCCTTGCATAATTTAGTTCGTTTGCAGATGGCACATGCAACATAAAAATCCACAGAAAGTAAGTAAAAAGCATGAAGTCATCTGCTCTGAATGAAGGGAACCTGGTTACATTTCAAGTCCTATAATTGGATCCCACGACCACAGATCCATACAGCCAGAACCTTGATACGGGATGAAGTGTGCATGAAACCAGAGGCCTGTAGTCTGAAAGTTTTTACTGCAGTCAGTCAGCCAGAAGAATGGGCTAGCTGCCTTTTCCTTGAAAACAGGGGCTGCCTATTTACCAAGAAATCCATTGCAATAATAATAATAATAATAAAAAGCCCATCACAGTCAAAGTATTGCTGGTTGCATACATGCATATCCAATCCATTCTAGCCATCTCCACTTATTAGAATAGCCTAAGGGTGCCTTTTAAAACAACATTGTTAGCATGTGCACATCATTGCCAGACAATAAACACTGATGAATATGTTTTGAGCTGCAACTAACTTGATCTTAAGTACATCCAGATTCACTGTGAGGTTAAATGTTCTGTTAACTTGTTTTTCCCAAGAGAAAACAGTTTGGGTCAGTTTACTAACACATCCTGCTTCAGAAGTCAATACAGGACATGGTATTGCAGACCAAATAAACACAGGACCATCAACTATGTGGAATAGTGAATACTCTGGCAGGGATACTTGGCAGGGGAATAAAGGTGTTCTGAGTATACCGTTTGCCATCTGAAAGGCTGGAAGGTATGTGCCTTGGTTATACTGTGAAAAGCAACCTGAAACAAGCCTGGGAACATTTGAGCAGTTGCCTGTACACACGAGGTCTGGGATGGCCCACCTTTAGTCTCCATCCCGGATTTGGTCCCAACACTCCAGACGGTGAGCATTAGAAAATTGAGATGCACTTAATTTCATGGGCTGTGAAGGTGTTTTTTTGTTTTTGTTTAAACCCTTCTGTTTTCAGAGGGGCAAGTTTCTGGGATATTCACGAAGATATTGCACAGCAATAAACATGGCTGTAATGAGGCTGCTGTCTTTTTTTCTCTAAAATAACCCAGGAAACAGCAGTCCACCATGGTGTAACACCACTTCCTGGGTACTTACTTTCCTTCCTTCCTTCCTTCCTTCCTTCCTTCCTTCCTTCCTTCCTTCCTTCCTTCCTTCCTTCCTATTTATTATAGCATGCTATTCTTCAATATTATGTGATAACAACAGGGTAACTGTAATAAAATAAACAAGCACAAGCACATGGTATTTGTTCCATCACCTAGTTTTGAACTGTGTGCATCTTAAACCCCCTTGGTTAATGCTTTTGCTTGGAAATGGATGTTTTGCAGCATTTCTAAGCATGTGAGAGAACAAATGCTCTGCTTGTTCACCCCGACCCCTATGCAAATCAACTGAGATGTTATTTGTTGGGTTGCCTGGGGCAGCTTTAAAGAGCTGTGCCCTGTGCTGGGCAAAAGGAGAAGGGGAGGCAAAAGGAGAAGGGGACGGCAGTGGATGAGGTGGCTGGATGGAGCCACTGGGGCAGTGGATGTGGGCTTGGGTGAACTCTGAGAGACGGTGGAGGGCATGGGGTCCTGATAGGTCGGGCACGACTTTGCAACTAAACAGCAAAACAACCCCGTACTGGGGGAAAGCCCTCCACATCCAGGAGTTTCCACCTATTCCTGGGTTTCCAGTGTGGAGATGGGACTGCAGCTCTAGCAGCTGTTATTTGACTGACAACCTGTCAAAACCACTCAGCAAAAGTCCTCCACTGGCTACCAGGCTGTCCCGTTCCTCAGGAACTCTTTGTTCTTCAGGGAGAAGAAGAGGGTAGCAGCTAATGGTGCGTAAGCCCTGAGGACAGTCAAGGAGAAGGACCGTTGTATGGTGGGCTGCTCCTACTTCTGTTCTACAGGCAATTTAAGCAGACGTTTGCCCAGTCAAGAAGCTCTGCATCCAGTTTTTGCCTCTTCCCTAGCCAGAAAGGGAAGAGGCAATGACTTATAGTCATTTGCTGGGATCAATGACTATAAGTCTTGTTTCACTAAAGCACCAAATCAAAGCACCGGGTAAAAATATTGCCTGACATTGGGGATAGTATGTTGCCTGCCAATGAGATGTAACACAGTGTTTTCTTCCACTCTTTAAAAGTGGAAACATGCAGTCAGATAATCCTGGATTCCCAAAGCGGTGAACTTACACTCAGAGGATCCTGGCTTATATTGTTAATATTTAAAGACAGGATGTGATCTTTGCTGCCAACATAGATCCGGTCCTGATCTTCATCCATCACTAATATCCTGTAGTCCAAGGGGTGATGGGAAAGAGCATAAAACTGAGAGGTCTTGGTTTCCTGCAGTTCTGTAAAAGAAAGAGGAACCCCAGGTTAACTGAATAACCACATATTCAGGAAATGGCAAAGATTTAGGAGGACCATCAGCAACTTAAGCAAGAATGAAATCATTCTCAAAATGAAAGTGCATTACTCTTACACTTAAATAGCCAGCCATACTCATGAAGCATCTGGAATAGCTTTATCCCTTCATCAAAAGAGCACAGTTGTCTTAATGGAAATTATTATTTACAGCTGGACCATTTAAAACACATCATATCTTAATCTAATCAAGGGGAACCTCACATGTTACATGAGAGCAAGCATGGTATGGCGGCTAAAGTGCTAGACTGAGGACCTAGCACATCCAGGTTCTAGTCCCCGCTTGGCCTTGATGTTCATGGGTAACTTTGGGTCAGCCGCTCACTCTTAGCCTAGCCTAACTCACAAGGTTGCTGTGAGGATAAAATGGAGTAAGCTGACTTGGGCTCCTCACAAGAAGAAAAATGGAGGGACATAAATGTAACAATACTGTAACAACAACAACGTCATGGCGGGCCAGGATCAATTAAAAATTGAAATTCATTCAATCACATATTTCTAAGATGTAAATCAGCTAGAGCTAAATGAGATGTTTTCCTGTGAAATGACTGTGTTTTCCCCATTCTCTGAATTTAATTTTGTAACGCTTCCATGTTTATCTGGGTTTTGTCATTTTTTTAAATGCTTGATTCTGAAGAGAAAAAAAAGAATAACAGAAAAAGGTGCACATTTTACCCCCGAATTACTTCAGAGCTACATTCCGATATTATGTCTTCGCACAGAATTGGGCTGTGTTATAAATACTTCTAGAGTACATCTCTAGAACAAGAATTTAAGGTAGGTACCCAAGAGTTCCATGTGAAGGACATGATTCTAAGGGATCCTGGCAGAAGATGAAACCAGGAACAGTAGTGATTTCATTGTTGTGCAAGAATGAAACACAAAGTGTCCACACAGGACCACAACTGATGGTGGTTTCTCTTGTTGCTTCTCTTATGGATGCAGTTCTACCTATTGCTGACTCACCAACAGCCGAGGCCTGCATAGTCCAAGGTCGCTACCTGGGGATGCTCAAACTTTATGAATTTTGGCATGAACTAACGTGATGTGCACCTCCTAGACTAGCGCTGTCCATTGGCTTTCTCACTTCCCAAATGTTTCAATGCACATCTCATCTCAAAAGTGTACCACAATGTCTTTCAAATTGTGTGCGTTGTGAGAAATTATGTTATACATGCATATTTTGGGAGAAAGGCCATAAAAATACTTAAACAAAATCTTTAAATACAGCTTTAAAAATGTGCAGATTCACATGAGAGTAAATTGGAACAGATTTAGGACTACAGACATGTCGAAGTAGCATGTGCTAGAAGCAAACAATAGTCTTAAACTCTGTGCACTCAATCTTTACCAAGGATTCTGCAAAAGTTCTAACCATGTCCATTACTTCTTGTGCTCTAGCACAGCGCAGGTCGATAAAATCTGGTCCCAGGTCCATTCATCAGCTCATTTGAGATTGCTGACCAACATAAGAAATTACTGAAGCACATCTGCAACAGCTGACAATGTGGTAAGCCTTGGAGAGAGTCTCATAAAGTGTTCTTACTCAAGTCTCCCATACTAATGAGAACCAGGATTGTGTTGGCTTTCATTAGACTGTGTAAAGTATACAGTGTTTTTGATCTACATTTAAGTCCTACAGCTTTTATTTTTGAATCACTGGTGCAACATCTGTGATAGTTCATTAGTACACTCCTAGGATGGGGCAGCCCTTCCTGCCACACTAAGCTCAAATGATATTTCATTTCACACTTTCCAAACTTAGTGAGAAAATACTGATTCTGTTACTAATCACAATAATAATAAATATCATGACATTTTTTCTTAAGATGCCCAGGTCTGCAACTTTGATCTCCTGCAAAACAATCTAGAGCCACATGCCTTATGGAACTGGGAATGTAACCAAGGAAAGCATTAAAAGCTACATGTGAAATGAGGCATCAGAAAGTTAAACCTCTTAGCACTTTGGCACGTAATATTTTTGAGTAGCAAACAAAACAAAGCTCTAGTGTACTCCTTCAGTAAATAGCTACTGACCCTTCCTCCACAAGAATTCTCTTTGTTCTCTCTGTTTCTTTAAAAAGGGTCACGGAATACAGTCTTCACTTTCCTGAGGTGATTAAGTCAATACCAGTGACATTCATGCACTCAGTAATCTGATCTATAAACCCAGTTATTTACCAGTCCTAAAACTTTATCCAAAACTTTACAAGCACTTTCTTTCCAATACACTTTGGAGGTTCTTCTCTGAAGGAAAGATGGAGGTACTGCAGCTAAACTACATGATAATGAACAGATGTAACTGCACATTACATATGAATGTAGTTCATGGATCTGCTTTGACTAGTCTAAAGAACTTTCATTAGGAAAGCGTCAGAACAAAGACCACACAATGCAGGAGACTTTTAAAAAACTGCCTTCTCCCACCACACCACTGAGGTGGGAAGGGGAGCAATTTCAAAGCTGCTTTCCCCACTACTTACTTGGTACCAATGGAAGCTTCACTGCAGGATTGCAAAGAAGCTTCCGGAACAAAGTGGGAGGAGAGGGTTTTTTTAAAAACCCTGGCAAGGCACAGATTCAATTCATATACCTATCATTAATGTACCTGCGGGAGCCTGCTTGTTGACTTTCTCATAATACTAAAGGTCACTTGAATATGTGAATGGAGGAGGAGGAGGAGAAGGGACAGAGAATTGGCCATTCTGGAATGTTGTTCCCAAAATCTATTTGAAGCAGGTGTGCATCTATTGCAGAATGGCTTTTGCATGTGAGAATGAGCCATCACAGACCTAACATCACAGACAGACCATTCCAGTAACCTCATACAGCACATTTTCTCCCAGAACTAGTTCACACATACAATTGTCCATGATCATTCCCTGAGTGATTACGGACTGAGAAAACAAGCGATGTATGGTAGTGTGTTAACCAGATTTATGATACAAGTGCCATTTTCACTCTTCCTCTTGAATTCCTTTGCTTCCAGCACAGCAATATTTAAATTATTTATCTCCATGACCATTCTCTGAGTGCTGGCACTCCATTGGAATATTTAGGAATTACTTCGAAGGAAACATGTATAGGCATCTGGCCTGCTACAAAATTAGAGCAGAGGTGAGAACTATTAGGTATTAATATCATCCGGAGGTATGGGGCAGAAGGCAAAGTGTATATATATTAAAAAAACTTTTAAAATTATTTCTTTTCTTCTTCATGTTTCCAGAAGTCCAGTGGCAGATGTTCTCTGGTTAGATTACAAAAGCTAGAAGAATAAATATTTTACACATGCACACATACATACTTTATTAGTCTTCTATCCTGCTTTTCCCTTACAATAGACTCCAAGTCACTTATATCATTCACCTCCTCCTGCCCTCAATCTTATCCCATGTGAGGTAGGTTGGACTGAGAGTCTGTGACTGGTTGGCTCCCTGGCTGAGTGGGGACTAGAACCCAGATTGCCTGATTCCCAGTCTCATGCTCTTAACCACTACACTAGATGGGCTCTATACAACAGCAAACTATGGAAGTTGAGAGAATAAGACAGCAATGCACCAGCCCTGGTGAGAGGCACCCATGAGATGCTGGAAGAGACCTTCTGAGCTGGCCTGCTGCCTTCAAGCACAGTGGATTATGTCATGTGATCCAAATCAAAACAAGATTTAAGTGCTAGTCTGTTTAATGTCTGCATCTAGAACTGGAGGGATGCCATCTTGTCTTTTACTGCAGGCAGATAAAAGTTTTGGACAGCTCTGCACACTTCAATATTCTCTGGGAGAGTCAAGTCTGTTGCAGCCCCCCTTGGCAAAGCTTGCTTGGGCAAGGCGGGGGCTTCCTTCCTACTGACCCAGGAGCAGTGCCTCTTGCCATTCCTTTTCACCAGGACAGGTCTGGCTGCAGTTGCTGCTTTCCTCCAGCACTGCCCAGACCCTGGCTATATTCCAATGATTCCTTCCATACTAAGATTGGACAACATCATTTTGGGATCTTGCATTTGTGACCTCCAGTTCGCTGGCATTGCCTGGTTTCCCAACTGATTCAAATTGGTATGCACCAAATATTTCCAAAGAGATGAAAAAGAAAGAGAATCTCCCGTAAACCCTTCCACTTTTTATAAATTGCATTCAGGCAGCTGTCATCCTTAACTCATGCAGAAGAAGTCAAATCAGCATATGTTCAATGCCCCATTTTTATATAAAAATCATAGAGCAGCAAAGAAGTATTTGAACTTTTGCTCTTGCCATATAGACTTAGAATATGTTGGAAACTGGGAACTCACATGTGTCCACACCCACAAATGGAGACTTCTGGAAAAATCAAAAATGTTGCTAACCTTTGCTTATGCACTCAAACTTACTTTGGTTCCTAAACTGTGGGTGTAATCCAGAGCACTTGTGGAATTTTCCTGTGAGCACGATTCCCTATTCAGGTCAGCAAATATCTCTTTTGCCTATACAGAGCTCCCGAAATTCTGGAAGCCTTGAGCAAAGGAGGGGGGGGGGTCTTCATGCAAAACTCTGTGTGCTCATGAGCTTTCTCTTTGATGAGCTGCAGAGCAGTCCACTCAATGAGAAAGGGACATGGCACTTTCAAAGATGGGATGCTCTTCAAATGTTGCATGTTGAGAGTTGGTGCAGATCAACAGTTACAGACACACACACACACAGACAGAGAAAGTCAAGGATCCTCTCCGTTAGAATGAAGCCAGCTTTTCTTTGAAAGAAGAAGGGTAGTGGAGAATGGCATGCAGGGAGGAGCTAATATTTTTCAGGAGATCAGAGGAAATCTATGCATTTGAACTTGGGCATAGGGTGTGAAGCTTACCAAGCAAATCAAAGGAGATTATTTCTAGGGAGTGTCTTTATTTCATGCTTTATTCCTGCCATAGAACTGCAATAGGTAGTCCAGCAGTGGGGACTACTCTCCTCTCCCTGCTTTTGTAACAATGCTAAGTCCTGCCTTAATGTTGCCATGGAGTCAGGTGGCAATTGTAGCTCCATCTCTGTAAGCTAAATGAAGCCCTCCCTCCTGCTAAGAAATACCACTTACTGTGCTAAGTTCCCCTCTGAGGCAGAACTGCTTGCCAGTTTCTCTCCCTACCCCATTCATCTGCCTAAGAAATCAGATGAAAATGCTACCTAACCTGCACATGCTGCAGAACGGGTTGTAAAACCAGGGCAGCATTTTCAGCTCAGTGCAGTCCTCAACCTGATGGAAAAATGGCCATCCTCAATGTCCTCCTTCCCCTCTTCCTCCTCCTCTTCTTCCTCTCCCCCTCCTCTCTCCATTCCTCGCTGATCATTTGTGGCTCAAAACCATTCATATAAGGCAGGGATAGCCCAACTGAGGCTTGGGAGCCACATGCGGCTCTTTGAGTTTATTTTGCAGCTTACTGCTGTAGGCGCCACGGGCACCCACTTGCCACTCAGCCCTCTGCCAGTGCCCATGGGCACCTGCTTGCCACTCAGCTCCCTGCCAGCACCCATGGCTGCCCACTTGCCACTCAGCTCCCTGCCAGGGCCCACGGGCACCCGCTTGGTGCTCACTGCCTGCTTGCAGCTCGCAAACATCTGACATTTACTGTAGGTGGCTCTTCCATTGAGCAAGTTTGTCCACCCTTGCTATAAGGCTTTGAGTCATGAAATTCTTCCTTGCAGGACTGCATAAACTGAGCCTTTGCACTGAATGCCCATATTCCACATTCATTTATACAAACTCTTTTCTATCAAGAAGATGCCTGGTAAGTACAGTAACCACCCTTCAGCATCCTATCTGTGTGCTAACCAAATAATAAAATGTCACTACTTCACATAATTAAGAAACTTTTTGCAACAATCTGCAGTTGCATGCTAAGTTTGATTAAAAACCAGAAACCCATCTCACTAAGCAATTGTTATGCTTGCAGTGTATCATATCTTTTGAAAGATGGGTTACCCCCCAAAACAGTCAATTTCTTATTTATAACAAAGAGATTAAACAGTTGGTTTCTTAGCTCATAAAATGCATACACTTCAGAGTTTAATTAAAAATGTGCCATGATCAAGGCTTCTGCCATGCGGCACAGGAATAGATTTTAATCCTGTTTAGAATGAAAATGTATTGCCCCTTTTGTCCCACAGTGCGTTCTCAGCGGCCCCATCAAAGAATGCATAGCAGTTGGTACATCTGATGAACTTTTTTCCTCTTTGTTCCAATGCTTATGGAAATATTTATTGTCTAATGGCCACTTCACCCAGCAATAAAGTTTGGCTTATCATCAAGTAGACACTCTGCAGGGAAAGAACTATGGTTATCTGTCAGGTTTTCTCTCATATTTTCAAAATATCCACCTGCTTTATTTACACCACACATACAGAGCTTCAAGCCCCAGGGGTTGAATCCAGACCTCCAAGAGTCCCAGTCCAGCCTCCTGAGGTTCCCCACATAGTCAGGCTCCCTTCTCCAGGTGTACTCGCATTCCCCCAGCCGCCAGTCGTTGGGTGGCTTCCTGCCTTCTCTGCAGTTTCCTCCCCATTCTAAACTGGCAATTGTGACCCCAGAGCTTTGGCTGTACCCACCACTGTGATACGGGCCCCAGAGGGATTCTCCAAAATGGCTTTCTGCACCCCTAAAACACACTCTACATTTTAGGGGTTCATTTAAGAAATTGCATGTGTATTCACACAAACACAGAATGAAAGGGGCTAAATGGGAATGGATGCACTCTAGACAGGATCTCCAAGAGAAATATGGTGATCACCATCCAGTCAAATCAGGTGCTTTACACCCCAAGCCTGTGCATATCTCCTGAAATGTAAGTTTCTATACATTAATGGAACTTAGGAAGGAAGTGCCCAAGGAATCGACAACATTCTCACGTATTTTAGTAGGAGTTATTTAAGCCACTTAAGTCAAAAGAGTTAACTTAGGGAAGGATCAAGACAATGCAAACAACTACAAGAATACTTGTATTCCACTTATACTTCAGAAATCTCAGAGGGGTTTACAAATTTAAAATATATATTAAATATATAATATGTATATTAAAACATATAATAAAAATGTGCCTAGTCCTACAAACAACAATACACATTTATTTGCTTATTATCTTGATTTCTCTTTCTTCCTTTCAAGGATCTCAAGTTGGCTTACATAATCCTCAGAACAACAGTGATGTAGTGAAGTGTTGACATTTCATTATTTGGCTAGCACAGATATAGTTTAGGCTGAGAGTCTGTGAATGGCCCAAAGACATCCAGTGAGCTCCTTTGCTGAGTGGGGCCTAAAACCTGGAGCTCCCAGATCCGCAGTCCAAAACTCAAGCCACTACACCACACTAGCTCTCTCCAATATGCAAGACTTGTGACATACATAATGGTTAGTTAAAAGAGTCCCTGAGAAACCCTTTTTCACACATTGCTCAATGTAATATTGAAAAGCCTGTATTGAAAGATCCTTTGTCAATTTATATGGCAGCATTTGCTTACTGTGTCTTAGTTCAGGCTTGGTAACTAAAGAAAGTTTTTGTGGGGTGGCAATTGTTACGATTTGAAAAGCACTCTGAAATCATTAATATTTGTAGTGTACAGGACTGAAGCTTCATATCTTTTTGAAATGATTGTGTTTTCTCCAGTGGCTTGGGGTACTTTGCAGCGTTCTAACAACTTCCTGTTCAGCTTATATACTCAGCGGGGTTAGGTGAACAATTTGGAAGCTGTTAATTAAAAATAATAATAACAATATGCAGGTCTGTAGACTAAATTGGAACATCATACTTCTTTGTAGAAAATGCTCTGCATCCTGGCCTTTGCCATTTTTTCTCTACTTATGCTGAACCACGTATTTCCCTTTTACACACTTACTGGGTGGCTAATCATTTCACATGCTAGTGCTACAGCACACACCTTGCCCTCCTGTCCCACTAGTACATGAAATGGCAGATATTCTGACTGAGGCATTTCAAGATCTCATGCTCTCCGGTGTGGCTTCTCCATCTGTGCAATTTTCCTTGCACCAGCCTTTTTAAACTTAGAAATGTCTGCGCAAATTGAGCATCTCTGCATGAGGTCCTCAATGTGTCCTACACTGATGTGTTTATAAAATGAATTATCACTCCTGTAAAAAATAAAACTTAAAAAAGCAAAATCTTGGAAATGTACCACAAAAGCATTTTAAAAGATAAAACAAGTTTAGATGCATGCTGAATAAGAAAGGAAGTGCTCCTATCCCATGAAGTATCTCTCACTATGAATACTACGCATGTGTAGCAAGAATTAAAAATTAAGTAATTACTGGGGGTAATATAAGCAAGCAGATACTGAACTAACATTCCTGAATTTCATGTCAAAATTGTCCTTTCAGCAAGATTGAATCAATGGTTAAAATCAGAAAGAGACATCTATTTGCCATCTTTTGGGTAGCCTGTGTTAGTACGATCAGCCATGCATGCATGCATGCATCACGATCTGCAGCAAGTAGGTGTATCCATGCCTCCTCCTCCTGATAAAGATCCGTATCTGTCCCTCACTGGATTCCTAGCACATTAGCCATAGTTTCCCCTTGCTTCGTATATAAGTTGAAGCACTACAAAAGTACCTAAGAGAGCTCCTTCTTGCTGTCAACCTGCCTGGTCACTGAGGTCATTCAATAGCCTGATTGGAGTCTATCAGGAGAAAAGCCTGCAGTTTGTGTTTCCATTTCTCTGGAACCTCTGGAAGCCAGGCAATCACCAAAACAGTCTCATTTGCACCCTTCCTGAAAACACTCTTATTTCAGGCAGATTCGTGAACTAACCAGGATCTATGGATTTGTTGATTTTGTTCTTAACACATTTTATTTTTTGATCTGTTTCATCTGACATTGCTCTGGAATCTCTGCTGGAATATACAGTAACATATACATTTTGTTAATAAATCACAAAGGTTTTTTAAAGCACTTTCTGGAACAAATTCTGTAGTTTTCCAAGGAAGTTATAAGGCCCAAGTTAATCCTAGGAGATTAAACCCAGATCAGATCTGGAACTCTGATCAAAAGCTTATAACTGCATTCAGCCATATTCAGATCTTTCCCATCCACATAGGGAGGTGAGGGGTGCAGGGAACAGAGTGAAGACATACATTTTCATCTCCTCTGCCCTCATTGTGAGAGTTCTTCAGAGTATCCTCTTCCAAAGAAGAGGTATTTCCATCCTACATGCCTTTTCTGTATCTTGTGTTGAAGTGGCTTGAACAGTATTCCAAATTCTGATCTGTGCTCAAGACAAGCAAGTACATTCTCTGGTGTGCAGAGTTCTAAGGAGGCTGTGCACACAGCAGTCGCTTACAGGCTCGTGGCCAAGATGAACTGGTTCTTTCTTGGTTCCAGTTAGGAATGGTTGACTGTCAGTTTCACTTTCCCTTACATCGATTTAAAAATAGAATTAAAAAAAAAAAGGTGACTGTTGGTAAATTCTTCATCAAGAACAATGTACGCAAAGTCCAATTTAATAGATGCAGCTATTCCAAGCATGGGCATGATCACCTTGTACCCGCCGGTTATGTACTTGTTAAAGACAAGAAGTAACCCAGGAAGCAGGAGTAGCAACCCTAATTTTGCAGCACAAACAGAGACTGAGGCTTTTAAGCAGTGATCAATTAAAGCCCTTTGCCTGGATGGATGAATCTGTCAATCTCTCCTATTCAAGTATTTTAAAACTCAACTTTAATACAATGAAATGCAGGAAAGTTATTACCTGAGCTGAATAAAATTCATATACATCCATATTTCCTGTTCTTTGAGCCCTGGCTCTTTCTGTCCCCTGAATTGAAAAAGGAAATCAGTAGTTCCTTTTTTGTCACACTTTGTGATGTTGTTTTAAGATACTTTGACTAGATAACATGTGCAAAGTATTTCTGAAATGTGAAGAACTATTTTAATGTCATGCTTTGTATGAAAGAAACTGAAGTCCTACACTCTTTCCTTGTTATTTAAACCCCAAAATATCTAAACCAGTTTTACTAAAATATTGGCTTGGATTTAAGAGATAACTTGTGTGCTTTTCTGTTTAGATTTCATCTGAACAGAGAGCAATTTAAATAAATAAGCCATCTGTAATCACTCAAACCATGTTTAAACTAAACTTGCCATATTTGTTCAGAGACAGCAGAGAAGCTGTACTTTGTTTCCCCTCCTTTGCAAAAATAAAATGAATGTACTCTTCTGCTATCCTTTGATAAAGCATAAAATTGCTTCAGATAACAACCACAGTGTCAGAAGTCAAACCTTAGGAGATATTACGTGCCCATGACAGGAGTTCACAGGCAAGAGCGGTTGCTTGCATTATTGAGCTATTTGAATTCTCGGTTGTAATGACTACAAAACATGATAGGTGTAACTTTGTGATGCATATAGAACAAGCTTAGAGTCAAACAGAAAAAGAACAAACTGATGAAACCCACCATGTTCAGACCAGCAGATCCATCAATAAAGGGTCCAATCTGTAAATGACCTATTTGAAGGCACCATTTGCATCCAGAGGAACTTTCTGCTGGTGCCAACAGAAAATGTCTTCCCAGTGCAAAAAGCACCTCATAGGAGGGCACTCCCTCTGGATCAAAGCAGGGGAGAAAAGGGATACGTTCTACATAGACTGCAGACCTAATAATTATCAGCCCCTTCCTAGAAGCTATTTGCATTTTTTCCAAAAAACAAAATTCAACCCTTCACTTAAATGTAAAGATGAATTTAACATATGGTTTGGTCCAATGTTTCTAGTTAAGAATAAATATCCTTCTTGATCCTGAACACATTTGCATGTTGGCAAGTCCTAGTGCTTTTAATATAAATTACTTCCAGATAAGAACTCTTAGGGACATATTCAACAGAAGTTGTACAGATCACTGCTATGTACTTTAAATATATCCATATTTGCCTTCCATGGCTTTTCTGTAAGAGAACTTTCTCTAGGAAATGTCCTCTACTTTTCCATAGAATTACTACCCTTAGGGAGACAGGGATGCAATGGAATTGCATGGGCAAAGTCAGACATGGCTTATGGATGTTACATCACTGACTACTTTTGTTCTAACTAATCATGTCCCTGTTTTGATAGTTAAACTAATTTGGATTTCCATTACCAACCTGAGAATGTGTTCTGTGAATATGTGGGGAGATATTACTTCCACTCCGAGAAGTTCAAAAAGGAATAGAAGGTTCTAAATCTCTGTGGAATGTGACAAGTGCAGAAGAGAAAACCATCCAGCCTTGCCCTGGATGGTTGTGGGGCAGAACCAACTGGAATGGGACAGAGGAGGTCAAATGCTCCCAGTCACATAATGAGAACCATGCAAGGGGTGACTGCCCAAATTGAACAACTACCACTATTGATTCCATTGTTTCAGTACAGCACAAACCCAAAATGAGCTCACTGTTGCAGATTGCACTGTTATAATGAATTTTCCTGCACAGTTATGGTAGCCCAAGATCAATAATTGTTCACCAGGCGTGGACGATGTATGGTCCTGCAAATGATTTTGCTCACTATTTTCAGCATCCCAACATCCCTTAATCTTGAAGCTTGACCTCACAAAGAAAGCTTCAAGGTTCAGGATTCCAGGAATGGTAAGACAATACATATTTGGATCCTCGAACCAACAAAATATAGTGTCAGAACACATTCAAAGTATTGGGGAGAGGGGGCATTAGTAGCATGTTTAAGAGCTGCCTCAGAAAAGTGCTTTCCAAACCAATGCAGATAGCCTGGTGTTCCCCAACAACAGATCAGTCAGGAGTTCTTCAGTGAGCTGAGTAAGAGTGGACACCTTTCCCTGGAGGATGATTGCCCACTATTGCCAATCTCCTCTCTGCAAAGCATGGCCTACAGTCAGGTTTTGCCATAATCTAGAGAAGGGATGGACGATCAGGTCCTTTCCAGATTTATCAAGGACAGTTCCCATAACTCCCAGTCAACATAGCCAATGATTAGCGATTCTTGGAGGTGAATTCTGGAGTTGTAGTCCAAAACACCTTAAACACCTTGCTCCAGGGGAGAGTGTTGACTAAAAACCAATAGGCCTGGCTTGGAATCCCTTGGAAAGTAGAATCTGGCCTAGCATCTCCACAAAGTGAATATTCCATGCAAGGGGAACCTTAGCAGGCAAATCAAAGCGGAATGAGTTCTCTTTGAAGCAATGCAATAGATGGCAAAAGAAGAAGGGGACGGCAGAAAATGAGGTGGCTAGATGGAGTCACTGAAGCAGTTGGTGTGAGCTTAAGTGGACTCCGGGGGATGGTGGAGGACAGGAAGGCCTGGAGGCCTGGGGTTGCGATGGGTCAGACATGACTTTGTGACTAACAACAACAACAACAACCCTACAGAATGCAGCAAGAGCAAATAAGTCTTTTACGTATGCTTCAGTGTACAAAGCAGGCAGATAAAACACACATGCTCCTCTTCAGTGCATCTTGAAACAGTTCCCTTCCCTGAATTCCATCTTCCTGGATTTTTACTGTCATGTGGTACAGTAGTGTTTATCTGTTAGGTTTATTGCTGGATTAACCTAACAAACTTTGCTTCAAAAAGGCACAGATCTTCAGGTGCAAAGAAGGGCATTAACTCACACAGCTGTTAACAGCCTAAGCCTTTGACTGTGACGTTCTTTCCCAGGAAATGTGGCTATTTTAAAGTCAGGATTGCAGCTGAAAAGCATTAAAACAAACATTTAAATCAATCAAGTACCTTGAATTCCTTCTCCAAACATTTTATACCTTATATGAAGCTCCTGCAACAAAGTCTTATAAATCTAAGATTTTCTCAGAGGCAATGTGAAACGCATTTTGTTTGCTATTGTGGTCAGTATTCTCAAATGTTTTTCAGCTTCATCCACTTTACTTTGACTTAGCTCAGCTTTCCTCAGCCTGGTGTCCTCTGGATAAACTTCAACTCCCATCAGTAGCAGCTAGTATGGGCAATGTCGTGAATTTGGGAGTTGTAGTCCAAAACATCTGGACTTCTGGGTAGTATCAGGCTGGGAAAGGCTGAGCTGGTCTTTTAGACCTAGACCAACTGTAAAAAGTAAAGAAATCTACACTAGCTGCTATATCTTTGCCAAGCACTTTGTTATGTCAATGAAAGTAAAATATGCACGTATAGTTATCTTGGCGAATCAATAGCCCACTTTTTTGTTCAAACAAAATTTAGTTCACAGACTTTCTCCTTTGTTCATCCTTTCCCTGCCCTTTCTTCGGGTATTTCAAATAATCACAGAAATAGGCGCCAGCTGGACTAAGTACTATGGAGCTAAGCTCTCAATGGCCTGTGAGTGAAGCAGTTGGGGAAGATGGTATTTTTTCAAGAAGTTATGGCAAAAGGCTCATGGAAACAGGTTTTCAAGTTGAAAGAACATTTTGCATTGTGAAAACCTAGCCATCAACCAAGTCCATATCTTAAAGTATTTGGCTGGCACGGATCATGCCTGTCTTCAGTATTGCATTTTCAATACTGTACAGAGTGATTTCAAATAACTCCACCATAGTTCCAATTCAGATATGAGTTATCAGTCTGTTAACAATGTCAGTTTCTTTACCAGTTAACAAAATATGTCTAGTGCATTATTGCCAGGGGTGAATGATCATTAAAAAAAAAAAATGAAGTCGCAAGTACTCAACATGTAACACAAACTATGCAAACTATTTCTTATGGAATGATACTGTTGCTCAAGGTGGGGATTATCAAATGTATAGATTTCACCAAACAAAGGACCAGTCTGTTGTTAGCCTCATGGGAAATGTCCTAATCAGTAACAAGAAAAAATATTTAAGAAAGATTAAAAGGCCAGACAAAAAGTTTCAATAGCATTGCATTGGTTATCCATTAACAAACCTTGAAGTTCATGGTTTTCAAAAGTGCTTCTAAAGAAGTGAGGTTGGAAGCTCGTAGAGCAGGGATGGAGAACTTTTTTCCCATTCCAGGGCCATGCTCCATCATGGATCATTTCTCAGGAGCATGCATGTTGGTAGTTAGCATGGACAAAGCCAGCAGGGAACAGGGCTGATGTAGCCTCTAGCATCCATCTCAGGAAAGGGTCAGTGGTGCACTCTGAGATGCCAGAAAGTTCTGCAGGGGCCATAAGGAGAAGCATTTGCTATAAACAACAAACCCCCACAGGTGGGACCACCCAGTGAAGGAGCAGTTTCCCCATGGGGTGTGGAAGTACTGGGAGAAGAAAACCCCTCATACACAGAAAGGTGTAAAGCTGAAAACATTCAGAGGCACAGAAACCTCATCTAGGAGAGGCCATGCTCCATAGCTTTCACAGTCCACATTTTGACAGCACATTCAAAGTCCCCAAGTGGTCTCTTGTAATGACTGCCATGATTGCAAACTAGTTCCTCCCCTCCCCTCCCCTTTCCTGTCCTCTCCTCTCCTCTTTTTGTGTGTGCGAGAACCCCTTAGTGTCTCTTGCCACTCTTGCCAAGAAGGTCACTCATCAGTTTTCAGTATCCACAATGTGGTCAGTCACCCAGGTTTGGTCAAACCAACAACCCATGGGAAGTCTAACATTCACCAGAACAACCTATGTCACAGTAGCTGATTGATCTAAGACAATATATCCTGTTGGAAATGGCCCCCATTTGTATAACATGGCAGCCCAACATGGCTTTTCACCTATGGGTGTTGAATGCCATTAACATTTCAAGATTTCCAGTCTCCTTGGCATCAGCACAAAAAGAGAGAATGAACTAGGTATCATCAGCATAAATATGAGGCCCAATTCCAAAACCATAGATGATCTCACTTAGCAGTTTCATGTAGAAGCACAGGAAAAAGCACATGAGCATTTTTTTAAGCCCCAAGGAATCCCATAGCCTAAGCAATAAATGCCCACTTCCAGGGAATTCCAGCAAACTACTGAAACCACTTCAAAATCATATCCCTGTGTCCCAGACTAGTCACTACCGAATGGATTTCTGAAAGGACAAAATGTTGAAAAACATTGGCCTTTGGCCAGGCCACTCGCCAGAGCAGTTACAGCGAGAGGACCTCCTGCATCAGCAGGGAATGAGGTGACTAGAAGGCTTTTGAATTTACTATTGTTTTGTTGATTTGTCTTCCGACCTTCCTTCCCTCCTTCCTCTCCCTTTGGCTGTCATGTTTATTTTTTAGATTATAAACCAGAGGGCAGGGCCTGTCTTGTTTTTCTCAACAGCATGTAAGAGAATCGAAGAACCATTTCAGCAGATATGGAATACGGTAAAAATAGTTTGAATAAAACATTGTACCAGGGAAAGAACATGCTCGTAATTTGCAGACTTAGATCACGATGTGTAAAATGCAAATGGTCACTTGACACTGAGATTTCAGAGATTATTATTCCAGTGACAGAAGGTGAAAATGCTGGCAAAAAAGAATGGAGCTGCAATCACTCATCATTAACAGATATACAACCTGGCACTTACGAAGCATCAGCATGCCGTATGGTGTCACTAAGTGCTGAATCTATTTATTTCAGTATCTGATTGGTGTTAATTTTCCCATCTGCCTCCTTGAACAAATCTGGGCTGGGAGGGGGGGAATCATTCCACTTTCACTGACTGTATGCTAAGAATTTCCCCCAAATCCTGCTTTCTATTATTGTCAGACATCTGATCTTCCCAGTGCCTTGGAAGAAGGTAATGCTCTGCAACTGCCTCCATTTTTGGATACCCATCCCCATTCTTAATTTGGCCTTTTAGAGAGGCCTTGTTTCTGCTTCTGCTTTTTAAGTTAGTTGCTACCAGGATTTGGCTCACTTTGCAGGCCTTCTTGAAGTGAAATCTTGAGGATGGGTAGATTCTGGCGAACCATCAAGGTAGGAATGGTTGAACACCCTGCTGAGGGCCCACAACTCAGTAAGGGCTCACTGGCAGGAGGTCAGAAAACAAAAAAATGAAATTCCTGCATTGGCCAAAATCAGTATGTGCAGCTCTTCCTGGCTTGAAAAGGGCCATGTTGCACCTGCCTGCCATAAAGTTGATTGAGATGAGATGATCACATGATAAAGGTAAGGTTGAGCTGAGAACTGGCACAGGTTGGATGCCTTCTATACATAGCCTCTCTGTATCGCATTGCAATTACTAAAAGGGAAAGGCAGACACGTGTACGGAAAGGTATAAGTTTGGTCATGCAACATATTTTGTGTATTTCAAGATACTTAAAGAAAGTATTCCTTTTTAAATTCAAGGCGGTTAGTGGGCTGAAGGAATTGCGACTGACAAAGGAAGAAAAGGCTAAACCATCAGCACATCTTACTGCCTGATGCAGTACCGCCCAGAATTAGCACATTTCCCCAGCCCTGCCTATATAACTCAAATGTCTTCCCTATGACTACAAGCTGAACAACCAACATATTAGAACATCATAAAACCATTTTCAGAAGTCAGCGTGCTTTGAATGCCACGTTAGTTGGCTCTTCAAGAACTGGAAAACTAGACATCACACACTGAGCCTAAGACAACTTGTGTCCCTCTGTTGGGAATGAAAGAAGCAGATATTCTTGGTGCACTGTCCAGGGCCACGGTGGCACTGACTCGTCAGATGACGATGGTGAGGCCTGGGAAACAAAGTCTGCAGACATGAGGATAGTGGAGGAAAAAGAGTCTATTCTGAGGGTGCTGTCTCCAGGTGTTCAAGCAGGCTGTGGGAAATGGGAGGGGTTGGAAGTGCTGGGACATAGGAGAGGAGCCAGAAGAACCTGGGCCAGTCCTTGACTTCTTGACATGGCACTGGGAAAGAAGGGCAAGCCAACACCTGTGTAGAACTAGGAGTCTTGCTTGTCTCCACAGGGGCACACCCATGGTCACATCCTGGGGCCCAGGGTTACTGAAAAGGAGGGTTCTCAGAAATAGTCTCTAGTTTGGATTCTGTGCATGCTTAGAGACTCTCCATTGTTGGCTAACAGCTTGCTGGATATACGTCAGAAATGAAGAGCTTTTGCGAAAGGACTGTCTGTTATTTGAAAGAGAGATGATGGACTCCAGCTCCTGACACCCACTAGTTAAATCCAGGTCATCTGCGGTTCCCCAAATGACCACACACTTTCCTCTGTCCCCACCAACTTTTTCATGAGAAATATTTGGGGATTTCCCAACTTAGGTTATTTTTTCCTTCATTCTAAAAGACTGAATGTCTTTTCCTGGGGTTAAGTTACTAGCAGGAGAATTTCCAAGCTACAGTATTCTGCTATTTTTCCCCTTTGCTTTCAGTCCCACCTGCCAATGGCATGCAGTTCCTTTGAGTTTCAGGTTCAACAGTCCTGTAGTATATAATCTAGAGAAATGAGCCAGAATACCAACAAATCCTACCTTATTTTTGTGAACAAGTGTGCAAGTACCAACTGCTTGATCACTTATCTTTGCCTCTCCATTAACACAAGCAGCTTCAGTTCCCAAGAACTCACCAGAAGGAAAAAGCTTAACATCACCAGCAGACTGGGATCCCTGGTTTTTGGGTACTGAAATCTGAAGTCAGGCTCTGAATTTGGTTCATAATTCCTGTCTTGGCTGAAGTGACAATCTAACCATCCAATTTGGATACAACACTAAGCATCTTTTTGCTGGTGAAATAATTGGTGCTGATGCCATTCCTGATGCAGGAAAACCCAAGTGGAAATGTTGGGGCAGCCATCGTGAACAATAAGCCAGGATGCTCTCAAATTCTGGCGTATCATTTTCTGCGGACAGGAGGTATAGTGGATGTTTTTCAGCTTATGAGACAGCATCACCAGCATGGGCATTTCTGTGTAGGAAGAATGAATGTTCCTTTTGTCATCTTCACATATCTGTTTCCCAAGTTCCAGTTGCATTCTCTTCCTGTCATGTTTACTTCTGGGTGGACAGTAGGATAATGAACTGTCTGCACTATGCAAACAGACCACTCATCTTGAGTCTCTTCGTAGCATTTCTCTGTTCAAGAATCTCACAGCACTTAACTTTGTTGCACAGATCTAAGCAGGGAAATCATAAACACTGTTTAAATGTATACAAGTCTCTGCGGCCCCTTGTCTGCAATTAATACATGTCTACAGGCTATATAATAGCAGATTTTAATTAATTAGCTAAGGCTGCATGGAAAATAACTTCATACATAATCACTGCATTGATTCAGTGGTACTGTTTAATGGTATACAGTGGTACTGTATAATGACAAACATATAATTTTTGATTAAATGGTACACTACACCCAAGTAGCCAATAAATGTTTGTAGTCCTTGAATAACACAGTAACAACAATTTAAAAATACATCCAAAACATGAGAAAGTGATTAGAGCTGAATCTACATTCCCCTAAATAAGTATTTTTGTTTAGACTAGCCAGGTTACATTTTTATGCCTCTTATATGGGGGGAAAATATTAAATTCAAGGGAACTTGCTTCTGAGAAGACCTATATAGAATGTACTGCGAGTAAAAGACTGGATATTTTGCACCCTAAGAAGGACATATTCTTTCATAAACTTGTAGCTAGAGCCCAAGTGCAAATAAATGTCATACATGGGTGTTCACAGGATTTTTTTTTTTTGAGTGGGGAAGCAAAGTTGTACAATGCTAAGTGATTGTCATTTCCATGCATAGCACAGATGGCTACAATACACCTGTGCATTTTCCTTCTGCATGCATTTTGTTGCTTAGAATCTATTTTCTGACACTGAGGACCCTACAAAGAGTGACAGAAAATCCTGGAAATTTGACAGCACTAATACAGAAGTATGTTGTAATCAAGCTTCACACCAGAGGCATAATGAATTCCAACAAATATTATTTGGCATGAGATATATACACACACATATACATACATATATATGAACATGAAGGGGGAACAAATGCAAAACAGAGTAGATATTTTCTGTTATGACTGCACTTGTCATAACTAGAGATGTCAAGGTCTGGAAATAAAACCAGAAAAAATATAGGGTGGGGGAACAGAAATTTCCTAAAAGCCTGTTTGTTTCAGAGGCTTCTGGAAGAGGGACATTTCTCCTCAAATTTTCTAGTGGTGGTTGTTGGGGGGAGGAGTTCTCCCAAGCTTTCACCTCTCTATTCATAACCTTGGTAACTTCCAGTACTGACTGGGAATATGGAAGCTGCAGTCCATCATATCCAAACCAGGCTGGGAAAGGTTGACTTAGAATGAATTCTATGTCATCTTGGAAACATGGTTGGGAGGGGAGGGGAGCAGGCTATTGGAAGTATCTTCAGCTAGAGAAGGAGAAACTGGTACACTTGATTGGAGTTTGGGATTCTTGGGATCATGGGCTGCACTTTTCACACTTATCAGCATTTTACATTACTTGAAGGTTGCAGGACATAAATGTCCTTTCCTTTCCTTTCCTTTCCTTTCCTTTCCTTTCCTTTCCTTTCCTTTTGTGTGAAACTGCATATTTTTATGGTTGCAAGTTTCTTTAAAAAAGAAAACCGTGCAGAACTGATCTATCTTTTCAGCCGGATCAAGGCTCAGGCGCCCGGTTTCATGGAAACAGTTGCGCTGACAAAGGTTCTATTAACAAAGCAGCATGACTTATCACTCAAACGAATTGTCTCATTACCTCATGTCTCACTAAATAATGTACATCTGACAATTATAAGAAATCTCAGCTGTAAAATATCGAGCCTGGTTGAGTAGTTTGAGAGGCTGATAAATCATTAACAGCTTTGTACAGTATGATTTGGCAAGTCTGAATATAAATCTTAGGTCAGTGTTCACAATTAACACTAATTAATTGGTAAAATTCTAATGAAAGCGTGTTGCAACCAAGCAGGATTGACAACGAAGAAAAAATGTTCTGTACGGCCACAGATCTGTGATGTCAGACTTTGCAATACTTGTCTGCCTTGACCAAAAATGCCAAAAACCGAAGGCCAAAGTAGAAGTGATGCAACTGGGTAAAGGCTTATGATTCTGCCCCCTCTTTCAAATGATATCTAAAGACATTTCTCCCCCCTGCCCCCAGGTACTCATTCAGACCCTTGTCATCTTCAGAGACTTCCTTCCTGGTGCCCCCACAGGGGAAGCTAGACGATTGGAGCCTACAACTTTCTCAAGTTGCATGTCATTTCCAAAGTAAGTTTCTCAAACAGGCTCATCCTGCACTTATTTTGTTGTCTTTTTAGTGCCAGATAAAGACCTTTCTTTTCTCCCAGGTCTATTAGAGATCCGGTTCTAGGTTATCGTGGATGTTTTCTCCATTCCTGTGCTCTTTATCCTTTGCATGGCAATGTATTTTATTTTATGCCTTTATCTTACTATGGCATTTGCAATCCACCCAGAGATTGGACAGATTAGAAATGTAAAAAACTAAACAAACAAATGAACAAATAAACTCCTGGCTTTTGGATACAAGAGCCCTCAGGGCATTTCCAGAAGTCTGATTGGGAAAGTGGTCCTGGGCAGGAATTGGGTAGTTAATCCTTCACCAGTCTCCATTTCTCATGCTTAAATTGTGCCCCAAGTTGTTACAAACTGATGGGATTGAGGGAAACTGATATTTTTAAAAAGCGCTTTTCCAACACAGCCCTTCATATATGACCACACAATCAAGATCTGCATTGTCTGGAAGACCCTTTCATTAAAATTAAATAAAATTAACAGCTTCTTATAAATATAGACTCATGGAAACCAAAGGTCCTGTTTCCCTGAAAGCCTTTTTACCCTGCAGTGTGCAAATTATCAAAAGCAGTTCCTTTCATTTCCATTTCAGGACCCATGGCAAGATAGCTTGTGTATCTCTGTCAAACTAAGGCTCTTAATTGATATGTAATAATACAGATCTGCAAACTGGGTGGTTTTGTGTTCTTAGGTTTTTCAAATTGTTTCACTTCGCCAGAAGACAGATGGTAACTCCTGCATTCGAAGAAAGCATGTCAATACACATGTCAGAGGTTTAGCTATTGGGCACTACAGAAATGCATGAAATAAAATAAGATAAAATCCTGTGCCATACATACAGTATATGTGCATAAGAATTCTAATTCATTACCAAAATAAATATAGTATCATTGGTCTAATTTTCCTCTGGGAGAGGGAATATAAATATATTCCCTATAAATATGGTACAGTTGTTCCAATTTCCCAAAAGCTAATAGGAAGCCGCTCAGCACTAGAAATGGACTTCAAATGCTTGAACTCAAGAAATGCATGGTTTGCATATAGGCAGTATTGTGGGTTTTAAGTTTTTGATTTCAATAAACTGCCCCTTTGAACAGGCATAGGTGAGAGGCCAGAATTAGAATAGCAAAGGCAGAACCTGGAGGATAGGAAGAGAAATCGGAGAAATCTGGCTGGTGATTTGGGCAACGCCTGGCAGAATCGGTATTTTATTAGCTTGTCAGTCCCCAGTTCTACTTAGTGGGTAGCGCAGGCTGTTTGACTCTGACTCTCCTAGCCCAACCACCACTTCCCAATGAGACCAAAGACAGGAAATCATGTCTTTGCATTTATGTTGTGAGCCGCCCCGAGACTTCGGCGAATGGGGTGGCATAGAAACGTTTTAAATAAATAAATAAAAAAAATAAATCATGCAAAACAGGACCACAGAAATGGTTTCCAGCCATCCCAGTGGACAGCCCAATACATATACTAGAAAGGGAACCTTCCAAATGCTGTTGAAGAACAACTTCCATCATCCTTGGCCACTGGCTATGCTGGTAGTGCTGAAGGAGTTGAGGTCCACCAACATCTGAAGAACCACAGGCTCTCCACTTCCCATCAGTACTCTCCCATGAGTTCCTGAATGGTGGAATGTGACTCTGCAAATGAGCCCCAGCATTGGGTCCACAGGCTTAGAGAGTTAGGCCCCAGATCCTAAATCCTGGTTTAAATATGTCACAAAACAAGTGTGAGATGTGCAACTTTCCATTCATAAGAGTAGGCAAAAAAAAGATGCAAGGCCTACTAAATAAATATTCTCTTCTCCCTTTCTTCAGAAGTGTTTCCCAGAAAGATACCAAATGCTGAGGAGCCATAGAGAAGCTTCAAGACAGCACATGCATTATCTTACGGTGCTGCTGACAGAGAGCCATGTCCAAGCAGCTGCTAAAGAGAATTTGGGATGCCATCTGTTGTCGAAAAATACCCAAGAGCTGTCTAGGATAAAGAGGAACTTCGTTGTTATGATTCAGGCAGCATCAGTAAGTTTCTGGATATTGGGAGCTGCCAAAATTCCAGTTAGGAAGTTTCCATCAGTGTTAGTCTGTTGCTTTTGATGACTCATTCACAATCCATACATCATACGTTTATTTAAAGCACAAACACACACACAGCACAGTTTAGACAGAGATTTCAAAGCAGTTTACAATAGGAATGGAAGAGTCCAGGAGGCGAGCTTGTCAAGATTCTCCTATTTTTACTTCTGAGCTTGGCTTGTCTTATTTCTGTTCTTGAGCAAAATATTTTTTTTCCTCTTCCATTTCAAAACAGAAGGTGTGCATTTTAGAGCCCCCACCTGAAAGAAATGCCCTTCCCCATAAACTAAGGGAGCAGTCCTGTGGTCACTGGACAGCATCTGAGAGGTGCAAGGATATTGCAGGTTCCTAGATCCAAGACTGGACACGGTGGGAATCAGAGCTTTCCTTCCACTGCCCAACCACTTGCTGTTGACATGGAACAATTGCACCAGATGCTCTCTGCAGTTGGGAAAGTGACCTCAGAGGAGGGTTCTGGGGAAATTTTGGTGGGGAAGGAAAGGAGGACACAGGAAAAGCCACAATATGAGGCATCCTGAAGCTGCTCCAGCCTCCTTCCTTCCACATTTGAGATGCAGGGTAGATGAAAAAGCCCATGTAGTACAAATGTAGCTAGGAATATACTCCTCTCACCCTGCATAGGAGACCTGTACATTCCTGGATTCAGCAATGTATAGGGTGCTGTAACAGGAATGCATCCTAATGCACTGTTAAACATGCACATTTTATAAAAGAGTTTGGACTTTTCAAACATGGCTACAAGTGTGAGAGCTTGCAAGTCTTTCTAGAACATTGTGTTCCTGCTTGTGTTTGTGGTTGTAAATGAGGCAAGTCTGAAATAAAAACAAACCCTAACAAAATCCTATGCATGCCTAGTTTACAAGACATTACTTTACAAGTAGGATAACTGTAAATAGAAAAAGTCAAAATGACCAACTGATAATAGTAGTATGTTAAAAACTAGGGGTTCTTGGCTGGGTCTACAATGCAAAAGAATGAGGGTTAGAGTATATGGCAGGGATGGAAAGACCAGCATGTGAGTCACATTTTGGGGAACTCACCTAATTTTTCACTTGAGCCGATAGGCAAAATGAAACTAAATTATTCTAAAGAATCTGCACTTTTCAAAATTTTGCCATGGACTTCTTCAGTCAATCAAAACATGTGGACAAAAATGTGTACCAAAAAACAAATTTGCCTATCTCTATCCTACAGTACTACGCCACATGAAAAGAAGATAAAACTTTTTTGCATAACAAGCATGAAGTTATTAGACCAACCTGCTCTCTGCTATGTTATTTTTCTAAGGAGCAAGGAGTTTTGGTCACTTTTATCTTGGAGCTAAAGGAAAACATTAAAAACGGATCCTTCAGACAGTTCTACCAGTGCAGACCTTCACATCATTCCTCCATCAGCCAGGCTGCAAGCTGAAAAAGCACCACTACACTGTGATGCTTTATGCTTTTTTAAAGCAATAAATCACCTACCTTCGCTTAGAGTTTAAAAACTGCCCAGTTTTTCAAGTGGTTACGAAAAACCTGGCTGGATTTACCTTCCCTGTAAATCGATACTTCTTTTTCAGTTGCTCAGAGGCCTGACAATGATCAGAGGATGCTGCCTTCATCCAAAATAGGTTTACCCCGTGTCTTGTTTCTAAAAAGGGCATCTCTGGTTTACCTATAAAGTGCTGTTAGAAGGGAGAGACTTTCTGATAGGCCTTGAAGTTGCTCATCAGACCTTAGCAGTGGACAACAGGCAAAGGTCACTTGGTCATGTATTGAATTTGTATTTCTATTTCAATTACAGCCATTATTTTTGTAGAAATCGGCTTTTTAAAAAATCAGGATTTTCCAACATACACCTTCCTAAGCAAACATAGACCAAAGCCCATACATTTCCAAGCTTGCTGTGTGATTTGCAGACCAGAAATGTAAGTTCAACGGGATGAACACATTTGAAATACATGTATGAAAGAGATGTGCTCTTAAAAAATGCTCCCAAGTACACTTGACTCAAGGGGATTACGGATTATTATATGTTAGAGAGGAACACAGTTATGAATACAGTTTGAAAAATATGAATGAATTTTCATGTGAAAAGGGACGAGTAACAAAGTTTTCAAACTAATATGGACATGAGCTTCAAAGCGGAAATTTGATGAACTTGAATTTTGTTTGCTCCCATATCCTTCAGTTCACTCAGTTTGACAGTGCAGTTGGCCTAATACTTTATCAGAATTCACTGTATGATGGTGACTCAACAGCTCCCCTTTGGATGGTGGGGAATGGCTACAGCTTCCTCAGCTTCTCCTATTATAATGACACTGGATTTCCTAAAGGTGAACAAGCAGACCCCCGACCTATAAAGCCCAAAGAGTGTTGGTAGCTGCCTCTAAAGCAACGGAGAGCTGTGTCCCTTGCCTGCTCTCTCTGAAATGGAGGACCAGCTCCAACAACGGTTTCCTGGCCACAAGCTGTGCATTTTGACTTGGAAAATTGCCTCTGATTCAGATCCAAGCCAGCAGCACGCATAGGCAACCGCAGGGCCTCAAATTCAGCAGACACATCTCCTTTGCTACCCAAATCTTGAGTCTGTGCCATTGAAGTGCTTGCTCTTTATCACAGGAGGGGTATAATTCTGCCCCGAATGTAATGCTCTGCTTTCCTCCAGTTGTTAGATTAGTGTGTGGCTTTGGGAGTAAGCACCATGCTGTAGTTTTATATTTCAAAAATTGTAGAATGTCATATAGCTGCATGCAACAAGCTGAATGGGCACAATTGCTATTACGGGGAGAAAGAGAGAGAGCTCTGCCAATTCCTTCACATAATGCTAGGCAGACTCCTACTTGTTTAACACATCACAGGCATTAAGAAGGACGGAGTGTAGCACAAGGTATCCCTCCTGGCCCTTTCATAGCTGCAAAGAAGAAAGAAAACCAGGAAGTGCAGCTGTGCCATAAATCAGCAGATATGAAAAAAACCCTTTCTCAGTTTTAAATGCACGGACGCCTTGGTCTGACGACATCATACATCTATGCTTAAACAGCAGAACGTAGAAGTTTTGAGATCTAGCTCCCACTCAGCCGTGAAGCTCACTGGTTTGCTCTGGCCAGTTACTGACTTTTAGCCTGACCTACCTTACAAGACAGTTGTGAAGAAGAACTGAAGAGGAAGATGATGCCAACTGCCTTGGGTTCCTTGCAGGGAAAAGAAACAGGATCTAAATATACTGAATAAATTTATTTATATTTATTGATTTATGAACATAAATTTAAGAAATTTAGGGTTTCCACGGTGCATGGATTTTAGCCCAGACTCAGTGTTCAGATGGTCCTATGGTAGCACAACTTCCACACTCCCTACTCCATTCCTCTGTATCTTCCCTCCAGAGTGTACTTGCATGTCTGCAGCACCTATCAGAGATCTTTATTAAATGGAAAAGACTGCTTCACAATGGCTTTCTGCCTCCTTCATGCTCACCCAACTTCCCAACAGAAACAGGGAGATGGTCACATTTCTCAGCCAATGGGAATGAAGCAAACAATGACTTCCCTGTTGTTAGGGTGCTGATGAAAGGTTAGAAGCAGTCACTCTTTCCAGAGTATTCTATGTGATTTCATACCAACAATGGTAGAATGGTGCTCTTGGATGATTGCCAAAGCCATGGTTAAATGTGGAAACCTTAGAACAGGTTGTTCATTCTCTCCCTTGATTCATGTTGTGGCTTCAAAAACACTGATTCAGCTGTGAAGAACCTCTGGAACTGGGTCTGGATGACACAAGAGACCCACATCAGTAATATTGCACCAAGGTTTCTCATGTCATGTGAACCCATCCAAAATGTACGACATAAGGGTACAGAACAGCTTGTCAGTTATTACGGTGTCCATGAACTTTACAAAAACCAGCAAAACTCATCCTCCTTACTCTAGTTCTGTATAGCAAGGATGGTATGTGAAAACAAGCATAGTGGAAGTTTATACCTTTCATCCCACCGTCCCACCCTCGGCCACATAATCTTACAGAAGAGTAGGAAAAGCTGGCAGGCATAGCTCCGAAATACTTGCTTTCTCAAATGTTTAGTTTGGCCCTTATAGAAAAGTAATGTGTTCATTGCACACCTGCTCTTGGTAGGCATTTTATCCAGGGGCCAGTCTAGGTTTTATTTGCAAAAAGTTAGCTCTGCAATCCTCCTACTCTTGAGAGAGATTCAAGTTGAAGTCTTCAGCTGTGAGAGGATTGGGCTAATTGCAGTGTCTCGGCCTAACCTACCTCACAGGCTTGTTTTGAGGAAAGAAATAGGAAGGAGAAGTCATTTTGGGCTTCTTTGAGGAAGGGTGGGATATAAACAGGACCTAAATATGATAGGCAGGCAGATAGGCAGATCTTGCAGTACTGAGTTCTATCAATGTATGCATTGGGGAAGGTATGTATTTTCTCTGTGTCTCAATTTTAGAAACAGAATACTGGATTAGAAGAATCTTTCTTTAATCTAGCAAAACCATTCTTTTAATTGATATGCATGCATATAGCTTCTGTTTATGTAAGTTTTCCCATATAAGCATCTAGCCATGACTATGGATACACTGCTCATTCCACTAGTTCATAGTTTTGGCTATAGTGAAGTGACTAGAGTTCCTGGCTCAGTTATAATCTGTCTAAGAACATGGAAAACCCCAAGAGGAATAACAGACAGTAATGAACATAGGCTGGGCTTCCTCAGAAGAGGAAACTGAAATCGGTACAGTTGGAACAAAACACAAGCTGTCTTAAGGGCTAACTGTACATTCTAGGGAATGGCAGACGACCAGAATAGCAACACATGGAGAAAGTGCTTCGGTGCTCAAAGTTACACAGACACAAATGTGCCATTTCATCAGACACAAACCAACATTGTGTAGGATTGCACATAAACAACAGACTTCCGGGCTGGCATGTACCAGGCTTGACACAATCATGCAAAGTAGATACCAACTACATAACAGGAGCTTTAAAAAGTGCTTTATTTCTCTTCTTCTTCTAGAACCAAATGGCCAAACTCCAGATTTTCACTGATTTGTTTCTATAATTGCCAGTCTTGGAAATGGACTGATTTTTGGAAAAGGTGACTGTTGATTGTTCCACACAGGCCTGTTCAGCACTGCATGTGTGAATAAACTGTAACAGGGTACCACGGCACAAAACTTTTGGATTGTCTCACTGCATCTCAAATGCAATGTGTTTTAATATACTCAGTTCACATCCCCGCACACTAATTAACAGCACAACAGCTGTGCTGCATCAGTCCAAACACTTAACTAGTCCAGCATCCTGCTTCATTCCTTGGCCTGAAACGCCTTCTTATGGAAGGCTACAAGGAGGTCATACAGGAGGCAACCATCTTTCATCTTTCATCCAAATGGCACCATTCATTTTCTGTGATAGGGTTAGTGCTACAGCTGCACCAAGTTGCACTTTGGTTAGAAGCAGTTTACACTCTGTATGGATATTCAGGGACTATTCAAATCTAAACCATGCAAAAGTATTGCACAAAAAGAGCACAGATCCACAAATCTTCCCCTTCCCCTCACTGTCCTACTAGTTGTGGCCCCCACCCAGATGCTCTGCACAAGGGCCCAAAGGGATTTTCTGAGCACATTGCAACAGTCATAGTCCAAATCACCCCTTAAACCTGACTGAAGTCAGCAGGGATGGATGGAGACTCTGGGAACAGGCTGCTATACAGTTGCCCTGTCCAAGCAACAGTCCTACACAGTTTGGAGAAGTGCCTGCATGGGGTTTACTGTTAATATTCTGGCCAGGGCAGATGCAGTGGCAATTGTGGTTGGTCCCTGAAGGAAAAGGAGGGGAAAATGTGAGCGGAAGAGAGCACTTCTGCTTGAGATGGCAACCCAATCTTTTGAGGGAAATTCAGATGCATGATGTCTTCACTGAACAATTTTCCCCAAATTACCTCAGAGCAAGTCGTAATACAGATCAGCTTTATTTCATTTCGGTCTAGAAAGGAGCTATGTACACATGTATTAGGGAGTGGATCATACCAAATTATGATCTAAGGTAGCTTACAGCTTTGATGTCAACTCTAAACACATGTCTACAGGAATAAACGGCAGCATTTGTGTATTGCCAGAGGAAGCTAGAGTGCCCTTTGATGTGTGCTGTACATTTGTGAGCCAGATGCTGCAGGTTCTTTTAAAAGAAAGTTCAAATACAACACAGCAGGCATAAATGCAATTTGTAAAACAAACTGTTTAGTCAACTGGTGAAATAAATAAATAAATGGAAAGAATTACATAGGTGAAATAGGGAGAGCCTAGCACCATTACCACAGAACACTTTGCCAAGATCATCTTTATCTCCTTCGGATCACAAAAATGATAGCAAACCAGAGCTGTACTGAACACACAAGTACAACATAGACAAGAATTTAAATTGGACCTGCCATGGCAAATTGAAAATGGAACACTCCAGCTCAGGCGCTCATGGACATTAAAGGTGGCAGATGATCAAACTGGCTAAATAGTATGCATTTTTATTTTTTATTTTTTATTTTGTGAGTGGTGCAGGGGGAAAGGTGGTGGATCCAATAGCTGTTGTATGACTTACAAAGAACACTTGCATCCAAAAGAAACCAGAAAGCATTTTACGGTACAATCTGATGCATGGCTGGCTGATAAAATGCTAGGAGTTGTAGAGGCTTTTTTCTGTCTAAATATTCATAGGATTGTATCCTTAAACTATTGAGACAGAAACATGCTAATCCTGGTTCTATGTAGCTTAAAATGGTATAAATTCACTTCAGTGGAGCATCTGAAAAAGGGCACAATTGAGAAAGAGATGGACACATTAACACATCATTAGCCTGCTTCCCTGAAAACCTGAACCAAGCATCACCACTTCACAAAAACACCTGTTTGATGAATAACCAGTTTCACCAAGATCTTAGCACTAGCAAATGCTAAGAGAACCAGGCCTTTTGAGCCATTAAGATAACGCCTAAAGCATCTGTGTCAAGGGGAAATTGCTCCCATACAAAGTTTCTCATAATCAGTGAGGAAGTGGTCATCATAAAATGGCTGCTGTGTTATCATAATACCTTAACATTTTCCTGAATTAGGAAACAGTTTATGAAGTCTTGTCAAACAGCTGATCTCCTCGAAGGAGCCAGAGAGGAACAATGCTAAGAAAGGTGCCATGTCAGAAGACTCATGGGAGTTAAAAAATCCACCTCTGAAGCAAAGCCTGGACAGACACAGGGCTCCTTTGAGAAGGACCGCTCAACTACAATGGAAGACTCCCCAGGAGGAAAGGACCCCTTGGGAGCAAGGCCTTTATTAACAAACAGGACTTGTGTCAGAGGGCCTGCAATGAACTGAAGTGAGCCCTAGACAGGCTTCTGGAAGGCCTGACTTTACAAGCACTCAAGTCAGAGTTTACCAGCTACTAGAACAGTGTCTTACTTTAGTTCCAGTAATTGTATCCACTACCTTGAGACCAGACCCCTGAACTCCCGCTTGCAGGGGAGGTTGGCAATGCCTTTCAGTGGCTCACCTAATCCATGGCAGGGTTTGTTCCAAATGTTATAGGAGCCATCCATGGTGCTGAACTCTATCCTCAAAATAGGTTCGGCACATTGGAGCATCCAGCATAGCACTGTGGGGCTCCTAGGTCAGTGGATGCACAGACTGGCTGACATGGCAGTCACCAGCTCCTCTGCCTGCCTGGTCCTGTGGATTGACCTTGGATGCATCCCAGGCTTTTCTTCAGGAAGCCACCTTCTTGCCTGGTAATGCAATGCCTTGGTTGATGCCAGTGTCTTGCCTACCCCAGCCTTACTATCCCATACTGGAGTGATACTGGCTACCTAAAGGACCTCCTTCCATATATACCTACCTGCCCATTAAGATCTGGGCAGAAGGTCCTTTGGAAAGAGCTGTCCCTCAAGGAGGTAAAAAGGACAGCAAACAGAAGAAGGGCCTTCTCAGTAGCTGCCTCTCATTTACTGAACAAGCTCCCCAAAGAAATCCGCCTGGTGCCAATATTGTCTTTGTTTCAGAGCCAGGCAAAGACATTTCTCTTTTCTGAGTAAGTTGCATTAGCTCTATTACTCTTTCACGACATCTAGCTGTCCTGCTTGCCTGATATAATGTTAATGTTTAATGGCTATGTTATTATGAGTTTTATTGCCATTGTGGCTTTTAGTATTTGTGATATTGATTCTGACCCAGGTGTGGCAGCGCACTCTTCCCTGTGAATACGGCTAGTTCATAGCTGTTGCCAGGGAAGGAGCAAACACTCAAACGCTAGCAATTCCCTGCCAGTGCACCATCCTTTGATTCAGGGATGCACCAAGAGGCTAAAAAAGGGAGGAAAATATATGCTTGACTGAAAAAGAAAACATCTGGAAGACTCGCCAGCTAATTGTAAGCTGTATCAATATGTCTGCTTTAAGAACTGGCTTTAATCTAGCACCATCTACTTAATTCCTGCCTGATAAAAGAGAACTTCCAACACCATCTATTTTTAAGAGCGTCATCTGTTTATTCCTCAGGAGCATCAATGTATCTATATTTAAACTGGTTTAATTAAACTGGTTGAAGTGAGGCATCTATTTTATGTATTTCCTACCTTTTCTTGCTATAATTGATGTTTTCTTTTTATCTGACATCTTATTAGGTGTTTCTAAATTACATTTTTGTAAGCTGCCTTGCTATTGTAAGATAAAAGGAGCTATACAAATATTCTTTATGAAGTAATAAATCCAGCTTACAAGTTCCACTCGCTGGTTACTGTAACACATTATTAAGTTGGCCTGTGTAGCAGACAGGCAAGCCAGAGCTACAAATCCGTTCCCCATTTTTCAACACAGTTGCCTTAAGTCACACTGCTATTAAAAGAAAAATTGGAAATAATGACATGCTCTTACCATCTTTTCCAGTTTAGCTTGAAGTACTGATTATAAACAGGTGAATATCCAGACTTAGATTATTGATCCAATTATCCCGGTATAGACATTAATTTGTAAATGTGTTTCCAGCAGCTATGACATCTTTTTTTTTCCCCTAGGGTAGCAAAACCACCCCCCGATCTAAATCTTAAAAGCTCGCCTCGTCCAAATTCCCCCATGGCAAGGGGCCTTATCCTTATTGGGACCCATGCACCTACTGAAAAGTAGTGGGGAGAGAGACTGCCTTATTTTGACCCTGGATCTGCCTTGCAGATTTTGAGCTGTGCTGCTCCAGATCTCTCAAAGAGACTGCAGCATTCCCTCCATTCAAAGATAGCCCTTTAGATATTTTTTCTAAAACCTTCTAGCATCCCTGTCACTGAAGTCTGAAAGGACAACCTCAGTTCTAAGTACACGAAGCAGAGTTCTGCCTTATGCCACAATAAGAGAACAGATTGGAAAAAGAAAAGGCAATATGAGCTGGAAAGAGTCTCCATAGCAAAGCCAAATAGGCTGCCAGCTTTCCAAGAAACACATGACTGTTTTGATTGAGGTTACCAATTTTTTAAAATGGCCCAAGGAATACAAAGGGGGTCTCGCCTTCCGAAGTTGGCTGGGCTAGTCAAAAGCCACCCAGGTGGCGACACAACTCCTGGTTGTTCCTTACGGACATCCATCTTGCTGTTGCCTCTATTCGAGTGGTGTAACCACTTCATCTATATGCATTGCTGTAGCCTGCCATGCCATTAGTATAAAGACCTGCTGTTGCAAGCATCCATTACCCACCAAGCTGCTTATGGCATATTGATTTCCAGGCTGGAGCTGCTTCTCTTGAGGTGTAGTCCATATGGCTGTTTGTGACACCTGCCTGCAGAGGCATGATGAGGACAAAGGAAGAAAGCCCTAAATGTGAGCATAGATTTCCATAGTTTTCACTGTTTTATCAGAGAAAACAGCAATTCAATTGGCTTTTTCAGGGACTGTTCAGGGAAGGGCTAGGCTGTCTTTGCTGCCTGCTTTTGAAACATTAAGCATCATGGCTTGATGCTGGTCTGGCATTTGTGTAATAAAATCAGAAAACATTTTTAATTCCAATACTAAAGTTAAAAGCATCACCCCAGTCCAGTGTTTTGTTGTGACTTCCAGGAACTCTAATATGTAAAATGGAGTCACCATTTGACTTTGATCAGCATCGCCTTCCTTTCAGTGCAAAAATAAAAGATCAGTGCATACAACGGAAAGGATACATTGAATTACCCCTCCTGTCAAAGTAGCTGGCAAATCCTGCACACAGTAGATCTTCTTTGAAATGTAAAATAATGCACAGATCAGTAGTGCCTTATTTAATTTAATGCTCTGTGTCACCAAATATTTACAATTAGGCATTTGAATAGAAGTACTAGACTGTGTTGAATGTTTATCAGTTGTATTCTCCAGTGAAGTGAAGATGAAGTTCCAGGCAAATTTCATAACACTCTGCTTGTCACATTTGTGCATGTTTGTGTTTGCTTTTGTTATAGCATTTGAAATTAGCAATAAAAAGTATAACAAAAATACCTGTCCTGTCTGAAGCTAATTCTCTCCTTAATGGCCTGTTCCAGTATAAAATTTATCTGTGTAAGAACCTCCCTACCAGCTGACCAAAAGAAGCCAAGCCTGGACACTGTCAAAACAAATATTAGCTGTATTGCACTGCTAACAGTTATTATTGCTACATTGTGTTCATACCTTGCCTTTTTTTCCTGATGTGCTATTCTCACAGCAACAACCCTGTGAGGTAGGTTAGGATAAGAGTGAGTGACTCACCCAGAGTCACACAGTGATCCTCATGGCTGAGTGAGCACTAAAACTTGGATTTCCAGGGTCCCAAATCCAGCATTCTAACCATCAGACCACACTGCCTTTCTGTGCAAATTGGTGAATTAAAGAGATGATGTGATGTCCAAAACAAAAGGCACAAAACAAATGCTTTGCTGAAAAAAGCGCAGCCTAAAAATCAGAGACTGATGGCTAAATGCCAAGTAGAAATCCACTGATTAGGCATTTTCCAGTGGTGCCTGCAGCAGTCTCTTGCGTTCCCAAATGTGCCCATGGGTCCAAAACAACTGGGATTCCTGAACGAAAGTGTTAGCATAATAGGGTTTATTACGTAGCACTATAAAAATGATTTTTCCAGTGCTATTTTTGTTAAAAGCAAGCAGGCAATCCAGGCAAACCTCAAACTCTCTTTCACTGCAGGCATGACCAAACTGGAAGTATGATCAAATCAAATAACTTCAAAATGACTATTGTGCTGTCATCATATTGTTTTTAATTGAGCATCAAGCTGTGTCATAATCATCTAAAATCTGCTCACCCAAGTATCAATCTATTTAAAGGGTACACCTTCAACATAACTCTCTTCCACAGGAATGGGAGAAGACCCCCTTCGGTGCAAGCTTCCATTACTGGCCGTATGATTAATTCACATGGCATTTTGTTTATTGAATGTCAAATAGGATAGATTTCAAGCTGATGAGTGTTGCACTGAGAGGTGAGGTATGCTGCAGTCACTAGGGAAGCCCACACTGGCATTTACAGAGCCCGCATTTGACCTGCTGTTGTTAAAAGGAAGGCGTGGATATTAAAGAGATACACTTTTCAATGCTTCTTCCTTTGTCTTAATGTCTTAGAGTGAATGTGCAGTTTCTCAACATTTCTTTAAATTCTTTCCTGCTTTAGACAATAAGCAAAAGAATGGCTAATTCAACATCTGAAGAAATTTAAGCCTTTGAAAAGCATAGCAAAGTCCAGCTGTTAGGCTACATACTGTATGAAAGTCTGAATTCCGAAAACAGGGAGATTCTCTGACTATTTCTCAAACTTGCCCTTGTCCAGAAAGTTTACAGCAATAATTCTTTCAGCCAGGGTGCTTCAAGGCCATATGAGTGCGTCCATAGGAAACCAGAGCAAAAACAAAAGCAGCAGCAAGGGCAACCTCAATATAGCACAAATGCTCCTGATCTAGACAAGAAGCTCTCATGTGCTTTATACCACTTCAGTCTTCAAGCGACCTGCATATTTAAACAGTCCCTTCTCCTTAAAATAGATAACCTATGCAGAGAGAAGTAGAACATCAAGAAGAACAGTGGAACCTCCTCCACAGCCTTTCCTTTTCTGCATACAAGGAGGGAGTCTGTGTATACAAGTCTATGGTTCTCTCATGCACATTTCAACGCATAAAGAATGATTTGCATAGGCGAAGCATCAGAAGTTCCAAGCTGCATTATCTAGTTGGGATCTGGCTTCTAATACCTTTCCCCAAGCCTGATACTGCATTTGCATGGAAGAGCAGACGAAGCCCGTGTCTGTGCAACCATGATATAATGTTACACATGGATGCATTAGGCAAAGGTTAAAACAAGCAAACTAACTGCCAGTTACTGCCTGGAAGTTTTAACAAAGGAGGAAAGAGTATTTTTTCTCATTAAAGCTTATCAGCGCCTTACGGTCATGGGGAACAAATGGCTTTGCTCCCTCTAACATATTAAGCAGTGATCCAAGGCTTCTGCAGTCCGGCCTGAGGACAGTAATGTGCTTCATACAACAGGAGTATCTCCTTGATTGACATCAGAAATGCCATACACATTTTTACTTCCTTCCCATGCACCGAGAGGTAAAACATGGCCGAGAATGGAGGAAACCTCTGTGCACTTGGTATTTCCTCACATTTCCAAGGCTGAACTCCAGAGCTTGTGCAAACATTTCCATGGGTCTCATTCTTGTCATTTTATGAACTACTCTCCAACAGTTCTCTTCTTAACTGTTCAGAAGTACTGCTGGGCGTCTACATCTGAGAGCCAATGTAGCATAGTGGTTAGTTGGACTAGGGACCTGGGAGATCCATGTTCTAGTCCCCACTTGGCCATGAAGCTCACTGGGTGACCTTGGGCCAGCCACTCAGTTTCAGCCTAAACTACCTCACAGGGTTGTTGCTGAGAAGATAAAATGGAGCTATGCAAGCCAGCTTGGGTTCCTCACAAGTGTAAGAACAGGCGGGATATAATTGTAATGTAACAGTGGTAACAATAAGAAGAAAAGGAACCTCAATCCAGGCTCTTCTTGAAATGTCAGGTGACTCCATGGGCCTTCTTGGCTCCCTCCAAACCGTAACTCAATTTCTAACTGGTAGAACTGGCCATAAGCTTTCCACTCCACTCACTCACTCACTCACTCACTCATTCCAGCATTTATATCCTGTCCTTCCGCAAAAGCGCTCAGGACGGCTTACAAATATAAAATTATGAAATACAATATTAAAACTAGTTATTAAAATATTTAAAATTGAACATTATAAACTAAACTAAAAATAGAACAAATAGAAAGTGTGACTGAAAATGAAAAGAAACAAAAAATCTTAAAATGTCTAAAACCCATTAATTGTTAAAATGATGGTTAAATATAAAGGTCTTTACCTGGCGCCGGAAAGAGTATAACGTTGGCACCAGGTGGACCTTACAGGGGAGCGTATTCCATAGTCTGGGTGCCACTGTGGAGAAGGCCCTCCTCTGTGTGGATAACGTCCTCAAAGAGGGTTCCTGGAGCAAGGCCTCCCCTGCTGATCTTAAGGGGCATGAGGGCTTGTAGGGAAGGAGGAGATCCTTCAGGCATTCTGGAGCTAAGCTGTTTAGGGGTTCATAAGTCAATACTAGCATCTTGAACTGGGTCCGAACTTCAATTAGGAGCCAGTGTAGCTGACAGAGGACCGGCATTATATGATAATAATGACCGGCCCCTGACAGCAACCTGGCAGCTCTATTTTGTACCAGTTGAAGTATCCGGACCGTTTTCAAGGGCAGCCCCACATAGAATGCATTACAATAGGAAGTTACCAGGGCTTGTATCACAGTTGCTAGACAGTGCTTGTCCAGGTAAGGATGAAGCCGGTAGATGAGCTGAAGCTGGAGGAAGGCGCTCCTTGCCACCGCCGTCACCTGGATTTCCAGAGATAGCTCTAGGTCAAGGAGCACTCCCAAGCTGCGGACCCTGTCCTTTAGAGGGAGTGCTACCCTGTCCAGCACAGGGCCAAAATCACTTACCTGGATAATTTGTTTCATCCAAGAGTGCCTGGAATTGTCCCGCCACCACCCGCTCCAACACCTGTCCACAAAGTCGTCACAATGGGCAGCTGAGAGTGACATCACATCTTTGTTTTGGCCAGTATGTGTTAGGCTGCGCACCACTCGAAAAAGCTCCGCCGGAGGGCACTGTGAGCAGGGAATGACAATCCCCCCCACTAACTTTACTTCACATGAGCATGTCCACATTCAGGATTTGGACACAGAAAGGTGCAGGTGTTACCCATGCAGTTGTTACACACACGCACACTTTGATGGCAGTGGGGTTTGGTGGCATCAGAGTGCATCTGGAAATACTAGGCTCAATGTTCTAATAAGACATTTCTATCTAGAAATTCTCTAGATAATCTCAAGCCAAACATTCTCCCTCAGTCCAATCTACTTCACAGGCTTGCTGTGAGTGAAGGTTAGGAGGAAAGAGGGGGGATTTTTGCCTCCCTGAACATTTCAGAGGAGCGGCTTGATAATGCTAGTCCCTTATATGCCCTGCCATGGCTGTCCCAGCTTCAACTAATTTGGACTGTTTTATGAATAGAAATGCAGGAAAGAAGACAACATGGGGTGGGGAGGGAACAGGGATATGGCAGCAGAATACGTAGATGAAAAATGGGGCTTTGAACAAGGCCCAAAAGCTCGATCTTCCACTCCCTCCATCTTTTGTACCTTCATGTTCACTTGCTATCTTTGCAATCGGGTGTCAACGTGGGCCTAGATGGACACCTGCTGAGGGCCCAGCAAGGGTGCACTGAATTGTCCCCTGGGGTTGCTCCTCATCCCCCATGCAACCAGCTTGTTCACCTGTCTCCTTTCCTGGTGGCAGGAAGACTGCCACTTGTCCACTGGCTCTCCCTCTCTGCCCATCAAGCAAGCAAGTGATCCCAAGGATGAGAAAGAGGACAAGGCAGTAAGGACTGCTTGACTGTGGCAGTGAGAAAGAAGACTTAATGAGGAAGGGGGTCTATTGTGCATACAGCGGCCATGGACTATCAGAAACCTAGAATGGGCACTGCATGTTCTCCACAACTATGAGGACTAGAAACTTTGTTCTTTTAAAACATGGAAGAGCACCCCTAGTGCATTCATCCAACTGTAGAACAGTGAGCCAAGCACAAAGAAGTAGGCAAGTGTATAATATCTGGTCCTTGCTTTTTCTTTTCACTACTAGTTGGATCTCCTTAGAATCTCAGCTTTAATTAATTATTTTTTAAATCCAGTCCTCATAGTCACTGGAACAAGCCTGAATACACAATTACAAAATACTCTGATGAACAACTTGGTGCCAAAGCACTTGCTTCTGACCTAAAGGTACTGCTGCTGACCAAATCCTGCACTACACAACTGTGCTTCTGAAGTTTCTTTCTGTGTTTCTTTCAATAGCTCCATTGTGCAAACAGGATACAGCTGCAGTGAACGACTCACTGGCCAAAGGTTTGAGCCATGTGATTACCAGTCAGTGATGTGCATGTGCAATGAGACAAAGGAAGCACCTCATGGACGCAGGGTGAGATCACAAAACAAAAAGAGACAGAACTTGCATTGGCCAATACCGATTAAAACACTGCTGCTAAATTCTCTGATGAAGCAATCAAAGCACAGGAAGGGTGTGCCTCAATTATTTGTCGAAATGAGCAAAAATATGAGAATCAACAACTTTCTCTCAGGCTTGTCCCTGTGGGAACCAGCATTCCTGAGAGTAGTGACTTTCATTATATCCGCATGCAAGAAAATGATTTCGGAATCAACTTTTCCGTCAATGAACCTCTGAATGTTGCAGAGGATTCTGGGAAATGTCACAGGATGCATAGGAAGTTATTCGAGGGTGCTGGCCAGTTCTGATGTAACTGCCCATGCCCATTCCCTCGGGTGAACTGGGAGTTATTCTTAAAATGCAACCAGATGTCTCCTGCACATGAACAGTATGGATCTGTGGATGAAGCAGGCACTGGATGCCTCTCTGTTATTCTCCACGGCTGCCCTCCCTGGAGCAGCGTTTGCCAAATACTTTTAACCAGAGGACAGAGTATGGAGTTGAAACTTTGGGGTGCCCTGGGGACATTTTCATGCCTTTAATGCCTGCCCCAAATTAGCCCAAAGTGGGTGTGCATTTGTGGGGCATGGACATATTTGTTGAACCCATCTTCCACAAGCTTCCTGCACATTTGGTCCAAGTGCTTGCCGTCCTGATGGGAAGGGCCACCAAAAAGCCTCCCATGGCCCTGCTTACCCAGAGTAACCTTACTTTGGATGCAATGGGATAGTTGGAGACTGAAGCTCATGTCCTTTTGAACTTTTCCAAACAACTCTGGCACATCTTTCATTGTAAAGTTCATGGCCTTCCAAAAATAATATAGTCTCTGAAACGCAACAGTCCAGTATCATTTTGCAGTTTTCTGGCCACCCGTAAATGTTGACGAGCTCAGAAAACTGAAGAAGTTCAGAGGAGCAGACAGATCTAGGCTGAAGGTCAAAGCTGAGTTTCACAGATGGGTCTAGAACTGATATCACAAGACCCATTTTTGGGAAGGTTCCTTCTCAGAGATGCCTCTCTCTTTTCAGCTCACTCAGTATTGCTGCTTTTCCATTATCATACAAATCCATTCTAAGTTTTCAGAGGGGCTGATCGGAAGCAACAGAATGGCATCTTGGAAAGCTGCAGTCATTCATGATTGTGGTGATGTGCGGTGATATATAATGAACGAAATCTTCACTGCCTGATTCATTCTTTCATTCTGAAGCCAAGATAAATCTATCTGTCCTACATTGTTGATCATTGCTTTAGCTATACAAAAAATGAAAACCACAAAACTCCCCTCAAAAGCCAAGAGCAATGCAAAAAAGCCAATCTCCTCCTGCAAAAAAGCCAGCACCAAAGGCTGCTATGCTGGTCATAAGAAACACCCCAAATTCACAAATCCTTTCTCACCCTTTTGATCCCTCATTATCAAATACAACTACTAGAATACCCCAAGCACTTCCCAGACAATGTGCATTTCGGGAAATACCCAGCCCTATTTTATCTTCACACTTAGCATCCCATCCCAGCCGCAGGAGGCCAGGTGGGGTCTATTGTGTCCAGAGGCTGCCATTTTGTGGCCCCATAATACCACAGCGCATAACCCTAATCACTATTCACAGAGCTGTCCAGGGGCAGGTCACTAGCAGATGATAGCCCCTGGCAACCAACGTTCACCCCAAAGTCCAAATATTTGGCTCAGTGAAAACTAGCAGTGGAAGGCAAATTGTCTTTTAAGGATGCTTGTACACTATTACTGACCCTCTAGTATGGTCCTAGTACGCCTCAAGGAAACTCCTAGGATGCCTCCAGGAAACCCAAAGCTGTGTAACCAAAGAGCTATTACTTTAGCTGTTCTTGTTACACAAAGCCTGCTAGGCTATTTAAGACCATTTGCACAGAAAATGTGAGCCAATACAGTGTAGCGATTAGAGTGTTGAACTGGGATCGGGGAGACCTGGGTCCTAGTTCCCACTCAGCCACTGGGGGACTTTGGACCAGTCACTGCCTCTCATCCTAACCTACTTCACAGGGTTGTTGTGAGGATAAGATTGAGATGAGGGGAAGGGTTATTTAAGCCACTTAGGCAGATTATCAATATAATACAATGAAAAATCCCTGTGTGCAGGTAAGTGACATCCAAGTCTTTCAACTGTGCATGAGTACGGCAACGTAGCTGAGAGAATAACAGGAAACGTTTGAGGGTGGTTTCTGGTTAACGTTTTAGCTGGTTTGCTCGTGAGGATAGGAAAGCACCTTGAACAACTGGAAAGGCTGCATGAAAACACTCTAGGCAAATAAATTCTCACTGACAGCATCCTTCCAGCGTGTATCTTACCATAACACCCTCTCAGTAGCCTGCTCGACATGGCTGAGTGTCACAGCAAACCTCCTAGTACACTTATTTACTGCACAGTTATAGAAGCCAGTGACCTCATCCCAGCTTTTTGTTCCTTCTCTTAGTCTCTCTCCATAGTAGGTAGTGAAAGTCAGCTCTGAAAGACCAGAGGTCAGGAAGACTTGGCTGGCTTTGCTTACTTCAAGGGAATTCTGCCAATAGAGAGCAGTGGCCTAGTTTTGATTATTAACTCAGGCATGCTTTCACTTTTGTTAAGCTTGCCACTGAGAGAAGCGATTATTTGAAATCTATAAAATACACATTTTAGGTTCAAAGCAGTATCTGTGAAATCTTTTAACGTGTCAGAAGTAATTTAGACCTCTTCACAGCCACTTTCACAAATGTCTTACAAATGAGCAGGCCCTGCTGTAAGAAATCAGGAAGGCCTTGCCAGGATTCCTTTGGCATTCTTGGACTTCTTTCTTTTTCCATCGCCGTATCTGTGGGATTACAGCAGCCATGGAGGCGGGGGTGGGGGGTGCACACATAAATGCAAAGTCCACTGGCTGGCATGCAGCGACGGAGCTGGACAAGCAGTACACACACCGATTGCTTTGACTAACACACAGGTGAACAGTACATTTATTAACTGATGTTGCCAGTGGAGCACACCTGTTGCCAGACGCCTCTATACTGATGCAGGAGTGGGGCATCTGTGTGCCAAGGAGCCCAGCTCATCTTCCCGCCCCACATTCCCGATGGCCCGTGCAGGTACATCCCCAAGCCCTTCCACTTATCTTCAGCAACCGGAGCCTCACAATACAACCATTCCAGCACAGCACTTCGAGTGCCACTCTTCTGTCTCCTAAGGAAAAACAAACATGGCACCCAGATCACTCCTCCTCCCACAAAGATCCATGTTAATCTAGGAAATGCTCACACAGCACTGGTCATCGGGCCGTGAAGTTTCACTGTCATTTTTCCCCATCCCTAGCAGAAAAGCATCACACCTAAATACAAGGTCCAAAAGAGGGACCATAGGAACTGCTTCAACATCAGCCTCTTGGACCAGCTGTCCCAGGGTTGTCGATATGGACTGGCAGCAGCTCTTCAGAGCTTCAGGCAGTAGCTTTTCCAGCCCTACCTGGAGTGGAACCTGGGACTTTCTGCAAGCAAGGTCAGTCCTCTGTTGTTGAACTACAGTCCCTCCCTTCACATACATTAAAATGCAACTGATCATACTTGTATTGCCCTCATCCAGCAGGTTGACAAATCCAAATCCTCTCATGTTGTTGTTATGAATCTTGTGAATGAAAGCCCTCCAGAATGTTCCATCCAGGACAGCCCTGCTCAGCTCTTCTAATTCCAGGCTGCAGCTTCCTTTATGGATTCAATTCATCTCATGATTTGGTCTTCCTTTTCTTCTCCTGCCTTCGATTTTCCCTAGCATGATTGTCTTCTCCAGGGGTTTTTGCGTTCTCATGATGTGTCTAAAGTATGGCCACCTCAGTTTTGTCATTTCAGCTTCTAGGGAATGCTCTGGTTTGATTTGATCTAGGGCCCACTTGTTTGTCTTTCTGTCAGCCCAGGGAATCTGCCAAGCAGATGTAGAAAATATAGGTATTAACAGACACTGGATCCATGTGATTTCTTAGAATATAGCACAAGATGAGTTTGAGGTCAGGAACTTAATTTTAACTGCACTGTAGTCCAGGTAAGGGAGGGGTGATTCTGTCGACTTTTGGTCCATTTCATGTTCAAATGTTTCCTCCTAAATTCATTCCATCCCATTTCTGTAGTAATTTACACATATAGAAAAAAAATCTGTATGAAAATCCACATTTACAGGCAGTTAAATATGTCTTTTCTCTCCAAGTATGCCTTTCCAAACAGGAATAGGAGCATCGATGAGACTCAAGCTTAGTGGGGTTCTCTTGAGTCCACATCAAAGCCTGATCTGTCTTGTCCTCATGCCTGGAGGCAAGCTTGTTTGAATGCTTCAAATGAGAAAGCATGTACCCTAGTGCATTTTTCTCCAAGTGACTAAAGTGTTTTGTTGCTTTTTTAAGTGAGCATTTTTCTAATGACCTTAATGACAAGCTTGGGAATATGGGAACTTTGCCTGAAAAATGGACTCAACTTTGCATTAGGAGGTGCAAGTAAGGAAAATTCTGATGCTTAATGAACGGAAACAAAATTTTAGTATGTCCCTATTCCAAACACACTTTGTTTAAACATACACATTTCTAAACATATTTTGATATAGTAGTTTGAGACAAAAACCACACTGGGAATCTTGGGAAGTAGGAAAGCTTTTATATACATAAGTTCCAATCTGCCCATTTTTCTGGGAAGGAAAGATCAGGTCAGCTCATGTCAAAATTCACAAAGCTGAATTCCTCCATCAACTCTAGACTGGGCTTTTGCTAACTTAAAAAGGGCTTTTAAAATGTTTTCTGTATTTGTAGGAACCTGTTCCACACCCCACAAATGATCCAAGGTTGAACAGGACAAAGCCATTACAGTGATATTCCAGCACATTCTGCATGGTATAAGATAAAAGAAAAGAAAAAGAGGGGTCCCAATATCTGAGGTTGATTCCATCTTGAAAAAATGTGCTGACATTGGAGAGAAAGATATGAACTAAAGAAAAAAGAAAAAAAATCAGAGTGAAAGATTAGTTTCTCTTAATGTGAAGTCAGGCTATATATCCACTCTGTCCATATATGGCTACGTATGAGGAAAGACCCAAGAAGCCACAAGATGAGAATATTAATTTTAAAGAGCTTCCCTTAGGCTCTAAAGTGTTGGAAATGTTTGGAAACATGCGCACATAAAAGCTGCCATATGAAGCTCACTTTTGCAAGTACCTCATCAGTCTTAGTGACCTTGGCAAACCACACAGTTCAAATTTCCATGCACGAATGCTTCTTGAAAGATTTTCCCCGCTTCTAAATTAGCAGACAACAAACAAGCTTTCTTTCCCAGCATAAGGTCTTCCTATATTCTATAAATACTTTGCTTCCTGTATTGCATTTCATTATATTCTACAAATTAAAATAACCAGCACATTAGCTAATGCTATAGAAACAGTGCCTTTTTCCTTTGTAATCAATGCAAAGCCCTTCTTACAGGTCATTCCCCCCACCCTCGCCCCTTGCTCCAATGACCACGAATGCAAAGCATACCCAGAGTTTTCCACTCCCAAAGGGAAATGAACAACCATAGCTATGATTTTCAAAATATACTAAAAATAAGCAGCATCTTCTTCAGCAAGGACTCACCCATGTGAGCGAATTGCACGGAATACTGTTGCACGCTGTGCAGGCTATGGTGGCAGCATATAAATTGAAATAATAAAATACTGCAGAAAGGACAGGAGTTGCAACATATAACAGCATGCAAGCAATATCTGCATGAAGAAACATTTCCTTTTGCTTGTGCCAAACTTGTTACCAAACCATTTCACTAATACAGTGAAAAGTTCTAATATGTTCAATTCACTCTAGTTTTCCTAATTGTTTATGAGTTCTTATCACTACCGTCTGTGTCACGCCCACAGCCTCACACAGACTGCACAAAAGCCGAGCACTGTTTCCATCCAACAGAAGGACGAATGCTAGCAAAGGGCATGACAGACACTCCTGTTCTCAGACACTAATGGAAATCTGGCAGAGGGCTGGATAAAGTCTGAATCTTTCTTCTGTGTAGATTCTTTCCTACCACATTTCAAGGACACAGGTTCTGCTAAGTGAGGGGAGCTTCTGATAGTCTTCCAAGAACTGTTCTGCACAGCCTAAACAATTTTGTAATGTTACAATTTCCCATTACCAATCATGTGTTCCTTCATTTCCCTTCCCTTCTGTTCCCAGGTTCCCAAGGACACACCTAATCAAGCAGATCATTCTCAAGACACACATCTCAGCTATTGATACAGTATAATGGACATTTACTGATAAGGAAAACGATTCTCATGATAACAGCAAGTGCAGAAGAGTTTACTTGAATGTATAGAACAGCAATCACAGTAACTCATAATACCAGTATATTTTCTTGTGAGCTTGTGCATCTTAACTACTCAAAGATACCTCTTCACTACAGAAGGACATGTGTTTTACACCATCACGTGTGTCCATGAAGACTGTATCTTGGGCCAAGCCAATGGTGAAGTTAGAGCAGTCAGGACTATCAACAATGAGAGTAACTTTTCCATCTTGTTCCATTCTCCCCATTATGACATCATAACCCCTTGCATTTCCTGGCTTCACATAAAGATAGAGGGTGGGGCAATGAAAAAGGTGCTTATGTTGTCACACAAGGGAGAAGCGATTCAATGCTATGGAGAGAGTAGAGCACAAAAGGCTAAGTCATTTGGCTACTCCTTCAGGGTTTCACGAATCTGGCCCAGGGATAGCTGGAGGTATCAGGAATGGAACCTGGAACTCTTTGTATGCAGTCTATGTCCCACCAAGCTATAGGAGGAAGAATGGGGGTTGCCATTTGACAGTAGCTAATTCTGACCATCACATCTCCTTTGCCAGTATTCTGCACAGTTTCAAAGATACAAGTTATAGGTTACTGCTACATCCCATTTGGCTAACTGCTAAAGGAGTGTGTCCTTGACCTTGTTGGGTCCCTGGATGCATTTGGTACTCCTACAAAATGGCTGCTATGGAAAGGGTACCCATTCATAATATTATTGTCATGGTGGCCATGGAGGGACACAACATACCTATTTATGGAATGGGTATGGAATAGCTGCTGGCAATTTTTTTCTTACATGCTATAAGAGGACTCTGCAATAGGAGTGGTTGCCCGGGGACCAAAATTCAGGGCACAGATGGCATCTGAGCTTGAAAACACAAAATCACGCTTGAACGTCCAAAAAGATGGTGCTGGAAGACAACCAGCCTTCCATTTAACAAATAATATTTTAAAAGCACATTTCAATGAAATTAAAATCATGACAGGCAGGAAGTCTTGTGAGTGATATGAAAGAGTTTCACTAGTACCATGCTGGACACCTAAGTTAACTACTACCTACATGTTTAAAATATACAAATGGTAGGATGCAACTACCAGTGGTAGTTCACTAGATATTTGCTGTCCAAGAGTGAATTCACAGTATCCACATTCCAGCACAGGCCCTTTTCAAGTTAATCAAGCCTAAAAAAGGGGCAGTGTTTGATGAGCATGCCTTAGGCTACAAGCCACAATTCATTCAATCAGGAATAGTTTTTGCTTTGTTCCATTGAAGTGTATGGAATAACACCAGAGCTTCTCTGAAGTGATATGTGGATGTCACTAGAAGAGCTTTGTACTTCAATTTCAGATCAGCTATTGCTATCTGTAGCAATTCTTAAAAGACTCACTTGAGCTGGGTACTTATACCCAATTATAAATCTCTTAATTCAGTTCCATTTAGCCAAATCTGAAGAGCTGCCCTGAAAACTCAGGCCCTGCAACAAATGCAATCCTTAAAATCAGAAAGCAAAATATAGGCCAGTGTTTGAGTCCAAACATACATGTGTCAAAGTAACTAAAAGTATTTGACCATGACAGTATCACAGATCTGGCCAAAAGTACTGGTAATGGATGAAATAAGTTTCTGAAATTATGCCTAAATATCCATCAGTTGAACCAAACTAAGAATTACAGCTATTTATCTGGGCCTATTTGTAGACACTGCTGAGAACATAGTTTATTTATTAATTATCTGATTATATAAATGCATTATATAGCTATACTGCTCTGAGCGTGGACAAATATCTTGGAAATAAATGCAAGGATCACAGCTAGTTCCATCTTAAGAATATTAAGGTATTTTTTTTTAAATTGGGCAATGTCTCCTTTTATTGTTTGTCGGGGCTATATCTTCTCTCTTATGTCTGGTACATTTTGAAAGCTATAGAGCTTGATTCAGAACAGATTAGCCACACTTCCCCTGCGTTCAGTCCTGGCTCCAGGTTTAGGAAGGCCCTTGAGCAAGGGACCCTCAATGAGCTCAATCTCTGAGTGAGTATGTCTCCTTTCCGTCACTGTCTGTAGCTCCTCTTGATCCTCATCCTCTTACTGGCTTGCTTGACGGGCAGAGAGCCAGTGAGGAGACAGTGGCACCCACTGCTTCGCCTTCTTCACCAACATTCTTGCTTGAGCCAGAGTGAAGTGCAGGTTCCACTGGTGAGATGGCGGAACTTCTAACTATGGCAGCCTGACCTGCAGAAAATGACAGCAATGCTGCAAGCCTTTCCTCTCTTTTCAGGCAAACCTATAGCCACACCCCTTCTTTTCAAGAGACCCGACTGAGTTTGGCCTAACATTCTCACTTCTTTTGCTCCCACTTTATAAAGCTCCAACTTCCTTCAAAGCCACCCCCACCCCTTCCTTCTCCCTTCCTCTGCAGACACTGAGGAGGACTTTAGCATAGCACCACTACTTGGTCGGGACCCTGCCCATAATATCTTCTTTCACTTTTGCTTTTAATTTTCTAGATTTCTCTCTCATATAGAGAAGGTATGGCAGCTGAGAAAACAAACTTCATACTCTTCTGAAAAATGGGCAACCCACCTTTTATTCATTAGAGAAGATGAAACATCGGGACTGGTGTTCTGTTGATCAACTTTTTATTTTTGCAATACAAGTGCTAATGTTTATTCAAACTTCAGGCTGACTTGTGGGTATACTATTTCATTACCTCATCTGATAAAAAGGATATTAGTTAACTGAAAATCACATTTTCCTATCCAGTATATCACTCTCTTTCTCTCTCGCACACACGGTCTCACCAGATTCATTGGCATTTATTATATTAGGTAACACCTGCTAGGAGCCTTACATCCCCAAGCTTTCAAAGGCAGATGGGAGCATCAGGCTAATATCATCCAATGACTTTGGGATTTATAGCCACATTCTCAGGATTAAGTAAGATCAACTGGAAATGAGTAACTCTTTATTGCAAATAGCCCTGCATAATTCACCAGATGGAGAATGAGCCTTCTTAGAAACAGGGATTTGACACCAATCCATCATTTCAGATCACAGTTTCAAACACCCTTTCTGTACTCTTAGTTTGGATTTCCTTTCAGTTTTCTGTCTTTTCATTTTCATCCTGTGAATGGTTTGCACTGGAATATTCCCTGGTTAAATCAGCCAGTTTCAAAGCCGAAATTTACTTCCAGTACCAACTCTATTTTCTCAGGAGCTCTCAATAATTTAGGCAAAAAGGACCCTAATTTTTTCAGTGAATGATTAGAAAAGATGCAGACTGTGGAGAACAAAAAAATTGCATTGTACAAATAAAGTAAACATCCCAGAATCCTCCGTGCACCTGTGAAAAATCGGGAAAAGGCATATTCCTAATCAGACACAGTAGCCAAATTTGGACAGACCTCTGTACTTTCAGAAAGTTATAGCCAAGTGCTCTGGCCACAAACTCTTGCTTTGTCAATCCCTTTGCTCCTTTTTCTGGTCATGTTCTGGTTTAGCAAAGAGAGCCTGGCTTACATGAAGCTAGAGTTCACCACTATCTCTGATCTGATTGGTATCCTGGTTAGCTAACCCACATGGAACCAAAGTATGGCACTCTGTCTTGGTGAAAGCTCTGTGTTAAAGCTCCTACGAGAAGATAGAGCACACTATGAGAAGCCAGAAGAGAGAGGCAGGGAGGCGAACAGAGCCATGCTACTCCTTCAAATGTAAGAACCAATTCTCCATCTGGCCAACCAGTCACCCACAAAAAAAACAAAACAAAAAACCCACAAGCAGGGCATGGATGCAACAGGGCCTCCTTTCCTCACTCCTAGCAACTGACACACATAGGCATTTGTTGTTATGTGCCATCAAGTCGTCTTCAACCCTATGAATGAAAGCCCTCCAAAATGCCCTGTTCATGACACAGCTTTTCCAAGTTCAGTTTTTCCAAGTTCAAAGTTGTGGCTTGATGGATTCAATCCACCTCATATTTGGTCTTCCCTTTCATCTTCTGCCTTCAGCTTTCCCTCTTGCCTTCTTATGATGCACCTGAAGTTTGACAGTTTCAGTTTTGTTACTTTTGCTTCCAGGGCAAATTCTGGTTTGATTTGATCTCATTAATTTAATCTCATTGGTTAGTCTTTTTTTCCTGTCACCTTTCTTCACTGTTCAGCTTTCACACCCATAGATTGTGACTGGGATACAATAGTCTGGATGAGATTGACTTTAGTCTCCAGTAAAATTTTCTTACAGCTGATTAGCTTTTCTAGGTTCTTCATTGCTGCCCTTCCAAGACTTGGCTGCAGTCTCCCTTTGAATTGATAAATGAACTGAGGTATGTGAAATCTTTCACAGTCTTGATTTCTTCATTATCAACAGTAATGTTCTGCAGTTCTTCTGTGAATATGATTTTTGTTTCCATAATACTCAGCTGCAGTGCTGATTTTGTGTTTTCCTCTTCCAGTTTTATTAGGAGTCATTTCAAGTCATTGCTGATTTCTGCTGGTGGTACAGTATCATCTGCATATCTTAAATTAGTGATACTTCTTCTGCAAATTTGTACTCCTTTCTGATTCTCATTCAGCTTTCCTCATGATATGTTCTGCATACAGATTGAACAGAGAGGGAGATTAAATGCATCCCTGTCGGATACCTTTGCCTATGCAAAACCATTCCATTTCTCCATATTCTGTCCTAATTGCAGCTTCTTGTCTATGATGCAGGTTATGAATGGGGATAGTCAAGTGCTGAGGCACACCCATTTCTTTCAGGACCATCCATAGCTTCTCGAGATCCATACAGTCAAAAGCTTTGCTGTTGTCTATAAAGCATAGACTGATCTTTTTCTAAAATTCTCTGGTGCACTCCAGTAGCCAACATATATTTGTGATATGATTGCTAGTGCCGTTTCCTTTTCAAAATCCAACTTGGACGTTTGGCATTTCTTGCTCCATACAGGATACTATTCTTTTAGGTAACACTTTGAACATTACTTTGCTTGTGTGGGGGAGAAATGCAGGTGTCCCATGGTCGCTGCACTATTTTGCATCTCCTTTCTTGGGAACAGGAATGTATATTGAATGTCTCTAGCCTGCAGGTCACTGTTTATGGCACACTCTTGCTAGAATTTGAATTGATTCATTTTCTGCAGCTTGGAACAGTTCTATTGGTATTCTATCTACTCCAGGTACTTTATTCTTTGCAGTTATGTTCACAGCAGCTTTCACTTTGCTTTCCATCACTGCAGATTCTTCATCATAAGATTCTACTTTGAAGAAGTCTGTGTTCTTTTGATCTCTTCTGTAGGTTTCTTCTGTACATTCTTTCCATCCTCTCTTTATTCTCTCTTGGTTAGATAGTATGTTCCCTTGTTTGTCTTTTAGCATTCCTGATCTAGGTTTGAATTTCTCTTTGATTTCTTGGATCTTCTGGAGGAGGTCTCTTGTTTTTACTGTTTCGTTGCTTTCTTCTTTTTTATTGATCATTGTAATAGTTCCTTTTGTCTCTACATGATAGCTGCTGAAAAATTACATTCAGAATTCTGACCCTATTTCTGTCACCTTTTGCTTTTGTGATTCTCCTGTCCTTTGCAACTGCAGTGCTTCCTCTGTTAATTCATATAGGCTTTTTTTCTTTCTTGCTGTTATAGGATTTGTTCTTTGGCATTCTTTCCTAAAAATGTCTCTGGTTTCAGTCCATAGTTCTTCTGGTTCATGGTTAATTAAGTTGAACAATGCAAATCTGTTCTATATGTGGGTTTTAAATTCTTCAGGGATGTTATTTCAGTTATGTTTTGGCACTATGTTTCTGTTAGTGATCTTTTTTAGCTTGACTCTGATTTTTGAAATTAAGAGCTAATGGTCACTACCACAATCTGCTCCTGATCTCCTTTTGGCAGCAAGAATACAGCTTCTCTGCCTTGTTCTTCCAATTGCATCATATATTTTATTTCTGTATTGGCCATAGGGTGAAGTCCATGTGTATCATCATCTGAGAAGTTGCTTGAAGTGTGTGTTTGCAATGAACAGGTTGCTGGCTTTACAAATTCTATGAGTCATTCTTCTGTTTCCTTTCTTACGTCTAGGCAAAATTTTCCTACATTTGATTCTGCTTTGTTTGCTACTTTTGCATTCCAGTTGCCTAGAATTAGAAGCATGCCTTGTTTCAGTATGTTATCAATTTCCTTTTGAGCATCTACATAAAACTTTTCAATTTCTTCTTCTTCAGTATCTGCTGTTGGAGGATAGCCTTTAATGACAGTGAAGTTGATGGGTTTTCCACTAAGTCTGATTGATATTCTTCAGTCAGACTTTGCATTATAGTCCAAGCTATATCGTGCCTCATTGTTAGAGCCACTCCATTTCTTCTGAGTTTGTCATTTCCAGAGTGTTTTCCTGATGGAAATGCCCCATTCCAGTCCCCTTTAGTTTGCTCACATCAATTACTACAATGTTCATTCTTTCCATTTCTTGCTTTACAATTTCTGGTTTGCCTTGCTTCATGCTTCCCATGTGTCATGTCCCAGTTCTATGTGTTGTGCAACATTGGACTTCTTTTCATGTCGGCCACTGGACTTCCTTTTGGGTTTGATGTAGTGGTGTAATCAGTGATGATGCTACTTGCATTCTCCTTTGCCCTTCCCCAGTAGCTTATACAGTGCCTGGGAGTCTCACCTTCTGGCACTATCTTTCGCTTTGGATTGTTCATCATAGGGTTTTTGAGGTAAGAAAGAATACCATGGCTTTCTTCTGCATGCTACTATGCAGAGTTAGCTTGAGTATCACTGCCATTGTCTGAGAAGGATCTTCCACTGGTGGCACCTTCAACTACCCCTGCTGCCCAGTAGCTGCCATTCAGAAAGTTCTCCACCACCACTAATGAAATCCATTCTTTTTTTGCTGATGGAACTGTTACTTCTGAAAAGGGCAGATGCATCTTAGTCTGGTGCCTCAGCTTGGACCATTCTGCCTTGGGTGACCCTGCTAGGAGACCAGCCTAGTGAGACTATTCTGGCCTCCTGACAGCATCACATAATCCCTCTGACACTGGAGGTAGCACAGACCTACCAGATAGCCTTATGCTGCATAAATTTGTCCAATCCCCATTTAGATCCATCCTGTTTGGTGGCTTCCACTATGTTTTGGGAAGGTGAGTTCCACATTTGACCTCTGTGCTAAAAGAAGTTCTTCTTTGCATCTCTCCTGAATCATCCACCAACGGCTTCAATGGATGACTCCAGATTCTAGTTTTAGGAGAAAGAAGGAAAAATGCCTCACTCTCCAAATCCTCCACATCATGCATATTTTGGTACACCTCCATCATATTTCCCCTTACTTGCCCTTTCCCCCAAAGTTAAACAATTCCAGATGTTGAAACCTTTCCTCACAGAAGAGTTTTACCTGCCCTTTCTCCATTGCAACTGCATCCTTTTTTAGGTGTGGTGAACTCTGCACAGGATTTGAAGGGCCATCACACCACAAATTTGCATAAGATCTTAGAAGTTTGATTTTTCAGGCTTGATTTTCAATTACTTTTCTAACTGGACCTAACATGGAGTTCACATCTTCACAGCAACTGCCCACTGGATCAACATTTGCATCCAGCAATCCAACACAATCCCATGATTTCTTTCCTGATCAGTCACTACTAGCTCAGATCTCATCAGCTTATACTTGAAGTCTGGGCCCAATTCAGGGTGTTGGTTATCACCTATAAAGCCCTCAATGGCTTGGGACCTGGTTATCTAAAGGAGTGCTTGCGTCCATATATGCCCTCTCGCCCCCTGAGATCGGTGGAGGAGGCCCTTTTCCGGGAGCCCTCTGTGAAGGATATTAGGAGGGTGAGTGCCCGGAGGAGGGCCTTCTCTGTGGTGGTGCCCCACTTATGGAATGCACTCCCCAGAGAGGTCCGCATGGCACCGTCGTTATTTGTTTTTCGGCGCCAGGCCAAGACCGTTTTGTTTAAACGATATTTTAATTGTTAATTGTTGTTTTTATTTATTGGTTTTAAACTATTGCCGAGATGCTCTGAATTTTTAATGTTATTCTATGTTGTTTATCTTCTTTGTAAGCCGCCCCGAGGTTTTCTGCAATGGGGGCGGCATAAAAATGCTATAAATAATAAATAAATAAAAAGTTGGAATACACCCCCAACACGCATCAGTTTATGCTTGCTTACATTAAAGTACATTTATGATTTTGATGTCCATTATCTCCATTTGGAGAGCTCCTTTTGAAGGTCTTTATAATCCCTTTTGTTTTAACTACCTTATTAATTGTCATCAGCAAACTTGGCCACTTAAGCACTCACTCCTAAGTCCAGACTAATATTTTGAAAATCATTAGTCCCAGTACAACTCTCTGCGGGACCCAAATCTTACATGCCTGGATTTGGAGAATTTTATCATTTACCCCTACTTTCCGCTTTCCATTTTTTATCCAATTATTGATTTCTAAGAGGACCTCACCTCATATTTTATGGCCGCTAAATTTGCTCAAGTATCATTGTTGATGGATTTTATTCAAAGCCTTTTGGAAATCCAAGTAACAATGTCTGTCAGAATACCCCTCTCCACATGTTTACTGATACTCTCAAAGGACTCTACAGATTTAGAGAAAAATGAATTATTCTGGTGGAAACCCATGCCCTTTTTCAGGCCAGAAGTTCAATTAAATTGATTTAACTCTGTAAATAATTAAAAACTCATTTTAAACCCATAAATCATCACCTGATGCCAAAACAGAGGCACAGGAAAAGAACCTAAATCCCAAAAGGAAACTCCTTCCAAACTTCCAGTTGGGAGCTAAATCCCAGGGAGAAAATTCAACAGGAACATAGAATTTTTGCCATACTTTGCCAGAGATTCCAGTGTGGCTGAAAAGAATATTCACCACATAATTAGGAAGTGGCATTAAAAGCAACACATAGTTCTATATTGTTCTACAAGCCACTGTGCAGGCCTATCTGGTAGAAGCATCTGCTTATAAACAAAAAGTTTAGGCTACTTTCAGTATGGGCTCAGTACAAGCTCAGTTTTTAAATTTTCCACAGCAGCTGATAAACCCAGAAAGACATGAACTCCAAATTGGAGAGATCAGTTTATCACTGAATTACAAATACACACATGGATACAAAAGGACTCGGTCCTGCAAACCACATTTCCTCCTAAATCAGATACCTGGTGTCCATCCCTGGCATTCCCAGTGGACCACGTGCCTCCCAAATCACCTTCCCTTTGTCTGTTGGCTCTTGCAAGGTCTCACTGACTACTAGCCAGTAAACTAAACTGGAAATCTCCATTCCTGGGGAATGCAACTGCCATATAGTTGCTGGGTTTTCAGTTTTTTCAGCCACAGCCTCCCTTGGTTTTCACATGGGGATCACTAATCAGATTGGCTGATTAGAGGGCTCCTTTAGGCTAGAGATAGAGACAGAGCTATATAAGGAACCAGTTTTCTAAATGCAAAAAGACGCAAGCAAATTAAGCACCCATGCAAGTTTAGCAAAAGTGTGAGAAGGTCAGGCTATCAATTCTTCCCTCCTTTCTCATAGCAAGCAACTGTAACTAAATAAGTGTAAATAAATAACTAAGCATTCATTCCCCCTTCTCCTAGTAAACAACTTAGTTTCCCAAGTAAACAAAGCCAAAAATAGCAATTAAAATGTATCAAGCTAGAAAGCCAACTAGTGTTTGGCAGTGAGATCCGCAGGTATAACTATCCACCAGCTACTGTAATGAGTTGCTGGCTCTCAGGGAACAACTTTTTTTCCCTTGAAGCCAAAGTTGTCAACTCTGGGAAGCCAAGAAAGACAGAGAAATCAGTGAATGAGACCTTTGGAAACCTACTAGCCCTGCCCCAGTCCTTGTGCTACAGCTCCTCTTCTGTTACAGAGAATAGGAGTCTCGGGGAAGGAAGGAGTCCTTCTGAAAAAGAAGGAACCGATCGTTTAAAAGGGGTCCATTCCTTGGAAGGCAAGCAAACAACCTTTCATGCTGAAGATGTGTAACCTTTTGCAAGCCATCTTGAGATTTCCCAGGATTACAAGATGGTAAGGAAAATAATCTAACTAAATAAATTTGCCTTCTAAGGCCAGGGGACCTGTCGAGGTGGGACATTTGATCAATAGACACTTAGGCAGCTTGGTTTCCGATGGATATATAGTTCATGTGGTAAATTGCCTACCTGGTGCAAAGGTTACAGTTCTCACTTGCCATGGAAATAGCTTTATAGATTTCACAGGAGTGGAGTCAGTGGTCATGGTCCACATAAAAATGGCATGGGGAAATACAGTCAAAAAGTCTTGGAAGCCAAATTTAGGTGACTATGCAGAAAATTGAAATCCAGGACCACCAAAGTGACTTTCCCTGAAATGATGCATGTTCCACATGCAGTGGCAGCTAAACAGGTGAAACTTAAGAGTGTCACTGCCTGGATGAGATGGTGGAGTAGGGAGGCAAGATTCAGAATTGTTAGGTACCAGGCAAAATCTTGACACAAGCCAAAGTTTTATAAAATATGGTTTAGCCAAGCTGTAGATAATTGGAAGTGCTTCAGCCTTGGCTGGACCTCCAAGCCAAGTTGGAGTCAAGATGGTGGAACTGCCTGTACATCTGTCATTATATTCTTAATGGTTCTGGGTGTGGAAACTGCTCTATTCCATCACTGCCATGGCTCAAATAACTTGGAACACATGAATTCATTAATCTATAGAAACCAATCCTGGTGATGGTGGGAATACATCTGAGCCTCCACTTGCCAAATGCAATTTGCAAAATGAAATGAAAGTGCAGAAAAATGTGGACATACAAGGTCATTTAAACTGTTTCAGATGTGAATAAATTTCTCACATGAATTTGTAGAATTTGGTCAATTTTTAGTCCAAGCCAATATTTATTTCAGTGCTATACTGCTCACTTTTTATCCTTGAAAGTCACTCTCCATCTTATGTGATGTTACATTTGTGCCATTGTTTCCCATTAAAGCTAAATGCGTATGGAAACAGGTGCACAAATCATTCAGTTTTGTGCTTTTCCCCTCTCTTTCCTTCTTGGATATGAAGAAATTTGCAAAAATGTGGTGTTTATAATCTCTATTGATTCAAGTCAGTAGGTATATGGACAGAACCATATCATACCTAGCTTCTATACAGATGTGGAAGATTGGGAGCCTAGCAGACAAAAGGGGTGGCAGCCCTAATACAGCACCACAAACATGGCTGAACAAATGAGGATTCAAACCAAGATTTTTAAGATCTCAGCCCTCAAACCCTTGAATCAAAAAACCATCAGTTCTGGCTTCTTGAGATACCAATTTGAGATTTTTTTAGGTTCTCAATTATTTCTTCCCTGAATATGAAAACTTCCTAATGATGGTGAACTCTCACCAAAATTACTGCAATCAACCTTTTGCTCAACCCTAGAAGCAGGTTTTCGTACATTTCCCTGCAGCACAGACAAGATGTATGATGTTGCAATAGCTGCTGTCCATGCAATTTCCCAGGCTGATAAGCCCCCGATAGAACTCCAGTCAGATATTACTTCAGGCAACAGGATGGAAGAATGAAAAACTGGATTCAAGCACTTCTAAAATGATTGCTATTATGGCTGAAGACTGAAATGAGGTTACTCTGTGCAGCCCTGACAAAGGAGACCATCCCTAAGTGGATCACAGCAGTATTCCTCATACCGCTAGCTCAACCCTCAAGGAACAAACCCAAAAGAGGTCAACCATTTGGGTTACCTCTTCATGGAGCTTCAAGGGCAACGATGTGAGATTGTATTAGTTTTCCCTCTTACTGACCACCAACTAACAAATAGACATTTATAATATGAACATGATGTTGACCAAAAATGTCAGCAGGCAGAATATACAAAGAGCAGCTGCTCTGGATTCTGCTACTGCCTTTCAGCGCCATTTGTTCCCTCCAAACTTAGCAGCAGCGCCTTCATCTTTGTGTACATAAGATCCTTTCCAGAGCAGAGGGGCTATCGCTACTTCCGTTTATAATAAGCCAGCTTTCACCAGTGACTGCTTGATTCTGTCTGGCTTCCTGTCCCTTGTTACACACACCATCTTAGAAAGAAATCTTTGTTAAAATGTAATGGCTTTAGGAAATGAAATGGACATAGGGGCTGTTCTGTCCTTTGTGCACAGTTCCACTTCATAAAATAAATGGGTCTGGCACTTCTTACCATCCATGCAGCATGCCAAATTTTATTTCCAAATGGAAAGGGACATCTTCCTCTAAAAGAATCGCTACCCTTAAGTAATTGTCAGAATGGAAAAGCTATAATAAAGACACCATTAATTCCAGAATATTATCACAGAGTAAGAAGCATCCCATAAGCTGGCTCTTTATCTCAGTCAGGCTTGCCAAGTCGTGAAATCAAAGATTACAATATCTAGATAGGGCAGGCCTGGAAGCAAGCCGCCTCTATTCATAATGTATGGCAGAGGTAGGCAGAAGGTATCTCTGGATCTGCTGGTAGATTTCTGAGTGATTTCCAGGAGACCAATTAGAACAAAAACCAAGTGACTACAGCAGTACCACTCAGCTCTACTACAGAAATTAAGAAAACTTGGAATCAGAAGGAATTTTTTTGTATGGAAGGATCATAAGCTGTGTGCAATACTGGAACTCAAACCAAATTCCAGAACTCAGAATTCTTTAATCCTGACTGTACGGCTTTGGCAGCAGGCCCCGTTCAGTGGATCTCAGGGTCCTAGTAAAAATAGGGAGAAAGTAGGGTGTAGTAGCCTGAAGTCTGCTTATCCCTGGTGAGCAGCTTTTTAAAAGCCTAAGGGGAGAAACCTGTGTTTTTCTGACAACCAGCACAATGCAGGGAATGATGGAGAGGGGAGAGGGAGGGGGGGAAGGAACCAGAGAAAGTCAGGAAGGATGGAAGTCTAAGCTTTACATATATAATTGGCAATCTCGCTTGAGACTACTAGGAACTCTACACTGTTTAGTTGATGGCAGTGTAGAGTTCATATATATGCTCATTTCACACATGCTGTTTTTAGGTGAACCCATGAGTAGCTTAGGAATATTTTACTTGTGAGGGTCAGTGTAGTACTGCGGTTAGCGTGCTGGAGAGCTGGGATATCCAGGTTCAAGTCCCCACTCAGCCATGACTTTGGGCCAGTCACTCACTCTCAACCCATCCAACTTCACAGGGTTGTTCTTGTGGGGATAAAATGGAGCTATGTAAGTACCTTGGGTTCCTCACAAGAGGAAAAAAGGTAAGATAACAACAACAGTAACCACCAATGCAAGAAGTGGATGTCTTGCAAATGTTTATTATACAGGTCCACATCAAAGCCCATTACTGAGTGCAGTTCCCTGTGGAAATTTACTCCAGGTCTGCCGCTTCCTTGTATGCAAAAGGGGAAACAAACTCAGAAAACTAGACTTGAGACTGCCAGTCAGTCTGAGAAATGCGCAAAGCTTTTGAAATCAATAGCATGCCTTATAGGTCAGGGGAATCTTCAGGATGACCCTTTTGAGCTTTCCACAGATAGAACCCTGTCTGTAAAGTTTAGGAAAATGTGCTAGTAGGTGGGATAGCTGGCATGAACTAATGGACCATCACAAATCAGCATTCACAGTAGTGACCATTTGGAGTGCCTCAGTATAATGCTTCCATTATTTCTACGATTGCCCGGATTCCCTGGCTTCAGCACTGCTGCTTAATGCTATGCATAGTTAATGCTAAGTTGAAGAGATCCTAGTTACTATCTCGACTTGCTTTAAATTCCAATGTTGATCAAGCAGTTCTGGGATACAAGCAACTACTGGATGCAAGCGCGCACACACTCTGGAGTTGGGGCGCACCATCATTATAACAACTGGAATATTCACAAAGCCACTACAGCTGCAAGCTTAAAGAGATGTTGCAAGTTTGTCATTCTGATCCCGAGTCGATTTGCACAATGGAACCTGGTGGAAATGTCTGGATGTTTAAAACTTTTTGCAAAACTTTGTGTTTTTGTGGAAATGTTGCGCAAACATCCACTTGCAAATACACACACATAGGCTGGTAGGCATTGACACTTTGCCACCTACGTTCACTTCCAAGTGACACACTCACTGCTGGTGAGCCAGATTCCATAGCTGGCACAATCATTATTAAAGAAATACCCTATATAGCCTGATACACTGCACAGAAGTACTCCTTAATTTTCTAATAGATTTCATAACAGAAGAAAGAAAACAATGCAGTTCAAACCTTGTTTGTTCTATTAATTCATTAGGTGGTTTTAACCACATTGTCATTTGAAATTTACCAATTTTAGAGAATTGCCAAGAGCTACAAGCATGCCAATAAATGCACAATATAAATACAATTATTATTATTATACATCATCATCAAAAACAACTACTAGCAGGGATTTTGTCCTCTACACTTTTTTATACTCTTCAGGTGCCCAACTACCTGATGGACTGGGAAACCAGGCCAACTCTTTCCTTCCCACTTTCTCTTTCTTAAAACAAGGCAAGTTAATTTAATTGAATCGGTCTACATACTTCGCAGCCTCACATGAAAGAAAGGAACAAGGGAAGGTGCCTTATACTGCATCAGGCCATTGGTTTATCTAGCTGAAACTTGTTTACATTGATTGGCAGCAGCTGTCCGGTGTTTCAGGTAGGGGCCTTTCTCAGCCCATCAGGAGATGCCGGAGACTGAACAAAGGAGGCTGAACAAAGCATGTGCTGTACTAATCAGCCACAGCCCTTCCTTCAGCCCATTACTGGGGAGCAACATCATTTCATCAAAGACAGGATCCTAAAGTAGGTTACAGCTCCAACAAAACAAGCAGGTGAGCAGCAGCTGACCTTTACAAAGCCAAGTAGAAACTAGCTTCATACTGTGAACCTGTTGACTTTTGCACAATCATGAATCCACCTCTAACACGGACTTTTGCACAGCCATGAATCCATCTCCAACATGACAGCATTGCATTTCTTTGTAAACTGCCTTGTGACTTATGCAAATGAAAAGAGCGTTGTAACATTTCTAGTGGTCTTATGGCTGCCAGATGGAGTCTTATGGGTGGGGACTTAGGATTCTTCCTAGACCCAAGATCAGCTGGAAACATAGAAACATAGGAAACAGAGTGAGACAGAAGGGGCCTCCCAGGCCATCCAGTCTGACCTCCGGCACCAGCCGGCTCCGCTCACGACATGCCCACCATGTGGACATCCAGCCTATCCTTGAACACCCGCACCGATGGGGCCTCAACGGCCTCTCGTGGAAGCCCATTCCACACCTTCGGGGTCCTGACTGTCAGGAAGTGCTTCCTGGCATCCAAGTGGAACCTTGGTTCCTCTGAAGTTGGAGCTCCAACTTCAGAGCTAGGGACCTGGGCTTGGATCCTCCTTGCGCCAGCTGCTTTTCTGAGGAAAGCAACCTTGGAGAAGGGGTACAGGAGCATTCAAGGAAGCAAGAAGAAAGGAGACAAGGGGTGCCAGAAGACAAGGCATCCTGGTGGTACTGCAGCTTCATTTTCTCCCAGTACAAAGTGTTTCAGTAGATGTATGTAGCTGACTATGTAGCTGACTTTCAGAGCAAGAAGGGCAAGGAGCTGGCGTTTTCCTCTGCTGCTTCCCTCCCTTTGCACAGCATGCCATAAGCCTCTGAGTTCAGAGGTTTATAAGCATCAAGGGTGAAACTGGAACCAGAGTGCTTAGATTGCCAGTGCAGACCAGATTCCCAGCATAATACATTCAGGAGTAGAACTGTCTCATTCCAGTATGATGAGGTGGAAGGAGAATGCATAATAAATTCATGAAGATACAACTGTAGTAACAAATGAACTTGAAAATATAAGTTGCACGCACATCTTTAGCACACCTCCTATCTGTTCACTGATTTTGGAATACATAACATTGGTTCCTATTGACAGGTTGGCTAAGTTTTTAAAAGTCCTGTATGAATCTGACCCAAAGTATGTATACAATACATGTTTTGAGATGAGGTACAAACTTTTCAGAGAAGCCACTGCCCATTGTATCTCTCTCCCTGGGAAGAGTGCTCCAGCCTAGATGGTCCTTCCCACCCACATTTATTTATTTATTTATTTATTTATTTATTTATTTATTTATTTATTTATTAAAACATTTTTATGCCGCCCCAATACTAGTAAAGCATTAATCATTTCAATCTACCCACTGATTACTTGGGGGTACTCTTACAATTCATTTAACATGTTTTAAATGGATTAATTCAACTAATAGACTATGCATTCATCCCTACTTTGTTTATAGCAGCTTTCTCCAACCTCATACCTTCCAGATATTTTGGGTCCCAATTCCCATCAGCCCTAGCCAGCATGGACAATGGTCAGGAATGTGGGGAATTACAATCTGAACATCTGGAGGATGCCAGATTAGGGATGCTGTATGCCATAGTAGCATTTAACATCTCCGTTGTGGTTCTTTGCAATACGGAAGTGCTGACTGAGAAGTGATACTGGCCCAGCAGTGCAGTTTCCACCTGTTGGGGTCCCCAACACAGTTTTTCAGAGCACATGCAGCTCAGATTGTTCCCCCAGGGCCCACCACATGAGGTAGGTTGTGCTGCTTACTGCTGTCTACCACATGCTAATGTCTAGCATATAATGCAAGATTACAATGTCAAAAATCCCATCAGATTTCATGTTACATTTGTATGCTTTTTCTTACTGGTGTGTAAACAGGATCTCACTCACTAAATCTGGATACATAACCTGACTTAAATAGCGTGAAAAACAAAAGCCCACCTGATGTTTGCTATTGGTTACATGCATTAAATAAATGGGAGCATTGGAAGCAGGTCTAATGTATTCTTACTAGTGACAGGAAGTGTGCTTTTAACAGGATCAGCTTAAAACATTCCAGTTGTGTTTGCATTAAACCCACCCAAAAATCTAAACCCACGATCAGGTTTTCCATGCCAGCGAAGCCCTTATCAGGCTCCCAAAAGTGACTTTTTGAAGGAACGCCAGCCCTTGCCTTGCAAACAACTTAATTGGCCTATGCTAATAAAACTGCAAATGCCACTTGATGCAATGACAGTGCTTACATTGTTTCCTGCAGATCTGACATTTTGATTTCCAAGAATGGTCTACGTCTTTCTGTACCAGCTCCAAAAAACTATTCACTTTACTGAAATGATGGATGACCAATGGGTTAGGCTGGAATGACTACAACAGGATGACAAGAAAACTTTTTGAATCACTATAGAGCCAAAACCTCCCAGTATTGGACTGAGGTAAACATTCTAAATGGAAAAAACTCCATAAATAAGCTTTATTTGCAGATTCAGGACCACTAAAAGCAGTACATAAGAAACAAATGAAAGGTTCAGATGAAGCACGGCTGGTAGCACTGAGGGAATATTATCCATTAATAGCACAATCCTTTATCCGTCAACTCAAATGGGTTTCCTATTGAATTCAGTGTGTTTATTCCCAGGTAAATGGGCATAGGATTGCAGCCCAAAACTACTGAGATATACCTTCTTGCACTCTGATGTGCTAACGTCAAAGACATATAGCATTCCTGGGAACTTATAGCTGCATGTCCCTATCCATAGCTCTATAACTAAAGTAGAGGTTTGTTCATGCTAAGGATGTATGAGGAATCTGACAGGGTGGATGACAATCCAACCAATTTTCATGATTTGACCTCCCAGAATCCAGTCCAGCAGCCCTGTGCTGGTGCCAAGTAATTCTGATACAAGTTTAACCAAGTTATGGACTTCTGTCTCTAAGATATGCCATAGTTTTTTGCATTTAAAAAAACACTAAAGAGATTTTCTGTAACTATGCAAATAGCATAAATCACAGTATTTTGGATGTTGTATGCCAACTGGTGCTCAAAAACAGCATGTGGATCTGGTGGAATTTGCACAAAATTGATTATCTTCTGGAACTACACAAGTTCCACTTGCTTAGAGGTGTAGAGCTAGTGTGGTGTAGTGGTTAAGAGCAAGGGACTGGGACTCAGATGATCTGGGTTCTAGTCCCCGCTCAGCCATGAAGCCAACTGGGTGACTTTGGGCCAGTCACAGACTCTCAGCCCAACCAACCTCACAGGGTTGTTGCTGTGGGGATAAGATGGAGGAGGAGAATGATATAAGTTGCCTTGAACCCTTTGTAGGAAAAAGGCAGGATATAAATTGAAAATAAATAAAAAATAAATAGAGGTGGAAAGCCATGGACACCCCACCAGTTTGACCTATCAAAGCTTCCAACAGGCTCAAACAAACTGGATTTTCCAGCACTGGCACATCCATAGCCTGAGCTCTTGTGCGGAAACAGAGTGGAGAGAACAGCACTAGCTCCCAATGTGTTTTGGGCACAATTCACTGTGGCAGGTTTTTAACCAGTAGGCTGTAAACAGCTTTCCTTAGATCCCTCTCTCCCATATGAACACCCCTGCTTTATAGAAGTTCCTGCTCTGTATCGTGTCCAACTGACATCAGGCAGAAAGACTATCTCAGTGACTGCCTTTCTCAGTGCCTTTGTCTCCACTTGCTTTGCTCATCTGCCTCTTCCCTTCTTTTCAGCAATTGAATTCTTATAACAGAGCTTGGTTATAACTCTCTTTTAAGGATTGTAGTAAGAACCTGGACTACACAGAATGATCTCACCATTTTCTTTTAGATTGAAATTAGGGGCATGGGTGGAAATTTCCTGAAAAAAACTTTTGCTGCACTCACTTTCTACTGCTGAAGTAGTTCCTTGTTCTCTCCTTTTAGATGATGTGTTTCTCATCCTAGATTAGTTACATAGATGACTCTCCAGCCTCTAAGAAATCACTGAATAATGATGACATTATGCTGTGCAACCAATCAGATCTGGCCATATGCTAGCAACGTCAAGAGCAAAGCCAATTCTAAGTGAATGTGATGCTTGCCAAATTAGTGACCACAGTATACACATCACCAAGGAATGGCAAGAATAATCATGAAAACAATTGTTTTCAGCTTACAGCTAGCAATTGCTTTTCATACAGTCAGTTATGAAGTCAGAAAGTACAAGAGAAATCTTAATCAGACCTTTTTACTGCTGACTTGCTGGTCTGTGCTTTGGCTTTAAATTGCTAATTTTGAATGAGGGAAAATACCTTCAGTCCAGATATAGGAGATTCATTAATGTTCCATGGGTTAATTCTGTCCTAGTTTTGAAATTTTATTTCTGAATGGCACATTCAGAATTGAGCAGATTGTTCAGTTCACATCTCTTGAGCTTCCTTTACTGTGCAAATGCGTATTACATTGATAAACTGTCACACAAGGATTATATTTTCCGTACATAGTTGCAATCAATGAACATATTCACTTCTTCGGGTTGCTAACATCTGAGAGGGGCTTGGATGCAAACTGAGAAAGGTATCAATCCACATGTTTAAGTCTGAACAAAGTTCAGTGTTTAAAAAAACATCAGAGCATTGCTAATAATATAGTACCTGCTCCGCAAACAAATCCAGCCAATATAGAATCCCCACTCTCCCTAATTCAGATAAGCAGAATGTACAAATTCCTATTCAGAGTGATAAGGATGTTTATCTTATCACTAAGCCAATGATTCTCAGTGCCTTTGTCACCACCTGCTCTTGCTCATCCACCTCTTCATTTCTGCCACTCACTTGCTGGACAAGATGGAAAGTACAATGGGGAAGAAAAGGAATAAGTCTTGGGGCCTTTTTCAGGGGGCTCCTACTGGGAGGGGGCTTCACAGGGGACCAACCCCTTCTAGCCTTGTTGCTGGTCCTAAACTTGCACATGCCCAGGGGGGCTTCTTTAGGAGGGGAACAGCAGTCCCCATGCTGTATCCTAAGCAGCTTTTGAACTTCCTTTTAGTCTCAAAATCAGTTTGCAGTGTGGATTTCAATAGAAACTACAGCAGAAAGCACAGTTCTCTGGACTGTGGCTTGCAAATATTTTTGCCTGGGTTTCTGGCAGCAGTCGGTGGGCCATCAGTGTAATGAAAATCATATGTTCCCCCACCAACACCAGACAAGGAATGGGATGTGGTGTTTCTATTGCAGCCATAGGAGGCCAGCATTGATCTAACCACAATAAAAAGATGACAGCTTCTTTTTTTTTACAGCTAGACAAACACATGCAGCCTAATCTATCAGGGTTAAACTGTGGCTGAAACCACCTAACAACATACTTTATTGAAATTTGCAAAACTAGCTCCCCGATTCATTTCAGCTGCATTATGACAGAAAGATTTATGCCGACATTCAAAAGAAGGAAAATATTTGCCAAACTGGATCTCCATCCATCAGTTTATTCTGCTACTTGTGAAAGCTGCTGCCATAATAAACATTTTTCAAAATTGTGAGGGAGAATGAGAATGTGAGCCACAGAGCCATGCAGAGAGAGAAAAGAAACCCAGGAACACCACTTAATCTACATGAAAGATGGGAGGCTTTTATTATTCTTCTTCTTTTAGCTACTCCTGGAATATGAAAGCAATGAATCCACAGCATGACAGAAACACACTCCAAAAGGGATGCAGAGAAAACACCAGGGAATGGAAAACACAGAATTATGAATATTAACATGGGAGCAGAGGGCATTTGGAAGCTGTTGGCAAAATAGGACAGTGGTACATCCTTTCCACCTCTCTGTGGCTGTACAACTTCCCCAAAAAAAGAGTCCTTCCTTGGTCTACCTCAGTGAAGCTTTCATGAAATCCAGGTCTTCCAGCTGCCGATCTACTGAATAGGCTGAGTTATTAGTGCCTTGGTAACATCTCAGCTCATGAGAAGCTTTCAGTAACTGCAGCTGAGAACACAGGCTTATTCATTGGTGCCCACTAGATTCAGCATGACCCCAGTGGGTTGGAAGATCTTCACTAGCTTTGAGCTTGTTTCTGCTGGTTTGGACCCATAAAATCCAAGCCACCTTGGAAAAGGGATACCTAAAAGTGTGCATGGATCCGCCTGTTTGCTGAGTTCATAGAATCATAGAATAGAAGAGTTGGATGGGGCCATGAAGGCCATTGAGTCCAACTCCCTGCTGTTGCAGGACACCAATTCACACCATCCCACTCAGATGGCTGTCCAGTTTCTTTTTGAATGTCTCCAGTGTGGGAGAGCCCACCACCTCTCTGGGCAGTTTGTTCCACTGTTGTATTGCTCTGACAGTGAGGAAGCTTTTCCTGATGTCCAGCCTGAAACTGGGTTGTCATAACTTGAACTGATTATTCCATGTCCTACACTCTGGAATTAGCAAGAAGAGATCTTGACCTTCCTCTTTGTGACAGACTTTGAGGTACTTATAGAGGAATAGCATGTCCCCCCTCAGTCTTCTCTTCTCAAGGCTGAACATGCCCAGTTCTCTCAGTCTCTCCTCATCTAAGTTCATCTATGTCCTTCTCTGAGTCTCTCATCTCCAGAAAAAAGTTACATTTCAAAGCCTCCCTTGCTATTGTGAGGCCACTTGACATAAATGTGTGTTATTCATCAAAACTTTTACTGGGATTCAATCCATAATGCATAACACCCAAACTCCACTTAATGCTGCTGCTCATCCCATTGCATTTTATATTGCAAAAGGTGGTCTTAATTCTCTGTCAGTGTGTCTACTCAGAAGCAGGGATAGTCAAATGAAATTGAGTTTCTATGGCTCTGGCCTCTATATGCTGCAGAAGACCAGTTTTCCCCACACTGCTTTCCTCCAAGGATACCATTCCTCATAAGCAATTCAGGGTTCACTCTTAAAAGACAAGTTGCCTGCTATAGGGCACTGGAGATCCTCAGCTTCTTTTCATCAAGGACACTTAGACCCTCAAAGGAAATTTTCCACAGTTTTACCTGAGTTCCAATTAGTGTAGTTCCTACCACTCACCGACTTCCCTTTACCGTAACAAAAATGGTTACTTACATACTGGCTTTTTCCAGTGTGGCTTACAATAAAGAATGACTCATAACACTTTTTAAAAGCCTGTTAAATAATCTGTACCATATCTCAGATGCCCTTGTTCATCAAAATGTATAATTGAATATGGGCTATCAAATTCACTTCTATGCAATCTGCTTTTTTCCCCCAGGCTTAGGTCCTAATTCATCCTGCTGAAATGAAATACCAGTGTGGCAAACAAATTACCTCCTTCTCAAGGGCTGGGAATATCTGCCCCCTAAAGAGCAGGGTCTTGCATGGATTGAACTGAAGCATGGCTTCATGAAGCCATAAATAACTTATTTAGAGGACTTGTTGATCATCATTCTGCCACAGGACACCCACAGTGAGTCTTAGATCAGTCCAACGTGCATAACTATGTATATTTACATAAAATTTGTTGGAGCATGGTTTCACTAAACCACATGGCAACAAGTAATCCCACAGTTTCCTCTCTGATGGGTCCAGCACTAAATCTAACCAAATAACAGAACTCATATTTTGGATACCTAGGCTCAAGTCCCTGTTTTTCCTCTGTGGAATTACTGTGTGGTCTTAAGAAAAAACCAAACTGGGTAAGGGAAAGGCAAAACCTCAAAATGATGCTCAGCAATAAGATGCTTTGTTGTGGGATATGGTACACCCAGCACATTTCAACATTGTGCAAGACCTTCTTGAGTCTGAAGATGGTGTATTGGCAGAGCACAGACCACAATACATTCTCCACTCCTGAGTATCAGGTTGAAATTTTGCCAGCACTTTCCCCCTTTTGTTTCTTGCTTGGGGTCAATTAGTGCTGTATCCTTTTTCTCCTCCAACCTGAGCCAAGTGAAGATGCCTTCCTCTCTGTTCCGTATCTTTAAAATAGAAATGGCAGTGACCGGGGTTGTTGTGAGGATAAATGCAACAAGATCTGCAAAGAGCTATACTAACGAGATGAAAAATAGGTATGCTGTAGTAATTCTTGGAAGACCACTCTTTTCCAGCTCGGGCAAGATAAGCAGCAACAAGGGGAAATGTGCATGGCATTCTCCTCATGTGGCCTGGTGTCTTTCTTTACAGAGGATGGTCATGCAGTTGATGCTGAGCTCTGTCGGACGGGCCATCAGGTCTAAGTCAATGAACCACAGGGTGGGAAGCAGAGGACTTGGAGGGGCCCATCAACATTGTGAGCAGGCCCCACATCAGCCTTCTCCACTAGGGAAGGCTTCTGCACCCTTATATTTCCATTTCAATACGAGTTCTTTCTAAGTTTGCCCCTTGACATATACATTTGCATATGTAATTTGGGGTCCTCTTTTTTGGTCCTACATGAGTGGCCACCCAAACCTCTTTAAGGGAGGGTAATCAGGCATCCAGCTGGGCATCTGTCAAGTAGCATTGCCAGGAGATCTCTTCCTCTTCCCAGGCCTTTTAATCTTTGCATGTTTCATTGCACTGAATTTGCTGTGTGTTGTTTTTCTCTGCTCAGCTTCTGATTTTCTTGTTTAATTATATATATTCATATAGTTTATAGTTTATCTTCATTGCTGGATGCTGTATTGTTTTGCTAATTTATTGTTCTTTGTTGTAAGCCATCACAAGCTGTCAAAGTGGTGGATAAAATTGCTTCCCCTTGTAAATCGCCATGCAAATGTTTCCAGGGAAGGGTGGCCTATGCATTCTTAAAAGAAATTCAATCAATGCAATACAAGCTAACTTAAGGTCCAATCTTAGGGTTTTTCTTTTTCTTTTTTCTGTTTCAACAGGTACAGGATTGCACCATTAGCTACTTTGTTTGGTTCAGTAGCTACAGCCATAGTTCAAACCAGTTTTTCTGTTTGTTTCTTTGTTTGTTTTGCTGGGTGGAGGGAGCATGGAAACATTGGTCTGGATCCTGAAACCTTCATGACAGAAAACTTTCCATCCTCCTCCTCCCTCTGCAGTCATCTCCCTCTCACTGCCTTTCTGGAGGACCAAGGACTCTTTGGAACAAGGTAGGGTGGGCCATGGATGCTGTTGGGGGAAGGAGAGGATGAGCAGGAGGATAAAGGGATGAGAAATTTGCTTCTCTACACTTCATTAAAAGCTAAGCTTATTTTCGGATCCAAGCCTGATTTGGGGAGGTTCCCCTCACCCTGCTGCAGCTTCCACACATTCTACCAGGGAGGCTTTCCTGGGAACACAGAAGGCTGTTGGAGGAAGAGTAATTCCATAAGCTTCCCTACGGGGCTGTAAGGGTCTCAGGTTGGACTTCCCAGGTCCTTGCAACCAGCAGAGAAAGAACTGCACCAGTTGCTCACAGATGCAGTGGAGGGATGTGAGTCTTTCCAACTTCCTTTCCTCCCTTTTCAAAATGCCTTTGCTAGAGCAGTAAAAAAGTCCAGAGCAAAAATACTGGCTGGCAGGATGGAAGGGCAAAGAGCACATCTTCCCACTGGAGAAGATGAGCATAAACCTGCAAGTTAGCAGGTTTATGAACACAGCAATAGGACTGTGCCATAATTACCTTATGTTTGGGTGCAGGCCATAAGAGGTATGGGGATTTTTATTATTATTTAAGAACAACACTGTTTCCATTGAACCATAGACCCATTTTCCATGCTATAAACTTTATTCACTTCCACAAGAGGCTTGCCACACAAGATGAGGAGGAACAACCCTACTACCCTAGAAACATAAGCTAAAGATCTCTTGGACGGATGTAGCGAATAGCATGGTTCTCTGGATCCCAGCATACAATTTGTATAATTGCAAACACTTTCTTCCCTACAATAAACCACATGGGATTTCAAGGAACAAGGGAAAATATTCAGTTTGCAAACCTGATGCAAACAGCCCCAGTAAGTGAAGAGTGGTGGGCATATTTGTAGAGGCCGCTGCGAAAATTGCCCAAATGGGCTCCTAGCTCTTGCAGCAGAAAGACTTCCTTGCACAAAATCTCGCCGTGAAATATCACGCTGCGTAGCACTTATTAGCCATGTTTGTAGTGTGGTAACAATGTTTGCATATTAGGAATGCTTCTGACCTTTTTTGCTACTTCAGAGGGGAGAGAGGATGCGCTATTTACCTATGTCAGCATGGCTTTTCCTGCAAGGCAGAGTGTCTTGAGAAAGAACTGTGGAAAGTAATGTGGTTACTTGTTTCTTCAATAGTTGTTTGTTTCATATTAGACTTTTCTGGAGAATCAGAGCTAGAGCTACTACAAACTGGAGCAACTATAAACAACTATAAACATTTCCTTGCAGCAGCACCTCACACATACAATCATACACTTTCCCAGCAAATAATGGAAGGACCCTAGGGATTCCTGCTACACTTTCCAAGCAGAGCACAAAGTAGCCATAAAATGATTCTACTATTTGGGTGCAGCTACATCAGTGTGGCCTAGTGGTTAAGAGCGTTGGACTGGAGCTCAGGAGATCTGGGTTCCAGTCCCCACTCAGCCATGGGGTGACTTTGGGTCAGTTACTGGCTTTCAGCCCATCCTACCTCACAGGATTGTTGTTGTAAGGATAGATAAACCATGTGAGCTGCCTTGGTATTCTTGCAAGAGGAAGAAAGGTGGGATATAAATGCCATGTGATGACAACGACGACGATGACAGCGACAATAATATAATAACAGTCATGTGGATCCCTAACATCGCACTGCAGTATTCTAGAGCCAGGCTTGTGGCTGCCATCCAGAAGGAAGCATTTTGTAGCAAATGGTCCCAGTCCAAGAGGAGAGAAAGTATGAATCTTGGAGTAGTTGGAGGGCTGCAGAAGTGAGCCTTACAGTGTACATACCACAGTACGGGGTAGGATGAGAACAGCTCCCTCTTGTAGCCTGTTCTGCAAGCATTATGAGAATTCTCTCCTCCTTTCTCCATTGAATCACTCCTAACTGCAAACAGATCATCCCAGTTGTGCTCCAGCAGAGGATCTGCAAGGTACTTCCACTTGCATGGAAGAGAATTCTCACATTTTTGATGATCGCTTCTTGCAGCTGCTGTTTTCCCACATGTCATCAAATGTTGTTCCAGAGAGTTTTCTAAAAGCACACTTCTGAGGATGGCAGAATTGCAGTGGGAAGGAGAAAATAGAAATTATCTGTTCACAAGCAACACCATTTGCACTTCATAAGATCTGAGCTTATGAAGGATTATCCTATGTGAGTTTGCAAACAAAGTGGACTTTATAAAGGAATGCCTTTTCTTTACAGGTTAATAATAGCAGGCCCATTTTTAGGTGGATTCAGTCAGCAGTTGCATGGTGCACAGTTACAAAAGCACAAGTTACATGAATACACTGGAAAAAAGTCATTTTCTTAAGCACAGAAGGGTCAGTTGTTTCAGGAGTATCGCCTTTTCTATGGCCAATTGTTCTACCAGAAGCAAGGAAGCAACTAGAGGGGAAATGGCTAGAATTAAATCTCCCAGCTAGATTTTCAGTACATTAAACTGAGCCGGCAGCAAGCCACCAGATTTTCAGTGAATGAAAAATCACAGCATTAGGCTCTATGTGCTTGTACAATTGCGCACCAAAAAGTAAGGAAAGAAAGTACTTAAAGGGATGTGAAAAGGTAGAAAGAATGGTGGGAGAAGTACAGTTAGGGCACCTCTTTTACATTCAGATGCGGCTTTATGGATATAATGCAGACTGCTAGTTAAGAGTGCAACCTCTGCCCATTCAGAAGCGCCTTCTCAATGTGCTTTTTAGCTATTATCGTATTGTAACGTTGTTAACAAATTATCAAAATAAGGAACAGTATTCAGCAGGGCTACAATAAGGTCTTTACTCCTCACCAGTGTGATTCCTTTTGAACTTTTCTAAAAAAGAGTTTGACTATCACAAATGTCCCACTGACCTTTTCAGCAAAGTCAAGCCTCCAATAGCTACTGGATTGTCAGCCGCACAAAATGAATGCTTTATGAGCTGCAGGGCAATATTAGCATTACAATGAGGGATTGTTTGGAACAGGCTGTATTACTGTTGCTCAGGAGATAAAAGAAAGTCTCTCAAGGGTAAATTTTCTGGAAAAGAAAGGAGGATCCACAGGGGTTATATTAAATCTTTCTTAAAGTGTTGACTCTTGGAAAAAGTGCTTCGTTGCCCAAGTGACCTTCCCTGCTTTTTAATTGCTTTTAATGGAGTGAGGAGGTTGCCTGGAAATAAGAATCCTGGCTGTGTTAATGATTTCTCCCCTGATTTCAATTCAATTCAGAATTAGCACCTTTTCTAAAATGCAGGATTTTGCCCACCGGTTCCTTATTTGAGGGGATAATTGTGTGTGCGCGCAACACATTCAGGCTTGAAGTGGCAGTCATTAACTATTGTCTCTATTTCCCATGCAGAACCGAGAACAAAGATAGACCTGTGTGTAAGCCTTCTGCTCAAATCTATATTTTGCAGATAAAAGCAAATGACATGCAGGCTCCAATGCTGGAAACCTCTGACAAAGAATGCTCTCAAGCCCCAGAATGGTTTTAACACTCAGCCACGAAAAGGGGTCTGGAATTCAAATGACTTCCACCCATTCATTTCATACGCACACCTTATTTTATCACTACTTTACAAGGAGGCTGCACCTAGCCGAAAGACCCACTCAGCCAAACCCACCAGAGATCAGCGACACCCTTCTGGTGGTACCCCAGGAAACAGGCAGGCTGCTCTGTATGAGCCTGAGCAAAACATTTCACAAATGGAGAAGCCCAGCTGAAATGCTTCAGCCAAACCTCCCCATCCCAGAGCCTTCCAGATGCATCAGAGTGCAAGTCCCATCACTGCAGCCATGGTAGTCCATGGGGAGCACCAGGTTGCACAAGACTGATCAGGTCTTATGTGCTGACTGAATGTGCATGGATGACAGGTGAGAAGCAGGAGAACTTGCCTCGCTGCATCTTCCATATACTCGGCAGAAGCTCTGAGAGGCTTCCATACATTCATCTCCACCTCCAGAGGCTGCTCCACCTGCCCAGGAATCCTGATCAGCTGGTGCCCCCATCCCATGGAAGCCTCAGGCGGGCACAGCCGTACCCATGGGAGGCTGTGATGTTTCTGCTCACATCTGCACCGAAGGCATGGGGCAAAGTGGCACCATGCCCCCTGCTGCCACAGTACTGGGCATGCTACCAGAAGCCGCGCATTCAGTGTGGCATGACACATGTGAACCGTTCCCTAGGAATCTGATAGCTGGAAAGAGCCAGTGGGCATGGTAGTGTTTGCACTGAGGATGGCAGGCAGAATCCATCCAGACACCTCCTTAGCACATTTAACCCAAGGAAGTCTTATTTTCATACCTCCTGCTGGATGGGCAAGGTCTAGGCTGTGGCCAGTTAACGCAATCCTGCTAGGATTTCTGGGCATTCAGAAGATATATCAGGAGAGCTAAAAAATGTGGGGTGGGAGGGGGGCTCTGGGTAGATGTAGGATGACCGCAAGCAGCTCCTTCCTCAACCAAGCTCACATGGTGACAGCAAAGAGTAAACTCGCCAGGCCCCACTGTTAAGAGATCAAGGTTCAAGACCTCAGGCACAGAGGTCCACCTCCAGCAGTTCTGGTGTGGCCCATTTAATGAGCAAACATTTTCTTAATACTTCGCCACTATTCCTGGCAAATTGACTGTGCCTGCAGCAGCAGGCTCAGACTTTGTCATTGTACAGAAAACTTAATGCATGAACAGCTGCCTAGAGCTTTTTGGCTCCTGGAGAGTATCGAAATAAATAAATAAAATGGAGATGGGCTATACATACCCATGGAAACTCCCCTCAGCATCCCCACATTCATCCAAGATCCTCATGCATTTAGACTGGAAGGGCATTCATCTGAATGCACTTCCAACACTCTCCACTGCTGGGAACACCAATAAAACAGGATTCCCAAACAAAATCAGTGTGGAAAGCATGTAGCTTTGCTCAGTGAAACATGTTTACAGTGCTATTTCAAATCTTTTCACTTAGTGTGCAGTTCTCTAATGCAACCAGGAGCATGGAAATGTTGGAAGTGGAGCTTCCATGCATGCCTACCTTTTCCCAATGCTCTATCCATATTCGTATTGCAGGCAAATGTCTCTATTTGTGAGCAATAAAATGTAGGAAGGGTGCAATCCTGTGCATGTTTAGACAGAAAAAGTACTAAAGTCTCCAACATTCCCCAGGCAAAATGGTGGGAACTGTGGGGGTTAATCCCGTCTAAACCCACATAGGACTGAGTGCACCTTGAAGCATTTCAAAACACGTCTATATAAACCAGCTTTTCTCAGACTAGTGCCCTCCAGATCAGTTGGTCTGCAGCTTCCATCACTCTCAACCAACATTGCCAAACCACGGAATCATTAAGCCTAAAAGTTATTTTTGCCATCTGGACAACAGACGTTTTGAAAACTCAAACTCAGAATGTTCATTTGCCAGGGACTGCTTGCCACTTCATGTTCCAGAGAACAATGAACATGTGTCCTTCAGAGAATCTTCCACAAAACTGTTAAAAGCCTCTCACCTAAACAGTTAAAAGAGTCGCAGATTCCTTCTTGACAATGTGAAGACAATTGTTCTTGTACTGACATTTTCATGGGCAAAACTCAGATTGTGTTCAGGGGAATTCTTTGAACATCACTAATAGCTTTGATAAATTTATGGAGCAGTAAAGGGAAAACTAGCAAAGTGAAAGATGAGAACTCTCTTTTCTTGGCCTGTTTTAGAGACTCATCCTGCCTTCCTTTTCCTGCTGTCCTCATCAATGTTTTTGCAAAGAAACACGTATTACATGTTATAAACATATAAGTTTATATAACTTCCATAAACACAGAAACCTCATTCATCTCTCCTAAATACGATCTCCCAGAAGCAACAGATGGGTATTAATACAAGGACATTTGTCTCTGTTTTCTTTTAAACAATGGCTCTTTACTCAGACTCTATGACTACAAACTGTGATTAGAAACAAAATATTCTATATCTATATACATTTAGATCAGCTTACCTCTTTGGGAAAAGTGCAACAAAATATAACTCACAAACACAAAATTGCAATTTGTCTAACTTTGGTTACATGTTCCTAATCCACTGAAATTCCTATTTTGTTAGGCTCTGATTGTGTCAGAAGGTTCTGCTAGGATGGCCAAGTGTCCATTTTACAAAGGGCAATGATTTATTTGAAGGACCACCTCTTTTTGAAGAGGTCTTCCATCTGAAGGGCTCTTCTGTCCAGTTCTGCTTTAAAAGATAAAGAACCATTCAGGACTGCTGTCCATCAACAGTTATCACCTGAAGAACACACTGAGCTGGCAGACATGCCGGTCATCTGGTCAACCCTCCACATTCCTGTGAGATGTACTGCATTTCCATTTCAATTATACTGATTATTTCTAAATTTGCACCATGCATATAAATAACCATGTGCAAACCACTGTCCTCTTTATTTGGTGATGCATTTCCACATGTTTGGCAAGTCTATCCAGTTCTACCTTTAAAAGCAGTCTAAAATGATCTTCAATAAATAAATGTTATCCCTTTCTTTTTTTGAATCAGAGCACTGCTTACACAAGTTACCGTCTGGAGTCTCTCCACGTGTCAGCAAAGTGCCAGATCAAACCTCCACTTTTCACAGAGGTGATTTATACTGCCCTTTTATCTGATTCTCCACGCCTTCAAAAGCTGACATGCAGAAGGTTCTATTCACACAGGAAAGGGTAATCCTGTGCCAAACCTGCTGATCCCAATTTTGGGAGCGGGGAGCGTTCACTCTGACAGCCTACCTGGGGTGAGAATGAGTACAAGGCTCTTGCTAGGCTGCATTCCTCCAAATAACCCTTTATTAAAATTTGATGAATCTCATCTATCACGGTGTCTCTGGACATTCCTAGTATACAGTTAACACCACAGAGGCAAAGATCTGCTTAAATATGTAAGGAACACGTTTTCCTTTCCCCTTTACTGTTTGTATGCAGATTAGTGCAAAATGGATAGAGAATCTTAATTCTGAAATCATAGAATTTAGCAACAGTATATATTGGCAACAGTGTCTTTTTCCATATCTTTCCCCAGTCTAGAGTCCCCTGGAGGTGACAGATTTTCTTGCCTGCATAAAGCAGGATGCGTACGCTACATAAGACCAGACAACCTGTGCTTGTACAGGAACTGTGGATCCAGCTTTGAAAGGGGACCCAACAGGCCACTTCATTACTAGTATTTTAGAGCTCAATCTTATGCATGTTGGCTCAGAAGAGTATATTTTCTGAGTCCAGGATTGTAGGTTCAAGTACAGATCTAAACCCCTTTTGCTTCCTGGTGCATTGCTTTATCATGTTCTGCAACAGGATTTACCTCTTTTACTGCTAGGGCTCCTTCCATTATGTACAGCCTGACCCTATGCAGGTTTACACAGGAGAAAGTCCCAGTGCTTTCAATGGCACTTGCTCCCAGCTACGTGCATCCTTAGCTTTATTTGCTTCAATACCATCACATGTTTTGTCTTGATTTAACTGAAAGGTGATGTAGTGAAACCAGGTTTTCTATATTTGATTTTACCAATGAATAAACAAAATAAGCATGAGCATCTATGTTTCCCCTGTTTTTTTCCTATCAATACATAATTTCTAAAAAGTCAGTTGGAATAATAGTTTCAGGGCCCCATGCTATGGCTGGTGAACACTGGCTGGAGACCACAGGAAAAGTTGGAGCCCTGATGCCGGTCTGGGTCAAAGCAGGGATTCTGTCTCCAGAGGACCCTTGCAGAGAGCTGCAGCTCTGAAGATGGAAGGGTGACTTCTGGAAGGGGGTGTTCTGCGGGCACGGGGAGGAGTGAGGAACCCCCCTCCTGTAAAGAATGCCGGCAATGCCACAACATCTCTCCCTTACAAGCTGCAAGCTGGCACAGAAGGTGTCAACCAGCCTTCCCCAAATTTGTGTCTTCCAGACATGTTCAAATTGCAACACCCAGAATTCCCAGTCAATGGCCTGCTGAATGGGAATTCTGGGAGTTGTGGTCCAAATGCCTCTGAAGGTCACCAGGTTGGGAAAGGCTGGCAGAGAGAGAGTTAAAATTGCCTTTGCAGCCTGGGGGATGTGCAGAGGCCAACCTTGTCTCCACACTCAGTTGGACCCCTGCAACCTTCCACTCTTGGAGAGTTGTGGGCAGGCTCCTGGAATGGAATCCCAAAAAAAGCAATAATGAAGCAAGCAAGACATGCTATCAGCCACATGGGTGACAGCACAGCAAACAGCCTTGGAAACAGGAGGAAAAGCTGAAATGACTGACTGACAGAAAAGCTTGCTCCATTGATTTCTCTGGTGTTTCTTTCCATCGATTCGCATTGCTTTTCCCCACCTTTTTCTTTGCAAGCTCCATGACTCATGCAGCCATCCCACTTAACAAGTGCTTTGGCTTGGCTGCTGTATGGGCTGCTACATGCATTTGGCAGTTCCTGCTTTTAAAACTTGCCCAAATTTTGTAATCACAGCTCATTCCTTACATGCCCTGGAAAATATATGTGCAGAAAGGCATTCAAATGGAAAGCATATTCCCCAGCCTTATGCTTTATTCTCACTAAGACCCAAACACCGCCAACAGAGTCAAGACCCTCTTACGTGAATAGGCAATGGAGCCCTAGAGTGGATCGCAGGATTGTCAGTCTCCTGGCACCCAGCCAGCCTTCTGAGAGCTTCTAAAGAGGAAATGCTTCTATGGCTAACATGCAGCCAAACGCCAATTACAGGGAAACACTGATTGCTTTATAAGTGGTTGGGTGGCAAAAATCAACAGCAGTGTTTGGAGTCTCTATTCGGTATCTAAAGCACACATGAATACAGGCTCCAAAAGATCAAGACCTCATGTAGATGATCAGGGACGTATGCGTAAGGATAACACTGTCTTCCAATACAGGACTTGATACACCATTTAGAGATGCATGCTCAGTTCTACCAGCATGCTAGCCCTTAACAGGCACTTGTTCAGATCACGTGGAAGCCAAAAAGGAGGAAACCAAAATGAGACCAGTGGTTCTTGACCTCAACTGTGAGTGGCTTACTGGGTCAATATCTATGAAAATCCTCTTTGGGGTATGAAAACAGGATGGATTTTTCCAGTTTGACCCTGCAGATCTTATTCTATTATGCTGCTTGCATCAAACTGATCTGTAGCGAATCAAGTCAATATGTGTATGTCTTTAAAAGGGGCAATTTGGAGGCAGGGGAGCTTGAAATTTGTAGTGATGGTGGTGTCATATATATACATAGGCAACCTTCTGCAAATACACATGTTCACAAGTCCACCTGCCTGCCACTGAGGCAAACCCTCCCTGTCACATCCTTCTCAGTGTCATCTTACATGACTTCCTGTAGCTCAGGAAAGCCATATTCTGCACTTGTCAAAACACTGGTCCATTTCCAACCCCTTCATTCCAGAAGTGCCAAAGCAGAAATTGAACATTCACGATCCTTTGCATGAAGAGACACTTGCTCTTCATGTCACTTCAGCTATGGATAGCCTTTCATGCAAGAGAAACAGTATGCAAACCACATGTACATGGCCACATGTGCCCTGCACACATCGTATTTTTATTATAGAAGTTATTATAGGCAGTTAACAGTCATTTCAAATCCTGCATATGGGTTTAAAACCCTCAAAGGCTTCCAAGAACAATAGACCACCCAAACGGACCCAGGAAGAAAACGAGGAAGGAAATTTGGGAGGAGGGGAGTCAATGAGAGATTAGTTTTGAAACTTGGATCTCAACAGCAAAAGCGGCAGCCAAATGTGGAGAAAAAATCCTCAGAACACAGGAGAGAAGACAGCAAAAGGGAACTTCCAGATAAGTAAGGAGAATGTATTTAAGCGTGGACTCTTTTTTGGCTCCTGGCCTTTCAGGTTCTCCATTAGCAGGGCAGTTAATGCTAAATGAGGACATGCAGTGAAAGGGGGACTGACTATAACATGTACATCATTGGGAAGCTGCTGCCAATTAGGGCTTTCCAGCGTACAGGCATGCAGAGGAATCCACAGGCAGGCACACAACAGTGTCTGCGCCATTTGCAAGTGTTTTCCAACATGGGTGCGCTAGCCATACAGGCAGTTCCCTGCTATAGGGTCCCTGCTAGCCCCCTGAAAAATGGCTATGGGTAACTTCTGAAGACATCCACATTAATATAGCTAGGTAAAGTAAATGCCCTTACTGAATACATCCAGACTAAAAGCACATTTAAACTTCTGAAAGTCATTGAATACAGCACATTTTAACCTAAATAATCAAGAATGTTTAATAAACTTTGGTAAGATCAGATCCAACATAAGCATGAACATTCGCTTTGCAAGCAAGAACAGTTAGGATGATGAAGCCATAATTTTATTTATTGCTTAGTTATGCGTATGAAAGGAAAGAAGATGATGTTCTACAATAACATTTGCCTAGGAATGTTTATCTGCTTTCTTACCATTGAATGTTAAGAACACCCTGGCCTGAGGCTGGGAAGATCCTTTTACACTGCAGGAGCAAACAAACACCCCAATCAACACTCGGAAACTTAGCAATGTCATTATCTTCAGATGTGAAACTTAATATCCAAGAAATGAAACCTAAACAAAATAAAGAAAGAGAGGTCATTGTAGATTTTCTTCTTTAAATTCTGCATTTTGCAAGATGCATACGTCAACAGTGCAGCACTGTACCAGTCAATGGCATTGTAAAACTCATTGGAAGGAATGGGTTGTACCCTTATGTTATGAAAGGATGAAAAATCTGGCATGGCGAGTAGTAAAAGAGGCAGATGCATGTGCAGTGTCAATTGGGTAATGCCTGCTGTAAGGATTAGTCTCAGCTCTTTTTTTTCTGTAAAGATGAGTCCCACCTGCTGGAAAAATAATTATGTTAAATGTCAAGGCAGAGCAAAGCAAGGGCGAGAGATAAGGTTTCATGAATGAAAACGTCTTGATATTTTTAGATCTCTGTCTTTACTGTACTCTTCTTGAAAATATAAAAGGGGCTGCTCTGCTTGAAGTGTCTGCAGTGATCACTTTGGGCTTTAGTCCTGGATAAAATGGGAATGGAAAAATGTCTTAAGGCCACTCTGGGAAGCCAGAGGAGCAAAGGACACAAAGAGCTTCCCATTCCAACAGCACGACCTCTTTTCCTTGGCATAGGGCACCCAAGAAGACTGGGAAAAGGGCAATGTTTGCCATGTCATCTTTCAAGGATCAAAATCCTCCGCTGCGGATGCCTGGTCCGAAGTCCCCAAAGTGCTCCCTACTATGAAGCCAGTGGATGCATCTCTGAGATTAGCAGGGATGGATTTCACTTCTTATATGCCATGCTCATCATGCGATTCAGAGAGGTTGGCCTTGACGCTGAACTAAGTGGGCAAGGATAATCAGTGGTACATACAAGGGCAGGTCAATGGAATTGATCCTTACTAAGTGCACTTCTGCAAAGACAGATAAACATACATAAAGTTAGGAATGTTACTTGGGCAATGTGTGTTAAATGCCCGATGGCTCCATTAATTCACATTTGCCAAGACCTCCTGGTGGTCATTGATTGCCCAATATGCAAAATCCCCTGTTGGTGAAGAGCGTGCAAAAACCTCCACACACCCTTTGGATGCCGCCACTTTTCATTTTCTCTCTGCCTTCATGTGAATGGGCTGAATTTCTGGTTTTCACTTGCTAGCCAACACCATAACCCAAATATACACAAGCACATACTGCCTTAACAATGATATAACCATCCTTCTTAACAAGGCCAAACTCTGAGAATTCTGCATTCCTAAGGCATTTTAGATGAATGTATCACACGAAAAAAGGGAGAGAGCTAGAACGTTGATATTAAACATTTCTTCTAATTACTCAATAGAAGTTTTTTTACACATTAAAAAATACAGATCCCCCACTTGTATCCAATAATTAAATGACCAAATACTATGCATGATGTGTTAGAGGTATACATTTACAAACATTTATTCTTTTAGTAGTGGGTTTTAAAAGCGCTACGAGCTGTAAGCCAAGCAGCAGTGACCTGAAGTCATACGAATGCAGATTAGTCTGGATATCAAGAAATAATTTTCAACCCAAGCTCAACAGAATGGATGCCATTTTAAATTATTCCTGTTGGCAACTATCTCAACTTGATAAGCTTATTCACATGAACCAATTCACCCCATAAACCTCCCTGTGATTGTCTGACAATCACAGGGAGCAATTAAATCAGTCTCTACATGGCTCCTGTATAACACACACCAGCCCTAATCTCTAGGGAATATGTTTTTGCAATTGATTATATCAGATGGCCTCTTTGGTAAACTCTAAAGTGCTATAATTGAGGCTTTGGAGAGGGCAAATTGATTAACACTATTATATAAACACTGAGCTCCACAGA